>NC_087521.1:34600930-35203013 GCF_963921805.1 Phalacrocorax carbo
CGAAGGTAAGACCAGGTATTATTCGAATGAAAACAGGACCAAACTGGTTACCCCAACATGCTTAGAGGACATGTTTAGCCAGCAAAGTTGGTTCAGCTGCTCCCAGCTATTTCTGGTCTACGGAGAAAGACAAAGGGTAGAGTTATGCCTCACCTATTACAGATTTCTCATTTAATGTTATATTTCCTCCTATGTTTCAGTTAGTCTCTGGCTCGGCCAACAATACCATTTAAGGTTGAAAAGTTATAATTTACATAACAAAATTATGCCTTAGTCAGAAGTTTTACTGCCAGAATAATTGCCTCATTTGAATTCAGCATTCAGTTCATTGCACTGTTTTAATGGGTCCAGATTCAAAGAAAACCTTCATTTAATAACTTCAGACAGCTATAAAGAGCGCTGCTAACTCCACCCAGGCAGCTGAATCGCAGTGCCACCTGCCTCCCTGTTTTTGGGTAGCAGGGAAGAGAACTTCAATTTTAAAAGGGATGTTAGTAATGGACCTTACCTGAAAGTGTCACTTGGAAAAATTGGGTCCCCACCCCACGTAAACTTTGCTGTGAACATTAAGAACAAACTTTTAGGCAAACATAGCTTCTTCACTGCACGTCAGCAGCACACTGCATTTCTAGCTCCTAGAATTAGAACTAGGCTTCCTAGCAGAAATTGCTTTGAAGATGAACCGGAGCCCAGTCCCCACCCACAGACTACCTTACTTCTGCAACATTCCAGTGCTGGCAAGCACAGAATTGTGGCAGCTGCAGGTAAGTTTTTAAATATTTAAAAACACCAAAAATAGTTGTTAAAAGGTGAAGTCATCGATAATTCCCTGATACTTAATTCCAGAAAAATTCTGTTTGCTTTCCTCCACCCTTTAAGTTACCGAGCTTTCTAATTTTATCTTTAGAGACAATGATTCTTCAGAAGTTCCTGGAGTAAGCATAAAAGGTTTTCAACCCCAAACATGCGGTTTTAAATTGCTGATAAGAGATAATTCTGCCAGGAATGATCAGCACTAAAACAACTAGCAGTGCTGCCTTTATACTGTTATTCCATCCTTAAGCTGATGAAATAAAAAGGGCCAGTTTTTCTATTTCTAATCAGCCATGTCTGAAAAACAGGATACTTGCACTTCTGGAATGACATTGCTGTTTTTGCAAGTCGTAACTACAGCTTGTTTCCACTACAGTTGTTATCAAGTTAGTTACTACACAGGATTGATATAGAAATATATGTCTTTATACATGCGCAGACACGCACGCACCCTTCCTCTCCCTACTGAAGGGAAGGGCCACAAGCTACTGTGCCAAGCTGGCTGGAATCTTCCTGCATCCTTTTGTATTTATGCACCTTCTAAATCACAGCAGCCTCAAAAAATAATATATTTGCTTTAGTAGAAGCTCCAAAGTTGGAGGAAAAACTACCAGAAAGGCTCAATTTTCACAACTCCTTTTAAGGTCCACAGAGAGCCTAGACACCCCTTGCTGCACCTGGGTCAGGGACTCTCATGATGACCTCTGAAGCCACAAGATTTCCTCTGGCCAGCAAGAACAACAACAACAAAAAGTGTAACCTGCTCAAATAGCATATTCACACTGCAAGCTTCTTGGGCGAAGCACCAGAAGATTTTATTAAGGTGAAAATTTCAATCAAAACCCCAAAGTTTCCTGGGAATTTATTTTTGTAAACACTAACTCCAATCAACAGAAGTTCCTAGCGTTGCTGACTGCACATGCAGTACCAACTACAACTCTGAAAAAACCCTCAGGACATACTAACACAAGGCAGAATAAAAAAAAACCCAAAACAAAAAACCAACAACAATAAAAACCCACACCAAGCATAACCTCTGGCAAGGCATTTCTCTTCCCCAGCATCCCACTTCCCTGTCTGTACAGCTTAGCTCCTCTGTAAAGGACGCTGACAATTATGAAGGACAAGTACTGAATGCAAGTTAAACTATGGTCAACCACTTGTTATTTCTGGAAGGACTTGGTGGGTCCTTTGGGCTCAATCTCCAGAACCATTTCCATCCCCTTTGCACTGCCGGGACAAGGCAAAGCAGACAGAGAGCTGCTTCAAAGGCATTCCATGGATTCTGCTGGGGCGGGAAAGTCCCAGCCGAGCAGCCAGGATGGAAGACGCTCTGCTACTCACTGGAACTTGTTCTGGCACGTGGCAAGTGTCCAAGCTCAGAGAAAGGCGGGTTGGGAAGCGCGATGCTCCAGACCAGGGGCGGGTTTGACTTCAGCAGCTGCCTCCGGAGGCATCCCATTTCTAGTAAACCCACTCCCTTGCAGCAGTAAATTCATATTAAAGGAACCGCTCCCGACCCACTGCTCAACGCCTGCAAAACTGCCTCTTGCATCAATCGGAGAGCAAGCGAGGATTATCACCGGCTTGGAAGGTAGGCAGAAGGTATCTGACTGCTGAAGCAGCGCTCTCCGCTTGAGCAGCCAGCCTGGGGAGAAACGGGAGCAAGCTGAGCATGTGGGGCAGAGCTGGCCCAAAAGAGCTGAGCTAAATGCAAAAGAGGCATCTAACTCTTAATGTTGGATTCCCCGCCGCTTGTTCACCCACGTCGGGTGTTCAAATGAGCGGACTTTGGGGGAGACGACACCCAAATATAGCTGCATGCAGGATCAGCTATAAAATCCATCACGCATAAAATCCATCATCTTCGCCAAGCTGAGGTTTCAGGTGACAGATTGCACATCCAAGCCCAGTGCACAGGCTACTCCAGTTTGAGGGCTCCCACCCATTAATAAGTTTTGAACACATTTTAACATAAATGCACACACATATATGCCCTTCAGCATAAAGCACAGTAACCTCAGCTACTTTCTAAATTTACACAGGAAGAAGTGCCTTTGCTTTGCCAGTCTTGTATAAAAGCACTTACTGTGAAGCGAGCAATGTAGAAGCAATTCTTTGTTGAACCTGAGGAAGCTCAAACCCATGCTCCCTGCTTCCCAACCATACTACAGATGACACAGGGATCACATAAAGCAGAAGGGAACACAATAAACGGGAAGATTTGGCATGCAAGGTTACAAGCTGCTCCAGAAACATGCAGCTCAAAGATGATGGGATAGCACACATGCCTGTGGTGTAACAGGCTAAGATGAGAAGAAATCACAGAAGGACAGTAAGAAAAAGAATGGTGACTTTATGGGGCTTCTGCTGAAAGCTGCCCAGAGAAGCACAGATAAGTGACGCGTTTCCTTCTGGAAATGTTTCTTCTTTCTTGATTTAACATTTGTTTTCTAATTTATTAACTGCAAGAGGACCAAGACCTTTCTTAATATCATGGCGTAACAAATGTCTTCAAACAGTTAATGAACCAACACAAAGTGATGCTATTTATTCTTTGGTTTTGTGCATACATAATGAGAACACATGAAAGGTTGCAGAAATTAACCTTGGATGGCACTATCGTTAAGAGACTCAGAGTTCAAAAGAAAGAATAAGCAAAAGTAGATCTGAAGGCAAGTCATCAGGTTGTTCTTTTGAAACTCAAGACCAAAAGGAACTGGTTCATGAAGTCACCTGCGCTGCAGCGCAGAGGATTTCACTGCAGACAGAGCAACCCAGCAGGCATTCTCCAGAAGTCAAAAGGTGTTTTCGTTATTAAGAACACATCCTGAAGAAGAACCAAGGAAACTCCAATTAACATGTTCCTTCTTCAGGAAGGATACAAGAAGCAGACACAGGCTTCAAGTCACCAGGTCGCGTCACTTGGAAACTTGTATCTTAGAGACCAAAAAGTCTAGGAATAAACGTGAGAACTGGTGCAGTCTTAAGTCACTGCAGAGATATGTAAAAACAAAGGAATATTTAAAAACAAAGGAATAGTAAAAGGTTCTTCAGGACAGGGTGAGAAACAGGGCTGCAAGCAAGGTCAGGGCAGAGACTAAGAGTACTCTAGGCACAGCACAGACCATATTTAACTTGGCATCATTTTTCAAGAGGGGTAGTAAGGGTGACCATGAGGAAAAAAGCCCAGGCATTAATTTGAACAAGAACACCAGCAAGGAGATGATTAAAAAGCTTCATGAAAATTGCGAGGATTGGCTCATCTCAGTTTTAGAATCCAAAATATACAGGCTTATGAACTGCAGGCCAAGAAGCAAGATTTATAAACCTTTTGAAAGGCAACAGTATGAGTTCATAAAACAAGTGGCACATTGGAAGTGGCACTGCAGAGCGAAAGAGAAGGGAGAGAGATTGCAGCCTCTCCAGGCCTGGCAGTCTGACTTCAATATAAAGGTGCCTCGCAAGCAAAGAGGATTAAGGTGACACAGAGAAAAGGGGGGGAGAGGGAATCGTTCAATATGCCAGACTAACCTGAAGGTTCTCCAAAAAAAGGGATCTCTTTAGAGAAATGCACTACATCTTACATGGCCTTCGGAAGGCACAAGGAGATTTACTGGTTGAGACAGATTGGCAGAGGAATGGGAAACAGACAAAGGAGCTGGCTCAGCGGCAGACAGCCCCAGGTGATGCTGAATAAGAAAATACCAGCATGGAAACCGAAGGCATGCCTCAAGAATCAGCCTTGGGAACATCTGATTTTTTTAGGAACGACCTCAGCACAAATAGAAGTGCACCCACAGAAATGAAGGCATCTCCAAAACAGCAGAGGCACAAAGCACCGAGTAACAGAAATTGAGGAGAGTTTTGAAATCCAGGTGGTGATGCAGCAGCAAGCTGAACACGAAGAAGTTTTGGAGGTCACTAAGAAAGGTGCATTGGCCACCACAGACACATCCGTGAAACAGAGGTAAGCCAAGGTGATTCTGTGACACATTCAAGGCAGCAGTGAAAAGCCCTCCTGCCAGACCTGCTCTGGAGTGCAGCACACGCTTTTTGACATGACTCAGAGGAGATTCATCCACACCGAGAACGACGATGACAGTTATTATTCAAAAGAAGCTACTAGATAACACTTGGGTCATTTAGCACAGCAAAACCACAGGTGAGGGTAGACAACCGCATTTTACAGAATACAGCAAAAGACATAAACCGGTGAAAACAAGAAGTGGTCCTTATGCAAAAGAAGAAAAAGAGGAACGCAAGCTCAAGTGAGTATATAAACTGGCATGAATTTCCAGTCTGGGAATCAAAAGAAGGTTCCTAATTGCACAGCTAGATCTGTCATCTTCAGTAATGGCTTAATCTACAGGAGAAGAGAAGAAAAGATGTAATTGTTTTTAGGCCAGACTAAGCTTACAAAAGGGATTACAAGATACTGCTTGGGAAAGCAGGGAGCTGGGTGACCCAGGAAGTCTTTTCCAGCGCTGAATTACCATGAGACTAACATAGCAAGTATACACTGTCTACACAACCACAAATAACAAAGGTTAAGGTTTGCTTTAAACCCACGCAGCTTTTGGAAAACAGAAAGCTGGCTCTCTTCTTCCAGACTGATGAAGTTTAAAGAGTCTTGGTTTCAGAAAAAGAAAAAAAAAAAAGAGGTACATATATTTTCAAGTATCTTGAACTCAAACACACTGGCATGTTCTTGCATTTGCATAAGGACAAGTTGTTCTGTATGATGTTCCTATAACGAGACACAGTGAGAGGCGTTCACTTAATTGTCACATAAGCACAAGTGTTTGAAATCAATTGTGCATTTCTTCTCAATAAGAGGCACAGGAGAGCAAGCAATACAAAATCAGAGCTTAAACTAATCTAATTACTTACTCCACAGTAAGACAAACCGCAACAATTGCCAGTATTTCCACTTGCTTTAAGCTGACTGCATGTTTGAAAATTGGAGAAAGGCTTGTCATAGTAGGTTAAGTTTTACTTCAAAGACATGTTCCCAAATTAATTTACAACTCTTGCTAAAAAATCCAAAGATTTCTCCAAGTACAGTACCAGCTGTAGTGGATCTGTAGTTGTCACTATCAAATAAAAAGGTCAAAGAACACTTCTGCCCTTAAGCCATTACAATGCTTCACTTAAACCCTATCCGAAAGCAAGAATTTAGTCCGAACATTTGACTAGCGCACAAGACAATAGGAAAGTAAGGAGGAGTGTAAATCGTTGCTAAATACTTAACTATAGGCAGACCAGCCAGTCTTTTCATACCGTTTGACTTGATGGAAGGTGGAGGATGTGGAATTCAGTGGTTCCCTGTGGAGGCCAGCTCTGCAGGAACTCTTCATCGTAACTACCTCTCCAGCTAAGGCACGCCGTCACAGCCAGTCCATCCTGGGTTACGCGCAAGGCTCCCCCATCAGCTCACCTTGCCCCACACAGAGCTTCACTGTGTCTCTGCCACCTAGAAACTGGACAAACAGGAGGTGCATAAGAAGATCACCTTAGAGTACAGCAGCAATTGAAGCACAGATCATCAGGATGAGGACTCTTTCCCAAGAGAGAGAAAGTAAATATACATATACACACACATGTATATGCACACACATACATATATATAAAAAAGATATATATAAATATAAAAGAACTTAACATCATCATGCGATTATTGCACTAAAACAGAAATTAACATCCTGAAAAACAGCTTGTTTGCACATACAATGCTTCTTCCCCTTATATACAACTGCAGCACTACCCTGGCACCTCCCATGGAACACGCTGTCCTCCAAGCTCCGTGCAAACAGGACGCACAAGATCTTTCTGCTTGTTAGCACCACACCAAGCTTTGGAGGGAAATCACTGCTAGCAGTAAGATTTGACGCTGCCAGGAGTTACGTTAGTGTTCTAATCAAAATAACGTGGCAGATTTCATAAAGGACAAGAAACATACCACCACACAGCCTCCAAGCCTTGTGAAAGCTGCCCCATCTTTGCATCACACACAGATAAGATAGCAGATTTCACCAAAACAAGATTGTTCTGCAGTTATCTCTCCTTCACGCTAGGCTGCTGCCTTCTACGCCTCGTCCTCGGCGTAGACACCATTACCAGAGCTTTAACATACTTTGATGGTGAAAGAACAACCACCTTCGAATTGGAACATAAAAGGAACGAGTGACACAGCAAAAGAGCCCTGGAAGAACTCAAATACTCAAGCCTGAGTTGCCAGCAGATTGTTTTAAAGATCGTTTGCTCCCTCTCTAGAGGACCATGCACAATGATGCTGTAATAAAGGAATGCCATTTGAAGATGCTAACTATAGAGCTGTGTCCCCAGGGGATTTCTGATTTAGTGCAGCAGGTTCTTCTCTCCTTTTCAGCAGCTTTGCCCAGCGCTCTTACCGCTGCCTTATTCCTGCGGCAGCATTTCCTCAGCACAGCCTGGCAGAGGCGTTTGCTGGAGGTTTGCGCTTGCCGGGAGCCGAGCTCTCGCAGAGATGGAGCCTCTCACGTCACCTCTTTTGCAACACCTGCCAGAGAAAAGACTCCCACGCAGAAGATCGCCTACCTATGCACGGCTCAGTTAATCAGTGCTCGGCCAATGTGGTTTACAGCTCAGCACTGCCACTGAACACACTCCCGGCCTGGAAAGCCCACTCTAACTTGGTAGCCACACTTGCCGAGAAGCTGATGACGGATGGTTTTCCAGGCAGGGAAAACACAAACTGCTTTAGATCCAGTTGACTTTATGTCTGCTATAGCAATTTCACAAATCCTCTAGCGATGGTGAAGGAGAGCTTAATCATCTGCCTACATTTGGACAAGCAGGAGCCTAAAATAATATATAAAATATTGTATAAACACATTCCAGCCTTCATGAAGAAATCTCTGCTGAGCTCTACACAAGGCAAAGAAACACGCTGGATGGAGAAGACTGAGACATTGCACTGGCAAAGCTGGAAGATCAGAGTACGCTCCCTACTCCATCAACTCAGAAAGACAAGGAGTTAGGCTGCCGGGTGAACAGCAGCAGAAATCGACACTTTGTAGCTAAACATTATGTTGCCCAGAGCCTATAACAAGGATCTACCTGGAAGAATGAAACCTAGGCACAAAAATCAACCATTTCTGGTGTTTTGTGGGCTGTAAAATATATATTCACAAACAGTAATTCAGGGGGAAAAAGCATACGCCCAGTGCTTTACGAAAATCAAAAGTTAAACACAAAATCATTACTTTCCCATGAACCATCAGCAAGAGGCACTAAAATTCTGACTTTTATCCAAGCTTTTGTCTGGCTTCCCCTTCTGGCTTTACTGACACTAGCATTTCAGACTCAGCAGGAACTGTATCACAGAAACATGATTATATCCACACCCAAATAAATGCAACCATACCATTTCAAGAATGCCAGTCACTTTTTCAATAGCTGAAACTCTTTCCATGTATTCCTGATTAGGAACACCAGATGTTTTGTCCTGGTCCTACCCCTCTGCGGATCAATTGAGAAGTAAACAATAAAAAAAAAACAAACAAAAAAAAAGAAACCAAAAGATTATGTTGTTTGCAGCGAAGAGCTTGAGAAGCAAAATCATCAAGCGAACTCATTCAGGTCAGAGGCAGCCACAACCCTGATCCAAGCACAGGCATCACATAGTGGGATGCCACGCGTTTAAGAAGGACTAGCATCTACTAGGGGGAAGCAAAAGCTGACAAAGTAGACACAGACAAGTTCAGATGGGCACTGCAGCACAGATCCAAACACAGCTCCATACAAAGCACGCTTTTTCCCCTCCTCTTGCTGCTGGGCTATAGAAAAGAGCTGAAATAGACCATTAATGCCAGCAAGCTGACAAATTCCTACTGTGTAAGTATTAAAAAGCTATGCTTGTGAATTAAAAGAAAAAAAAAATCAGCATCCAAGCTAGCACAGAGATACTTACTGCCTTTTAACTACCACAGTGTGTTTCTTTACCAAGGCTGATCCTTATCAGTAGGTGCTTCAGCTGATTTGTTAGTTTTGCAGAGAGTTGGGTACAGCCCGAAAACTGCAATACAGATGCACAGAGAAAGAAAAGATAAGAGGAAGTTAAAAACCTAATCTTGTTGTTCTCCCTTTCTGAAACCACCCCCAAACATATGCCTTTATGCATAAGATGTGGGAAGGAGTCAGATTTTGGCAGCAGTAAGCATCACGTCCCCTCAGCAATGGACAGCAGTTCGCTCAGTGGTCCCATGAAACTCCCTGTCTTATCATCAGTTTTGAATGCTGCTGCAGTTTAGGAAAACAAATTTATTAACTCAACTAGCGGAGGGGGGGTCAAGGTCTCTTCATCCACGCAGCAGTACGCTACAGCTTTTGATAGTTTGATAGCTAAAGCTTTACTGCAAGAGCAAGTGTTTTTTAAACAGTAGCAACAGTAACTAATAAACAAACCAGTCCAAAGGCACATCCTTTCAGAAAATTTGCTTTCTAGGAAGGAGGCAGCAGCCTTGGGACTGGTCCTGAGCAGCAATCACACTGTTGGCAAAAGCAAGTTTGACCATCCCACCTCCACACAGGGCTCGCTTTAGGATGCTCCGCAGGGCCATCGCACTGGATCAGCTGGGCAAAGACCATCAGCATGCACAGGATGCAGAAGAAAGCAAGGCAGGTATTTCAGAGGGGAATCAGAATAGTTCATACCAAAAAATCAGTCATTATGAAGGACAGGTAATCTTTTAAAAATAATTTTTTAAAAAAGCCACTGCTGAGGCCTTAGAATAGAGGCCTCCACATGGGTTTTTCTTATTTTCTTGCAAGAACAGAGTTGTGTGTCCATTCCTCACCAACTCAGCTCAAGTTTAAGTTGTTACATGGCACTTGTCTCTAAAAACATACTTCACCAGACACACAATTCTGCCATTTCCCAGTCCAGCCAGCCCTCCAGCCCTTCATCCCTCCCTCCCCAAACACCACCCCGGGACACCTATATCAGCACCAGACTCTCCTGAGCAAGCAGCTTTCCCGAGTCCCAACATTTGTATTTCACGGCAACAACCAGCAACCCACAGCAGCCCCCAGACCAGGTCAGACAGCGAGATGATACACCTGGTCCTCGTACTCAGCCCCTTAGACACCTATAGGAACACAACCCTTTCTTTTTAACTGCTCATGTCATATCTACCTATTTTGAACACCTTAAAGAGGCTACCTTTTAACACTAAGTTCACCGGCTAGGTTTTACTTCTTTTTTTAACAGAAGTCTTGGGCAAAGTAAGAAAATAAGCACGTTCTAACTAAAGCTAACTTACGAATTGTTTCAGAGTGACCTCACATTCGTGTTTCCATCCACCTGCAACTGGCAACAAACCCTCACATGAAACTAGGTATTTAGTAAAGACACTGTATCCAGCTTACAAGCATTAAGAGATGCAAAGATTAATACCTACAATCAGATGAGATCCTCTGAGCCCTGCTCAACTGCAGATTGGCCTTTTCACCTGCTGCAGGAGGCTACAGGAGCCACCACAGACATCGCTTGCCTTGTGAAACCTTGTGTGCTCAGCTTCCCCTCCGTCTGATGGTCAAAGGTATAACATCAGATCTATGCAAAGTTATCTCATCTAAAAGCAATAAAGCTGCCACGGGGGCTCCAGCTGGAGACAACGAGGGGAGCTTCCTGTGTCTACTTACACACCAAAACCTGCCGCTACCACTTCCAGGCACCGGGAATCAGAGCTGGCCAAGCAGCAGGACCCCGTTACTGTGGCCCTTGGCTTATTTCCCCACCAAATTCACTCCAGCCCTTCTCAAAGCTTCACCAAGCTCCCATGCACACTCTGTACCCTGGATAACACCAGACGGAGCAGTTATTCAACTGAAATCTCAAGAATCCCATGTAAATTTTAACTTGGGGATCCATGTCAGCAGGGAGCACATGGATGCCCCGAAACACCGCGCAGTCCCGCAGCCATTTCGGTCACTGTAATTCCTGCCCTGCTGGGGCCTCATCCCTCCCTTCCTCCCAGCCCTGCCTCTGTATCAGCACTGCTTCCCATCTGATTTCTCACCTGGAGCAGCTCAAGGAGCTGAACTAGGAGAAAATCAACCCAGAAGAGGTTGGCTCCCTGAACCCACTTACCCCCAGAGCTGGCAGGCACAGCAAAGCCTGGCAGGATGAGCTTCTCAGCAACTCAGACTGGACTCAGCTGTCTCGAATCTGCACCTTGAATCACGCCAGGAAAGGTGTCAGCCACAAAGTGGTTTTTAGCTTCTTTCAAGTCAGTGGAAAGGAACACTTTTGAATGTGCCACGTGCAAAATACAGTGTTTCGGAAGCGGGGAAACAAACATGTGGGACTACTCCTAGGTAACGTTTGACTCTTCACTGCCATCAAACAGCTTGCTGTACCGATAAGCATACAAAATGCTTATTCTAATGAAGCACTACAGGAAGGACCTGTCCTTCTTCCAAGATCATGTCAATAAAGAATGAAATGCTTCAAATTTGTAGCTCTCATGCTTTCTCTCCTCTAGGTGTGGTTAGTGTTGGAAGGACTAAGTCATCCCCTCCCCTCGAAAGGAAAATCTCAAAAGGGAAAAAGAAAAGAAAATATAAGATCTGCTGCACCTTGTTAACCCAGTATTTTAATACTGGAAACAACAACAACAACAAAAAAAAAAATCACAAGTGTTTCCCTTGTTCAGCTATTCCTGAAAGGTTTCAGCTGTCTCGCACAACTTGGGTAAGGACTTCATCTGTTGTGCAACTGGGAAGAAGTTAAGAACTGGCTCATTAGATTTTTTCTGCTTGATCCAAGAGGAAAACAAACCCAGTAAATCCCTTACTTGCCAATGCTGGTGCAGCACTGGTGAAAAACGCACTGAGATCAGACATTGCTCCACTTTACTAGAAAGCTACCACCTACTTTGGCGCTCCTTGCCACCACATAATCTCCGGTGTGCCCCGAATGATAAATAGGGAGTAGCTAAACATCCCTGAGCGGGGCTACAGCCGCTGTGTCCTTTGGTTACTGGGTATGGGTAAAGACATACACTGTAATGCTGCGCATTCGAGGCCACATGATCCGTGAGCCACCTCTGAATTATTTAGCGTATAAAACTAGATTTGTTTTGCCGTGCAGATTCTGAATTAATGAAAGCTCGGCTGAAAGGCTACTTTCTTGGGGCGAGGGGAAGGAGAAAGCTTCCAGAAGCTTTCCTATTATAGAAGCAATAGAGCTGGTTCCAAAAATAGTAGAGAATCACTCCCAGAGCTCTGGAGACGTTGTGCCCTCGTTTTTTAAGGCTGAGGTCTCGCTGGATTGCTCCTGTACATGCAAAGAACAGTAGAAACGACTGCAGGATGCAGAAGTGACATTAAATGGGAGTTTTAGGGCAAACACCAGAGACAGAAATGCAGACAGCCTACACAGGAGAGCAGCTTGACTGCCGATCGAGAGCCAACCTGTCCCACTTTAAAGAAAGCCAGTTAAAACCAGCAAGAAGAATCCAATCTTTTTCAAGACTGCAACATTAGTTTGCTAAAGAAGATCCTGACTATTATTACAACGCTGATGTGGCAGATTAGAATTGTCAACAATAATTTCATCACTGTATTTTGCCTGTGGATGTTAGGGATCCTGGCTGGAGAGGTCCACTTGACTCATTTTGGCACATGTTTGGCAGATTCGTTTTTGCTGTGACAGCTAATAAATTGACCATCACATGGCCTGCCTGACAGTAATTACTCACTAGTTAGCCTGTAATAGTTTGCGATCCAGCAGCATGGCATAACAACCCACTCTAATTCTTTAAATTAAAGTTTCCTTTGCTTCTTTTGTGGCAGCTCTTATAACACAGTGAAAATAAACCCATTTGCAATACAGGCGTATCTTCGAAACCACGTACTCCAACACAGGACTGGGTATTTTATTGGCATATACTGACAAAGTAAAGTGTCAGCAGGAAACCAAGAAGCTCACACTTGACACTATATAGGCAAGAAGTCCCCCTGCACCATGGCATACAAGGCACAGTATAAATTCCTTCTGTACATCTCTCTGAGGGGTATTAAACAGCTTCTAAAGTAGAAGAGCAAACCTACAACTAACTTCTACATACCCAGTAAATAAATACACTTCCTTCTTTAGAACTTTGTTAATAAGAAAAACCCCGCAGCAGGTGACCCGATGTTAAACACTGAATTTATCAGCTTTGAAACTGAATTAAATATGGCTTTAACTGGTTTGTATGGCTCTAACCTGCTTTGGACTAGCCTTTGGACTGACAGCTCTCCTCTCACAGAGACCACCCTATATACCCTGATCACAGGTCCAGCCCAAGAGAGTTTAGCAGAATAAGGGGTAATTCATTTTTGTTTACTTCCGTGGAATCTTACCCTTTAACCAAAAGGTCACATAGTGGTATAAGACAGAAATCCACAGTGGATACCTTCTCAACAACAACGCAGGCACAAAACACAACACAGGTTCTCCCCCCAAGTCCGCCACCAAAACAACCAAGCAAAAACCACACACACACAAAAAAACTCAAAGCAGAACAACGTTCTTTTGTCCACATGGATTAATTTCGCCAATCCATTGCAGAGGTGACAGATTACAATATTCACTAGAGGCATCCCTCATAGACCCAAATTTTTCCTAAGGGTCTCCAAAACCAAATTCAACAAACAGAAACCTCACTCAGCAACACAATCATTAGATTATTAAATATGACAGTACTCAGAAAAAGTTTTAGAAGTTACTGTGCCATTAGTTGCAAGTATTTCTCCAATTCAAAATGCCCAAATTTTTCTGTCACAATCCTGAATCCACCCTGCTTTCACATACTAGCATCTTCCACAATTTTTTGCACCAATGTCTCATGATTTGTCGTGAAATCTTAAATCCTTTTTAATTGTTTAAATCAGGGCACTGCTGATGCCCCAACATCATGCTTTCGCAAAAAACTATCTTTCATCTTGTAAGGATAATGTAAAACACTGAACTCTGAAGTTTCAAATTATAAGTCAGCAGTTTACAAACAAATTCTGCTCTGCAAACTTAGGAAAAACAGTTCTACTAAGTATACCCGACCTCAGGCCAGGTTTCATGCAAAAGGAAGCTCAAACTATTTTTCACAGAACATTTTATAACAAAGTGCATCATTACATCTACTGAGGACAGAAAACTTCCAACAGAACAGATTCATTAGGAGCATCTAAAAACAACCCACCCACCCATAAACAAACAAGACACACCACCACCACCCACGCCCTCCCAACAAGCTTTGGATTCACTGGTCTTTCCAGTGGTATCTTATAAAACAAATCCAAAAGTCCCCAAAGAAAAGGCTGCGATCTAAGACAAAAATAAATAAATCACTAATTAGTGTCAGGTTCTACCACAGCCTCTGTGGGAGGAGGTCTTGGCTGCCCTGGGCCCTTTCCATCCAGCTCCACCTCAACCCACCGCAGGTCACAGCTGAGTCCATCAGCCAAGTGACTGGCATCAACAGGGAAATGTATTTAAGAAAGGGCAAAGAACACCCAATGGAGGAACAGGGGGGAGGTCAGAGAAGGAAGAGGAGGAGGTGCTCCCTGGCAGGGCAGGTATTCCCCTGCAGCGGAAGGGGAGAGCAAAGGTGTTGGTTTAGCGTTTATCTTCTTGTTTCTCACTACCTAATCTACTTTAACTGGTGATAAATTAATTTTTCTGTTTTGTCCTGACCCAGAAGCTTTCTAAGCCTATTTCCACCCTGTGCCGCTGAGGAGCGGGAGTAAACGAGCAGCTGGGTGGGCTGCTGGCCAATGCTAACCTTCCACAAAACTTTTCACAAAAATCTAAAGAAATTAAAGTTATTCTGACTCCACCAGTAAGTGCTGGTGCTGTTTAACTGATATGACACGCAAAAATCATACAGCTTCAGTTAGACTGCACATCAAAGGCTGCCAATCTTCGCTCTTCATCAAAAGATTAATCTGTCACAGGCCCGGAGATATTTCCTCACTAGAGGCAGGATGAGGCCCCATCATTTCAATCCAGTAGCATATTGTCTACCATCGTGTATTGTGCTAGCATCTCTCCAACAGTTCCAGGCCTGCAGCATAAGTCACACACGTGTGTGGCAAGGAAACAGGACAGCAGGGTGTCAAAGCCAGCAAAATAAAGACATAATCCAAACCAGCGACAGAAGGAATAACGCAGCAATGCGGACGAGACTCACAACGGCACTTGGCACAACAGCGCAATCAAAGCAGACCCCCTAGTTATCCATCACACAAAATTAGGCACTTGCGGCCATCACACAGCAGACCTTGTCTGAGCGCACGCAGCTCAGCAGGAGCAAGCACGGGGGGAAACAGCGCATCAGTAAGCGGAACTGGGGCCACACAAATGCAGGTGAACGATGCAGGAAACAGCATCTTGATGCAGAGGATGTTTCTCACCACTAAACTGCTTTGCACCCTGCAACACACAGAACCTGCTCAAAGACACCAGGAAGGACTTTGAACACTCAAAAGCACAGGCACGTGACCAGTGACAGGCGGAGGCTAAACTGATGAAGACAGAAGGCGGGCAATGGTACACGCTAAAAAATCTTTCCCAGCAAAACTATCTGCTTGGTTTATGCAAATTCTTAAATGAAGAACATACACAGAACATCATCTGCTGAACTCACTCAGCTACAGATAAGCTTGGGTTTTTGGCAGGTAAACTGCACTAGAGACCAACATTAAACATAGTATCTTTTTGCATGATTGTTTCGAGACTGTTTAAAATCTAAGCTAATTTTGAAACCTATCAATTCCATGGATCTGTAATCTTTTTTTTGGCTACACTTTTTAAAGATTTTTTTCTATTAATAACTCAGAGTTACTTGAAGTAAAAAATAGGTTTATATTTTCAGAGCTTTGCAGTTGATATGCCTAGCAACTAACACAATTAAATTTTCAGAAATTCCAAGCATAGCATGAATTCTGCTGTAATTCATTCTCTAAAGAAAAAAATAAAGGCCCCAAAACAGCATCTAAATTTCAGTAAGGGATAGCTTCTACACGCTCAGGTGCCTTGTTAACTGTGAGAACTTTTGCTGCAAATCTTACGCTTTTCATGTTTCATGTTCAAAATTCAGTAGCCCAGGCCTATAACAGGACACCAGAAATAACTCTGGTGCAATTCTTTCCAGGTAATGACCATTTTAGGATTAGGAACTTTCCCAAAAGTTCATCTGAAAATATCAGATTCAGGTTTGTTTCACACTACTTTTAGACTTATTAATGCAAAAACAGCTTTATAAGCAAGACAGACAAGGACACATAGATGTATTGCTTTCTAACTTAACATTCCTCACTGCCCGCCCCCCGCCCCGTACAACCAATATTCTTTTCCAGGGTTTTCTCTTCTTGGACAAAAGAGAGAAAGTATGAATGAGAAGAACCAAATCGGCAGGAAACTAAGCAGAAAATAAGGTACTCACAACTGTGTTTTAAAAAGGATGCTTTAAGTGAACTACATTTTGAGCTGGGGACTGTTACTGTACTGTGAAAATACTCAGCACGTTTTTAGGCTCCCCAGCGGAGCAGCTGGTGTGAGCACACCGTACAGCAGAAGACCAAGATCTTACATATCAAACATGCCAGTTCCAGAGCTCCTACTCACCATGCTGGCTTTCGTCAACAAATCACTACCAAATCCCTCTCCCAAAAGCCAGCTGAAGTTTGCTAGCCCAAAAACTAAATTACCGAAGTAACCATGAGCCCCATCAGCTTGATCTGTCACCATTTAACATCATCTTACTAATTCTCCATGAGCTTGCAGGAAATAGTTTCAAACAGCTCCCTCAAGAAAATAAGTTTCAAGTTTTAGTTTTTCCATTCTGAGCCATCCCTGCACTATTTCATAGCTCTGATAATTGTACCACTGACTAACCTCCCAACTGGGAATAGCTGTTTTTATCATCACTATTAAAAACAGTCCCTCACACTGTTAGGAATCTGGAAACTCATTGTAGCCGCATCCCACCCTTCAGCCTCTCAAAACACTACAGAGCGATGAAACTATGTGCTGAAACCAGAGGATCCTCGTGCCGAACAACTCCTGTAATTTCTGGGTAATTACAACTGCTTCCTAAGCAAAGGCAGCCATTGAGGTTTGGTTATTGATTTTAGAGGGGCAAGTGGCATGAGGTCTTAGAAATCGAAGTGAACTTGAAGTTTTCCATACTGGACTTGGAAAGTTAAATTATTTTAGCAGAGAGGTACATGTTAAAAAGCCTCACACATTCACCCAGTTTCATAGTTGTGGGGTTTTTTTTAAAGTAAAAAAAAAAAGATTCACCTGCAGCTTTCCCTTCCTAACACTACATTAACTTGGTTTTTAAACATTAGCCAGAAGAGTGATTGACAGTCCTCAGAGAAGTAGCAGGATAAACAAAACAAAACAACCCCACCAGTTAAAAAAAGAGTGGATTTAAAAAACAGCTTTTAATTACCTGAAGGTACAGCTACCAAGTAGGCAGCAAAGAAACTGTGCATCACATAA
The DNA here is from genome assembly GCF_963921805.1 of Phalacrocorax carbo. Classification (NCBI taxonomy): domain Eukaryota; kingdom Metazoa; phylum Chordata; class Aves; order Suliformes; family Phalacrocoracidae; genus Phalacrocorax; species Phalacrocorax carbo. The sequence goes on from NC_087521.1 coordinate 34,618,281, forward strand.
ACCTGGGGGAATTTGCCCATCTGTATTTCACAACCAATTACAGTGGGTGAACCTACTAGTAAGAGCAATATTTATTTTTTTTTCCATGCAAGTTTCAATGACTTGAAAAATCATTGCTACTCAGTTTGATACACAGGGTCAGCAATCTGTTTTATCACACTTCCAGTCATCTCTGTCCATAAACACACCCTACAAGCAACCTCTCCCTGTTTTTTAATGCATCTTCTGTCATTATTTCCTTCTCGGGGAACAGCATCCCTCTTGGCTTCCTGCTTTGAGTATCATTTTATACATCCATTATGTTATTTCTTTACTGTTGTTAAAGAGAATCATCAAACACCTCCAACCTCTTTTATACATCCCCTTGCAAACTCACAGGTGCTTATATTATTCACTTCTGCCTCTGTGAGATGTCACCATAGGACATATTTGTCAAACGAAAAAGCATCACGGCACCGAAGAGCAGCTTTCCAAGATCCCTGTGCTAAATACTGGGTGTGCCTACTTTTGTTTGGTATCAAGTTCCTTCTGCTGGCTCCGCTGCAAGAGCGAACTACATGGATAGTTAAGATTTTCCCCACCTCCAAAAACATCTGTTCCTTTTCTAAGTTCTCCAGACTTCCTTCCCCTTTACCGTATCACAAAGCCTCTCTTTTTAGCAAGGCTGCCTTCTTGATAGTCCATCACCATTATCTTCTTGTTTGCTGCAGAGCAGCATGAATCACTGAATCCTGCAGAGCTTCCAGCCCTTTCAGCTCAAGGCCAGGCACCGAATTCTAGCATCCTGATTTAGAGAGAGGGTTGTTAAACTCCTTCCCTGCCTCTTTTTTAACACTCTACAGCTTCCTGTCCTGGGAGGCAACCAAACTGCTAAAGAAACACCAGTTTCTGTTAAATATCCTCAATTCCTGTGACACTGAACATGTAAAGCAATTACATTACTTCCAAATCTTGTGCTGTAACAGCCTTTATTCCACAAAGTGCAGAGATGAGCAAAAATTACTTCAGCACGAAGGAGTTTTAGTTAGTTATTTGCTGAATCCCACAGCATTTCAAGTTAACATTCAGGCTTGGCAGGACCGACCATCCGCTCAAACACACAGCACAATCTCACCACTCAAAACCCCACTGTTCAACCTAAAGGCACTTTTTTTTATTATTTTATTTTAAGGGTGCGTCAGCTGCTAACTGAAAGTGGGAATGCTTCATTTAGCACACACACTTGTTAAACTGCTCACAGCATGCAAATAAAATACCGCATTGTGCAAAAGTCGTTCAGCCTCCCCATCCGTAGATATGAGCAATGGAACCGCGTCCAGGAAAGAGAAACTTGGAACAACATGCAAATATTTCAGTCCCTTATTCCCAATATTGACATACTACACCAAAGCCCACAGCCCTGTCATGCCGAGGGGTGACCATGTTGAGAATCTGCTGTACGCAATGGGTGGGAAAACGACCATTATCTGTCTTGCCCCAGTACTGCACCCTTTTATTTGTAGTTATTACTGCAAACTGCTTTTTTTTCCAGACAATGGTTGTGTTATTATAGGTACCTTCATGCTGTGCCAAAGCACATACACACAGCAATTCAGAACAATCAGCCTTGTTTTCATGGGAGCAAAGGTTGCAGCCAAATGAAATGGGTGGAGATCACATTAAACAATCTTGGAATCTGCTAATAGGATATAGGAAAATGTGACCATAATGCAGATGCAGAGTTCCCCTTTCACCTTCCAATGTTACGGATAAAATAAAAGCCTTGGAAAACCAATTAAACTGTTTGAACAACATTAAGCAAGTCGAAGCGTTCTCAGTATGCTTACAAGACCACTGAGAAGTTCTTTAAAATTAGAACAAGTGCCCTTTCAAAGCTCTGAAACCAGACAGCAAGTTTCCCCACCCCAGAACACCACCTGTTTAAAAGATACAGGATACCTGCACGACGTCTGCTTATCCACAGTAAGGAGAAGCTCATCACGATGACTGTTCCTGTCTTAAAGACATGATCAACCCCTCCTCTGTCTAAAAGGGGAATTTTCAGACTGAAGCACCTTGCTTGGTCAGCTGTAACCTGCATTCCCCTCGTTTGCTTTTGAGATGTGCATTAGTCAGCTTTCTCCTTCACAAATCTGATCGTGCCTCTGCATGATCATAGACTGAAGTCATGTCCTTGAGTCTGTGACATCAGTCTGTTGCTATGGTAATGTACAGGGCAGTCCAAAATTCAGTATTATGGCATCACTGCGGGATCAGACAGCAGAGCAAGCCAACGCCTGAGAGCTGGTTAATGCAGCACGAACAGCTAAGGCATTTCAACCTAAATGTTAAAGTGTAACTGCACTTTATCATGATATTCTTCATAAATACAGCTAGAAACCTCTCGTCAAGAAAGACGATCCAGAAGGTCATTAAGTTGGAGACAAGCAGGCAAGCTGTCATGCGTCACTAAAAAGAAGGGCAATATGTTTCCAAGGATGGCCACCAAGTATGAAGAAAGCTTAGCTCAGCTCTCTGAATAGAAACCACCATCTGTTCCTAAGGCAACACCAGATCTGCCTAAAGAGATCGTTCACAGAGAAACAGGGATGGCCCCTTGGCACCCTGGATCAAGTGCAGGGTTGCACGCAGTTTTTCTGGAAATCAGAGACCACAGTGTCACAGCTCCGTCAACCTTTTGGAAGGGATAGCATTACATAAGGCCTGGTACTTCAATTTTGAGCTTTGCGGCAAAGATCAGCGCATCGTTACCCCAACCTATAACAAAGCCACATAGTTAAAAAAGGGTGGTACCTTTAAAGAGTTGTTATTCCATGTAGGGTTAGACATTACAGTTCTGTAGGTTTCTTGCACACTCATGAGAATGGCATTTCTGAAGAGCAAAAGGGAAGGAAAAAGGAAATTAGTTACACATTAACGGTGTTACAACTATTAACCAGCTCTTAAAAACCAAAAGACCCAGTTTGCCCAATGCAAAGGGCATGTAGGAACAACAATCAACACATTGCTGACATGCAGGGCACCACCAATTCGAGGAGATCTTCCATGCCGACTGACCAAGAACACCCCAAAAAGCAACTACAGTCGAAGGCGGCTGCCCTGCCACAAGCAGAATTCCCACTGGGCGGCTGGGTAGGAGCTGCTTTGGCATTGTGGGAGCCCGGCTGCAGTGACAGCAAAGAGGAGAGACCACAAAGCTCTCAGTAGCCCGCTGGACCCCATTCTTTACCTGTTCCTCCATTCCTAGCAAGCACATGTGTTTAGGGGCATGGGTGCAATTGCCCAGTCACTGCTCTAACACCCAGATTCCTCAGGACCCTCGAGTGCCATTGCTTCTGTGTGTTCAGCCTCTGTGTAAACACAGCCACTCCCCATACGCTCCACTAGTTTCAGTTTGCCTCCTTCCGCTTTCTCTTATTAATCCACGCGTCTCCTATAACTCACTCAACACTTCCTCCTGCAAAGCTGACCTCCATCCTTCCTATAACCTCAGGCGCACCCACAATTTCTTAACAATGCCATTAACAAGCTGCAGGCACAACAAGGAACATTTCATGTTCTCTACACGGATGTAGCCCTCACCCTCTCCTAACCCCTCCACCCAGCTCCCTGACTGTAATTACCCCATGCCACATTATCTAATAACGAACACAAGCCTCAGGGCTGGGAACCATTGTTTATTTGTCTCTACAATGCCACACACCCCAGTGGCGTTGTATAAATAAATTCCAAAACCTGTTTGAGCCTGAGCTTGATTCAGACCTGAATTATACCAGTTTCTAAATGACTGGTGCAAATACCTTCACTTGCTCCCTGCTCGCTTTAGCAATACCAGCTTACACAATCAGGCACCACAGGCAGCTCCAGTGCCAAGCATCACAACACTAATTGCTCCTATGGACCACAACGTCAGAGAAGAACAAAAACTAAACCCCTCTACTTTTAAACACAAATTGCAAATTATATAGGGAAGAAGAGATGGGCAAGAGGCACACTGCTCTCAGCATGAGGACACGTGAATGACGGGTTCCACGTGCCAATGTCACCTCTCAGCCACCAAAGCACCCAGGCTTTGACCCAGCCTCAGCCCTTAAACACCCAGCAGGTTACCCAGTTGCAAGCCTGAAGTACCATGAGGGCTCAGATTCTGGAGGCAACTCCAAACCAAATGGATTTCAGAGCAAAATAAAGCCAGCAGGCTTCATCTCCATGGAGCTCCTGCAACATAACATCGGCTGAACAAGTTACTCAGGGCAGAAGTCTTACTTATTAACTACCTAGTAAATTCAGATTAAAGTCGGACAGCTTTTTCCCCTCCCTCACATAAAGATCAGATGCTATCCAGCCCTGAGGAATCAATCCAGCTTCTGCAATAAGGAAAACTTGCTCACAGCTATATGACACCACACACAAGCTACAGGATTGTGGCCCTTCAGGCACTCATTAAACTTTTTCCCCAGAAAAGTTTCCAGGACTGGATAATTTGCCTTCAATTCATTTTCTACAGGCAAGACTGTCCATAAGTGCTGGATATTGAAGCACACGAGCAGCCCCAGTGCACCCATCCCAGCTCATGAACACACCAATGCAAAGGCTGCGGACCACTCATCATCCACCCTCCCAGTCAAGCATGCCGCTTCAGGCAACCGTACGTTGCGATCGAACCCCAAGCCAAACACAAGAAAGAGAGGAAGGAAGTACTGAGGCACACTTCAACAATTAAGAGGTAAATAAAGGCCGGAGAAGAGCCAAGGCTGGGTGGCTGCCATGGAAACTTGGTTAACAAACTTTAAGTGGAGAAGCAGTGCATGGGGAAGGCAACTTCACCATCCCAAATGGCCACCAGAGCCTTGTCAACTTGCACAGACCCAAATACTAACTGTGATGCTGAGATGGCAAACAGACCATTTTGAGATGTAGGATTAGCTTTTTTACTGGAGAAAGGGAACACAACCTCAGACAACCATTCAACAACTAACAACGCAGAATCCAGCACTGTGGGTTTGAGACATCTGTGAGAGACATCGTTTTGTCAGCCAGTAGTTCACCTCAGCACTAAAGATGCCAAGCTCTTGCTCTAAGCAATGGTGTTACCCCCACCATAAGCATACAGGTGGAGGACTGTTGCCCACTCGTAGGAAGAGGCTGTGCTTTACAGACCCTTCCTCAGTACTCAGTTGAGCCTCCTGTCCACAGGTGAGCCCCTTTCCACCTATATTACCCTCAGAGCAGGTTGACCAGCATTAAAAAGAAGTTACTGCAGCCCATCCTTTAGTTTCTTTTTCCTACAAAGGCAGCAGGGCACCCATGCTCCTACACAAGACTCATGTCCTACAACCTTCTTCCAAGAAAACTGTGGCTATGAACAGGCTGGGTTGACCTCCCCAGGCTGGGGGTCAGGCAGCCCTGCAGCCAGATGACACTCCAGACTAGAACCTAGATTTTATTTAGGCAATACCTAATCCAACCTGCCAGACTCCTGCCCCTGCTGGCTAAAAAGGGATCCAGGAGTCTGATCAGCTACAGATTTTCACAGGAATAAAGTATTTTCCCCCTATACAGACAAATATCTCCTTTTAAAAAGGTGATGCAGTTCATCTCATTAAGAGACCATATTGTTCTTACCAAAACATGGATCCACTCCAGTGGACGATGCACAGGCCAGTTCGCAAAGCATGTTTGGGTCTTTCCCTCTGAAAGCCACCCTATAAATGCAAGACCTGACTAAGGGGCCTTAAAGTCTTTAATTCTTTCAAATTCACCATCACTTAACCTTAAGTTATTCCAAGAGCTTAATGCTGCAGTTGGATCCATACTGAGTCACTCTACATGATCAACCCTATTGGCCAAGTTATAACCAACACAACCAAGCCCAAACTTGCAAAAGCTATCAACATATTAAAAGTGTATACATTTTCTTTCCCCAAGATGTTTTACCCGTCAAAAAAATATCTCTCTTAGTGGGCTGCCACCCTCCCATCGTCCTGACTTGAGTTACCATGCTTACAGCAAAAAGCAGCGAGAGCCAAAAGCACTCTGCCTGGAGTCCACGCAGAGCCTGCATGAACAGACCCCCTCTGGGGCAGCGACAGTTGAGTTTTATTTAATGCGAAAACAAACTGCTTTTCCATTCAAGTCAAAAGCAGAGACAAAGAATTGTATGCGACTCAGACTGCACCGTCAGCTGTCTTTTTAGGACTAGAGCAGATTTAACAGTTCTATGGCAGTCCAGAAAAAGTTAGCCTGACAAGAGTTTAAGCTTTGCCCAGTACTACACTATGCAAAATCCAGGCACTCGTCTGTGGTGCTCTCACAGGCTTAAGCCAGTGCCTCAAACTCATCATCTTTCAGAAACATCAGTTCCAAGAAGGCATTTTATCAGGATTCAACCTGATGCGCAAATGCACTTTTATCCTCTTTCAAAGACAGACAAAATCCCTCTCTGAAGCTCTGCCCAATAATTCTCTTTTGCATCATATGGGCTGCATCTAAGGCCATGTCTGGGGAACCAAAACTATGCAGTTCTGCTCCAAACTCGTCAACGTGACCACTCTCACCACAGGGACTCATATTGTGAAGCAGCAGACTCGGTAGCAGAGGTGTACTCAGGCTATTTTGCTTGACTATTCAGGTCCTAATGCAGACAGAGAAACTAATTAATAAGCATTGCTATGGAAAGGAAATATAATCTGAACGCTCGCTGGTTTATATCTAAACCCTTTGAGACATCTAACATCAAAACTAAACACATCTTCACCTGGCAAAGCACTTGGAGAGCCTTCAACAGTAGCTGCCAGGTGAGGGAACACAGTATTTATGGGTATTTTCAGTACGGACACTGGGGACACACCTCTCACGTGTGCACAAAGCCTAGAGAAGCATCGTGACAGCTGCAAAAACCCCTTTGTCCTGGCTAACATTCACATAACAAAATTGCAGTTTCACTCCAGGGAAAAAGGAAAAAGCACTTAAGTTTTGTTTAGATTAAAGTGCTGCAAGCCACACCACTTATCTGCTATCAGAGCAGACTGCAGAGCTGCTCCAATGATTATTCAGTAATGAAGTAACTGGAATTGGAAGGTATGCAATCAGTCCCATCTCCTCTTCCTCCTCCCCCCCAACAAGAAAAAAACAGCACAGACGTTATCACCCCTCCCTCTAGCTCTGCTACCCTCATCACTTAAAATACCTTCAAAGCAAAGTAGGGCTGTCGCTTACAAGCTGCTAACAAGCCTGGCTTGGTCCTGACTGGCAGCAAAGGTGATATTCTCAGCATCTCCCCAGAAGAAAGTTACTGGTTTATCTAATGGGATGTTTTCTCAAGTACCCACACACATGCATATATTAAGCTTAACATGCCTGCATTTAGCTGTTTCAGTACGAGCACACCAGTTTTCAGAGGGGGGGGCGGGGAAAGCATTGCTGTTCCTACTGGCTTTAAGTTAAAGCATCTCTCACTAATCCTGCTGGACACGACCACTGTGAAGTGAATACATTAAACTCAGGACACAAGCATCGCTTGCCGGCACTCTGTCTAGCTTTACTGACTCCAGCCTGAAAGCATTTGCTCATTTTACCTGAGCAATTCGCACCCTACCTTCCCTTGAAGAGTTGCCCTTTATGTTTGTAAAGTGGTATACGCAGCTTCTTCCATAACTGCAGCTAATATATGGAAGACACAGAAAGGCCCCAGACACCCCAAAGCCAAATGGCAACTCACAGTAAACCCCTGCTTCCAAACTGCAATTCTGATAAAATACATGTTAACATTTATTCATGCTGGAAAGCTCACTCATCCACCCCTCCACCCCAGTGACACCAGTTGGTCTAATTAAAGACAAGCCTTCTCCCAACTGCCTCTGCCTCACGTATATCCCAGTAAAGTTTCTCTATCTCTGATCACCGACTTCTACATTTGGTGGTTTTGTTTTGGGTTGGTTTTTTTTTTAAATTTCCAGGCTTCTACAAATGGAAAGCAGCCTGACAGACTCCTCGGTCCTTAACTGCCTTTGTTCTGCCTGGACAACCACCTGATGAAAAACAATTCCTTGCTGGTATGCTGTGACCCAAGTAACACAATGGAGGGCTGAGGGACAGGGGGGATTGCCCCCTCCCTAAAAAAAGAATTTAAAAAACAACCAGTATTAATGCAATTAGTAACATCAATGAACTTGTTCTGTATAGCTCCACCATGGATGCAACAATTTGACACTCAGATTAAGTTCCTTGACTTTTTTCTGAATTAAGTTCTTCCCAACCTCTTAAAAATGTTTTCCCAAAGACGAATGAGTCACCCCTCCAGGACACTCTGGTGCCTCCACTTCCTTGGATTCAGTCAGGCCATGGATGAAGCTGTGTTAACTTCACTAAATCGATACACAACCCTTTCTTTCCTGGCTACACTTACTGATCCAAAGAGAAAAATGGAGGGGGGAAACCACCTCTTAAAGCCAGAAGACTATGCAGAACGCTGCAGAGACATTTGCTGCAAAGGTATGTAAACTACTACTGTTTATCCTACAACCTACCCTGAAGCCTACAGCTGACACATCAGCGGACACCATTTTAAGGATCCCATAAGTTGTTAAAGCCTAACAAAGCAATCATTAGGAAAACTGGTTTAGGCCACTGTCAGTGGCATCCCATGCTCCACCTGTGGAGGGAGCGTGACTCAAACTCCTCTGAGCTCCCATTCTTAGCACAGGCTGTAAAGCTGCGTTAGAAGAGAATTCCCAATCACTTGTACCAAAGCCATGTCTCCAACTGCTTCTGCTGCGAGACCAATTCAAAACAGGTTATTACACATTTTAATATGACTGCATCTACAGTCCTACTGCATCTAAAAAAAATTCATAAGCATTCTAAGAGAAATATAGCGAATTTTTTTTTCTCAACACCATGGAAAATGGATTCATTGCTATCAGTAATCCTCCCACAGCCCAAATTTCAGAAGCTGTAGCAGATTTACTTAGATTTCAGACACATAAACAAGGTCTCTTTGCATCACTTCATTCATGTGTTTATTAAGATAAGTCACCTCATTAAAAAAAAATGATGGTGGAGTGCCATCCTTCTTTAGAAAGGAAATTAAATGGGGATGGGAAGTGAGACACCAACAGTGTCCCACACTCCATGGCAAGCTCTGGTGTCCTGATGGTTAAACCGAGGTCTAGAGACCCATTTCCAGAGGACAGGCTTTCCTTAAAGGTTTTTTGTTGTTTAGGGTTTTGGTTTTTTGTTTTGTTTTAAGAGTTCACTTCCCAAGCCCCTGACAGTTGTCTCAAGCTACCGTACCTTGCACACCCTGACTGTTCAGCAGTGGAACGTCTGGGGTGCAAACGCCCTGCGCAGGGCCAGCCCTCCTCTCCCCAGGACGGCGACACGGTGCAGGGGGCCAGGAAGGCAAATGAAGGAGGAAAACCACTCACAGTGATAGGCAGCGATACCAAAGCAAGAGCAGCCTAACAGCAGGAGGGTTAAGGGGCAGCTCTGCAGATGTGGTCACAGGGAGCTTCTCTCAGCCTCAGGACAGGATGAAGCACAAAAGGTTTGATGACATAAATATATTAAGACCACAGTCCCAATGCCAGAATGGAGGCTTCACGATGGAAAGGATTTTTACGCTTTGCAATACAGACTTGGGTGAGGCAAAGTTCAGAACAAAGACCTCAGTGAAAAGCTTTATCAATCAAAAGGGAACTGGGTTGCCTCTGGAAGCACGTGAGCCGGTGAACACTAACCCCAATTCAACACTAGCTATTATTACTTGATACACAGCAAGTCCTGTTTGAGCCCAGTGTCCAAACTCTTCTTTAAAATATAGCCTCCAGTATGACACATTGCAGAAAGCCAAACCACAGGCCCAAGCCGTGAGTTAGTCTTTGAAGTTCAGATACAACAGAAAATTATTTCACCTACTGAGATGCAGAGGGACAGCTGCTGCCTTTGATGCTGCAAGAAATTTTGGTCTTAAACTGCCAGAGAACTTAAAATTGCTTGCTGGGCTGCAGAGTGACAACACCCAAGCCTACACATACACACGAATGTAATTATGCCTGGTCTAGACTTGGGGGGGGCGAGGGGGGAGAAGCTTTTCAGTGATGTTAGCATGCAGAGAAAATAATAGCATGTACAAAGAAATCTCTAGAGTGACTTATGAACGAGATTTTTATGCTTGGCTTTCTGCCAATTAGAGAGGAATTAAAAAGCCTAGCAATATAACCCCGTTCATCCCAAGGAAGAAACTGCATTCTTAAGTGATCAGTGGAATAAAAGGGAGGAGGAAAGAGGGACAAAGACACGGGACTGCAATTGCACATCGCAAAATAGGAAGTTTCTGATGATACTGAGACAGAAAGTGGGCTAAGACCGTAACACAGAAAGAATAGTTCAAACTTTAAAATTAATCCACTGTATTGCATCAAAAAGAAAATTAGCCAGTAAACAACAGCATTCCAATAAAGCAGAGGGTATTTTTTTTTTGCTATAAAATTCCAACTGTTTTAATATTTTACAGATTATACACCTCCCCGACTGCCAACCAGCAAAACCAATAAAAGGAGGAGGTCACACGAAAAAAAGCAAACCAAGTGGAAAAGACACTGCTAGACTCCTTGAGAAGCTGAATGTGTGTCAAAATTCAGACTTTTAGTAAGCAAGAACATTTAGTAGCTATCTGCAATGATGGTTTTAAGCTCCAAAGAGTTTGGGTGTAAGAATTCACATCACGAGACCAGCTTTTAGCAGAATTAGGACCAGACTTGACATGCCCCAGTTTCCCCAAGGTTACTTTTTGCAAACCATCTACACCTAAAATATTTCAAGTGCTCTTCTCACACTGCCAAAGAGCAAGCGAAACCTAGCTTCTAATTTCACTGTTTTATCATTAATTTTACAAAAATTTAATTTCAACACTTTTTTAACTTGAATGACAGAAGGAATTTTATGTTAGAATGCAGGTTGAAAGATACTGGAAATGACAGCAAGCTGCTGTTAGAGATTTATATATAAAAGTAATTTCAAGAAGAAAAAACATTATCAAAGCTTACTAAATCAGAGCTCATAAAACCCCCAAAATACAAAATGACCTAGAAATAGCTCAGGAGTTGCTAGGGAGGTTTAAAGTTAATAAAATTCTAAATTAAATGGCTGCCGCTTAGGTTTGCCAAAAAACTATGCAAATTTCCAAAGTTCATACATACTAATTAGCACAGCAAAAAGCGGGTCCCAAATAAGTGAAGTTAGCCTTGCTCTTATTTTTCCAGCAGATGGAATTAGCCACATGTAAAGTTATTTTTTGCAATCAGAGATTAAACATATTATCCTGAATATCAATTCTGCAAGAATGGCATATTGGATACATTCATACATGGTATCAGGAGTATGCAGAAACCAAACTGAATCCTTTTTTTTTTCCATGATTCTAAACAGGACACTAAAGAGGCTGGGGGAGGGTTTACATATTTAATACTTCATTTTTCAAATGGATTGACTGTCTGCCGACAATTTAGCTGAAACAAGTTCTCTCAAAGTACATTAGCATTAATGGTCCAAACAGGTTTTTCCAAAGAAAAAAAGTCTGCCTTGACTAAAAAGACATCATCTTGATGTGCTAATCGACAGATCACAAAAAGTCATCCAAACTGCAAGTTCAAACAACATGCATAAACTGGAAGTCTGCAGTTTTTGCCCATTACTTCTCCAAAACCTGGTTTACAGGCATCTCCATTATATATTGTATATCATATATCACAATGCACAAATCCACCTTTTCCATTCCTATTACTGATTTGTCACTTCATGCTTAGAAATAGACAGCCTTCTCCTAAGCCCTGTTATTCCCAAGCTACCTGCAGCGACACGCTGAGCGATGGCTGAACCACACTTGTGCCCTTGACCAAAATACTCCACCTGTGTTCCACATTCTGAATTTAGTTTCACTGAAGCACTCGAGCCAAGAGCTGCCCCAGTAGAGCAAGTTACTCTCAAAGACATTGAAAGACCCCGCAACTTTTCTCAGTTGTTTGCCTGCCTTAACCTTGGTATTTATAGCACATTTACAGCAGCACAGTCCATAGAGATGTATGTCAATGCGAGCACCCAGTTTAGGGGGCACCCACCTAGAAGCACCCAACCTCCTACTGCAAGCACCAGCAGATGAGTCTTGAGAAAGTGCAGGGAGGTCAACTAAAACCACAGCTATTGCACTGAGCACAAAGAGAGAGGATAGGCTGCTTCTTGTGCCATACAGACACCAGCTTCCACAGAGAAAGGCAGCAAAGGGAGTGAAAACAAGCTGCAAGTCTTGCTCCACGAAATTGCTTTGTAGCTCCAAGTAACCCAGAAAAGATTTCCAGAACCTGCGTGTGCTACAAAAAGAACCCAAAACCTACATAAGCAAAGGAACATAGGGAAGGGAAAGTAGAATTTAATTTAAAAGTCAAGGAAGTGACACACTGGATTGAATACTATTAACCAAAACTGTGCACATTAAAAGGAGATGTACTGAAGGCAGTAGAAACCCTGCCCGAAACAAAACAATAATTCTCATAGAAAAATACTTCTGTGGCCAAATGAAATACTGAGCTTAAGTAAGAAAGCAAGCACTTAAACCTATCATGCTCTCTTTTGTCCCCCCCCCCCGCCCTTCCTCAACCAAGGAGTCTCATTTATCTCAGAGCAATCAAAAGAAAACACTTTGATTCTTAAAGTGAGAAAAGCTACAAAAAAAATTGAAGCCCTGCCTGGCACAAACAAATAATATTTGAAAAATCAAAAGGAGATTCTTCAAAATAGGGGAAAAATGAAAACAATTCTGAATAATTTACTCTGCGGAGCCCAGTTCCTGCCAAAACAGCTCCATAAAACCCATGGTAGTTCAGATAATTTCCATTCTTAGAACAAAAAAAGCTAGATAGAATATTAGCAACATTAATTGTGTGATATGACCTGAATGATACAAGAACAAGTAGTTAAGTGATCCACAACATCTGCTGAATTTTTAATCGCTAGTTGTTTTGCTGCAAGGCAGAAGAACATCGTATATTAGCTTCCAAGCACTGTACAGACTGGCACATTAGGGCAGCAAGATTTTAACTGGCAGAAATTCGGCCTCCGTGCTACCTAAATGCCATTACTTTGCTATGATCTGCAGACAGAGCAGTACTATTTTCTGCACCCCAAGACACCAGTCAGCCATTTCTGAGCAATATATTTATTTTTTTAAAAAGCTGACATTTTCTTAACAGCCATTTATGCATCCCTCTGTAGTGTATTTTTATTCTCCAGCATTAAGTAGTCATGTGGCTGCTACGAAAGAGGTAGCTGAACCTCCAATGTGTAGGAAGGTGATCTATGTAAACGTTCATATTACCTCTGTACTGCAACAGGAGGTGCAAGTGCAACTTGTTTATGCATACCAGAGCTATATTTAGTCTATCTGCCTCCGATACCCATTGCAATGACATTGCCGGCACCTAGGTTTTGTCACGAACCGGCTGTCCAGGCGACCACTGACAGGAGTCGCATGAGCCCACTCTATACCAAAGCCAGTCCTGCTGTGATTTCTCTGCTTTTGATACTCAAAATAGCAAGATTAAAGCCAACCACCATGCCTACAGTGGTAAATACATCTCCAGTTATGCTCTAGGCATAAGACTGCAACAGCAGGATTAGCAAGTGATACAGCAGATATTCCGCTTCCACAACCAAACAAAAAAAAAAAAAGTTATTTGGGGAATAAACACAAATTCCACAACTACAAACACAAATTCCAAATACAAATCCCACAACTACAGCCACAATCTGCACTATGGGCAATTATCCCCATTCATATTTTAAGGGTGGAAAAAAAGATACATTAAAAAAAAAGGACATCATTCATACATTAAAAAGTCTGCCCCACCGACTTTAACATATTCTAAGACTAATAAGTTAGTAGAAATAAAACAACTTAAAAAAACAAAACCAGTAAAACATGGTGCAAATAAAAACTGAGCAGCCACGCATACCAAAGCAGCGTTGCTGTGCCCTTCTTACTGCAGAGCTTACAAGGCTGGGAAGCTGATCTAACACCAGCAACTTTCACTAAGGTCTTCTCCAAAAGCTTAAACGTATGGATAGGAACATCTTGTAATACATCCAATGACCAAATAACCCACAAGAGCCAAAAAAAAGCAGCAGACAAGAGAAGTGCATGCTTCCAAAGCTACGTTATCTTTAATCACAGGCTTCGGACCAGTCCTATTTTCCTTACAGACTCAACTACCAGGTACAGGAAAAGCTGTTATCTTCTCCAAAATCAGGTGTCAAACCTGCAACAGAACACTGAAATATGGTAGTTCTGCTAGTAATAAAGCAACCAGTGTTTGAGGATTACACCAAATTGCTTCTTTTGTTACGCTACAGGGCAGTGAGACGTGAAAATAACACGTTATGATGAACGTGTTGACACCTGGAACCTCAGGGGCAGTTAGAATCCAAGTAGTATCGTGCGTCTACTACACAATATTCAATCTCACAGCACCAAAAATCCACCTTGGCACCTCTGTACCCCAAAACTGTAGCACTTCCCGGCACAGGAACCACAAGCAAGTCTCTGTGAATGCACGCTCTTGCTGCTAGCTGCTAGTCAAGCCAGCGGAGAGCTCACCAACGCCGTCGCACATGTCCACAGCACGCTACAAGATGAGCTTCCAATTTTAAGGGACACACAAAGATGTTTTATATGTCAGCAAGAAAATCAGTTGCAGCTTAGCACTTGACAAGTCACTCACGCTTCTTCATGATCCTTATCTAAATGGAGAAAGGATTTTAAAAAGCATTTAGTGCAAGTGAAATGTATGCAGCTTCCTCCTCAACCTCTGCTCATTCTCCAGTTAAATATGAAAGAGACAACTTAGTCATACGGAATGTGCAAGATGATTTTAAGACACTGGTATTAAATCAAATCCCACAACTTTTCACACCTATTAAAACTGAACTTTGTCATTAGAAGGGGAGATTCTGATAAGCGCAATGCAATTAACAGACACTGCCTTTGTTACCGGCTGCTCGTGATGAAGCCCAGAACTCCCCGACATTCCATTTCTTCCCCTCAAAGGCTCTGCACTACAGCAAATTTATGGGTTTAGCATGTAAGAGGAGAATTGGGTACATTACCTTCAAAACCAGTCAATAAGGCTCTTTCACTCAGGCCCGGGGAAGGCGGGTGGCTGCTGGAAAGCAATACAAGTCGCTCCCTTCCCCCTCCCTTCAGGACCCAAAAACGCTGCATTCAAAACACTCCCAACCCCTGCAGCAAGGGATTAGCCATTTATTAAAAAGGAATCAAAACACTGTAAAAGGCTTCCAGTTAAGATTTCAAGGGAAAAAGAAAAAAAAAAAAACCCAAAACTAAAAAACACGCAATGCCGGTGCAACTGGAGTCGCATTAGGAATTCTTCTGGGCACTGAAGAACAAGCAGCTCAAGTGTAAGCAGGATGTCATTCGTCCAGACGATGCTGGTCAAATGGCTCAAAAGGAGGACAAAACTGGATTTAAAAAATTTTTAGTCACTCATTTTGCTGCCTCCACGTTAAGCAGTAACAACATTAACAACCTACAGGCATTTACGGGTTTAGACTTTAGACTTCCAAAACAACTGCCTACCTCCACGCTTCCCCCCCCACCCCCCTTTTTTTTTTTTGGCTCTTCTCTAGGGGTGACAGACAATTAGAATGGCCAATTATGTAAAACCTTTCATCCGAGAAAACACGAAGCACTACGCAAACACTCATTAAGCCTCACAACTCGAGCCTGCGCCACACGTTAGCCCGTTCAAAGCTAGCCTGGATATCTCCAGCTACCAAAACTGGATACTGAGAGCTGCGGCATAGCCGAGATAGCACGCAGCACAGCAGGGTTAACCACTAGAGTATTTACACAGCTTCGCAGGCGGGTTTTACAGCCCGCAACGAACCCCGAGCTGCTGTGGCTGCTCTTTACAGCCCCATCCAACCCGGTTATTTAAAAGCGGAGAGACGCATGCTGCTGTTGGGCGTTGTACAAAGCACCTCGCAGGACAAGCGTCAGACCCACTTCTGCCGCTGATACAAGATGGTTTTTTCCAACTGGAAGGCACGAGTCGATAACCTCAGTTTACCGAAGAAATTAAAAGCTACAGTTATTGTTTGGAGTAAGGCCTCGAAGGAAGTAATTTTGTGAAGAAATCACTTCCACCCTAATTGTACTTTTAACCTTTCCTTAGGTTCTTACACCATCCCCTTGTGAATGCATTATTAGAAGTATTATCTACAATATCTAATAATGATTAAAGCTTTATTTTTGGATCATTGTTTACGCTTACCGAGCTTCACAATCCTGCCTCTGAAGGGCTGATGGGTGGATGAAGCACGGGGTAAGCTGTGCGGACAAACACGATCAGGAAGTGACAGTAGTCAGAAGATCAAAATTTGGGGAAAAATATGTGGATTTGGGGAGTTTTGTTGTTTTTAAAGGAGAAACCCTACGTGCTCACCCGCAGGCCCACAAAGAGACCATACCCCACAAAAAGGGCGGGGGGGTGTTAGGACGACCCCCGCGTCCCCCGAGAGCCTCCCACCCCCGCGACCTCAGCCACGCGTGGGTCGTCGCCCCGCGGGACGATCGCGTCATACAACCGCTGGGGAGGGGGGATGCTCCGCGACTCGCAGGCCTGGCCGGGGTCGTGGAGAGGAGACGGGACCCGGCACCCACGGAGCTCCCACCACTCACCGCCGTGGGCTCAGGCTGTCAGAGCCGCCGGGCCGGGCCCGCCGGGAGGCGGGAAGGCCCCGGGAGCGCTGCCAGCGGAGCCAGGGACGGAGCACAACGGGGGGGGCGGCCCCCTCCGACACGGGAGAAGAAGGGTGCCGGCGCAGTGGGGAGCACCGAGAATAAAATAAAATAAACCCGAGAAGGTGCAGCTGGCGGCGGGGGAGGCGGGCGAGGAGGCCCGGTGCCCTCCGCGGGGCCCGGCGCCGCGCAACCCCGCGCCGGCGTGCGGCCAGCGGCCCCTCGGCGGCCCCCGAAGCCGCCATGGCCGGCCGGGAGAGCGGGCGGTGAGTGCGGGGCCTGTTCGCCGCCCACCTGCCCGCCCCAGCCCGCGGCCCCGAGCCGAGCCGAGCTGAGCCGAGCCGAGCCGACCAGCCCCCCCCCCCGCGACCCGCGCCGCACCGCGATAAGCCTACCCAGAGCGGGACCGGCCGCGCTCCCGCGGAGAGGAGGGGGAGTCCCGGCGGCGAGCTGCGCGGAGCCGCCAGGCTCGGCTCAGCTAGGCTCAGCTCGGCTCGGCCGGATCCCCCCCCCTTGCGCCCAGCCGCGGCGGCGGGAGGGACCGCGCCGGCCGCGCCAATCCGCGCCCGGGGCGGGGCGGGACGGGCCCGGGCCCGCCGGGGAGGGAGGGCCGCGGCAGCGGCGGCCGCCCCCGCGCCGTGCCAGGCACCGGCCGCGCCGGGCGGGTAGCGCGGGGGCCCGGTTTGGGGCCCCTCAGGTCTCCTCAGGGCCGGGAGCTCTTCTAAGGGCCCCCGGGGCTCCTCGAGTCTCCTCAGGCCGGGAGCTCTTCTCAGGGCCCCGGGGGGCTCCTCGGGTCTCCTCGGGGCCGGGAGCTCTCCTCGGGGCCCCCGGGGCTCCTCTCTGCCACCCTTCCTGGTCCCGCAGCTATCCTCAGTGCCTCAGCAGTCTCCCCAGGCTGGGACCTGAACGCTGGGGTGCCTGTCGCTGTGAGGTTTAGCAACCAATGTGGCACTGAAAGCAAGTGGGGGTGCCAGCTCTCAGCCTGGTGCCTGGCACCGGCAGCTTACGAGTGGAATTAGTATGGTGATAACAGGCTAAAAATCTATACAGTCCTCTGCAGGAGGCCAAAGAAACTCATTTTATAGACCTTCTGGCTCTAAAGTCTACTTAGCTCCTGACTGCAGGGCTGAAGAGCTGCTGCGAGGTTACTGGGAGTGTGAAGGGGTAGTCCTTCAGGGTACTGGAACTCCACCAGCGCTGTGCCAGCCTTGCCAGCTAGCTTGTTTTGCCAGTGTTGCCTCCCCAGCACAATCACTAAGTACCCTTTGCCATCATCTGTGCAGATGCTGCCCTCGACAGAGGAAAACCTGAGCTGCTGTTCCCGGTGTAGACGTACCCTCGGAGGCACAGCTGCACAGACCCTGGGCAGTGCTTTGTCACGCAAGGATCGCCCTTGCCCTGACATCTTCTCTGCTGTTCTGGCGAAGCTGTCAGCCTGCAGGGAGAGAAAGACGGGCACCAGAGAAGTCCTCCAAAACCAAATGTATTGAGAACAAGAGTGAAATGCAAAGGGAAGGCATTGGGAAAAGGGGAATTAAGCAGTGGCGCCAGATGGTAGCTTGAGCCTAAGGGGTTCCTGCAAGAAGGAGCCTTCCCCCTCCTCAAAAGATTTCAGCAGTTCGTTTCTGCTTAGAGGGAAGCAGGGAGGGATGCAATGTCCCTGCAGGGGACCACGGATGATCCAGGGTGACAGCAGGGCTAGCAAACCGACAAGGCCGGGTTTCTCTGACCCGCAGGAGGGCAGCAGCAGAGACACTACTTATTCTGTGTAATGCAATACTGTGAGAAGATCCTTGAGACCATTCTCAAGCTAAAAAGTAGTATAAGTGTGTAAGCACAGCACTGTGCCCAGTAGACCTGACGAGGGGCAGAGCTAATTAGCCAAGGCACAGGATCACATTAACATGGCATCTCAGATGGCTGAGATGAATCTCCCAACGTCTCTGGAGTCCCTGTTGACTACGGCTGCTATATACAAAGACAAAGCAAGGACGGGAGGGAAGATAGAGGTGAAATGAGTTGCTGAATGTCAAATATCAGATCAGTGACAGGACAGAAAAGAGAACCTACAGTTCCTCATCCCTCCAGTACTTTCTCCTCTGGACCGTAACAAAACCCTGGAACAACAGCCAGATTTAGCTGCTGCTGACACAGTAGCTTCATATGTTCCAGGAGAAAATTCTGTATTTTGGTACAGGACCATGGTGATTTTTTTGTGAACATGGAAAAAAAACCCTGCTTACTAGCATGGTACCAGAGTTCAGTGACACACGCTGACACACAACATATCACCAGTTCACTTAAAGGGGATTGAAATATGTGCCCTGTCATATCAGAAAAAAGCCTCACAACGGTACGGACCCAATTTTTTGTTGTATGTTCGTGGCTGGCTAAATGCCGTTTGCTGCTAAGTGACTTCTAATGATTAAACAACCTTTCTCCCCCTGCCCCCCCAGGGCATTTAGTGATAATATAAGAAAGATTTTGCACATTGTTTAGCTTACATGGCCATCTGGCACTTTTGCGTTTCTGTAGCCTTGAACATTAAAAAAACAATAGATAAAGAAACCCAGTCCTATCTTATCCGAGGCCTGGAGAAGTTTAACTCTGTCCCAGTACATGGGATTAACCAAGTCATTATAGCTCTTTTATTGTTTCCATCTTAATTAACGGTCATATTCCTCAAAGCTTTGTGTTGTTGTACTCTCTAAACCAGGCCGTTCCTTACTGCCTTTGCATTTTTTTTAGCTGTGAAACACTTAACTCCAGCAGTCGCATCCAGCTTCCGTACAAGATGTTCTGCTTCTGGGCAATGCAGACACAAAGGAGACTCATTCTGAGAAAAAATACATAGAGGCTTTAAGCCAAAATATTAATAAAAAAATACTAGAAGTCTTATCTAAGCTAGGGAAAAGGAGGTTCATTTCAAATGAAAATGCAATGGTCCTGGCCTAACTCAGTTAGAAACCTACTTAACACTGCTGAAGCATCACCTAATACCACTGCACTAAGTGATTTCTTCATCTGCTTTTGCTAAAGGGGATAAAAGTACAACTCACCCAAAGTAACCCACTCTAAAGACCCTGGAAACAACAAAAAGTTTGGTCTCAACTCAGCAGTGGCTTATGGTTGAATCCAGCATTGGTTCTTGGGTTAATTCCCGCTCCCCTCTTCCCCATGGAAGAAAACAAATGAGGTTTGAGTTTGTTTGGAAACAAATGTGGTTTCCTCAAGAATGTGGCTTTGGGCCTTGGAGGATGAAACCAGCTGCAGGATGCTTTCACCTGTAGCACTAGAGCACGTTTTTGGTTTTTGACTGAAATCTGTAACAGCAGGGAACACTCGGTGTAAATGCACCGTAAATAACAGAGGATGTAAAGGTATGCTGAGATAAAAACTACTCAGGCTTTGTTTCCAACGGTACTTTGCATTATAAGAGTGCTAGTTTGCATTTTAGACTAGCTCCAGTGAAAGCTGGGAGTTTATAAATGTGCTACAACATCTAGCTGTCAGGTGTCAGGCTGACAGAGTGCAATATAATACCCAGAGTCGGGTACCTCTTCTATTTATAGCCTGGAGAGTGTTAGACACCTCCCAAGGGCAAGCAGAACCTCCCACCTGCCAAGCTGAGACCTGGTTGTGGGAAAACATCAAACAAGGGACGTATTAGACTCGCTGTGCACAGCCAGCACGTAGGTGCTTCCATCAGCGTGGGACCCCGGGCCCACGCATCTGGGGTATGGGAGTCTAAAAGTGCTCTTTGAAGGAACAGAACAAGGTTACTGATTTGTTTTTAACAGCGTGGGCTGCATTTGATGTTGTTTGTTGTATGTGCTAACCTAAGTGGTAGAGCAAGTACCCAGGGGAAGGAAGATGCTCTCCAAGCTCATCCTGGTGGGAGTCCAAATGTGTCTCTCTCCTACCTGCTCGGGCCATACCCTCCTCCCAGGCTACATTATGGTTTGGTGGCTGGCTATCTCCCACTCCTGTTAAAAACGTGCTACTGTGCGAAATTAAACCCAAAGAACAGAGAAAAAAAATGCAGCAGAAGGCTTAACTCTGCTTCCTAGTTGTTGTAAGACAGGAATTTAGCTTCTGTTTTCTGTTCTTAGAATTTTTTCTGGTTTTTAAACTAGCGACCACTTCAGATGAAAAGCATAAGCAGAAGTGGGAACAGCAGCCAACGAGTTGTTATGGTTTTGCTGGACAACCCTTGATCAAGAGGCTGTGAATTAAATTTGGCAGGAGGACTTCCCTGTGCCCCCTGCAGCGTCATGCTGGGCTCCACATACAGTCATTTGCCTCCAGAGGCTTTTCTTTGACTCTGTGTGAATGGCAAGTGTGTGATGCTGTGGGCTACAGCTTTATAACTCCATTTGCCTGAGCTGCATGACAAATATATTCAGAAATTGTAATTATTTCAGGGCTAAATTTGGAGATAGGTTTCCCTACGTGCTCCATATTGCTCTTCAGGGAGGCGCATTTATGCATGGATGGGAGGAATTACCCTCACAAAGAACAATATCCCATGTGAACAAATGAAGAGTAGCAAGAGCAAGTTAGCAGATTTCCACGTAATTAGCTCCTTGGTACAAAATGTATCCAATAATGATAGTTGTACTGTCAAGAAATAGATAAATTCAAATTGGTTCTCAAAGCTTCAGTGGCTAAAATGTAGGCGTATTATCATAAAATCATCAGGACTGCATGAGAACGGCACAGTTAATCTTTCAGGCATGTATAATATTGGTACAGGATAATGAGTTTATATATTCATATTGCTTATCTCTATTAAATGGTATGATGTTTATTCCTCTTAACACAATAAAATCAGCAGCAATCAGGAATTTGGCTGAAAAAAAAATCATTACTGTGTTTTATCTTAAACTGACATTGCAATACTTTAAAATCATTCAAATACACCAAGGCCCTTGCGGTGACCTAGATGCTGTTAGTGGAAGGTGTCACCACAGCGTGCTGAGCTTTAACCGAGCTCGCTCAGGTAACAGCCAGCGGAGGTGCACGCTTTGAAGTGCATACTGCTGCGTTATCGCCGATGTTATTTGAGCTGGTGAGATCAAAGCCCCGGCTGTAGTGCAGCCACGCTCCTAAATTCAGTGTCAACATCCACGAGTGGGAATTAGGAAATGCACCAGTCTAGATGCTCCAAGGAGCAGCCAAGTATTGTTTCAGCACAAAGGAATCCTTCAGATGCAGATATACAGCAGGAAAATATGGGTTTTGGGAAGACACTCCTAAACTCATCTTTTCCCTAAACCCTGTGGTACGGCATGGCTCACGTCATTGGACTATATCCTGATATCATAAGGTAGAACTGCTGAATACCCTCAAATTCCACTGGTTTGGGAGAAAAAGGGGAGTAACAAAAAGCAGTAGACACCAAGGACTACATTGGTTTGGACTCTGGGCAGAGTCCACAAATACAAACTCCCATAGCTCTGTTGTTTAACTGGTTCTTTTTCATACCATTGGGGAACGTGGCTCCAGTCAATAACCTCCACACTAACCTTTTATTACCCTATAGGAAATCGGTGACAGGATTAGTCGGGATGGCCAATGTTTGCAAATCTTTGCTGTAACCCCAGCAGTCTATACAGGGAACTGGGGGGTGACGCTCCCCTGGCCACTACAACCCCTGCTGCACAGAGCCGCTCTCCAACGATGCAAGACCAATTGCTACCGTGGGGAAACAGCTCTGCACTCTGACCGAATTATCTTTAATCCACTTATTGCAGTCTCCATCCACCATTACCACATTTATATAAAAATTTATTGACGTGTTACTGTAACGCCATACGGAGGCCCTGCGTTTTAGGCTGTTGCATGGTTGTCCTCCGTCACTTACCATCACTCCTTTTCCCCGTTCAGCAACGCTTTTTCTTTCAAATGCAGTCTACATTTTTGCAGCGCCACCAAGTGGCTGGTTTCTCTGTTAGCATTTTTTGCGGTTTGCAATTCATAAACAAACGCAGAACAAAACTTGTCTTACAGGTGAGGATCGCATTAAACCTAACCCACCCCAGCAAACAGCAGGGCCCGTACCCTGCAGACGCAGGAGGGGATGAATATAAGGACAGCAAAGCCCGGCTCTACCTCAGGCCTGTGTAAAGCCGGGTTTGGTCCCTCAGGAGACGGCACAGCGAGGTTACTGAGGTACGGGCATAGACCTGCCGGGAGGTGCGAGGACCAGGGACCCCTCATCCTGCTCCTGGGTCCCTGCGGGGCGGGAGAGCACCACAAGCCGGAATGCAACTCTCACCTCCACCCTCAGGTAACCGCCGCCCGCCATCTTAGAGCGACTCTCCCGCGGCGGGCGGGGCGCCAGAGGAAAGCCTCGCCTCCCGCACTCCGCCGACCAACGAGCGGCAAGTGCGAGGAGGGAGACGCTTAGCGCAGCCAATGGGTATCAAGCATGGAGATCACGGGAGACCAATAAACAACCCTCTCTGCGATTTCAGATCCACCCCTCAACGGTCGGCTGGGAGCGGACCAATGAGAGCCTGCGGTCGGGCCGGGACTGGCCAATGAGCGTTGGCAGGCGAGATTTGAAAGTCTGCCGAGGCGGGCCGCAGGGCCGAAGAGCTGAGGAAGAGGTGGTAGGGGTCGGCGCAGGTACGGCGGGGCCGGGGGGGGGGCGGAAATGGCCGGGCCAGGAGGAGGCGGCGGCGGCTTTGGGGGCCCGGCGGCGGTGCCTCCGCTCCGAGCCGCCCTGATGAGGCGGCGAGGGAGAGGGGGCTGAGGGGCTGCAGCTGCGGCCGCCCCCAGAACCGCCACGGGGAGCGGAGGGTTGGGCTGTTCGGCTTGTCCGGGGCCCCGGCTCGGAACCGCCGAGCCTGGGCCTTGTTCAACACCTGAACTTACCGGGTTTCCACTTTAAAAACAGCGATATTTGCGTTTCCTGCTCTACTTCGTCGCTATCCGGGCTAAAAACGCGAAGTATGCGCCTATGTGTTTGTGTTACCCGTGTGAGGTGATCCTCCGGCTCTTGTGGCCTTGCTCGTCAAAAGTGGTTCTTCTCCCTCACTGCTTCTTTATAAAAACCAACTTTTCAACTTTAATTTTGGTAGCAGAGGCCAGCCAGTCCCAAGCCTTTCCTTTTGTTTAAGCTCTCTGTCCCTTTCCTGCTACCAGTCTTGAATTTATGCCAATTTAAATGCCAATTAATCCCTTAGACTCCTGTTTAGGCAAGGTACCATGCAGAAACTGTAACCTGTAAAGAAAAGGAGGCGGATATTTCTGTTCTACTGAGATGTTTAGGACATTAGGCATGCCGTACACTTTTAATGGGCCCAAAGCGATCATGGGTAATGGCTTGCATTGCTTTTGCTGACCTGGTATATGAGTTAATAATACCTTTGTGGGAAGTTCTGTCTGTATCTTTGCTTACGTTATATTTGCCCTCTTCGAGTTACAGATGAATTCTGCTGCAGGATTACTTACTGAAAGGTAGATCGCTTGCTCTTGAGGCTTACTCATGGGAGAAGCCCTTAAGTGGAACTACACTACAATAACTAGGAAAATATTGTTCCAAGTAGAAGGTAGAGCATAAAAATCCTTTAAATGTGTTAAATATTTATCAGTGTTTAAGGCAAATGCAGCTTTCTGTAAGCTTGCCTGATAGGTAACAATGTATATCCTGTGGATAGAGAGTACGTGACCTTCCATTAAGGTGCTTTCAGAGGGCTCTGGCTGTACTTAAAGCATGTTTAAGGAGTCCCAGGCACAGGGAATTTGTCCTGCAAGTCCACAGAGGATGAGTAGAGAGTCTGGATGCTAGCTGCTGCTTTTAGAAATTATTTTCATCCACTGGGCTCAAAAAGCCTGCTTCTTCTAGGAGATAGATAGTATGGGATGTATTACCATTAACTGTTTTCTTCATGGTTTCCTGTAGGAATTACTCAAAAGATCAGTCCAAAGATGATTACTGGTGATGATCATGAACTAACCTTCTTTAGTGACTTACATGTCAAGCAAGGCAAATATGACCTATGAACTACAGCAGAGTTAGTCTGATCATTTGCAATCGTTAACTAACTGGTCTCTTTAATCAATTTCTGAAAGTTGAAATGCAAGATGTGGGATGAAATGTAAGCATGTACCAGCTCTTCCAGGATTATGTAAAAGAGATCCAGTCTCTGATTTGAGTGCATTAAGCTGAGATTAGCTTTTTATTTCCATTTGCTCATTTACACTTCCGTTGACCATTTTGCTCTCCTACAGCACTTGAATGTATTGGAAAAAAAGAAGCAAAATGTACCCATTTAGATTTCAGACTCATATGTTACCTCCAATATCTATTCCAAGCAATTCCAGGTGGTTGTGCAGGTATTGTTCGTGCTCTGCAAGTTACTCAGTATGTAAACACTGCCATGAAGTGGGGCACACGGAGCTGCCGCTGCCAGCAGCGATGGTATCTGATGAGACTTTGTATTCCTTTTTACAATAGCTCAGGTTCTTTCCTTGCTTGCTTTTTCCAGAAGTATATGCAGTTTAAGAGTACATTCTTATTTATTTCTGTACGCGTTCTGTTTATTTTGGTCCTCTCTTCTGACATTTGGGTTTTTGAGTTAGGGGGCTGGTGGTGTTTGTGGCCATTGGTAGCAAACGGAGAGGGAAGGGATTGACTTTAAGAAATCCTCTACACCCATAGTCAAGGCTGATCATCTCAGTCTAGTTCACTGATGAGTCCTTTAGCTTGATTAAAACTTGCTGTCTTGAAATTAAAAACCTCAGTAAACGGCCGATTTACTGGTCAGTGAGTAATTGTTGGCTGTTCGGTTTAGCCCTATTGCCCTCCTTACTGTAAAGCTGTTTTCTATAAGTAGTGGAAGATGAGATTTCTAAAAGACCCTGGTTGAGGTGGCAGATAGCGTAAGGCTGATTGCAAGAACTGATTCTGCCCTCTCTCCAGGAGAAAGCATGAAAACGGTCAGCGAGGCAGGCTTCAGCGGGATGCAGGGGATGGAGCTTTTTACATTGCTGTTAGCACAGCCTGTACGGACCAACTGACGTTTGCATCGAGTCTTCCTTATGTTGAAAAATTAGGGAGGAATCCTGCTTGAAATAAACGCTATTGTGTTGCAGTTGCATCCTGGAAACTCGGTTGGGAAATGGCGCCAAGTACTCTGATGCATGACAAAAATGCCTTGCCATCAGATAGGGTATAATCTAAAGGCTCAGTGGCAATGTCGCTTCCAAGTATTGTCCTACAACCTCGTCATTTACTTGCTTGTCTCCTTAACATGGAAAACATCTGTGTTGAAAACACACCAGGAGCACAATCCCTGGCAGTGACACAGTGTCCCCTACTAATTCTGTGTCAGACTTGCTCACCACTTAACAAAGTAGTCCCTTGAATGCATAAAATAAAGAGAAATAATGAAGACTCGTTACTGAAATTGTCATTTGCATTTTCTCTGGCACACATACAGAAATGAAGAACCAAGGGCTTTCTTTGTTAGTAACATGTAAACTCTAATGAAAAGGGCGAACCAAAACATGACAGCATTTTTCCTAATCATGATGATTTTTCTCTAGGCTCATCAAGATGGCTGCTACCTCCCAGTTTGCCAGTCGATACAAGAAAGATTTGAGTACAGAAGCCCTCAGAACAAAAGTTGCTCGCAGAAAATCGGTGCTTCAAAAGGAGAACAGACACAAGTTGTTTGAAAAGGGCAGACAGTTTGGATTGGCAGATGTCAATGTTCAGCTCTCAAAGAGGGGAATTTCTCAACTAAATGAGACGAGTGAAATATGCTTTCAAGAGAACAGCAGTGTAAAACAGAGTGAGTAAAGTTGTTATAAAGCTTTTTTTAAATTGTTAGAAATGTCTTTAAGTAGATCTGGTAACATTATCACAGGAACCTAACTGTGGTCAAAGTTTTAAGACCTTTTTTTTAATTTGAAGGTTAATTTGAAGGTTTAAGATCTAAAAAACAATGACCGATACCAGTTCTTCTAACTGTTAAGAAAAATGAAGAAAATGAAGTCTTAATATAGCTTTAACCTCCTCACTGCTCTGGTGGTATGAATGAGGTTTTGCTCTGATGTGTCTGCAGCAGCTAAAGAATGCATTTAGCTATTAATATTCAGTGGGAAGTCTCTTAATGATTGCTTTGTCATTCCAGAAGTGAAAAACCTGGATCTAAAATCTCATCTAACATATAACTGGTGTCTGTTATTTGCTTAAAGTATGCTTAGAAATGGGTAATTGTATATTATAATTGGGTATACATAAGCATAAATGGGTAAATAAATGGTATACTTTTATTTTAAAAATATTGCTAGATTTTTGATTACTTTTCTCCCAGAAAATAGGACCTGCATATACTCTGAATTCTACCTCCCTGGCTCTCCTGGATCCTTATGACATAGGGAATTAAGTTAATCTTTAGAATTGTCAACAGATTTCTTTAGAAATATTTCACCTTCAATATTTTGATAGCAGAAGGTTATTGGAGGAAGGAGTGCAATCCCTATGTAATAATGTCAAATGTGAGATTTAAGAAATTTGTATCTTTATTATCTTCAATAAATTTTAAGTAGAGACTATTTTTTCAGATAGGCATGTAATTAAGTTTGGCATCATCTTAAGATTTTATTCTTTCATATAATTTGTGCCTCATTTATTCTTAGCTTGAGGTGGGCTTTGGTATCTAAAGCTGACCTAAACTTCCGCTTTCAATGATGTTAAGTGTTTGACTAGAGAAACTGATACAAATAAACTAAATAAGTAAAAGTGTTAATTTTAATGTTAGTAACCTTGCAGGAACAGCTTGTACGCTGTAAAATGGAGATGAATTTACAGTATCCCTCAGGTGGAGATCTGGGGATGTGTATTTGCAAGTTGAAATTTACTGTTGAATACTCTTTTAGTGGGAAGGGTTAAAACAATTAAGAGAATTTAAGCTTTTAGCAAGCTAATAGATCCCACGTATTTGCATTGTAAGACTTTAATTGAAACTTGCAAGCACAGATTCCAGACAGTCTTTTGCTCTTTGACTTAGCGTGGTCCTCTTCTATCTTGGGAAAGTTTTTTGAAATGTTCTGACTTGCTGATTGTTGGCTGATGAAAAATATCTTCAAGATTTTCTAACATGTCTGTTGTCCATCTCTGCTTCAGAGCAATCTACAAATGTAACCACCAGCAGGATTAATGAACGAAAGGAAATGCTCCAGCGGTATAAAGAAGAAAAGGAACTTCGAAAACTGAGAGAGCAGAGAGAGAAAGCAAAAAAGGGCGTGTTTAAAGTTGGGTTATACAGACCAACTGCACCTGGATTCCTTTCACTTGCACCTGAAGATCCAGTGATAGTGAAGCCACGAGAGAAGGTAATAAGAGGAATATTAAATATCTAAACTAAGTATATGTAGTACACTGTTTGTATACAAACAGAAATTTGAATAATTATGTGTGTTATGCTGAATAAACAGTTTATTTTGTAAACACTTATATATATTTATTTTATAATAAGGTATAATAAAGGAGTAATTTGGCTCTTCTTTAAAATGAAGCTGGAAATAGTGATATGCTGACTTTTGTACTTCTGACTATGTTCTTAGTACAAAAACTGGCAGGATTCATCTACAAATGAATCAGCTAAGTTATTTTAGAACTGGTAACTTGTTCCTATTTAGCCCACTTGACTTCGAAAGTTTTTCAAATTATACACTTGACCCATTTTGCACGGGCATGTTACTTTTCACACTTGGGCTTTTTGCCCACTCTAACAGTGGCAGGGAGGGCGGGAAAGGAGTTTGTTAACTCTTGTTCCTTGGGGATGTTTCCAGGCAGCTCCTGCTTTCTCTGGGAGGATTACTCGATCAAAGGCCAAGATCCAAGAAGAAAAAACTGTGATACCAACGGTGTCCAAGCACTCTACGGTTTGCTTTTTTATATAAACCTCAGCAAATAAATTTAGAGAAAAGGTGTCAATTATCTTTCAGACCATAACTCAGAGTTGTATGCTTGCATGTTGAGTGCTGTCTCTAAGGTTTGCCTGCTGAGAAAGACAAATTGGGTCAGAAAAGCTTTCAGCAAGCTGATAGACTGTATTGTGCTGAACTGAACTACAGAGAGTTTGATTTAGGTCAGTACAAATACAGAGAAGTGCACTGATCTCCAGGATCCTTTTTCAGTGCAAATTATTGTAGTCAAGAGGGACTGCAAGTAGGAGTAGAGGTGGTAGTGAGACTGAAGTTAATACTTTGGTTTTGGCTTGGAGAACCAGCAAATCTCTTGAATGCTGAGTGTGTCATGAATGCAGATTATAAAAAGTCAGTTCATTCTTGTAGATCACATTCTAGCAGCAAAAAGTTGCAGACAACCCAGCAAATGGACTGCATTCTTAAAAGCTTGTTACAGTAGGAAAGAACACGTGTTTAAAGTTCAATTTAAAAATATTCTTGCATATTAAATTGCATAGCACCTTATTTATCCACCTGTTTAAAGAAAAAAGACTGAGTTAGCCTAACTGTGATATTAGTTTGACTTCTTGGACTCTATACAGTGACAGATCTGGTGGACATAACTGTTAAATTAGCGAAATAAATATTATTTGGCATCTTAATGTCATAAAGTTGAAATTATATTTAAGCTGGACATGGAGCTGTCTGTTTTATTTTGTTGGGGAATTTTATCAGCAATAGGTGGTTTTGCCTTGCGTTTTCCATACTGTACTCAGCATTATAAATATGTAAAACCAGTGCCTAAAAGCCAAAGCTGGTGTATAGCATTTGTGCAAATTTCTATTGAATTTTTCCTCAAAGCCTTATAACTGGAGATGTATTTTGCTGAGATGCAATTACTGTAGGTATCACCCCTGATTAATCTTTACCACTCAGAACAGCATTCAAAGTCAAAACCACTTCCACGTTGCCATATTTTTACTGTGAATCTTGGCAGTCCCTTTGCTATTACTTGTATTAAAAAGTAGGGGGGTTTGAGAAATTTCAGTAGCAGTAATATCTAAAAGCAGCTCTATTTTGAATATAGCAATCTTGCCTTACAAAACTTGAATGCATTTGAAGGAATTCCAGTCATAATTTTACAAAGGAACAGCTGAGTTGAGTTAATGTTATGGTTTTTTTTCTGACAACTGTTTCTTAAAACATGTAGTATGTACTAAGATGCCTCAATAATTGACACCTGGCTTCATAGTAAACCGAAACTGTTTCTTAAATATTTTTCTTCATTCTTTTTCTGACAAATTCTTGATTAGTTGGATAATGCATGTTAACACGTCTAAAATGAGCTATTTTAGTAATCCTTAATTTCTCTTTATATTTTAAAGGCCTGTGTGCCAAATTGTTTGACCACTTGTTTTACTGGAGCTTAGGATAGAAAGATGAGGAAAGAAATAAGCTGCTTCATTTCTGGAAATCTGATACTTCACAAAAAATGATCTTCTCTTGTAGGTCTGTGCCAACGGGCATAGTGTGCGCCCTACGCAAGCAGGACGTAAGCAGATGAATACAGGCAAAGGGGTTGAAAAAGAGAAAGGTATGAAAGTAGTACGATCCCTACATCCAATTCTGAAAGCACGCTGCTGGGTTTGGTTTGGTTTTTTCCCCTGAGTCAGTAGCTGTGACATTATGGGAGGGAGGTGAAGAACGTCTCTGGGAGAGATCCACAGTATGTTCTTGGGTGTAGGAAACACGGTGTTTTTAGGATGGCTGTTCCTACCAACTCTGACAAGGGCAGCAGCTGGCAGGTTACCACATGTGTGGCTCTAGGTATTGCATGTACTTGTTGCCTCTGTAGGCTGGGGGAAATGGAATTCAGCATACTTAATGCCATCCTGGTTACTGATTATTAACCCTGGGAGAGGGAAAAGAAAAAGGTCAGTAGGCAGAATTGCACGCCTGCTAGCTGCCTTAGCATCTGGAGCTGTGCCGAGCTTTCTGTTTGGCTCTAAGAAGAATATCACATGTAGTAGCTGCTGCTATTGCAGAAGAACAAGTGACTTCACCTGGAAAGATGAAGAATAGCTGACAAAATAAAATATAAATTTTCCTTGGTATTGTGGGTAGCCTGAAGAAAAGCTGATTGTATGATTGTATTCTTAGTGAAGTCTTCCTTCTGTCTGTGCAGCAGATACACTGTTGTCTGTGGTCTCTAAATGAAACCACTTGTGTAACTCAGCATTGAAAAGGGTTTGTAAAAGGATAGCCTACTGGTAAAGCATGTTAGCATATAATGTTGGAGGCAGGAGCCCAGACTTCTGATGCACAGTAGTGCAGCTGAGTAAATGTATGGTTGTCTTCAATAAATGACAAGTATGATCCTACCTTTTCATATTTTACAACAGCCCTTTCTGTATCTGTCACTTTCTATGTGACAAGTACATACATTTCTTAAGAAAGCAACAACAAAAAAGCCCAACCCATGCCACCTTTAAGGGATTAGAATACCTTTG
Organism: Phalacrocorax carbo; assembly: GCF_963921805.1. Classification (NCBI taxonomy): domain Eukaryota; kingdom Metazoa; phylum Chordata; class Aves; order Suliformes; family Phalacrocoracidae; genus Phalacrocorax; species Phalacrocorax carbo. The sequence continues at coordinate 34,649,532 of NC_087521.1, forward strand.
ATTAGAAATTCTTCCTGATAGCACAGTGATGTCCATGCCTTAAGGCTAATCATGTGGAATATTGACATTAATGCAAGATATACAGTAATTCAGAGTGAAATGACTTTTGTATCGCTAATTTAATTAAATCAGCAAGCAGCAGACCTTTATGTAAATACATTTCAGTGGTGCCTTCCTTCGGTGAATACTGAACAGATCTATTATCGGTGTTTGATACAATAATTAAAGCATTTCATTTTTGAAAAATTGTCATCTGCTAGACTTGATTATTCCTTTTTTGCTGAATCAAGAATATGCATTATATGTATTTAAACACTAGTATGAAAATACTAGGGAAATGAATGTTTGGATAAATCCAATTTATAGTTATTTATCTAGCAATTTTTTCCCAACTTGTCATTCTAGCTTCCACAGAATTGCAGCTTGACATTAAAAACACGAATAGCATTAACAGTAACTAAGCGGGGCTGCTAGATTTCAGGCAGGTGTTAAAAGGGAAAGTATGAAATAGAGCTCCTGTTAAATTTTTCTGTGCAGGAGAATGCTATTGTTTTTGAAGTATATTAGAAACAGGACTAAGAAATAAAGATGAACATTTTTAAGGTGGGTAATACGGTGCATGAACTTGTCATATTTTATAAAATATTCCAGGGACAATTTGTCTTAAGAATACTTTGTTAGATTACATTAAATTCAGACCTTAGAACACTTTCAGATAATGACCAGGCCATGACTTTGTTACACAGATGGTTTGCTTAAGCTTCCCAGCTGTGCAAATAACCGTGGCAAGTTGTAACTCTAGAAAGCTTCATCTGTAAAATGGGGACGATGTTCACCCTGATTGCAGGGAACACTGAGAAGGGTTCCTTAAGCTTTGTGCGTGGCATGGTACCTTGATGGTCCTGGATGTACTACTGTGCAACAAAAACATCTTCAATCAAGATCCTTCAGAGCGTTGCTTGAGCTGTGCTGTTCATGTTTAGCACTGCTTGCACTGAACTGACAAAAAAACCCCTGTTGATTCTGGCAAACTAATGCAACTAATAATTGCTAGTGCACTTTTCTGGTTTCTCCAAAATGTAAACTTTCAATTATATTACTTGAAGGCAGCTTCTTAGTAAGCTTTGAAATCTCTGGAATTAACATTTCTTACAGTGTTGCAGACTACAGTCCAGACAACCTCAAATGCAAGAATCACCAGAGCTGCCACCTCTGCAGCTGGGCAGATGCTGAAAACAACAGCTACTGCTGGTAAGTGAGGCAGTGAATATAGACCTGCTTGTGTAGCTCAAGCCTGATATGTAAGTATTTGGAACAGTGTGCTGTGAAGAGATACCATCTAATACTGGATAAGCGAGCGAAACAAAATATGCACATTTATACGCTGCTGTAAGACTTGTTGTCAAATGACATACTAAGACAGCTCTGTTGTCTTTAGGATCTTGCTTATATCTCAGGTGCCCTGCCGTAGAGTTACGTATCAGCTTGTTCTGAACTGTCTCAGGACACTGCATTCTGCTGTGTAACTATCTCCTTTGAATAGATAGACTGTATGTAACTCATGCCAAATTATCATGTAAGAAAAGGACTAAATACTACATCACGTAGACTCTCAACTGGAACTCTATTGCAATATTTAAATCAAGATATTGGAATCAACATTGGACAGTTTCCCATAAAATCCATCAGTGTGGAGTATCAGTATCCATATGGTAATTATAAACAGAAAGAACAAGACTCGAACTGGTAAAGATTTGCCAGTTTGGTGTATCACTGTTTAAGGACATATAATTATTAAGTCTGTGATCAGGAACTGATGCCTCTGGAAGAGATGAGAGCCTGTGTTCTTCAGGTCAGGAATTTCTCTTCGCCTGTGTTTGTCTATTTACTAGAATAGGGGGAACATGATGGTTACTGAAGGGGAAACTTTTAGTTTATATTCTTGTTCTTGGGATAGTCTCTAGAATGTTTTGCAGTGTCCTTTGTATTATATATGACAGAATGTAACCCCTAGGCTGAAAGCAAAGCTGTTGTTAGTATTGGTTTCAGCTGACCCATAGGAATTCTGTGCCATATAGAAATTAAAAATCTGAACTCAGTTTGGCTTGCCATTATTTCTTCAGCCACTAAGAAAATAAGATTACTTTTATCTTTAGCATATGACAGCATCTAAAGACTAATGACTTAATGAATCTGTTTGCCTTTCTTGGTGATACATCTCTTCGTAGGCTTTTAAATCCTAGGCCAGGTTTTCTTCTGAATGAACTTTTGCGGTTAGGTCTCTGCCCTCTAGCCACCTCCCAGTCAAGAAACAAAACAGTCTCTCCCTGTATTTAACTACTGGACTTTTACGGCAGTCTTTGGGTGAAAGATTGTCTTAATTCAATGCCTTTTTGACCTCTGGGAGTTTCTCTTGTTCTAGGTAACCAGTCACAGAGAAAGACAGCAAATGTAGGAAAGCAGAAGAAAGCAGTCAAACCTGACAGCGTGGAGGTAGGCCATCTAATATTTGAAATGGAAAAAAGTAAAACTGATTTAAGAGCCAAAAGCTGTAATTGTAGTTCAAATACACTTGTGTTCAAGCATAGAAGTAACAAGTTCACTAATAAGCTAAAGCCTTGGGAAGAAGCTGTATGTATTTATATTGCCATATTTTAAAAATTAAGATGAGTTGTAGTTTGCTTATATGAATGACTTGATTACTAATCAGCATCTGGGCAATGATTTAAATTAGACAAGAAGTTCTTGCATGATATATTTCATGTCTGATGTTTTAAATAGTAAAAATAAAAAAGGTCTGCTTTGCTGGTTTTATCCAGCATTTGTAAATATTGTGCATTTCATTCCTTTTTGAAACATGCTTTTTCATGCTATGAGACTTTAGAAGCTAAGAAATGACCAGGTGACCTGCTTAGTGGATGAGGGAAAGGCTGTGGATGTTGTCTACCTAGACTTCACTTTGACACTGTTTCCCACAGCATCCTCTTAGAGAAGCTGGTGCTTGTGGCTAGGACGGTTGTACTCTTTGCTGTGTAAAAAACTGGCTGGATGGCCAAGCCCAGAGAGTTGTGGTGAATGGAGCTAAATCCAGTTGGCAGCTGGTCACAAGCTGGGTTCCCCAGGGCTCAGTGTTGGGGCCAGTTCTGTTTAATATCTTTATCAACAATCTGGATGAGGGGACTGAACGTGCCCTCAGTAAGTTTGCAGATGACACCAAATTGGGTGGGAGTATTGATCTGCTTGAGGGCAGGAAGGCTCTGCAGGAGGGACCTGGACAGGCTGGATCGATGGGCCGAGGCTAATTGTGTGAGGTTTAACAAGGCCAAGTGCCGGGTCCTGCCTTTGGGTCACACCAACCCCAGGCAACGCTCCAGGCCTGGGGCAGAGGGGCTGGAAAGCTGCCTCACGCCTCCCATCTCCACTCCTGTTTCTGTAACTGCAGCTGTGCTCTAGTTTGTCTTGAACCGGGTGCAATCATGCACAAACACTGACAGGCGGTCACAGGCACTTACATCTTTGCTCAGGTAAGTACCTCTTCACAGGCAGGACTTGCTTTGTGCTCCCAGTTGGTAAACTCTTGCTCTAACCACAGTCATCTCATTACAAGTGTGTTAAAAGTTGAATTCAAGGCTTTACATTCCAACCAGGGGTATCTTAAAGTATAACAAGACTTACAGTGGATTGAAGATGCATATTTTCTTGAAAAACAACCTAAGCTCTTTTGGCTGGTTTGAGCTAACAGTATCTCAATATAGGTATCTCAGAAATGTGTTCTGTATGACTGACTGGTCACTCATCTCGTAGGAATGCAGATTCAACTTATTAACTTTTTCTCCTCTTTTAAGGACATTCTGTGGTCCTAACTGCTCTTGTCTCAGGCCGCATTCCTCAGCTATCAGCTTATTTTAGCTTGTTCTTCAGCCTTTGGGTTAGAGTATGTGTATAAACCGTGATTATTCAACAGGCGTAGTTGGATTTGGAGCCAGTAATTCTGCTCTTGAGGAGCTTATCACCTTAAAGCATTCTTTTTCCCTAGCAATGGGAGCAAGCATTTGCTAATTTTAATTACTGTTTTGGTTGGTGAGGTGTTCTGCTACTTTAGGCCCTTCAGTGGGTGCTGCATTCCTCGTAGTGAAGTGCTATCCTTATTACTAGAATGATTTGCAAGTGTCAAAACCAGTTGGGCTCATTGGTAAATCATGACTTCTGTACATGCATGCTATTGTAGCGACTTACCTGAAACTGTTCCTTTCCTGATGGCTTTCAGACAGTCCTGTTCTAATTCAGCCCATGCCTATAGTAAACAATTTGTTGATTTGATAATATAGTCTTTGCTTTGTCTGTTTGTGCTGTTATAGGTAATTCCTTCTAAACATGAAGAGGATAAAAATGCTCAGCTGGATCCAGCAGTGAAAGATTCTGCAGCTGATTCTAAACATTCAGTGTCAACAGAACTTCAACAGGAACAGACCTCAGGGGAAAACAAAACCAATTCTGCTCCAGGGAGACCCAGAACGCGTTCTTTTGCACCTCAAAACTTTGTGTTTCAGCCATTAAATGGATTAGCGACCTACAAAGTTACACCCATGACTCCTTCGAGGGCAAATGCTTTTTTGACACCAAATGCCTTCTGGGATTTTTTGAAATCTCCAGTGTAAGATTCTTTCTTCTAATGGCCTAAAATGCAAGCGAACCTCTCTGATGCTATGGAAGACATCAGCTTTCTATAGAGAGGTTCCCTGTGTAACAAACCGTTGTGGAGTTGAAACACCTGATCATCACGGTTGCTGTTGTTGCTTGATCAAAGGTGGACTTAATACAACAGCAAAGCAAGCTATATAGTCTGTAATCCTGTCTGTGCCTTAAAGTAAAGCAGCTCCATATATCAGGGACTTGTGCCATATGTATCTATTCACAGATTTGTTAATTTTAATAGGAATTGCTTGCATTCTCTAGTGTTGAGTGTAAGATACAAAAATGCCCCATTTGGTAGGGTGTATCTGGCCATATTTGATGTCAGTTTCTCAATGTGTCTGAACTCTAAATGTACTTTTTTGTTGTTTCCAGTAATATAGTTGAAAAATCCAGTGAAGCTGAGGCACAAGAGTCTAATTTTAAAAGTCAAATTTCACCTGCTGCTAAAGGCATTCAAGAACAGCAAATCACTACAAGTTTGGAAGGAGAAAAAGGTATGAAGTTCACATTTAGTTTATTGTTCTAATGTTTTTGTTTTCAGCTGGATTCTGAACAAATACCCTTCATATTTTTCAGCAAGTGAATCGGATGAGAAAACTTCCATTCAGAGATCAAATGAAACAATTCCTGTCTCTACAGATATAACAGCGCTTGAAATGAGGTCAGATGATATAAGAGAGCAAGAGCATGACGTGCCCTATTTCAGGTTTGTGTTCAGTTGTTTCACTTCCCTGTCTTCTGTTCTGAGGTCCTTAACATGAGTGACGAGACATCTTGCAAAGATTAGCTTACAGTTCTTGGTGTCTGTCAGCGGTGACCTGAGTAGGCACATGTTCCTATCTCCCTTTTTGTATTGCTAGGGTAAGTAAAGAATATACAGTTCTGGAGACTGACACCTTGTCCTAAGGAACACAAGCTTGGAAGCAGTAGAAAAGAAATTGCATCTCAGCCAGTCAGCAAACGAAAACAGCCTAATGGCTTCTGCTCCAAAGACAGTGTAGTTTCTCTGAAAGCAAAAGGGTAGTAACCACTAACAGTCCCAAGTAGTGACAGCAGTTAGAAAATTCTCCAAAATGTGATTTATTATTTTTTAAAAATATACCTTTATTTTCAGAAACATTCTTCAGTCTGAGACAGAGAGGCTGATGTCTCAGTGCCTCCAGTGGGATGGAAAATTTGAGCTGGACATTCCAGAGGATGGTGAGACTAAACTCTAATAGGCATTACAAGGGGTGTTATGGTAACTGAAGGGGACGGAGGGAAGTACGCGTATCTGAATATATTTGCAAAATAGCACTGTCTACAGCACTCAGTAAAAGTTGTATTAGTAAAGTTTAGAGTTTTATCTGCCTCAAGACAAAAAGGCATGCTTTATCTCCTAATGCTAAAACTTCTGTATAGTACTGACAAGAGTGGTTCATTTAAGTGAACAAACTGCGTATCGCAGTAGCTCTTCTGTTGTCAGTTTTAAGTATATTTAAATGTATGAACTTTAACCAAGCTGATTTTTTTATAAAAAATACAATTAGGTTTTGACAATGAGTAAGTGTCCTTATCTGGGAGAATGAAGATGACTTGTCAATGCTTATCTTAAAGACTTAAGGAGATGGTAACATTTTTTTGAACGAAGCAAGTTTAGAGCAGTTCAATGGATAGGTATGCCCCGCCTGAATGGTATTGCAGGTCTGCAATATGTGAACTTAGTTTAAAGAAGAAACAAACTCCAGGCTCTTCAAATACTTATTGAAATCAGTTGTGAGGTGATGGATTATTCTAAGATCTACTTCATTGTTTTCTTGTCGCTATCAGCTAAAGATCTTATTCGCACCACAATCGGTCAGACAAGACTGCTCATAGCAGAAAGGTTTAAACAGTTTGAAGGACTCGTGGATAATTGTGAATTTAAACGGGGTGAAAAAGAAACGACGTGTACAGACTTAGATGGGTTTTGGGACATGGTTAATTTTCAGGTATGTACTTGCATGTTAACCTTCTAGAATAAAGTTGATGAAGTTATTTATGAGCAATGGATTGAAACAATTCTGTTTCTTGAATATTGTTTTTGATTGATTCTATATTTGATTCTTTTTGAATATTCAGCTTAAGAAACACAGGTGCTTGTTTAACACTTTCTGATGGTGCATAGTACCAGCTGGTATACAATTTAGAATTCATGGACCTGTTAATCTGTTGTGTCTTCTTGTGGTCTATCTTGTTTTTCTCTGGAATGAAGGCTTGTGGCCAAGTCTTATTCTGGTTTGGAGTGACTACACAGTCACAATGTCTACCTGGACCAAAAGCTAGGAGCTTTTGGAAAAGTCCTAGATCTTACCTGAAAAGTATGGGTTCCATGCTTCAGTCTGAGCATAAAGCAGAAGTTAAAATAACCATATTTTGGGGTGAGCTTAGGTGGTAGAAAACCTTCATCTCTTTCTCTTTTGATGCTTCCATTGGTTTCAGAATGAAATATAATACTCTAAAAGATAAAAATAGGTCTCGATAGTATTTCTAAATCAGCATTCCACAAAGGAACTTGTAACTAGTTAAATCAAATGTAAGGACGATTTGTTGTTAAGGTCCTAGTTGTAGGTCCTTAATTCCCTCCAGAAAGCGTTATGGGTTTGACCTGCTTATACATTAGAGATATTTGAGGGGAACTTTGCTAGAACCTGTAACTTGAATAACAGGGTTTACTCATGCTTACTATGTATCTGGGAGCAGCTTGAGTTTGTCCTGAGCATCCCCACCTTTTCCCTTAGATAAACTTGGAATAACAGAATTGCTAACTCTGTCCGTTTTTTGTATTTGTTTTTTGTTTGTGTCCTCTGAGTTTCAGGGAGGATGTAAAGCACTTGTCACTTCAGTGACCAGTCCGCTGTACATAAGCCTTTTACGGCCTTACTTAGCAAATGAGGCAAGTGACTCCATTACAAAGCCTAGAGAGAACAAGGCTGCTGCATTATCAGTCAGGGAGGAGGTCATGCTGCAGAGCGACTTTGTCTCTAGTCGCAGGATGGCACGAAAAAGCACAAACTGCATCAGGAAGCGCTTCAGGCCAGCAGTTTAAAAGAGCAAACAAGCTTGCATGACATGTTTCCTATGTAATGGAAGACTTGGGCTTGTTTGGTGTAAAAATGATTATGCAATGTGTTCTTGCACGTTACTTAAATGCGGCTGTTGTCAAAGCGCTTAAGTTCAGCACGAGAACAGGTTATAAACCAGCTCCTTCGTTTAAGGCGTTAGATCTTGCTGAACAATTCTATACTTCCCCTACTAAGCCCTAAACTACAGAAATGATACCAGTCTTGTCATCTAATCTGAAGCTTGTGTATGTTAGTGTAACCTTCATGTCAACTGTAGGAGAACATTTAATACTTAATATCTGTTGGTGGTTCAATTTGCTTCTGTATTTAAAGCAGAAGTACTTAAATGCATACCTATGCTTAAATTTGTTGCCTGATTTTATGAAACACTGTTCTGTTGTGATCTAAGAAATTTTGCAAGTTAAACCTGGACCTTTCTGGGATTTCCAATAGATAGAAGATGTGAATAAAAAATTTGATAATCTGAAGAAGCTTCAAGACAATGAGTGGCAACCACTTGATGTCCCAAGCAAAGCAATTGTCAAGGTATGAATAGCCCCTGAAGCGTGCCTCCTAAGGCATCGAGATGTAACAGCGTGTTGAAATATCTCAAATAACTAGTAAGCTGCTATTGCAGTGATGAATACTCTTCTTAAATGGAGGTTCCTTCTAAGGCCTTACTCATCTGGCCTCTCCCTCGCATCTCCCAAGTGTGTTTGCGTTAGCTGGTGTGTGTAATGTTAGTTGCCTCTTTTGGCTAGGAAGATTAGAACTAAGAATTAACAATGACTCCAAGAGAGTCATCGGACTTTTGCTAGTAAGGCAAGTCTGTTAAGTTTAGAATAGAAATTTACCCTTCAGATGTAGAAAACCTTCTCTGGGCCGCTGGTGTTGGCACTGACCTAACTGAAGAGGAAACCGCACAGGAATTTGGCAGCGACTGCCAGTTTTGAGCTGTAAGTGCTAAATTATAATGGTGTCCCATTAATACAGTGCCATGGGTAGCATGATACTACTAATTCTCTAAGCACAAATGGTTCTGACACTATCCAAAATAAGTTATTGCTTATTGCAAAATAAGCTTTAATGTAAGCTATTTTATCTAGTCTTTGGTTTGGAATATATAATTGCTTCAGTTGACTGACTGTCAAGTCATATTCGCATCGCCTGAACTCCATCCAGTTCCTCAGCTAATCCTAAAAATGATATGAAGGTCGATAAGAAACTCCAGGCACAGGAAACTGGAAGGAATGAGCCTGTGTGAGCTGCCCATCAGTGTCAGAACTCTACGGGTGGTACAAGACACAAAATTTCCTTCTTTGAAAAAGCCAAATGCCAGGAGAGACTTGGCGGACTGGTGGTGTCTGTCCTGCGGTTACTTTATCTCCCTGCCACTAGGAGTCCCTGTATCCCGCTGTTTTTAAAAATGTTAACTGGAGTTGTTAAGTAAAAAAATCGTACTGAGTATTTCTGAACTGCAGACTTAATATGAAAAATCGTTGCTATTGTCATCACAAACTAACCTTAATGGCTGAATGGCAGCCCAAGAGATTGCAGAGATGATTGGAGACCTTGTCTCCAACATGCCTGTTGCTGTCTCTGTGTGTAGCCAGCAGCTGTGTAAGCGTTCATGTGTAGTTGCTTCTGTCTGAAGCTTCCAGATGTGACCTACACTTTCTTACAATTTCAGAAAAAGACTATTCCAAACGGAGTGGCTAAGCCAAAGCTGGGGGCGGCTGGAAGAACTGCTGCCCGAAACCGGCTTGCTGCTATAAAAGCAGCTATGAGGGATAAAATGAAGCAGGACGGCGCTGATGGTTGTACACATGAGGAGAAGGTACCCGAAGTAGAAAAAGTGGTATTTGAAGCAGGATTTTTCAGAATTGAAAGCCCTGTGAAAAATTTTCCAGGTGGGTGAAGCTTAATCATGATTTCTGTGACCTGAAAGTACTGAAGAGAGTTTAACCAATCTCATTGGAGAGAGGAATTATGCTGTTTATACTGGATACAACTCCAGCACTGGACAAAATTAATATTTCAACTAGTAGTTAATTATGTCAGGGATCCAAAGTAAACTGTTCTACATGAATGTGCTGATTTGAGTGATTACGGTAACATGAAATCTCTGTTAGACAGAGAGGTGAAAGCAGCTGGTTTGTGTTTTTTAGCACACGTTTAACAATCAGGTTTTAATCTGAGTGTTCCCAGACTTTGCTGACAAACCTCTTCAAAGTCAGTGCAGGCTAATGTCCTCTATTTGTAAGACAGGATTTGGGATTATTTTTTTAAACTAGATCTCTTGCAGTGTTGTCTTCAAAGCTGCAAATAAAGTACACCTGTAATCTGTACTCCTGTTCAACAAGATTGTAGCATAATTATAGTCTGCTATAAAAGCAATTTAATAGGGTTTTTTGAGCAGGTGCTCAATATGTAACTTTATTTTTGGTATCTACCTTATTGCAATCTATGTGAAGCCAGTATTTTCAGTAATGCTTGACTCTTTAGGAGCCTTTCTGCTTCTCTCCCATTTCTAGTTCACAAGCTGGCTGTGAATTTCCCAGTTTGTGTTTTGTGTATAGATCTCTTTCCTCCTCACAAGACTAGCAATTTTTTCATATGCCTCTTGTTAGCAGAGGGTTCCTTCTGGAAAGCCTTGAGCAGCGCTGGGTTTAAGCAAGCTCTAGCAGACAATCTGTTATAAGAATCAGTTCTGAATCTGTGTTGTCCTAATTCTATTAAAATTATCTAATGTAAAAGATGGAAATTAATGACAGCTTTCACCTGATAGACTTTTTGATGAGAATAGCAAGTTTCGTTATTTCAGGTTCTTTGTGAAGGGGTAGTTATTACTAAATTGCTTAGCTGGAGTTAAGGAAGTTTTGTAACTTACTGACCTACTCTTGTCAACGCTTTTCAATTTCTCCTTAGAGTGTGTATAAGACTTCAATGTAATATTTGTATAAGACAATTCAGCAAGCCGAAAAAGCCAGTGTTCCTAGCTAGAATCCAAACAAGCAGTTAATTTCATCTTCTGGAAACGGCTGTAGTAATGAAACATTAAACATGCTTTTTCAGGCTTGCTTTCAAAGACACCTTGCAGATCTTCCCAGCGGACTTCCGACAGACTGGCAACTCCAAGATCATCCAGCAGAGCTTTGCTTCAGAGCATTCCTTCTGTTCTTTGTGACCCTGAGGATACAATTGCAAAACAAACATCACCAGTGCTCGAAGGCTTCCACCCAGCACAAAATTTGAAAATGCACCAACTTCCCACTGGAGAAACTCCCCCACTCGAAGAACTCCCTGGCAGCTTGCTTGAACAAAGGTAAACATGTTAAGGCAGCTTTTAATTAAGTTTGTACAAATAATTTTATAGTTTTTAACTGAAAGAATTAATATTAATACCCATTAAATGCTACCTTCCAATTTGGCAGTGGTAAAGGTTGCAAAGTCCTTGTGTCTTTTCCTTCCCTCAAGCAAATATTAAGAGCTTTGCCCAAATGTAATTTTGCTGCTAGGATAGAAGTTTATTTTTTGCCCAGAAAATTTGATATAGCTGACCAGTGCCAAACAAGCGAGTGTAATTGCAGAACAAATTGTAAGATCAGTTGGATAAGTCAAAAGATGACTGAAGGTGGTTGATTGATCGGAGAAGAATGAAAACATTTTGGTTTCTCTTTCAGCCTTTCTGTAGCTGCAGAAGGACACCATCCTGTTGCTGGCACAGCAGAGGGAACTAATGTAAGTCATGCGCAATTTATTTATGTGCTTTAAATATTTTATTATTAGCAAAAGAAAAAAGTTCTTTTTATTAGCCCCAGACACTTGGATTTTGGGTCAAACCCTCATTCATCAGGCTGTATTCCTCATCCTGTATTCCTCAGGCTGGTGCTTTTTCCTTCTCAGTACGGACATAGGTAGGGACCGCTGCAGTCTGGGGACCTTGTCTAGCTCTTTGGGAGGTATCTCTTGTTGGCTGCTGGATGATGACACTTTTTGCTTGAGCAAGCAATGTTCCTTTGAAGTCCACTACCTCATTTCTGGTGTGGATTTTTTTTAAATGCTTTTGCATTTGGGGACCATGACTAAAGGCATCAGTAGTATTTACCTCTCTGGGTCCTCATGCTGCCACAGCAGAGCACTGGGCTGTTACACTGTTTAAAGGTGGAGCGAGAGCCGTGTTACTAATACAAGTATCAGAGTTCAGAAATCCATGCCCTGAAATGTCTGAGGACGTGGTGACATGCGTATGTTTGAGAAGCCTTAAAAAAACCAGGACTGCGGCCTGCATAGTTTAGCTGACACTGTGCTACTCAGTGAAAGCCAGTGCTTTGCAGTTAATCATTCTTCAGTACCTTTCGTTGGAAAGGGAGTATCTTAATTTTATTTGTTACTGCTTGGATATGTGCATGACTACAGCAGTCATTTCCTCCCCCCACCTCCCCGTATATATAATATGTTTTTTAAAAAAAATAATAATCTTGGTTACTAATTTGTTCTTATGACTTTTACTTCATCCTTTCCCTGTCAAATGAGAAACCGCTTGTTGGTGATGTCGCTCTCTGGGGAAAACTGTGGTAATCTTTAAATTGTGGTATCGCTGATAGGTTTTTCTTGAGGTAAAGTCTCACTAGAGAATATCCTCAGAATGTTTTTGGCACTTTAAGTTCAAAATCTTCTTTCCTGTGGAAGAACTTCCTTTCTATTCTCTAAGAGATTATCAAGCTTACAAGGGTGTTTGGGAAATACTCAGTGAGAAATGGATCGCAGCATTAAGCTGCGAGCCTTGTCCTGCCTCTCCTTTGTATAGTGCCTGGAGTTAAAACCCTGTCTCTCCTGAATTGTCTATAAAAACTGTGGATTAGGTGTATGGGCTTGGTTTGATGTAACAGGGACATGCTGGTTTCTGCAAACTCGCATCCCTTGAATGTCCTGTCTACCTTTTCACCCATGTACTTTCTGCATCAAAAGCTGACAAGCTTCCTTTTATTACAGACAAAAGAGAAAATAAGAAAGCTTCCTCGTGTCATAGGTGCTGCCTCATGTCTGTCTAATTTCACCGATGCTTTACTTTTGGCTCTCTGGGAAGCAAATATAGCTACTGCAGACATCTTAGCCTCTCAGAGGACAAGGAACGGTTAAAATTCTTCTTTTCCAGGTGCAGGAAAATTTTAGCAGTGAATCAAAACTAATGGATGGCATGGAAGAGATGGAACTTTCTGCTGCAGAACAAGGACAAGATATTGTCATGTGCAGTCCAGAGAAAGAGACCCGCACAGAGACTGACTTTGCTCAGTCTGGAGAACCAAAAATACATCAAACAGGTGCATATCTTAAAGCTGCTTAGTATGTGCGGTATTGCTGGGGCCTTACGATTATTCCGAAGTTTTATGGTAGTCTAAATATTACTTTTTGATGTCACCATCGTTGTAGCTTGGTTAATCTAGGCATGGTATTAGCAAAACCTCCTTTAGCTGGTATGCTTTATATGTGCATTGCACAGGAGCAAACAGTGGCCCTCGGATTCTTCTGTATAGTTTCCATGTGATATGTAAAGGAGAAATGAATATAAAAGGCTTGAATTTGAAGTAAGTATAGACAGTTTAGGGTTTGGGGTTTGTTTTTTTTTTGGGGGGGGGGCAGGGGTTTGTCAGGAAATGCAGAAAAGTTTATTTGAGCTTTGGCAGCACCAGACTAACTTTTTTTAATTATTCTTATTTTTCAGATGCTTCATGTAGTGATTTGACATCCACGGGCAGAAATCCTTTTGATATGGTAAGCTGACCTTCAGGTTTATTTGACTAAGGCAATCTGCATGTTACAGCACTGTTAGCCTTTCCTACAGAAACTGTTACAGCACGAGGTAAATTGATCTCTGTAAGACGTTATCAAGCCAATTCACATAACTTACTCCAAATACAAGCCTCAATTCCTGTCTCCCTGCTCGTGCTCACACTGTTATTCCTTACTGCACACGATGTGTGTAGGATGAATCAAGACACTTGTAACAGAATGTCTGATTCTTAGCAGATTGATCCTTCATAAATTTTATTTCTTGTGGCTTTTCTTGTAAGTATTTACCAACGTGATGAATGACCTGGTCTTTTCCTTCCACTTTCTCCTGGAGTTTTCCAGCTCTTGTCCCATCCCTCTTTTTCTAATAGCTTTATCTTTCAGAGCTGGAAGTAAGATTCAACAGGTAAAAGCAGGTGTGCAAAACCTTTCAACTTGTTAAAACAATTTGGGTGTAGTTTCCTTGGTCTCACATGAAAAGCCCTCTTTAAAATATGGATTGCTGCTTGAAATACACAGTTCTTATTTTACATCTAGAAACAAGCTTGCAAAATTTCTCTTCGGGAAGTTATGGCGTGTAGAGCGGTACATGATTTTGAACTGTGGCAGTTGCTTTTAAACAGTATCGTATAAGCAAGCGCATTTTAGTATACTTAGTGCATCTGCTGAACCGCTGCAGGTTTCGGATCTGCCTGACAGATCCGTGCTTTGCTTGTCCTGAAGCTGCGATGTGTCCTCAGCACTGAGCGCGAGGCAGGAGAGTTGCATGCTTCTCCTGTTCCCTTGTCGAAAGCCCTCTGCTCGTCTTTGCCCCGTGATGTTTAAGCGGCCTCTCAAGTAGGCAGGCACAGGACACACCTAAGCGGTTGCCTGCCAGTAATTACGGTTGGTCTGGTGTTTATATAGATGTCATTAGCGAAAGGGGAATTTGCTATTAGCTTATTTTGCGTGTGTCGTTGCAGTGGTGTTTTGCAGAGCAGATAGTTGTTCCTCAGGCACTTCCTTCACTCTCCAATTTCTCCCACAGCCAATGCTTGACACTGAGCTTCCCTTCACCCCAGTCAAGAGCAAAGCCCAGAAGTTTGCAGCAGCTGAAGCATTTGATGATCTTATTGTATTTTCTCCTGTTGGGGAAAAATGAAAAGCGACTTGAAATTCAAAATGCCTAAATTACATTAACGAGAAAACCCACAGAGGATATCTGGAATACGGTCTGCTACCCTTGAGCTGTGTTCTGAGTGAATGAGTACCTGTAGTATTTTTGTAGTGGAACCCATTAAAATATTTTTTAACGTTTTATGGTGCGGTCATGCACCGTAAGTACTGCTGTGTATTAGTGGTGGGATGTTTGGTTATACCTGCTGTATCCACTGATTGCATATTTGGACTACAACCTACCTAAAATATTTTTATTTTTGTATAATTTTATGTATTTCCTGTCTACTTCAAGTGTAAAACTACTCATCTTTAAGCTTTTCTGTCCTGAACTTACTCCCCTCATAACTGCTATCACAAGCTGCCATTAGACTAGCTGTACCTGCCCCCTATTTCTGATGCAAGGGAGGGCACCTTCTGGGGGTAAGACTCAGCCTGTTGCCTCCCCTGAAGCGCTGTCCCATACTCTACCGCTGTTGCGAGGGTGCTGTGGCACCCGTGGGCGCCCGTGTTCTGTGCATTAACAACTCGGCCTCATCAGCAGATGTGGCAGGGTTTGATGCATGTAATTCTTCCCAGCGGGAGTGTTCCCGGTGTTTAACAACCACTTGCTTTGTAATAGTAGAAACTATCTCAGAACGAGGATTTCAAAGCCAGATAATGCCTTTTCCTGGCAATATGTTAAAATAGGCATTGATTATTATTTCCTTTAATGACACAGTTATCTATTGAATATCTTAAGTACCTTCAAGCCAAACCCCTTTCTCTCTCTGCTGTTTCATGTGAAAATCTCTTAACCTCTTCCTCTGAATACCTGATATGTTAACCTCAGCCTCTTCTCCCATCTTGTTCCTTATGCATCCTCTTATCTGGACTTTAATATATTTATGCATAAGGAGCATGCTGGTTGTATATACTCTGTATTTGAGTAGTGGTATTAGAATACCTCTAGTTGTTTTATTTTTAACAAATACATAGCTGGGCTTCTTCTTGTAAAGGTGACCTGAGTGTAATAGGCACATTCTTCCACAAGCGTTTATTTTAAACCAAGCAGAGGTAATTTGAATCCCTCAGCAGAAAGCATTGCCCCTGCAGTTGGGGGAGCTCATCTTGACTCCCCCAGTTTTAACCTGGAAGCTGTGTACTGATTACACTGAAATAAATAGAGGAAGCTAATGTGGCTTGGTGTTACTGTGCTGGAATCAACTTTCCTCATGGAAACTATCACTGGACTTTAGCAAAGCGAGAGCTCTTAAGGACTTGCTCAGTCATCGACACTGTGCAATAATAGTGGTAATGAGGGATTTCTGACAACTGATGTATACACTTAAGCCGATGTTAGCAGTGCACTGGTCTGGGCTACTGCATCTGCTGGAAATTCCAGCACTGTGCTGCTTGTAACTTGGCATCTCCAAGTATACAGGAAGTAACTTATAAAAGTAAGAGACGCATCAAGGGAGTCCTTGAAGACTTCAATAGTGGCTATTGCGCTGTTCTTGTTTTGCAGACAAGACCAGAATGACTCACAGACAAGGGAACATACTTTTTTTTTTCCCCCCTGACTCATGAGATAAATTTGCCAATAAACCTCCCCACCCTTGAAAACAGGTCTTGACTCATACAGAAGTGATGAGGGGAGAGAAGCATGAGGCTCATGACCTGCTCCATGGAGTGCCGAATGCTTGTGCAAATGGGATCTCCCTTGGGGAGGGCAGGGCGTTCAGGGCTTGGGCCACCAAAGGGGCAGAATGGGCCTTTGAAACCAAGGAGGGGGGTAACTTTTCTAGCCGTGGTCTGGGGGAGAGGTTTTGCTTCCTCCAGCTCTGAACCCCCTCTTGAAATGCCTCATTCTGGTCAGGCTCAGAGGCTCTCTAGTATTCCCTGTTCTCCAGTGTTTCCTAGTGGACAGCTTCAGTGAGGCGACACTTCTGAGAGTTATGCACAGCCCGGTGATAGCCTGCCTGTGCAACTCCTCCTCCCCTGGCGGGGCGGAACTGAAGTCCTTTGCTGCACTGATTTGAGTCCTTCAGTGAAAAAGGCATAACTGCTTTACCTAACAGAGCAACTGAGGCTAAAAATACCAGTGACTGACTGCTGTCTGGTACTTGGGGAAGATGGGGTTGAAGATTGCTGCCCTAGTCCACGGGACCAGCGGCACTACGCCACGGGCTGCTTTCCCAAGTACTTCCTTCCGTACAAACCAAACTGCTCCCAGTCATCATCCTTTGGCAAAGAGATTCTCTGCCTCTACAGCAGCAATTCTGATACTTCCACACTTGGATTTGGCTTGCTGGGGGACATAGTGTCTTTTGAGATCTTATTGCAAACAAATTTTACTTGTGAAAGTATGTTTTATTACATCAAAGTATTCATGCAAGAAGGCACTTCTGTTACAGCCATATTAAGTTTGCATTAAAATTCCACCACCGTAGTTATATCATGGTGGGCGTGACGCTGGTGAGGGTGACGTCCCCGGCAATGCAGAGCCTGGTGATCTCGTTCAGCTGCTTCTCGCGGAAGCTGTACTGCAGCAAGTGAGCGTCGTCGACCGCTACCTTGAAGTGATCCACCTCGCAAAGGACCTGGAGCTGGAATGAAAACACCAAAAGATAATATCAGATTTGTACTAGAAGGAGTTTTAAGCCACAGACTTGAGCAGGCTGGCGCTGGCTAAAGCAGCCAGCTGAGTCCAGACCAGTGGTATGTGGATGAGCTGGTGCACCAGCTCTCGGCTGCAAACACACTGGTGACATTTGCCTTCCTCAAAGCCCTGCCGTACTCCTCCTCCTTCGTGTTTCGGCCCAGAGTTTGTCTCCTCATGACTATGATAGTATTTTCAAGAAGCAGCACTGTACAGTTCACACAGCAAGAGCCGAGTTCTCACCAAACATGAACCTATTTTGCAGGAGAAAAAGCTCCTGAAGAGAACTGCCCATGGGGGAAACGCTTTATAGAAACCTGCAGAACAACAGGATAAATAAGGAGGATGTAATCTAAGTAAGACTAACAGGAATAGGGAGAATTTATACCCCAGGAGGGGTAAGAAGTGCAGGGAAGGTGCTGCTGCAGGCCTGCTGTGCTGGGCAGCCAGGGAAGCCCACTGGGCGACTGCCCTGAAAGCACCTCTGGGAGCCGACTCCTGTGCAAAAGTAGCGAGGTCCTTCGAGTCAGTCTTGTTGCACAGCCCTGACCCAACCCTCCCAGCTCACAGTGCAGCTGCAATTGGCACATTAAGACTGAGTTGGGAGGGGTTTTTTGGTACCTTGAAGGGTTTTCCAGCTTCAAACGGAAACCGAGGAGCTGTCCTCTCCTCCTTTCCCCAGTTATTCTGAAACATTGAATTACAGACAATGACTTTTCTGTTGTCTTCCTTAAAGCGAGGATTAAAGTGGAAGGCGATGTCATTCCCTTTCTTGAAATCCAGTGAAAACCTGCAACGACAACAACGGATTTGCTGCTTTTTCTGCAAAAGCCCTGGTCTCTGTAGCAGGGCTTGCCCAAAGTAGCAGCAAGCAGGCAGAAAAAAAACCCACAGACCCCATTGGGCAATGACAGGGCATTTACACATTTATTTTGTGTAATATTTGATTTCATACCAGGTTATTCAGGAATGGAAAGCAAATTCCAGCCCCGCCCCCCCCGCTCCATCCAGCAGTGGAAAGCCCCTGCCCTCAGTGCTGGACACCCCTGGTACCTGTTTGGGTTGGGGTTGACGGTCCCTGTGATGGTTATGAGCAGCCGAGGGACGAGTCCTGCCTGCAGGGGCAGCTCAAAGGGGACTTTCTGGGAGACAAGAGGGGTTTGGTGTTAGCAGAAAACCACGTCCAAAGCCAAATGCTCAGGCATGGGCTTGCTCTCGGTGAGACAACACACTGGGGCAGCCCTGTGATGCAGTGATGACCTGTGCCACCTGTCCTGGGGACAGCCAGCCCCAGATCCCTCCCATGGCCAAGGAAAATCAGGCAGTGAAGACACAGGAACCCTTATAATATGATGGAGCTGTTACCAATGGAGGAGCCGGTCCCCCCTGCGGAGGAGTGGGCTCAAATCCAGGGCCACTGGGCGGCTGTCCTGGGGCGGGATATGGCCCTGGTCCTGCTGGTGCTCCAGGGAATGCTCCAGGTGCTCCCGGATATGGTCCGTGTCCTGCTGGTCCTCCAGGATATGGCCCCGGTGCTCCAGGATATGGCCCCAGTGGGCCGGGGAACGCTGGGAACGCCCCAGGAGCTGGCGGCTGGTTCCCCCAGGATGGCCAGCCTTGGGCTGGGGGGGCAGTGGGGTTGGGGTTGTTGCTGGCGGGCAAGGCGTCAGATAACTGGGGACAGAGGGGAAAGGAGGAGGGTTAGGTGGGCGACGTTAACCCTGGGCTCAGGTCGAGTCCTCCAAAGCCCAGCTCTTGTAGCCTACAGCGTGCGCTGAGGGCAAGCGCCCAGCTGCTCCCGAGCGGTGGCAGGGCACCAGTGCCTGGCCTGAGGTTTCCAAAACACCAGTAAATGTAACTGGAGCGGATCTGGGGAGTTACGCAGGTTAGCGAAGCTGTGCCCCCACGCCTGCCGAAGGTCCCCGCTTCAAGGCAATTAAACAATCACAGCCCCCACTTTTTTTTTTTAAAGAAAGCCGTACTTACAGAGAAACCGTCTGACATTTTTCCTAAAACAAAAGACAAAGGACACTTAAGTCATTTTTAACATACGCCATCCAAAAAATAGAGATTTTTTTTTTGAGAAGAGCTACCGGTTACAGCAGCAACAGGCTGGAAATCGCTACGTGCCCATCACATACCTGCCAGGCAGAGCCGACAGCTCTGGTACCGCACAACAAACCCTCGTCTGGTACCTGCGGGAGAAACCGAGGGTCACCACTGTGAACAGCCTGAACGGCGCCGGGGGGTGAACCCAGCCCAAACACCCTCTGGATTAAATTGGCCACTGTAGGGTTGATGTTAACACACCACCATTGTTGACCTTACAACACCACCGGTGTCAAGCAGAGAGAGGACACTGGACGACGGGGACCTGGGGCTGCTCTGCCCTGAGAGCTCTTGGCTCTCTCCAGCCTCTCGATGCATTTTCATGGGCTTTTTGCTCTTTGCTCGCAGGGACGCACCGCGCAGCATCGCAAACTGCATGAGCACCCTCGTCCTCCAAGAACCACGGGTCACAGAATCACAGACTCACAGAACGGTGGGGGCTGGAAGGGCCCTCGGGAGCTCACCCTGTCCCACCCCCTGTGTGAGCAGGCACCCCCAGAGCAGGGGCACAGGGCCGCGTCCAGGCGGGGGGTGAATGTCTCCAGGGAAGGGACCCCACAGCCTCTCTGGGCAGCCTGTGCCCCTGCTCTGGCACCCGCACAGGGAAGGGGTTTGTCCTCATGTTCAGGGGGAACTTCCCGTGTTCCAGCTTGTGCCCGTTGCCCCTTGGCCTGTCATTGGGCACCACTGAAAAGAGCCCAGTCCCATCCTCCTGACACCCACCCTTTAGATATTTATAAGCATTGATGAACCCTCCCCTCAGCCTTCTCTTGTCCAGGCTGAACAGACCCAGGTCTCTCAGCCTTTCCTCATCAGGGAGATGCTCCAGCCCCCTGAGCATCCTGGTATCTCAAATTGTCAATCCTTGGTCAATGAGGACCCCTGCATTTGACCTACGCAAAAAAATTCCCGTGCCAGGTCTGCTGTGCTCAGAAGTCAGGGGGCTTTACCCAGCCTCAAAACACTTTTCATAATGGGAAAAAAAAAAAAACACACACACGAAAAGGCAGTGCGGGAGCTGTTCTTTCTGCCTTCAGCAAACCCGCTCTGCAGCCAGCCCTCCGCTCTCACCCCGGCTAGTTCGGCAGCGCTGGAGGCTGGCAGGGCCCTTCCAGCAAGGCCCTTTTAGGGGCGGTGATGGTGGTGCAGGGGGGACACACGGCCACGTCCCTGCCCTGGCCAGGGGGTGCCAGCCGCCGGTGCCAGCCGCCGGGTGACACCCGCACCTACGCAGGCTCTGCGCGAGGGGGAGGCGCCCGGTGACAACACTCTGCCCTTGCAAAGGCATGTGGAGGAGCGGAGCTGCTCGGTGGGATGAGTAACATGGTGTCGGCGCCCACACGTGTCCCAGCAGCGGTTTTGCCCTGCATGCGGCCGCAGCCAGTGTTATTCAAGTCCCCATCCCTGAGGCATCATCCGGGAAAAGATTCAATAAGAAAATTATCCAAAAAATCCCTGGGCAGGGCTGCAGCAGCAAACAGAAGCAGCATGAGGGGGCTACAAACCAGCACAGCACGTTGGGGGACACGCAGCCACCCTGTGACACACGGGATGGATGCTTGCGGCAGGCCTGGAAAGGCGAGAGGAGTGTGGCACCCATGGGTGGCGGTCCCCTTTCTCCCCCGCCGCAAACCCACGCATCCCCACTCGCCCCGCATCAGCCAGAGGGGCACATGTGCCATCGGCCACTCCAGCCCAGGGAATACAAGCTGCTTCACAAGCTTTATGGGTCCATGCCAAGCCACTCTGCCGCAGCAGGGCCAAAAATACACCCGCCTGCGTGCAGGAATAGCCGCAGCCTGAGCTGGGTTCCTCCGCTCAGAGAGAGCATTCATAAAAGAAGAGGGGGGAAAAAAAAGCGAGGCAGAAACAGAGAAGGAAACGGAAAATTCCAAATTGAAAACAGAAGGAAAATACTCTTTGAAAGAAACTATTTGATGCACAAAGGCCAAGGCAAAGCCGGCTGCCCTGCCTTAGGGATAACAAAGTTTTCACAACCAAACAAAAAACCCCTTTCCCTGCAAAACACTCATACTGCTGAGCC
The DNA here is from genome assembly GCF_963921805.1 of Phalacrocorax carbo. NCBI lineage: Eukaryota > Metazoa > Chordata > Aves > Suliformes > Phalacrocoracidae > Phalacrocorax > Phalacrocorax carbo. The sequence goes on from NC_087521.1 coordinate 34,671,052, forward strand.
CATGAGATTTTTAAGTCAGTCTTTCAACCAGCATCCAGAAGCCCGGACTGTTTGAACAGCCCGTATCTTGCAAAGCTTTTATTTGCCTTCCAGGGTTTTTTTTAAGCCCTTGCATTTGCCGTTTGTTCACCGGCTGAAGCCAAGGGTGCTCACACGGCTCCTGCGGGCTCCCCAGGCCGGATCCAGCCGGGCTGGGTTTGCTCAAGCCACAGGTATGCGGCTGCCAATGGTTTGTGCTGCTCCGGTGAGGGGTCCCACCTGCAATACCTCAGGGAGATGGAATTTTGCTCCCTTACAAGGATTTCTTATCCGTTCGGCCCCGGTGGAACAGCGTGGCAGGAGTCTCTCATCTCCCCGCCGGGACTGGGATGGCCGATTCTTAAACAAAGTCTTGGAAAAAACACCATTCCTCTGCCACCAAATGGTGCTACCGAGCTGGGAGCCCGCGGTCACCCTGTCCTCTCTCTGCCACTGCAGTGTTGGAGCTCTTGGCCGTGTCTCCCTCTGGAAATGCTCCAGTGGGTTATTTGCCCGCTGCTATGGGAAGGGGGTTTCTCCCACCCGCAGCCGCGGCAGCCCTGCCCTTCAGCAATGCCTCAAAGGTGCATTTCCAACATTTCCAACTCTCTGAGCTCTCACCGGCCCGATGGGAGCTCGGCCACAGGGAATGTCCCAGGGCAGACCTCTATAAAGCACCCCAAGTATTTCCTATATTCATGCAAAGTGGAAAAACTTCTATTTGGGAAAGAAATAGGAATTTTCTTCCCCTTGATGCTACTTCTATTTGGGAAAACAGCCTCTTCCCCTCAGCGCTATTTCTCCAGTGATTTTCTGGGGTGTCTTTCGGGCTGTCTCCAGCCTCCCACGCACCGACACTCCCACCCCTCCGCTTGGTTTCTGGGGCACAGGCAGGGGTACGCCAGCACCCTGCAAGTTGTAAACAGCTTCATATCTCCTTAATATTCACCATCCCACCGTTACCCCTAAAGCACCGAGTACTTTCTATGCTCTCCAGCTGCTGTCACTAACTGCAGAGCCTGTGGCACACCCACCTCCCACTTCCACGCACAAGGGGACGAGCACAGCCTTAACCCTCTCTTTGCAAGGCAATACGTGCCGTAACCCCACTGCTGCTCCCCCTGCTCCCACTCAGGACCTCCGTGGGTGGATGCATCCACTCACCTGCAGTGCAGCGGCTGCCTGGCGGCTCCGGGGCTGGGATCCCACGGCAGCGGGGATCCGCCTGCTCGGGGCGGGGACGGAGCAGGGAGGCCCACGGGGAACCCAACCCCACGCTGGGAAGGTCACTGGCAGCACAGGAACATCATTTTGTTTCCCTTTATTAAGCGGCAACACCACCAGCGGGCAAAACTACACGGGGAAAAATTTGAGCTTCTTGTGTTTTATGTCTGTTTCCACGCACCAGAGGTTTTTGTTGTCCTGCCCTGCGAGAGCCGGTCCCCACCATGAGCAACCGGCAAGATGTCGGTCTTGCAAGAGATTTGTCTGCAGATCTCACGGCTCCGTCCCTCCAGCTTTATTGAAGCTCAGTAAAACACAAATTTGCTTTTAAATTTGAAACATTTTCTGCTTCTCTCCGCAGACCGCCAAGAAAAAAAGCTGAAAAAGCTTTGGTTTTCACCCAATCCAGCGAGGCCGGCAGAGGAGCGGCGCCGCAAAGCTGCTAGCAGCAGCTATAATTTCAACAAGCGTCGCTAAGGGTGAATCATCTCCTATTTGCTCAACTGGCTTCACAGCTTAAAGCAATAGCAAAGGAAAAGGAGTGTTTTCATGCTGAAACTCTGATCTGCTGGATGGTGCTGCTGGGGGAAGGGAAGGGAAGGGGAGGGAAGGGAAGGGAAGGGAAGGGAAGGGAAGGGAAGGGAAGGGAAGGGAAGGGAAGGGAAGGGAAGGGAAGGGAAGGGAAGGGAAGGGAAGGGAAGGGAAGGGAGAAGGAGAGAATATTTCAGTTGGAAGGGACCTACAGTGATCATCTAGTCCAGTGGCTGGCCAATTCAGGGCTGAGCAAAGGTTATTAAGGAGCACACCCTTTAACTGGTGTCATTAAAGACATAGAAACAACTTCTTTAAGGCAGCAGCTGAACTAAACAGCTTAGCTGATACTGAACCTGACAGAAAAAAAAATATGCAAAAATCTATTGAGTTTGGTTTAAATGAATTTTAGTATAACTTCTTCCCGTTTATCTCAGCTTATCTAAAGCACCCAAACCTCACCGCAGTAAACAGACACTGTGATATCTTTGGGGATGGTTTAGGGCAAAGGATTTAAACCAGGAATGCTACAGGATCCCTGAGCCTGTCACACAAGCAGGAGATCGCTGCTCTTCAGAGAAACCCTTCAAGTCCTTGCTCCAGCACCTCTCTAAAACACAGCCTTTCTGAGTGTATATTAAGAGGCGCACATGTGCAAAGCACATGTTCATAAAGTCGATTAAAGTGACATGCACTAAGCGGTTTTAAGCAGGTACCGGTGACTTCTGCCGTCCTGGATAAGGCTGTATTAACTTGTTAGTGCACCGCTTCCTCCCTTCCTTCCTCAGACCCCCCTCAAAGGTCTTTGGCAAGAGATATTTTAATGAAAAACCTGTATTGCTATTTTCAGGATTTCACCTGAAGGCTCCAAACATCCACCAAAAAGGTTTGCCTGGCTTTTTTCCAGCTTCAGTGCCGTAAGCTTTGCACTTCCAGCTACCCAACAGACACATGGTGTTAAAAAACATCTTTGACCAAAAGTGAAATCATGGATCAAAAGCTGAGCCAATTTCTTCGCTTAAATAAACGAAGCAGCAGCGAGGACGGCGCGTGAGCATCCCCTCAGCGTTCACGGGGTGGGTGCTGAGAGCCCTTTGCACGCAGAGCTATGAAACGCCCGCATTTCGCTTTGCTCCTCTTCCGCTGAGTCACCACGTTGTGACTCGCATGGTTGGACGCAGAGATGTGGCAACTCTTGCTTTCAAGCCTTCCCTCTCGGGACGGAGGAAAGAGCGCAGCTGGGTTTGTTGCCAGAGGACTGAGCGAGCAAGGCAGCGCACGAATGCTCCGGCTCTGTGGGAGACGTTAGTCGCAGCGAGTGACTGCGCCTCTCGCTTGCAGCGGTGCGACGCCCCGTGATGCACGGCCCCGCAACCCAGGGCTGGCTGCTTTTCAAAAGTGGATAAAAAAATAGTCATTTCTCAAAAACGGGCATATACTTGGGTTTTGGATTTCTTTTAAGGACTCATAAGTATCCTGCTTGCTTTAGAGACTCTTAATGTAAAATGCAACCCTGCTTGGTATCACGTACAATTTAAAGCCCCCAGTTGCAAACCCAAGGGGTGGGAGAGACTGGGGACCCAGGCAGACGGCTCAGCCGTCAGATCACGCCGTGTTTAAGGCATGTACGCTCTGACTTGCCCCTCACTGTGGCCAAACGTGTCCTCCAAACACTATTTATTTCCCCATTTTAAAATGCCCAGCGTTTACCTGGTAGCCTGCAAGAGCCAAGTGATATTTAATGGCCAAAGGCTAGAGACGAGCTCAACTCCACAAGGGCCTCAGGGTCAGTCCGGGGCTGGGAGGAACCCACCCACCAACTCTACGTCCCCAACACACTCAGGCACCATTATTACATTATTAAACATTTTCCTGTAGCAATAACCTTTGACAGGCTGCTCCGCAATAGTCGCAAAGTGCCACCGTCTACTGAGTGCTGTGTATTGAGGGGCGTGCCTGCCGTGGCGTCCCAGCAATGTTCACCATTGGTTTAGTTATCTACATACTGTGGTAGTTTAAAGGAAGCCATTTAAGCTGAAGAACTGCACAAGTAGATTAAAAAAATTAATTAATGGAGACTGGACGCTAGAAGCCAGGAGAGTGAGCGGAGGCGATAGGACAGCTGGGGGCCACCACACGGGCAGGGACCAGAGGAGGCGACCGGCTGTGCCACAGCAGCCCCCGTCCTCTGCAGGAAAGGGGCAGGAGGATGCTGAGTTCGGTTGCTTAAAGCCTGAGGGTTGGTTTGTTTTGAAGAACAGTTTAAAAATTATATACACGTTTCTATACATAAACTATATATACACACATTTTAAAAAATATGTACGCACTTACAACTCAGAATTATCAACCCTTTACTTGGTCCCAGTTCTCTTTACTCTATGCTAAATTATATCAGGAGTTAACGTCTTCTGCATCTTTTATTCTTGTGAACACCGAGTCTCCCAGAGATGCAAAAGACCCCACCCCAACGAGCGATCTCTGTTAAGTTAAATAACTTTAAAGTGGTAATTTCAAACTACTTATTGAAATCAATAAATAGAAAGCTGCTTCTGCCCTGTCTTCTTGCCAGTAAATTAATGGGAAGGAAAGCAATCCGGAGGGCAAGAAGCTCGATGGCACAAGAGAGACACTCCCCTTCGCAGAGCAGAACAACACACGTCCGTGTGATTTTATCAGTCTCATGATTTCTGTGGCCTGACCCGCGCAAGGGGTTGGCAGCAACCCCCACGTGCCACATTTGGGCTGCAGATCTACCACCGAGGCCAACCTCGGCGCAATCCCAAGGTGCTAAATTCAACCATCCTCTCTCCTTCCTCCCTGTGCAACCTCCCAGGCTGGGGAACAGGAACCCCAACAACATCCCCTCCTTTCTCAGACACAGAAATGATGTTCCAAGGGCCACAAATGCCTTTGCCGAGCCCGACGCTGCACCTCCCTGAGGTATCGCTTCATTTTCAGCCCTGCATGCCAGCGGCTGAGTCACCGCCGACTCTCCACCGCTCTGCAGCAATAAAAAAGGACATTGCAGCAAAAGCAGGCAACAGGACTCTCCTCTGTGACCTGGCAGGTTTATGTGACGATCTCCCAGGACTTCTGAAAACGGCCTCCTGCAGAGAACCCAACAGCCCCGCTCCTCCTCACAGAGCCCTTTCTGGGGAGATGGCTCATTCCTTGGCTGCGTTACTCAGCCCCCGGCCCGAACATCGCCGTGCCCGAGCGCTAGTGAAAAACTCAATGCAAGGGAAGGTTGAGAACTTCAATAACTCAAGTTTGATGGTAAGGAAAAGCAGCAGATAAAGAGCATCAATCAGGAGGCTTAGGTTGGATAGGAGGAAAAATGTCTTTCCTGAGGGAGTGGTCAGGCCCTGGCACAGGCTGCCCAGAGAGGTGGGGGAGTCCCCATCCCTGGGGGGCTTCAAAAACCGTGTAGACCTGGCACTTACGGCCATGGTTTAGGAGGCCTGGGGGTGTTGGGTTGGGGGTTGGACCTGATGATCCTGGAGGTCTTTTCCAACCTTAATGATTCTGTGATTCTAATTCTCACAGAACCATCCCTGCTGCTCACATGTACGAGCAAGCCTGTTTTTCCTGTAGCAGCCCCCTTTTATTCTGTCTTTATAAAGCAGAAAGCAAAACTCCTGCCTTTCTCGCTTCCTTCCAGAAAACAGAGTACCAGTGTGAAATTGCAGCTCATCCAGTTCCTTCCTGCTCTGACAGTGCCAGGAGAACGGCAAGTCCACCCCCAGAAAGCTTCGCACAGCTTCTAACGCTGATGCATAGATGAGCAAAACCATGCTACAGTTGGAAGCTTTTATGCCATTAAAGATGAATAAATGAGAAGCACTTCGTGCTTGACATACACATCTGAGCATTAGGTTGCTTTCCAAGAGTCAAACGAGTCTTGCAGCAATTTGTGTCAACAGAGATTTACAAAAGTCCACAAAACCTCTGTGGCTTTGAAGTTAATAGTAACTACCTCTGCTGCTGCACCAGGCTCTGTGCAGTGCACGGCCTGGGGGCCTTAAGGAAGGTCCCTCATTCTAATGTTATTCAATAACTGGATGGGAAATCCCTACAGGGATTGCCAACGCCTGTGCAGATGGGGTGAAATACCCCCATGGCTTGTTGCCACCAAAAAGACACCGTCCTGGTGCTTTTCTTGGCCACTGTCTGTGCTTGCCCAAACACACAAACAACTGATTCAACCTTACATAAAACTAATCCAGCCTAAAAAGCCGAAAGGCAGAGCGCTGCGTTGCAGGAGGGGGTTGGATCAGTTCAAGCCTACCCCCACCAAAGCCGGGCTGGGACGCTGTGGTCTCTCTGGGTGTAGCACCAGGAGATGCAGGCGGCAGGTCAAGGGTTCACACAGCCAACCTCCCCCTCGCTTGCCACAGGAAAGATGCTCGATATGGAGAGTAAAAGCCCTGTGTGACACCGCACTGAACAGACGGGGCTGGAAAGGAAACCTGAAAGCCAATGAAAGCCACTGCCAGAGCAGGGGCACAGGCTGCCCAGAGAGGCTGTGGGGTCCCTTCCCTGGAGACATTCACCCCCCGCCTGGACGCGGCCCTGTGCCCCTGCTCTGGGGGTGCCTGCTCACGCAGGGGTGGGACGGGGTGAGCTCCAGAGGCCCCTTCCAGCCCCCACCAGTCTGTGAAAGACAGGACAGTTTATGCCTGATCCAGCAGAAGGGCAACTGCAATACCAACCACTCTGACAAATTTACTTTAAAAGAACTTTAATACAGCAGTGTCCTTGTTTCAGCTGGGATTGAGTTAATTTTCTTCCTAGTAGCCCGCATGGGGCTGTGTTTTGTGATAATGTGGAGATGTTTTAGTTGTTGCTCAGTAGCTCTTACACTGGTCAAGGACTTTTTCAGCTCCCCCTGCTCTGCCACGTGCACAAGGAGCTGGGAGGGGACACGGCTGGGACAGTGACCCCAGCTGACCCCAGGGATGTCCCACACCATATGGCGTCATGCTCAGCCTATAGAGCTGGGGGAAGAAGAGGGAAGGGGGGGACATTCGGAGTGATGGCGTTTGTCTGCCCAAGTCAGCGTTAGGCGTGATGGAGCCCTGCTTTCCTGGGGATGGCTGAGCACCTGCCTGCCCGTGGGAAGGAGGGAATGAATTCTGTGCTTTGCTTTGCTTGCATGCACGGCTTTTGCTTTCCCTATTAAACTGTCTTTATCTCAACCCGTGAGTTTCCTCACTTTTACTCTTCTGATTCTCTCCCCCATCTCACCAGGGATGAGCGACTGAGTTGCTGTGTGGGGCTAAACCACGACAAACAGCAATTTGTGGCTTTTACTGCAGCTCAGGAAGCCAGAAAAGGTGGGAAAGGGACGAGCTTTGTACAAGCCCCAGGCAGGTTACCAGACCTTCCTTCTTTGCCGCACTGCTTTTAATACCAGATTTTTGCAGAGCCCAGAAATTCATTCTCCTCTGAAGCCTGACACTTAACGGGGCTCAGCTTCAAGTCTCACGTACAGCGTGTCTGTCTTCTTCCCGTACAAGTCAAACCAAACGCCGTTTAATACAAGCCTGTGCAAAGATGCAAGTTATAACGCCGTCTCCCAAACGGCGCCACTAAAATGTCGCTGTTTCTCCCCGTTTTTAATCAGCGATAAAAAACAATCACTACCAGGTACAGCCTCCCCTGCCAGGGCGGACTTGCCGCGGCGGGAGCAGCACCACTGCCCTCTGCTGAAGGCAGCAGGACGGTGGATGTGCAGCTGCCAGCTCGGCGAGCGAAAAACCAGATGGAGCAACCGCATCAGCCTTTGCTTTGACACAACAGGCGTGAGGTCATTTTTTCCAGCATCCGATTTTTCTTTGAACCACTCAGAGCGGCTTTTGCTCGCTGCCACTCCACACACCTTTCACGAGAATCAACTCTGATATTGTCTCCTTAAGGAGCGCCAACAAACTCCAGCTTTACGCAGTGAGAACAAGCACCAGGATATCAAAGCATCCATTCTTCCCACTTGCTTCTAAGCAAACTTAAAATAGGATATTCTGCCACCTTTTCTGTGCAGGAGGGTGTTGCCCTATAACTGAAGGGAATACAGGCAAATTAGAAGGCACAAGATTCAAAACCCCGTTGAATAAATACTACAGATAAAAATCTGTAGTCATTTGTCACCTCCTGAATTTGTTTAAAGGATAAAATCCATACTTGCTTTTAATCAGCCACAGAGCAGTGAATTTTTTTAGAGTCATGGGGTGATTCTAGTGGGAAGGGACATCAGGAGGTTCCTAACTCCTGCCCGGAGGAGGGCCAGCCCCAAGGTCAGCCCAGGGCTTTATCTAGGCTGGCCTTTATAACCTCCAAGGACAGAGACCGTACAACCTCTCTGGGCAACCCGCCCCAACGCCTGATTGTCCTCACGGTGAAAAAGTTTCTCCTTGTTGCTGGTCTGACTCTCTTGCTTAAACTCACACCATCATCCAGTTCTGCAGCAATACAAGCCGGTGTTTGCTTTAGAATATGGTCTCCACCACCAGCAGGAAATTTTCCTCTTTAAACCTGAACTATAAGTAATTCCCCCCATTTCACACTGAGGGTGCCAGCTCCAGCCTGAACGTCACTCAGAAGCAGCCAGTACCGATGTCAGGCACAGCAGGGCACCCAACTTCTACCCAACCTCCCTCCAGGATCCAACCTTTAATAATTTAAATAGCTCATCCTCCCTAGGGTCTCTCTCTAGCTGAGAGAAATGAGCGCCTCTGCAGCGCACGAAATGCAACGCTTAGGGCGGACACGCGCTCCCGCTCCTCTCCCAGACGAGCTTCCTGCCACTGACAAACAGCCCCAAACAAGTGTCTCCTCACCAAGGCCACGGTCCCACTTACGCCGCTCTCTGCAGCAGCACCAGTGCTTTGCACCGTGGAATGCTTTGTGGGATGTCCGGGGGGTTACGGCAGAGAAGTTATCTGGTCTAAAGATAACTGGGGCGGCAGCAGAGGGGGGAAGGGATAGGGAGATGTACATTAAGCCACCATTACTGCCAAGCGAAACAAACTCGGTGGTTGGTGGCGCAGCTTGATGCAAGAGTTAAGTGCTACAAGAACTCCCTCCCCTAATCACCACAAGAACATGAATCTGCAAGAGCAGGTACGATCTTGCTCAGAGAACAGAGCTAGGACCTGAAGTTAAACCCAAAGGCATGTGCCGACTGACTTCTCGGCACGGCCCTTCCCTGCCAGGTGCCGCAAGAAAGCGGAAAGAGGACAGAAACACACGTATTGCTATTTTATCTCTCAATCTCTCATTTAGCAGGGAAGGTGCGCTCTGGAAAATGATACTACAGAACTGAAGTGTTTGTACCGTTACACTGACCATCCCTTATCTAGGTGTAACTGGTAACTCAGCTTTAGTGCAAGTTACGGTCTGCCGCATGGGGGATACAAAGCCCCCATCCTTCTGTCTTCACCGTCAAACGGACCAACTTGAACAATCAGCAGATCTCTGAAACAAAAGCACCTGCGTCTACCAGCGTACTGCCTTGGCGCACGCAGCTTCTAACGCTGGATTTCTCACATACCTGCGAGATTCTGCTGGCAAGAGCAACCAAACGAAGAAAATTTCACCTTGCTGTTACCAGCTTAACGGGCGTGCACACACGCGGGTTGTTACACCGAGTTAGCTCAAATTCCGCTGACTTGCACGGGCAGAGGAACATCTGTAGTTATCCTCCCACTGCAGCTCCCTTGAAAATGTATTTGGGAAAACCGGGCCAAGAGGAAGCGATGCCTGCGGGCATGTTACCTACCCAGCCATCATCCCTCTTCAGAGCACGACCTTTAGTAGCGCAACCGGCGCGCACACCCGGTATCGGTGACTCCCAGGAGGGGCCCGGGCAGAGCTCGCGACTCCCAGCGGCACCAACACCCACATCCACCCACGGAGCGCGGCCGGATCCAAGTCCACTCGAGATCTCTCTCTAGATGTCTCAGGGTAAGCGTGCCGCCGTTAACCTTGCAGCATGCACTAGTTGGTCAGAAGCTTATGTTAAAAGTTGAAAGTTGCGTTTCTTGATTTGCCAGGTGACACTTCACGTACTAATCCACGACCTGCCTGGTGAATAATGGCTGTTTGGAGCGTATGGAATTGTGTTCTAATAATTGGAATTTTGTGCTTAACTTCAGAAATAGGAAAGCCACTTCCAAGAAAAATATGTACGAGAGGTTTTTGTCCTTCCTGAGCTGCCCAAGGGCTTTTGCTACACAGAGGCTAAGGCCGACCTTCGCATCAGCACCCCAGCCTTCAGACAGCACGGAGGCAGCTCTACACAGGCCGGTCAGTGAGCCAACGCCTGTGCACAGAAGTGGGTCTGAACTTGCCTGGAGGGAGCTCAGGCGTCTGCCTTCACAAGGGCAGGCCGGAAGGAACGCTTCCTACATGGTGGATCTAACCGTGCAAACCCTCACCACTTCACAAGCCCCCCGGGATAGTTTTCCCAAAACTAAGTACTCCCTTAGGAGTTACGTAGGCAAGTATCGCTTGTCAGATGCTCCCCCAGAATTTGACTGAAGTGTTTTGGGTCTGCAGGGCAGTAAGCCATTCATGGAGTGGGATTGGCATACCCATGTCCTCATCCTACCAATGCAAAAGATGACTCATTTGAGGAATCCAGAGGAGTGGGCAACCCCACAGCCGTAAAGATAAAGCATTGGCCACGCACTGTATTGTTCTGTTAACAGATTTAAGGATTACATTTGGGCCACAGTCTAAGACAAGCTTGTTTTCTAAGCCTTAAAGTGGATAAATGTTTTTGTTTCCACTCTTTACTGTTCACTGCTGTAGTTTTTACCTTCCTGAAAGGGTGGAGGTGTGAGCGAAGGCAGCAGCATTGGCCAGCTCTGGTGTGAACCATTCTGTGAGCCACCCTGTAAACGTAGTGATGAGCAATGCCCGAACTTTGTCCTTCACACTGCTGCCAAGCCCTGGAGTTTCTCACTGGTATCCACCCTACCCCATCAAACTCCTGATAAACATATATAGAAGCATTGGTTTGCGGGTCACTTAGCACATCCAGGTGTGTCAATCTAGCCTGGGAATGGTTCGGAGCCAGGAGAAAACAAAGAAACCACACCACGCTCTTCACAGGTAGAAAATAAATCCCATTCCTCCTCTAGAACCAGAAAGATTGGATCTTTTTTCTCTTAATTGAGAAGGCAGTTTGTGACTAGGCAATACCCGAGGCCGACATCCTACAACACAGCAACGGTCACATCCGCACTTAATGTGCCTTATGCACAGGCTGCAAAAATCAGAAAAAGGAAGAGGAAAAACACTCACAGAAGTCAAGTAATTCTGATTTTATATTCAGTCTTTGCAAATCAAGGACGTCCTACTTTTACTATTCATTCAAGGCAAAAGTCTACACAAGCATGTCAAAAGCAGTAATTGAAAAACAGTAAACACGACAGTCTTGAAAATACGTTTAATGTCTAATCTTATACAAAAGTGACAGCATTTTCAAAAAAATATCAAATCCTGTATTTATAGCTTCTCACTATCATACAGCAATATTTGTTTCATCTAAAGAAAATACAGCAGCAGGTGATAATCTATACTTTAAAGATGTGATTGCTTATATTTCATATTGTAAACAAATGCAGTATGTCAATCTCAAAGCACAAGTCAAAACGAACTTCTCAGCAATTTAACTCAAATGATGCATAGAAATGTACAAATTCCATTGCAAAAGCTTCAGGCCAGAAGTTGCTCACACTTGACATAACATGTGATAAAGTTACTACACGGTATATAGTGACAACTTGAGTTTTTACACAATAGATTAACAGGTATACCCTTTTCACTGCTATGCAAAGAACTCTGCTCACAAAAACAAAGGGGTTATGAAACAGTTTTCATGACCTCAAGAAATACGAATATACATTGAAAAACATCCCATATATACTGAATTTTAGCCTAAATGTTCCAGTAATAAATCCTGCCTATTTCAGGAAGAACCTAGAAGTCTAGTTACTTTTACAAATCCCACTCCAAAAATCATTACTTGCTACATTTGCTTTATCCTCTCCTACCTCTTCCCGTTCCCTGTAGAGACGCATGGCCAGTGCAATTTCAAACTGGAGCGCTGCTACCGCATGATCCGCTTGTTTGGAATAAGTGTTTTTGTCATTACATTGATTTATAATCTAAGGCTGCAGGTAACAAAAAAAAAAAGCACTTGAACAAATGTAGTCAATGTTCTCTAATTTTTAATTAGTCTTGCCAAGAACAAAGCCAAGTCTGCTCGGGGAGGCAACTGAGGCCTGTTTAAGGTTAGTGAAGACTCGCACTTTTGGTTCCTATTTCTAGAGTTACAGATGCTAGGTTTTAAGCTGAAACGTTAAGTATTTTTGTTCGGCTCCAATACCGCCTTTCTAAAACAAGTAAAAGACACACACCTTTTCTATTACCTTTCAGGACATTAGGTTAAAACAGCCACAGCTAAGCTGACCGCTTTCCTCTGTAAAAATATTGCGGGGCTTTGCCACAAAGGCTAAGACAAGCATTGCCACCAGGTCACCCGATTTGTTTTTAAGAAGTCCATCACGTGCATGCAGGAAGCCACAAGAAGGTACTGGAAGAGAACTGACTCGCTTTCACAGTTCCATGAAACAAAGACTCCCTAATGAGTTACCACGTTAAACAAAATTTGTTCCTAAGTCTACCTGCAGAGGCTACTTTAGGGCATCCCCAGCTGGGGATGAAACTGTCTGTGGTCGCAGTCTAGGCTATGAAGTACCACAAAGAGTGCCAGAACTCCTCACTGACACGTGGCTGTGTGTCTTGGCAATGCTAAACCAGCACTGCAGCAAACCCCTTGCATGCTCTTTGCACAGATATGGCAGGAATATGAAAACTTACTGCCGTGCCCCTGCAGAGGGGGGACAGCTACACAGCAGTGCACAGGCTTCCAGACATTCATTCACTCCCAAATCACACTTACTCAGTGAGGTATGCGGACACCGAGCCGAGAACAGAGGACTTCTCCCCATTACAATGTTCAGCGGAGCCCTGATGAGACCGCCTCGTTCTCAACTGTGGCAATAAGGATCTTTGTAGCTGATAGAACTAAATGCCATGCCAAAACCTGCCGGGAAGGGAATTGTCAAGGTTGGGGTTTTGTTTTTGATCTTTTAAGCTCAAGTTCAGTTTCTAGGGACTCTGAAAAAGTCCGCTGAGTTTACACAACCCAGCAGAAAAGTCAAATTTGAAACGACTAGAACCCAGGTTAGAAATAGGGAAGTACCTTACCTAAGTGGGAATCAGTTTCTCTTTACACAGACCAAGCCAAACTTCCAACCACCACAGAATGAGAACTGGCAAAATGATGTCCTCATTTGCATGCATAAAACTCACATTTGTTGATTCAAAGTTAACTGCACATCCAGGTTATTTAATTTGCACATAAATGCCTGTTTGTGAACACGAACAGTGTGCCGACAAGTCAGACCGAGTATTTCAAATGCGGATCTTCTCCTCCGTAGTCCCAGACTGAGCAATTGTTTTGAGTATATACAAAATGCTGAGAAAACCTTCAAGTTCACATGCTCTCTCTCTAGTTTGCATTACTGTAGCATGTTCAAAAATTAGATTTCTTGACAAAAATCTTGAAACACTTTTTATTGACATTTTAGAATAACCTGAAAATAGACAAAATATGACTATCCATCCATTCAGTGACCAGCACAAGTCCGGCAACAAGACTTAAAGCATTCATGGAAATTTAAGAATTAACAATTTTTCTGTTAAGTCTTTGGGCCTGATTCTTTATAATCCTTACTTGGCAACTCCCATTTTTCCAAGGAATACTTGCCAACATAAGAACCACAGATGTTAGTTTTATTTCTGCTCTTCATAATTAATTTTATTAAACCAATTATGCCAGCATATGAGCAAGGTAGATTTATGCAAACTGCTCCTTCATACCTCAAATGCACATACAAGAGGCAAGTATTCTTCATAGCCCCAAACATTACTGAAACGAAAACTGTAAAAATCTCTTTAAGTAGTGGATGAAGGTGGAAAGCTACAGTATTTTGTTGCCCAGAATGTATTCAACGGTAAGGCTGCAAGAGACAATAATCCATGGTCAATACAGGCTTTTCACAAAACAGTTAAGTCATACTTATAGAAATCATAATTAAAACAAAATTCATCCTTATAATTCATTATTCCCTCCCTGTGTGCCCTAGAATCACAATCTCTAGGTGACAGAGACTAGAGTATTTTCACTTTCAGAAATTAAAGGCTTTTCCCCCCTCTTTTGCTTTTTAGAGGCTTTCCAAGTAGTGGAAGACCACTATAATGTGACGCTCAGAGACACTCCAACTTGATTTTATTTCACTAGTTCTAGTATATTTACTTAAGCATTTAAGAAGTTGGCTATTATTTCACTGACTACAGAAATGAGACAGATGTCCTGAAATTCCTTACCTGTGCTACCGGGTCTTATGCGACTGCATTTCCATGCTTAAAAGTATAACATTTTAGAGTAATTCAAGACCAAAATTAAATACTCACATGGGGACCACCAGGCATTGACGGAGCACCAGCAGGACCAGATGGCACTTGAAAAGGATTAGGGGGCGTAGGATATAGTCCTGGAGCTGGATATGATCCTGTGGGTGGAGGAAACGGACCTGGCGGTGAAGGTCCCCATGTTCCAGGTGGGACCGTACCCCATGGTACTGTTGGCGCAGCCCCTGGAGTCTGGGTAGGAGCGGAATATGGCCCTGGGGGTGGATATGGCATGCTAGGTGCAGGATACTGCCCTCCCATTGTTGGTCCCCATGCTCCAGAGGGCATGGATCCCCATGGCCCAACAGGAGCAGGAGGTGCAGCTGGCTCTGTTGGACCACCATAAGGTCTTGGAAGCTCTGGAAAGGGCATATTTGGTGGAGGATATTGCCCTGGTGGGACAGGACCTGGCACAGTTGGGGGTGGATATGGACCACCAGGAGGAGGGCAAGAGGGTCCAGTAGGAGGAGGAGGAAATGGAGCAGGCGGTCCAGGGGGCATTGAAGGATACATTCCTGTTGGCGGAGGTCCGAATGGCACGCTGGAAGCGGACGTGTTTGGTGGCAGTCCGGTTGGCGCTGTAGGGGGAGCACTTGGGTTGTTCCAAGGATTCGAAGCTGGCCAACCCTGCGGTGGCTGACCAGGCTGCTGACCAGGTTTTGTACTGCTCACTTTGGAGGTTTTAGCAGGTGACTGATCTGGTAAAGCATCTGCCAACTAAAAGACAAAGCATCAGTGAGAATATAAAACATCTACTGGACTTACTAGTTGCAGACATTCACCCACTACATGTGTATGTTTCGGTTGCCAAAATGGGAGGAGGAGAGCTCTTTCTTGCTGTGCACGGATGATTACATTCATTTTTGTGCAGCTTCTATCGTTAAGGTAGAAAAGGCATTCTGACATGCCGCGGTTAAAAAACAAACCCAAAGATAAAAGGCGACCTACCACACACAGCAATAAGCAATTTCAGCACAAATCCAGAAAGAAAAGATCTTCATAGATTTCCATTATAGCTATTCTGACACTATTAAAACACAGCTCCTTTGTTAACATCACAGCAAAAAAGAACCCACAAGGCACCTAGCGGCTTCATACGTTTAAGTCCACAGATTGCTACATCTACCCAAAAGGAAAACACCACAACTGCAATACAGAGGAAATCACCTCTCAACTCTAAGCTCCCGTTCTTCTCGAAAAACGTATGTCAACTTTTAGAATGAAGTAACACAACTGGCTGATCTTCAGGAAAGAAAAACTGTTACTTACCGAAAAATCATCAGTTCCAGACATTTTGCTGAAAAGTAAGGTAAGATAAAGTGAAATTTGTTGAAAATAATAGAACTATTTCAAGCAAGAGTTCATCTGACAAACTCTACATTTGTCTCATTCAAACCACAGTAAGTGCTGAACTGGCAGCGCTCCGCAGCGGTGGCTTTGTTTGAATGACTCTGGCCCATACAGGGATGTGCCACCCAAACACTTTCCTCGTGATAAGAGTTCTCATGAAAAGGAAAGTCTTCAGCCTCTACCTGTCTCATCTCAGACAGGACCGACAGAGAATATAAGTGGGTCACATTACACTAAAAAAATATTTCAAATATTCATACCGAGTAGGCAGCCTACCCAGACACCGATGCCTATAAAGTATTCAAGGCCTTTTCTAAACTGGGACTCAAAAGTTATGCCAGGCTGCTTGCAGGTAAAGTTAATGCACCTAAACCAAAACATGATTAAATCCCCACACAGATCTTATTGTCAGAGATAAAAGAACTACAGTTTGCCGATCCTCCAATTATTTCAGAACACACTAAAGGCAGAGGATGCCTTAATTATGTTCACTGACACCAGCTAGCCAGCCTCAACTGAAAGATCAAGCAGAGGTGTCATCAATGCGTACCTAACTTCTAACCTCTTAACATTTACAAGAAACACTGAAAATAGGGACCAATGACCCACGTGCTACCTTTCCATGAAGGCAACTACTGCACTTAGAGCTTTCCAGAGCTTCACCACAACAAAAACTGACTTGCTTTGTCAATCTTCATTAGCCATACAAAAGGGCAGCTGTCACAAACCTGAAGTTATGTTCAGTGTGACTGACAACAAATACTGACTAAAGGTGAAGAACTCTTGAAAGGATGACCAAGAGCAGGTGAAACAGGTGGACGTGCCCCAGTGCAGCCAGAGGGTTTTAAGGGAGAGCATGCGAGATAGAGAGGAACATAAGAGGCGGAAAAAATGCAAAATATAAGAGTACAAATACTACTGCCAAGCTGATCCCCACAAACACCAATCCTTCCTCTTCCTTGTTGAAGGCCAAGACCTGACCTTTAGTACAGAGACTGGTCTCAGGGATGGGTGTTTGTACAGATAGCCTATGACAAAGAGGTTCATAAACTCCATCAGGTTATAAATTACATAATGCAAATAATGCAGAGTCTTCTCTGAAACTGTATTGTAAGTTTATTACTATCTACACAATTTCCTAATCTTAAGACAGTACCAAACCAGAAGGAGGGGTGGCTTAGGCCAGCATGCCTTTTTATCCTCAGCAGTGACAGGAGGGAAGAACAAAAACAGGGATGACACTTGCCCCAATACTTCAATGATTCCAAGCTGAGATACTCCCTAACTTGTAGGCAATTTCTATGGAATAACAACCCCCAAAGAATTTCTTTTCCACAAACACATCTAGTTTCTCCACTTGTACCTACAACATCCATCGGCAAGGAACTTCACAGGGCTGCTACACCTATTTGTTACACAAAAAGGCACCTTCTTTTTTGTTCTAAGCCCCGATCTTAGTAGATTCAGTTGTTGGTCCTTCGTTCCTGCAGCTGAGAAAAATCAGTAAATCTATTCTTATCCACTCTGCCCATTATTCTACAGATTTTTAGCAGTTTCTTTTAGCTGCTCCTTCCCCAGGCTGAGCTCTAGCTTATTTCATTGACCTTTGCACAGCAGCTATTCCATACCTTTGATTATTCCATTGCCTCTCGTTGAGGCTTTTCCAATTCTTTTGTGTCTTTGGAGATAAATGACAAGAACAAACCACACAGAACTCAAGATGTGGGATAACCATTGATTTATACAGTTTCATAATTAGGTTCTGGTTTGTCCTCTATTTCCTTCCTAATACTTCTTAATCCTTCATCTGCTTTTTGGTCACTACAGAACTGACACTTTTGTGGCAATATTTCACTCCTCAGTGTTAAGGGTCAGCCCATCATTCTATGTGTTAAATTATATGCACCACTCTATATTTATCTACTCTGAATTATAACAGATTTATTGACATTGAATTATATCTGTCATTTTATTATCTAATCATTACTTTCCTGAATGGCTTCATATCAACAAGACACTGCTCATCTCATTTCCCAAGTTATTTATGACCACAGCGAGCAACCCAGACCCCTGCGGAAACACAGTAAACTTCAAGTTACACCTAATACTTCAAATAAACCTTTTAAGAAATACCTATCTACAAAGTTAGGGCCCTAGTGGAAGCCAGCGCTTAACTGCATGAATCCAAAGGTTTGTCAAAGCTCCGACATTAGCTTATAACAGTAGTTCCTTCAAGCAGGTACAAATAAATTCAAGCAGGTTAAAAAAAAGAAGTCCAGAGAAGAGCAACGAAGCTGGTGAAGGGTCCAGAGAGCAGGTCTTGAGAGGTTGAGGGAGCTGAGGATGTTTAGCCTGGAGAAGAGGAGGATTTGGAGAGACCTTATTGTTCTCTGCAACTGCCTGAGAGGGGCTGGAGTGAGGGGGGGTTGGTCTCTGCTCCCAGGTCACCAGTGACAGGACGAGAGGAAACAGCCTCAAGCTGCGTCAGGGGAGGTTTAGATGGATATTAGGGAAAATGTGTTTCCTGAGGGAGTGGTCAGGCACTGGCACAGGCTGCCCAGAGAGGTGGCCCTGGGGGTATTTAAAAGATGTGTAGATGCGGCACTTCAGGGCATGGTTTAGGAGACCTGGGGTGTTGGGTTGGTGGTTGGATTTGATAACCTTAGAGGTCTTTTCCAGCCTTAATGATTCTATGATTCTATAAATACCTGCATCGTTATATCAGATGAGGTACACTGTTCAGATCAATGACCATTTGCTTAAAATTGAGAAACCAGCTGAGCTACATCAGGAAAGTGGTTTCTGCTCCCATTATTAACAGCTCAGCTGTTTGAGAGAGATCTGCCAGAAGAAGCTCCGTTTCTCTTCAATAGACAGCTCTTATGTTAAAAGAGTCCGTTAGTTTTTGCAATGAACCACACTCAATAAGAATCAGGAGTTGAGATGTGCTTTTTAGTGGCATTGTAGTTCAATTTACCTATACAGGCATAGAAGCTCTTTAATATAACCCACAAAATATAGGAAATCAATCATTAATATAGAAACAAATACAAAAATAACTTGTTATGTAAGTGTGAACGTAAATGTATTCATAAACAAACAAAAAAAAACCCAGGTCAGCAAAACGCAACACCAAAACAGGCCAAGAGAACCATCCTTTCTTTAGGCAGCGGGAGAGATGGGATAAGACCAACTGAAAAACAGATCTACAAGAGTCTGAAAAAAGCCCACAGAAGAAGTCTGAACATATGCTGCAAGGGAGAAAAGGAAGAGAGGAAACAAACCTAAAGGAGAACTGAAAGAAAATCCCATGATCCGTCACAAAAACGACAGGGAGTAGTAAATCCAAGTCAAAGCAGTGGATGACTACAGCTGAAACAGGCCTGCTTACAAAATATCAACAAATAGCCCCAATATTTTTCAGCAGATAATTTCAAAATATTTCTGTGCCATGAAAATTATGGAAACAATTCTGCTACATGACTTATGAAAAAAGCGTAGTTAAGCATAGCTTATAATGAGATTTAGTGGCTTCTTCACTTTGGCAAGCAGACTAGAGCAACATTTGTTGGCAACATTTGTCATAACTGAGTCAATGCCAAGCATGTCAAGGATCCTTTTGCAGACAGGATGGCCTACTTCAGGGATGTTTTTTAAACATACGTTTAATCTGGGTACTGCCACCTTCGTTTAATAAAAAAGAAACTGAAATTATCATTAGACACATTCAGACAACATAGGAGCTAATTTGTACTTAAATCTAGAATCTATGTTCTATTTAAGGTGTTCAACACCACTATAAAGGATTTCAATCAAAACCTTACAGACATATCAATTACATTTGCAAAGGTATTGGTATGCTCACAAACTAGACTCAGAGACACCATCAGACAGAAGACCTCCAAGTCACTCCCTTTCAAAGTCCCCACTGGTCACGTATGCCTCAAGATTTTAGAAAAATGTACCAAACGGTCCCTTGGCTAGATTTTTAGAGTCAGCAGAGTTAACAAATGGACTCTCATTTTCTCTTGAAGCTTTCCTAGAAGAGCACTGCACAAGCACTGATATGAGCAGAGAAAAGCTGATTCATGTAACAGACATCTGTTTTGTCACATTTAACCTCTACTTCAAATTATTCTTTCCTAGAGTTGGGGGGAAGGAAGAGTGAGTGGAAGGAGGGTTCAGGAGTTTAAGTAATTTGGCAGGGAGTAGACAGACTACAGAACTGGCAGCATTCAAACCAAAGTCCTGCTTGCGTCCCCTGTGCTGTAAGGTAAGATTTCCTTTGTTTTCTGAAGGCTGGCACCCCCGGACACATCCCCCACTTCCCAGAAGCACAGAGCCTGCCAGCTCTAGGTCGGCTGGTCAGGGCGCCACTTCTCAGTCACCCCTGAGAACACACACAGCCAGGAGACCAAAACTAAAACTAGGGAAAGAGAGAGATGACCAATGTCTGCAAATAAAGCATCTCATCCTTTATCCTGAGGAGTGATGGGAGGGCATGGAGGACTTCCAACACATCTACCCAGAAATCCTACACAGGAAAACCTTTCCAACCACAGTCCAAGGCCTCCTACACACCCATGAACTACTCTGGAGAATTAACAGCAGGGAGGTGAGACAAGCAGGCCCTGCTGGGCTCCACGGCAGGCTGGAAGAAGGTCAAGAAGCACTCCAACACAGCCAGTTCTACCAACTGCGCTTAAGACCAAGTGGTGATTTTCAGAGAGGTCTGTGAAAACCCCGTTTCTGGAAGTGCGGTGCTACATGTGAGGTACTAAATCTGTCAGCTTCCACAATAAAACAGCTCCCCTGTGTTTTTTAAGCTCTAAACCCCCTCTGATCGCAAGCAGCCCAAATGAAAGCGATGGATGCAGTAGCATTTTTTCCCCCATACTCTTGTCTTTCCTGGCTTTTACCCATCACCAGTCCCTAGAAACCTCCATTAGAAAGCCGTCCAAAACACTTTTTCTTTCTTTCACTAAAACTATCCAAAACTAAGCATCAGCTGCTTTCTCCTTTTTTCATTTGAGTTGTATGACATTTTTCAAACACTTGATGCGCCAGATTTAGTTCCTGTCTCCAAGATCATCTTTCAAACACAGAAAAATGCTTTCTAGATGCAACAGGCTCTGCTGCATTTCCACTGGGTGGCATGGCTCTATCAGCAAAGAGGTTCTTTTGTCACTGTAACATGACTAATACCTACCAGCATAACCTCATCTACAAGATTTCTGCCCACATAAGTACAACTACCCAACATAGCTATACAGATAAAATGGAAGAGAGACCATATCTTTGACAGCTTCCAAATGTTTTCTAAAATATGCAAATTTCTGCAGCTTCTACCTTCAGGCATTAAGCGTCAACATTTTATAGCTGGCCTTTCCCTATCTTTAACGCCTTCTGAGTGGCCACGCTGATGCGCTTGCATACCGTGTAACCATTTAGTCCGACCTGCACGTTTATTCATTGGGAGAATAAAGACAACGGGTAAACAGACTGACAGGAGGGAAAAAACAACAGTTACGTCATTAGCAGCTACTTGAGACTTGGAGATCTTTTTCCCCATTCTTTTGTCTGCCTTGACTGAAAAAAAGGAGGTAAGTCAGTTTTTTAGTTTTCAGATTTTCAGTTTCCATATTCTCCGGACAGACTGAACGAAGAGCAACAACCAAAATGCTGCATGTTAGTGCATTTGCTATAAATTATCAACTACCAGAAAAAAAAAAAGCAATTCTTCAAAATAGAGGTTCCCTCTATTTTGACAAACAAAAAAAGCCACAAGGACCTGTAATCTGTTCCGGTTTCCCACCCATGACAGGCTGTTCAGTTTCACAGCTGCCTCCCCACCAAGACCAGACCTAATCACTTCAGATGGTCACCACACCACAAGCAGATGGCTCCAAACCCCGGCAAACCATTTATCACTACTGAGGTGGCTTGTTTGTGTGCCAGCTGTGACACAAAACCAGGGGAGAGCAGTGAGGGTCCGCTGCCAGAGATTACTCCTGTCCACACCATCCTACCCCGGGAATCTTGCAAAAGATGTATTAGTCCAGCAGCTCAGAATAATCGCAACATATCTTCCATAGCTGCCCCTCTAAACTTTCTTGGGAGGTATGGAGCCCATTCTCATCATGTTATCCCCATTTTTAAAAGCTTGTTTTATTTCTCATTTATAGCTTTAGCTTCTAACCAACAATTCCTCACAAGTCTTCCTGAACTAGCTGTAAAAGCTATTTAAAGAATACCTGTGTTCCCCTCCTACCACAGCTATATACTCAGGAATTATCAGCTTAATTATTTTTATTTGGTTTAGGTGAAATAAACACGCTGACCCCGAGGGTGAGTGTCTATCAAACATCTTCACTGTAGTTTTTTGGTGTCCGCCCCCAATAAAAACATCAAAACTGTGTGTCACATCCCAGTTCTAGCCTCAACAGTGACAAACAAAACCACACACCTCTTCTGCTCCTTTACAAAGGCTCTTTTCGGGATAAATGCTTTTCAGGATACAATCTCACTGCACGGATACAGCTGCTGTCTTTCACGTCTTGATTCGGCACTGTTAAAGTGCACTTGAATGAACTCAAGCTTCCAGAAAATTGAAAGTGCTTTCTAGGACCAGCTTGATATTTACCACAAATTTTTGCATCAGCCACTGGCCTCCACAGGTCTTGGGGAGGGTGGTTTCAGGGTGTGTCAGTTTTGTTTAGAAGAAAAAAAGAAAAGCTACCTTTCTTCTTATATCCAGTGCCAATAAGGCTGAACAGCATCAGGCCAACACTGTTTTCCACAAAATTCACCTAGAAACAAGTTCCCTCTCAGAGATGAAACCCATCGGGTACATAGTTCATTCTCCAAGCAGCGCGCCCTTTGATACGACGCTGCCCTAGCTGTCCCCGTAAGCCAGCCACCCTAAGTGTATTAATACTTGATAAAATGAAACAACTTCTCATAAACTGCGAGAGACTGACTTGCCTGAGACCTTTAGTGAAGAACCTTCCAGTTAAACAGCCACTCGTATGCGATCCACGTTCGTTTAGAGAGTCACGTATAGATTTCGTTTAGAGAGTCACGTATAGATTTCGTTTAGAGAGTCACGTATAGATTTCGTTTAGAGAGTCACGTATAGATTTCGTTTAGAGAGTCACGTATAGATTTCGTTTAGAGAGTCACGTATAGATTTCGTTTAGAGAGTCACGTATAGATTTCGTTTAGAGAGTCACGTATAGATTTCGTTTAGAGAGTCACGTATAGATTTCGTTTAGAGAGTCACGTATAGATTTCGTTTAGAGAGTCACGTATAGATTTCGTTTAGAGAGTCACGTATAGATTTCGTTTAGAGAGTCACGTATAGATTTCGTTTAGAGAGTCACGTATAGATTTCGTTTAGAGAGTCACGTATAGATTTCGTTTAGAGAGTCACGTATAGATTTCGTTTAGAGAGTCACGTATAGATTTCGTTTAGAGAGTCACGTATAGATTTCGTTTAGAGAGTCACGTATAGATTTCGTTTAGAGAGTCACGTATAGATTTCGTTTAGAGAGTCACGTATAGATTTCGTTTAGAGAGTCACGTATAGATTTCGTTTAGAGAGTCACGTATAGATTTCGTTTAGAGAGTCACGTATAGATTTCGACCCTATAGTATAAATACAAGCCGACAAGGTATTTACCCAGCCAAGACACCACAGCTCCCGCCGTTAGACAGAGCCGAACGGGATCGGCTACCACCGAGCGGCCTTTGCCTGCAGCAACCAGCACAGCCGGCCGGAGGTACGAGAGAGCGGCCGCGGCCCCCCGGAGCCGCCCACACGCCCCAGGCGGCGGGCCTCCGTTGAGGGGGGGAGGGAAGGGGAAGGGGGGTTTGCCTTCCGCCACTCACCCGAGGCCCGCGGCCGAGGCCGGCTCCGTCGGGGCCGGGAGAGGCGGCGGCGGCGGCTCCCCAGGCCGGCTGCGGCGCGGCGGGCCCAGAGGCGGTGCGGGACGGGACGGGACCCCCCTCACACAGACAGACAGACAGACACCCGGCGGTCAGCACCCCGAAGGGCCGAGAGGCGGCGGGTACCTGAGGCGGGAGGAGCGAAGCGGCGCGGCGCAGGCCGGGAGCGAGGCAGGAGGCGGCGGCCCGCAGCACCCACCGCCACCCCGACGCCCAAGGGGGAAGCGGAACTGCGTCACACGCCCCGCCTCCCCCACCGGCCCCGGAAGGTCAGGCGCTTGGCCACACCCGCCCTCTCCCCGCCTACGCCGCTGCGGGGCACGTGACAGCGCGTCCCCGCCCTGCCCTGCGCGGCCTTGCGGTCACGTGGCGCCTCCCACCACCCCCGCGCGCCGAGGGGCGGGCGGGGCCTGAGTGGAATTGGCTGGGAAAGTCGTAAAGTCACAGGCTCATTGAGGTTGAAAAAGATCTCTCGGATCATGAGGTCCAACCCCCAACCCAACACCCCCAGGCCTCCTAAACCATCGCCCCAAGTGCCACATCTACACGGTTTTTGAACCCCCCAGGGATGGTCACTCCCCCACCTCTCTGGGCAGCCTGTTCCGATGCCGGACCACTCTCTCAGTAAATAAATTTTTCCTAATACCCAACCTAAATGTTCATTCTGCCACCCCCTGAAGGGTGATTTCAGTGGCCCGAGGGTGACCCATAGCCCTTTCCTGTCTTGGCTGCCTGGTTTCCCTCTTAGCTGGCAGAAAATCCCAGCAAATTTAACTTACAGTTACCCAAAATGCCCTTTTTTCACATTTCAGACCTAAAGGATGGAGGGTGTACCTGACAGCTTGGCAGGTTTGCTCAGATAACTACCTCTCCCTGCATACCTTCATCTCCTCAGACCCTTGCGGTAAGGAGAGCTAAATATATAACACCATCTTACCACCCATCCAAGCAAAGGAACTAATCCTGCAAGCCTTTGCATATAGTTTGTTGTAGCCTGACGAAGTTTGCTGATGACACCAAGTTGAGTGGGGAAGTAGACACTCCAGAAGCGAGAGCTGCTCTGCAGGAAGATCTGGATAGGCTGGAGGAGTGGGCCAGCAAGAACCTTATGAAGTTCAACAAGAACAAGTGTAGGGTCATGCCCCTGGGAAAACATAATCCAGGAGTGCAGCACAGACTGGGATGCACCTGGCTGGAGAGCAGCTCTGTGGAAAGGGACCTGGGGATCCTGGTGGGCCGGAAGCTCAACATGAGCGAACAGTGGCTGCTGCGGCCAAGAAGGCCAACAGGATGCTGGGTTGCATCCAAAAGGGCATCGCCAGCAGAGATAAAGAAGTCATCATCCCGCTCTACTCAGCACTTGTCAGGCCACACCTGGAGTACTGTGTGCAGTTCTGGTCCCCGCTGTACAAAAAGGATGTGGACAGGCTGGAAGGGGTCCAGAGAAGGGCCACCAGGATGATCCAAGGACTGGGAAGCTACCATACGAGGATAGGCTGGGAGAGCTGGGTTTGTACAGCCTTGAGAAAAGGAGGCTCAGAGGGGATCTCACCACCATTTACCAGTACTTAAGGGGCAGCTACAAAGAAGATGGAGACTCCCTTTTCACAAGGAGTCACATGGAGAGGACAAGGGGGAATGGACACAAGTTGCTCTTGGGGAGATTCCGATTGGACACCAGAGGGAAATTTTTCAGTGAGGACAGTCACCACTGGAATAATCTCCCCAGGGAAGGGGTTGACTCGGCCATGTTGGACACCTTCAAGAGTCGTCTGGACAGGGTGCTGGGCCATCTTGTCTAGACTGTGCTCTTCTTAGGAAGGTTGGACTAGATGGTCCCTGAGGTCCCTTCCAACCTGGGATTCTGTGATTCTGTGATATACAGATCGTGCCATTAAGCTCAGCAGAAACACAGGCAATGCCAAGCACATCCTGACAGTTGCGTCCCATGTGCCAGCACCCTTCCCTTTAGATGCATCTATTTGTACTCTTCAAGGTCGTTATTCAGTCATTTCTGAAGCAACTGGCAAAAATCAGCAGCAGGAGGAAAACCCAGGCACTATGGTAGCTGCAACAGGCATGAAACCACAGTATTTTTTCTCATTTATTTGCATAAATCGTTACTACCTCAACTGAAAGGGTATTCGCTACAGACCCAGGCCCATGATGGCATGATAACTCGGTTAATCTGCTCACTCTGAATTTAATTAAACACAATGGAAAATTTAGGCTGACTTCACAGTTCTTTTGCAATTGGCGTTCAAGTACGGTGACCGCCAGGAGTTCGTGTAGAAACAGCACTTCTGGCGTGGCCTCGTTGGGGGAAATGAGCAAATATGAGTGAAATCAGCCTTCCTCCCAGCTGTGCGTCAGACACAGCCATTCAGCTCACCTTCATTCTTCCACGCTCGAAAGAGCCTTGCCATGGGCGGTCGCTGCCACATGCTGGACTGCCAGCAGTGATAGCAGGAGTCCTCAGAGCATGACATTTCTTCCTGAGCAATCTGGTGGTTAGAAGCCTTAATTAATGAGCACGCATGTGGCCGACGACGGTGATGATCTCTCACCTTAAATAGCAAACTGGGACTTTTAATCAATAAGCTTACCAGCCAACCTCACCAACCTTGACGTTAGGATCACCTGATGTGTAATAAAAGTACCCCTCTTTCTTCAGAAGCAGAAAGGATGATGAATTTTTGTACAAATATTTATTTGTATACGCAGCTTTCCCCTGCTGTAGGCAAACGTAGCTCTTCATCTGTACGTATGTATATGCTGAAGGTTGTAAAAAGAGCTGCAGACTTCACATAGTTTGTGTGCAACTGATCCATTTTAGTGCCAGGAATAGGACTCGGGGGGCCTAACACCGAGCCCTGGCTTCATCCTATTGGAAGACATTACTTTGCACTCTAAATTATGTCATGGAAAACAAGTTGGGATGAAATTGCAAATTTAGAGCTTGCGTACAGCTCTTAAGGAAGGCAATAGAAGCTGTGTGAAAGAAATTTGGCTTCCAATTAGTAAGAGGCATTATTTTCCATCCCTCCATTGTAGGACCTGCAATAGTATTATTTAAATTATTCAGAAAGGCCGTTTGGTGTGATAATGTAAAGGCAGTTCTTTATTACAGGTCTGCTTTGCAGGACCTCTGCTGTTGCCTGTATTTTACAAGTCTAGGCCCCTTTGTTTTTTTTCTTCAGCATCATATAAATATTTGGGTTGGAAAGAAGCTCTGTTCTAACCTCTGGTTCAAAACAGGGCTAGTGTCGAGCCTTGGCCAGCTGAGTTTTGAACGTCTCCAAAGACAAAGATTGCACAACCTCTCTGGATGTTCAGTCCAGTCCCTAAATATGGTCACTGTGAACACTACAGTTATTCCTTGCATCTCGTCAGACTTTCCCTTGCTGCGACTTGTGACTGCTTGCTGCTTGTTCTTTTGCCACGTACCTCTGCGAAGCATCTGCCTGCTCTGTAACCCTGCTCTGGGTGGCTGGAGACTGCAGTGAGATCCCTCCTCCCCTCTCTCCTAGCCTAAAAATACAATTTCCACAGCCTCTCTTCGTATGCCATATGCCTTCATTTGCCTTCTGGCCCCCCAGCCATGCCAGCGGCCCCCCTCTGAACTCCCTCCAGTTTGTCAACATCTCTCTTGTCTTTCAGTGGCAAAATTGGGCATAATTACCTACCTTAGCCTTTATTTTGGGGGAAAAGGCCAACACACAATACTTAAATTGGGTTTTAAATTCTATACTATAAGCAGTACCATAGCAGGAGCATAGGCAATGTCAGCATTCGGATCCCTCCTCAATTATATATCGTGGGATTTCAGTTCCTGGCTTCCCAACAAGTCTGATTTAATACTTTTCAGGGACAATAACACAGATTTTGAAATGTGACAAGCATCAGAGCCAGGAAACTTTATCACACCCGGAGGGCTGTGCATGCCACAAACAATAAATTCAGAGGAACAATAACAGTATCTTTTTTGTACCTCCTGCCTTTAGTCAGAAGGAGGAAATCCAAAACACAGTGAAGACATCCCTTTGCTAGCCAACCAGAAAATAAAAGGATTAGTTTTAATTTTTTAATTTTTTTTTAAACAGGATTAAAATTATGGAATGCAACGTCGGCTTTAGTTAAGAAAACGCCAGTCTCTGATGATGGGCTAGAGCTGTGAGACAGAAGATATTAAGCTTCAGTTACAGTGTTGATTCTTACTGGGCAATGTCACTTGGCTTTTATTTTCATGCTTCACTGTGCACTGTGAACATCGTGCGCTCTGAAGAACTAGCTGAGCCACCCTGAAGCTAGATTTTAAAGGATACCAGATGGTAAGTTCAATGCATGTGGTAAGCTTTTAGATGCTTTTCCCCTATGGCCAATCACTGACTGATCATTTATTTCAAAACCCTCATAAAATAAATCACTTTGAAAATGACACTGTCTGTAGTTAATAAGTGCTCTTTCTCAAGGCAGAGGCTTGTTGCCATGAAGATAAAATCATAAAACTGGTTCAAAGTGTGCTGGGATGGCAAATGTGCCCTGTTGAGGAGATGAGATAAACTGGATTGAACTAGAGGGGAAGCATGGCTGTCTGCTTGTTGTGAACTTAGGAGCAGGTGAACTGTTGTTAAAGACACTTTGACGTCACTTAGGTGCTAACACTCAGGTTTTCTGTGACAAGGAGTGAATTCTTTGGGTACATTTTCTTTCCGCAGCGGTGGATATGTAGAGCCTTGATCATGTGTCAAGCTACTGCATGGGTTTGTTTTCTGATTTTGGAGCTAGTGCTCATGTTTGGCAGCAGAAAACAGAGCTCTCTCCACTTTTTCTTGTTCTTCAGTGAATAAGAAGTAGAAAATTCCTCTTTGTGTGACACCAATGAAACCCACCTTATCATGTCCCCTTCTGCCCAACCCCAAAGAGAGAGCCACACTTCCCCGGGGGGTTCAAACCTTTATCCATCCCCTTTCTGTCCTCCCCTTCCCTATTCCTCTGCATGCCCAATCTCAAACTCCGGTTCCTCATGTGGTGTTGCAACCCTTGCGGCCTCTCAGTGAGTTTTGTGACATTTGCTCTTTGGCTTCCCGCCACGGCTCCAACTAGGCAGATGATAATATGAAATCATGGCCCTTCATTCTCTGAAGGGTCATGTTTTTGAGCGCTCGCTGCTCTGGAGACAAGCTGGAAAACTTCTTTTTTCAAAAGCTTGAAGAGCAAAAGGCAAATAAAAGGACCTCTTATTTTATTTCGCTATAATTTTGCAATTGTAAATGAAGCTCTTTTTCTGGAGAGGGAGAAGGTTGTGGTTTAACCCCAGCCAGCAGCTCAGCCCCATCCAGCCGCTTGCTCCCTCTTCCTGGTGAGATGGGGGAGGATCAGAAGAGTAAAAGTGAGAAAACTCATGGGTTGAGATAAAGACAGTTTAATAGGGAAAGCAAAAGCCATGCACGCAAGCAAAGCAAAGCACGGAATTCATTCCCTCCTTCCCATGGGCAGGCAGGTTCAGCCATCCCCAGGAAAGCAGGGCTCCATCACGCCTAATGCTGACTTGGGAAGACAAATGCCATTGCTCCGAATGTTCCCCCCTTCCCTCTTCTTCCCCCAGCTCTATAGGCTGAGCATGACGCCATATGGTGTGGGACATCCCTGGGGTCAGCTGGGGTCACTGTCCCAGCCGTGTGCTCTCCCAACCCCTTGTGCCCCCCAGCCCCTCGCTGGTGGGGTGGGGTGAGGGGCAGAAAAGGCCTTGGCTCTGTGCAAGCCCTGCTCAGCAGCAACTAAAACACCCCTGTGTTATCAAGGCTGTTTCCAGCACAAATCCAAAACACAGCCCCCTACTAGCTACTGTGGAGAAAATTAACTCTGCCCCAGCCAAAGCCAGCAGAGAAGGAGGTGCGGAGGAGCTGGCTTGTGGAGGCGTTGGCCTGGCAATGAGGGCAGGGCTGGTTTTTCCCCCATAGCCCAGATTCTCTAACGGATATAGACACACAGGCGCACGCACATCCCTGGTGGAGAAACTGTGGCATAGTCCTAGTGGGGCAGAGCAAAAGTCCAGCTGGCCTCAAGTCCCGTGTGAGTGTGGGCAACACCAAATACTTAGGAAAAGGAGAAAGACAAGAGGTGTGGGATGATCCTCCCCCTGCAAAGCCTGGGAGCCCCTAGCGATCAGCACCCTGGGGTTACGTCTGCGTCAGCAGCAGCTGGAGACCCACCGAAGGCACAGCCAGTACCCTGTGCAGGTATCGCCCGTGCCGTGGGGTGCTGGTTAACCCTGCCATTGCATGAGCAGCTCCCAGCAGGAAGAAGGTGCCCCAGATTGCTAAACCTCCCTCAGTTTTTCATCACTTCCCTGTGATGCCATTTGTGGCTGTATCTTTGTGCCTCATTTTATCTTTCTGTGCAAAGCAGTTGGGATCTGTTTGTTCATGGAGAGACACTTCTGTGCTCAGGCATTCCTCCCTGCCTGGCACGCCGCGCTTCCTCTGCAAACCCTCCGAGATCTCCAGTTTTGCACAGACACTGCCTTATGAATTTCTACATGTGAAATTAATTGTTCGATACCAAGTTGCTCATGTCTCTACTTCAGATGTATATTGATGGTGTAGCCATACTGCTAAGGTCAACGATCCGCTGATGGGTGCCAAAGAACACATTTACAGTCAAATAGCTTGTAGTAATTCAGGGAACGATGCACATGAGGATCATTTGAGCTCATGAAGGATCTGTAAGTCACTGGTATGACAAAGGTGGTACTGAAGGGCGTGGGATGAATAATTGACATGAGCATTCCATATAAAGCACCAAGTGGAAAGCGTTATGTCCAGTGCTGATCTAGGGGTGCGGTGCATGGCAGTGGGCCGAGCTGCTGCTTCTCCTTGTGTGAGGTTTTGGAGGGGAGCCTGGCTCCAGAAGACTCTTGTTTTACTCCCACATCTGGGAGGTTCATAGCATCTGAACAGAAGCTGCCCATCTGACCCAAAATCTTCCATGTGAAGACCAAGTTGATGCTCACCTAAGAATTTCAGTAGTTTTAGTAATCTCTTAGAATGGGGCTATTTCCCCCCCAACATTTCTATACTGAACCGGGACAGACATTTAGTGGGTACCAGGTGCAGCTGAAGGAGTCTACTCTGTTCCAGGACTAAGGTTTTTGTCTTACCTTCAGCCTCCCTGCTCCAGGCAGGGACTTGATGGCTGCAACTACCTTGTCAGTTTTAGACTACCCCATCAAAAGGCATGAATTTCATCCACTGCAACTTTAATACAGTAAAATCTTGTCCCATCAACTAATAGTCATTTAACGCTCTGAGAAAATCTGTGGGAATAACACCCATGTCATTCCTCCTCCTTCTCTTCAGCTTTCAGGCCCTGATTCAGCAAATAGCTGAAGTGCCGTGCTGAAGTGGTGCCTTTTAGTTGCTAATGCCATGCAAAAATGCCCTGAGAATAAAGGGGGTTTTATGACCACTGTTAAAAATCCGCTTCCTTCTTTGGGTCTTATTTTTCCATCAGCCTGCTGGAAGAGTACAGCCGGAAAACAGATTAGCCCGGGAAAGACTTCTGAACTAATAAACATACTGCAAATACAATTCTTAGTCATATTTTAGGTCAAATGGATGTGTCAAGTCGATAGTCACCCAAGTATGAAGGATTTCTATAAATACATGAGACTTAAATATATTTAGTATCTGTCTGACAGATTCCTTGAAGTGCAAATGTGGCTGGAATTAACTGAACTTGGGATCATTTCAAGCAAGAGTAATTAAAAAAAGGAAAGAAAACAAACATTTGAACTTTTTAACCTTGCGGTTGTTTCCAGCCACATCCCTCCCAATGATAATGAATTCAGAAAATTCCATGAAAATCTCTATTCTTGGGACGCTTGAGGCATTTAGCATAATGTTCTCAGTTCCTCTTCTCTCTTATGAAAACAGGAAGAAATTATGCAGGGTACTAGCTGTTTAAATGCTAGAAAGTCTCCCTGGGGAAAATTACAGACATTTCAGTGACAAATTAGAAGTGAGATAACGGAAGGTTTGGAATGAGCCTGATCCAAAGTTCATTTCAAAGCTTCCTCATTGATTTCGGGGCTTTTTGTATGAGGTTTGAGATGAGAAAGTCTCAGCCCAGCTGAGTTTGGGTGACAGGTTTGTCTTTGTGCAGCTTTACCCTGGGGAGTTCTCACCAAAGCAGGGATAAACAAAGAACCAAAACACGTTAATGTGGGTTCTTTTCATGGAAGTCCTACATCCGATCTTCATCCGGAGCCTTCCCAGCAGCCGGGCTGCTCTCCCCGCTGCCAGAGCAGAGTCTTAAAGCTCCAGGCTGGATGAGTGAGCATTATATGTTATCTGAGTTCTCCCTGCCTGGGGGCAAACGCTACTCCTCCCTGTAAACGTTTGCAATATTGTCTGAAGAGACAAGGTTTCGAATCCCTACTGTAAGCCCTTTCCCGCCCCAGGGGTGAATGCATCCTAATTAATTAGCAGAAATACTCCCCCTGTACAGCCATTTAGAAAGAAAAGGAACCGGCTATTGTGATAAAGTACATTGCAAAACATGCTGGGCTCCGCTCTGACAATATCACAGGGATCCGAGGACGTAATTGCTTTGTTATTTCGTGCTCCCCAGGGTTGTGCTGGAGGCAGTTTAGCAGAATGGGCGCTTAAAAACTGCCTCCAGCAAACTCCGCTCCCGGCTGCCGCCTGCTTTCCCAGGTCCCCCGTCGCCTTTGCTCGGTTTGGCAGGAGCTTGTTCTCCTCCTCCTCCTCCTCCTCCAGGAAATTCCCGTCCTTTGATTCCCCATCCCATGACTGCTGCCGCGGGCTGGGTTAGAGCCACTGCTGCAGAGCCCGCTCCCCGCCGCCTCCGCCCCTAGATTCATATATCGCTTCCCATTTTATGCGTGGACTTGAAATTCTGCCGGGGATGGAGCATCTCCTTGTTTTAGTGTCGAGATTAGCAGTATCGAGCTACTGTTGCAATACGAATAACGAAGATGAATAACACTTCCTCGGTAATATTTCAGCCCGGCATCGCAGGGTCCGGGCGGGTTGGGGACCTGAGAAAACCAGTCTTGTTCTGGACCGTGTCACACTCCTTCCTCGGCACTACTTTAGCTAAACACATTCTGGGAAAACAACAAGATGTGCTGCCAAAATAGCAGAAAGAACCAACTCCCCGAACAGGAGACCTTCCCCCAGCTCCACTCTTTGAACAGCAGGTTTAACAAAGTAACAGGAGGTAAAAACAACAAGCGCAATGTTATTTAAACTTATGAATAGCTCCTAATCACACAAATTGTTTCTGAAGAACAAGTAGGCAGCACGGGTTGCAGGATCAATCTCCAAAACGATTACGCTGAAGTGCAGTAAAAAATGAATGGACTCTTTCCCTCTCAGCAAAGGTTTAACAGCCAGAACTGTAGTTAGGTCTGATACTGCTGGAAATTACTTTTCTTTCAGACAAAGTATACATTTCATGCCTGCTAAAATATATTTTCACCACTAAAAATGAACTGTGATTGGCAAATGAATTAAGTATACTTTTGTGGAGATCTACTCTCATGCGTTCACTGATTTGCAGTAATTTGTTTGCAATGAATCTCCCTGCTGTGGGAAATTAAGACACACGATCCGATTTAGACCGTGAAACCACCAGCATACAGCCGTTCAGAGCCTCATCCAAAATAACTTCATAACATTTTCACTTCTAGTAATGCTTATTTTGAGACAAGTGAAGCACCCAGTGCTGAACCGGGCTGGCCACTACTGGAGCTCCTCTTCCTTAAGCCTTCACTTGGGGCCACTGTTGGGATTGGGGCACTCCGCTAGACGGGCTTTTGGCCCAGCCTGGCATGGCCATTCACATGTTCTAGGTAAAACTAGATAAGTCGGTGTAAAAGTCTTGTGTTAGAGTACAAATACAACGAAGCCGAACCTGGCAGAGGCAGTGAAAGAAAGAATTTTGGATGCTCCCAACAGTACTCCAGCCAACATAAGATGGATGGAGGTGTACGTCTTTTTGCTTTGCTTCCTACCACTGTGCGTTGCAGGCTAAGGTGCATCAGCTGCACTTGTGATTTCAGCTGCTACAACATTAAATTTAATTTGCTAACCCTGTATGTTATTTGTGTGATAATAAATGTGCCATTTTTAGCTCATAAAGCGTTGAACAAATTTATCTGGAATAATTTCTACCCTAATGTGGCCGAACATTTGACAAGCAGAGCTCCAAAATGCACTTTTGGGAGTGCTATTTGGTTCCAGTGTGGGGGTATCAAAGCAGTTAAGAGTACAGTCTGGGGGAGGAAGGACAGGAGATTAAAGAGCAGGGGCACCATGCTTGGTTTGGGAAGCCCTTGGAAACAGGCAATTCTGGTTCCCCAGTTTCCCTGCCTCCCCCCTTCCTTCCCTTTAGGTCTTCTCCATCCTCCTCCTTCCTTTCCCCCTCAATAATCCTGTCTGCCTGGAATCACAATAAAGGAGCGCATCAGCTAAAGCAAGGGATTATTTACTTGCGCTTTTGCTATTAAATGAAGAACAGTATCAAAGTATTCAGTGCATCCCCCTGACTCATGTGGAAGAAAGGACCCTTTTATTCCTTGGCTGGTCTTTTGTCTAGCCAAGAATCTGCCACCCACTCAGGTAATTTGTACCAACAGATCGTACCTATGGTAGCAGAAGAACCTGTCAGGAGGGAATATCCAGCAGAGACCGGGCCTTGCTCATGTGGGAGAAAGGCTGGCTGGGAAGGGTGAGAGCTGATTATTTTTTTTTACTCGCTTGAAGGAGAGGAGGACTCGGGAAGAGGCATTTGCTCAAAGAATGAATGTTTTTGGGTTGGTTTTTTTTATTATCTTAATAAATGCATGTGTTCTTAGTGAATCAAAGTAACAGAGACAAAGGGCAAGTGCCTCATCTGGCTGGCATACTCAAACTCACACCCTCCCACTCAGTGCCACCTTTGAAGATATCTTCCCCAATAAAAAATCTCCTATTTCCCCTTCGCATTTGCCCTCTCTTTGGGCATGGGACCAATATTCCCTGTGTACAAGGATACCAGAGCCAGCAGCATCACACCAGGATATAATTTGGCTGGGAGAGTATAAAAAATGACAGAAGTATAAAAATGACAGGATGTTCCCCGTCACCAACCCTGCGCTAGCTTGGCGGCAGCGAGATCTCAGGCATCTTCTAGTGTAATGCCAGTGTTTGAGCTGTAAAGAGACGGACAAGAAAAGCCTCCAGCTTGCCAGGTCAAAGGTGTCCTGAAAAATGAGGAATTGCTGGGGAGGCTGAAGATCATGCAGAGATACTCCTTGCCAAAAACACTAGGCTGGAGATTTCCCATTCCTACTGACGAGAGGCCATAGCCAGCCATACAGAGAAAAGCCGATGTTGCACCCCGGCACTGGCTTCCTTCCTCAGCTCAGCTGTTACCCCAAATTCCCCCTTCTTAGATTCATAGAATCATTAAGGCTGGAAAAGACCTCTAAGATCATCAAGTCCATCCACCAACCCAACACCCCCAGGCCTCCTAAACCATGGCCCCAAGTGCCACGTCTGCATGTTTTCTGAACCCCCCCAGGGATGGTGACTCCCCCACCTCTCTGGGCAGCCTGTGCCAGGGCCTGACCACTCTTGCAATGAAGACATTTTTCCTAATATCCATCTAAACCTCCCCTGACACAGCCTGAGGCCGTTTCCTCTCGTCCTGTCACTGGTGACTCGGGAGCAGAGACCAACCCCCCCCTCACTCCAGCCCCTCTCAGGCAGCTGCAGAGAGCGAGAAGGGCTCCCCTCAGCCTCCCCTTCTCCAGGCTAAACCCCCCCAGCTCCCTCAGCCGCCCCCGAGCACACTTGTGCTCCAGACCCTGCCCCAGCCCCGCTGCCCTTCTCTGGACACGCTCCAGCCCCTCAAGGCCCTTCTTGTCCCGAGGGGCCCAAACCTGAGCCCAGCATTCGAGGTGGGGCCTCCCCAGTGCCGAGCACAGGGGCCCCATCCCTGCCCGGCTCCTGCTGGCCACACCAGGGCTGACACAAGCCCGGGGGCTGCACTTTCCTGCTCAGGTTATCTTTCACGCTCCTACAGACACCCTTCCCTCAGGCTGATGGCACCCTTCACCTGTTTGAAGCATTAGATGCTTCTGGAATAACATGAAGGTGCTGATAAAGTAAAGATATTAAATCCAGGGGCTGTTCATTTCTAATGTGCTAAAACCATCAGGAAAAATACCCACAAACCTGGAATTATCTAATCTTCCAACTGTGCTGGTGGAGAAAAAGACTACGTCAGATTTAGTAGAGCTATTCCCTTCCCTCTGCCCATCTCTCTCCCAGTATTTTCTAGAGACCTTTCCTCCTTCCCCTGAGTCAGAGGACATGACATTTTGGATGGCTCTGAACGAGTTGGATAGCAACGCAGCCAGTGCTCAGATTGATTTTTCTTGACTAAATTTGCTTGATCTTCTTTTTTCAGGCTTTGGATATCAATTAAAAGAACACTACTCTCTTGTCTTGTGTGTTGCTCCCCTACAAAATAATGAACTGTTTAATACACTAGAGGCAATTTCAAATTATCTGGTTTAATGAGGAAGGTTGTGACAGAAGATTTATTACCCTTTCTGATCTGCTAATGTATTTTCCCAACCATCCCAGCAGAACCAATCACCGTATTTTCATTATACACTCTATTTTCAGGGGTTCATTAGTTGTAGACTAAAAATAACAGTGAAGGTCTCAGTCTGAGAGCTAATCCAATTTTTTTAATTGGAAACAAAATTTGATCAGACAACTTTCTAATCATAACAGCATCAAGCATCAAGACCCTTACCGGGTGTTTTGTCCAAATTGAAACTTCATGTGACTACACATAAAGACCTGACCTAGAAACACAATCATGTAACTGCTACGAAGGACAAGCTCAGCCTTCTCCTTAAACAAAAACCCCCACGTTAGCACAAGCAATGGCCTGTAATCTATTCCAATTGATGCACGTTAAAAAAACCCCCAAAGGTCTGACAATGAACCCGTTCAACTGAGACAAACTCAGAGATGCTCTTGGCTGGCACTAAGATTTCTCTTTCCCCCTGAAGAATTATAAAGAAAAATAAGGAAAATAAGATGGAAGAGCTCCCAGACAGCCAACAGGGCCTCCTACTGTGAAGCTGGATTCAAATCTTTCTTAAGTTGGTACTTTCCAGCAACGGTTTTGTGCTGTCGAATTACAACACGTAACACAAACCTGGTGTCTTTCCCGCTCCACCATTTGGATATGCAAGAGCCACAAGCATAATGAAGAAGGCTGGGAAATGGATGTTTTTGCATTTTACAGGGCATGCTCTTTGCAAAGAGGCATCGCCACCACGGTGGGAACGTGGAGATGCCGCTGCCTGAGCGGCAGCTGCCCCACAAGGCAGTCGCCCTCGTGTCTCTGCACCGGGGGCGGGAAGAGGGTCCCATATTCACAAGGGCCAGCTTTAGCAGAGGGACTCTGGCTTTGGCCCTCTACAGTGGCCAGACATCCTTAATGAGCTAATGAGCCTGCTACGACTTGTAACGACACCGTGGCACCACAGGCGCCCCGCACTCTGATCCAGACATCCCTCTGACTGGTCCCGAATGCATGCCCTTGACGGGGTTCTCTCTGGCACTAAAATAACAGGAGTACCCACGCGAGGACATCCTTGGGGCACTTGGCAGTCTGCCCTGACCCCCGAGGAGCCCCGCAGGAAGGTGTTCGTTAACGACCTGCCTGCGGGGCGGCTGGGCTGAGGATGCATTTTGGCCAGATAACGTATCACTCAGACACCCAGGGGATTTTTAAAATGGATGTAGGGAAGAGGGAAGTTACTGCAACTCTCATCAGCCTCATGCTATAGATTTGAGATGCATAAATTATATATTTACATTCAAAACTCTATTATTCATAGAGTTGAGTAAACAAGTATTGATTTTTACACTGTAGCACAGATGAGTATTTCTAGCAATGCAGACGGAGGCTCTTCTTCCATCCTCTGGAACCCTGACCTCATCGGCACTTCCTGAGAGTAGTATTTAACAAGGACGATCAAGTTGAAAACCAGTTAGCTGCCACTGTTTGGAATGGAAATCAATATGCGTTTCTTTCTGAATGGACACCCTTTCCACCCATGCCATGTCACTGCACGGCTCGTCCTACGGCTGTTTCAGATGCTGAACCAGACCGATGCAGGCGGAAAGCAAGGGAGGAAAGGATGCGTGTAATGTCCCCGGCTCACAGAATAACCTTAGCTCCCCTGCCTTATGGGAGGAGGCAAGGACGTTCTGGCTCTGTGAATTACCAGAAAGAGTAAGTGCCGATGTATTAAAAA
The DNA here is from genome assembly GCF_963921805.1 of Phalacrocorax carbo. Classification (NCBI taxonomy): domain Eukaryota; kingdom Metazoa; phylum Chordata; class Aves; order Suliformes; family Phalacrocoracidae; genus Phalacrocorax; species Phalacrocorax carbo. The sequence continues at coordinate 34,709,024 of NC_087521.1, forward strand.
AGCCCTGCTGCTGCAGAGCTCATATTAAAGCTTTTGAGACAGGCCCTGCTATCGGTATGCGAGCTTGTGTCAAGGTTTCTCTCTAGTAGATGTATGATGCTGCCACGCACATTTAGGGGTGGCAGAAAAAATCCTTTAACTGCTTTTCCCAGTACTATGTTGTTTCAGAGGTTAACCAAAATCACTTACTTCATAGCTAACTTTGCTCTACTGAATCAATGTACAAGTTCCTTATTGGATTTTTATTGCCGATAAAATTGACAGAGAAAATCACTAGGATATACTTAAAAATGGGAAGGAAATGTACGTTTACAATAAAAAGGTCTCTGAAGGTCTCTTGTTTCATAGGAAGGAAGCTGTCTTTATATTGCATGAACTATAAAAAATGATTAAAACCGAGGAGAGACAGGAAGCTGATAATTTGATTTATCATCTTAATGGCTATGATTCATTAATAAATAATATAATGGTTTATGTCTCTCTTGTAAAAGAAGTAGAGAAGAGCAATTTGTCTAATAAATGACTTCAGAAATTACAGCTGAGTCTTGTTTGCCACATTTGTTCTATTTAAAAGGAATGAGCGAATATCTTATTTCTTATTACTTACTAGGACATTTGTTGTATTATTTATAAGAGTCAAAAACCTTAACTAAAAGCCACTCATCCCTGACCACAGTCTCCCATTAGCTTTAAATTCAGGAAAGAGAAAGGGATTGATCACTAGATCAATAAATCCAACCTTAGAGATGACTAAAAGCTTCCTTTAACCTCCTTCCTCCAGCATCCTTTTTCAAAATTAAAGTATCCCCCTTTTAAATTATTTAAGAGCATGTCAATTTTACAGTAAGGCCATGTATGGCTGCATCATACAAGGATTTCTTCTTTAGATTGGAAACATGCCAGCATCTTTAAAAGGAAAGCATTGAAATGATGATCACTAGTTGGTTTTTCTTTTTTTTTTTTTAAAGTTGGATAACCTCCTGTAGACAAGATACACACATTCTGTTCCAGATCCCGTGCCCTGGATTTCATCGAGACAAGTGCTGAGAACGGGAAAATCGAGAATAAACACGTACTTCCAATTATCGGACACACAAACTACCACAAATGCATCAGTGCCTCCGATGGAGTTGAAGTCGCCCTGTATTGACGGCGGGCCAACAAGTGCCATCACAACAGAGATGCAAAAAGTCACTTCAGGCAAAAGCAAACTCCGGAGAACATGATTAACACAAAGAGTGTTTAATTTTTTTTTAAACCATCCTGTAGAAATAGCTTGGATTGTAGTTTGCCCAGCGGGCATTGAGAGCCTGACCCTATTTTTCCCCCCTTATAAGAAAATAACATATCAAAATCAGATCTTTTTTCTTACCAGAAGCTGTTCGCACTGATTCAATACGCTGTTGTTTCTACTGTCCTCCTACGGAACCGCCTTCAAAACAACACAAACCACGTCACGCGGACACAATTCCTGATGCAAAACTGGCTGGGTGCCCCAAAACAGGGGGCCATGGCCAGGGTCACCCCTGGATTATGTCCTCGCCCGGCCACCGACCTGCTGCGTGGCCTTGAGCGCGTGTTTCTCTGCACATCTCCGTACCTTTCCTCGTTCTGCATTTAACCTTCATCCTGGAGAACTTGGGGTCTCTGTCTCACAAGAGTTTGGGCTTAGAAAATGGAAGTTCTTACCCTGTTTCTGAGGTTAATTTTTTAGAGGGCTTCAACACTGAACTTCAAGGCTCGGTTATCTTTGGATCATATTTCAGATGCGAGGTGTTATAAAGTATTCCTGGGGTGAGCAGCACTGGTAAGGCTGTTAATGACAGCAGCAGGAGGAAACCCTTTAGGATGACAATTCCTGGCATATTGTAAAACCAGTTAGTTTCTACACAGCTTATTTTAAAAAAAAAAGAGAGGAAAAAAGAGAAAAAAGGGTATATGGATTAGGGCAAAATAGACCTTTTGAGTTCTCGTATTTCATAAAAAAGGCATGTACTCCATGAAACGGATCTCCCTCTCACAGACTGCATGTGTAGGCACAACCCACTGCCATTAGGCACAAATGTCACACAGGTATGAATGATCTGGACAAATAAAACAAAAAAAAAAATAGGGTGAACTTCCACAAAACCCCCATTCATCAAGATTTCCTACACAGGAGTTCTCTAAATAAATGCAATTAACTGGCCCACAGTCCAAAGGCACTATTTTTATGTGCCGCACCTTCTTCCCCCAACTGCTATATTATGTAGGTCTCCTAAAATTGGAGTGCTCCAGACATTTTTGGGGTAAGTGATGCATCAACGAATGTCAAAACAATGTAGGCTGCATACAGAACGGCAGCTGCATACGGAATGAGGCTGAAAACACGGCGCCTTGGGGAGCTATACCCCAAAAAAGGTTCTTCCATGGCTGTTCGTTTTGAAGGGACAAAATCTTTTCTGATTTTGAAAGAGACAGTAGCCTTCATGACCTTCCAAAGCAAGTACAACTTTTGGGCAAAATCTATTTCTTGTGGTCTTGCGATAGAACCAATACTAATGCTAATCTCTATCATGGGCTTTTTGCCCTAATTAAGAGTTTCTGAAGAAGAATTTTCATCAAGCAGGCTGCAAACAGCTCTGGCGTCACTCTGTGAAGTCAGCTTTTGAACCAGACGCTCCTAACTTCCCTCTGCAGCCACGCGAGTCGCAGGCCACCGTTCCACCACGACAGGCACAGCGTAAGAGAGCAGAGCAAAGACGATCCCCGCCGCTCACTCGCTTTGTATTTGGAAAACAGCAGCGACAGAGGGAAAAACAGATTTAGTAGCATGAAGCTATCCTTGATAAAATATATGCGAAAGGCAATGAGAGTTGAATGGAAGCAGCGCAAGGAAAAGATTACAGAAAAAGAAAGGCGATTTTTCTGACATCAGTCATATCATTATCATTTGCATACGGAGAAGGGAGACTCTCAGCTGGTAGAAGCTGTTATAAGCATATCAATAAAGCCACGGTGATTTACAGCAGCTGAGAGTTTGTCCTGTGGCATATTCATCCACGTACGATGCAACAGATTGATGCGTTAGCATTTTCTCCCTGGAGACTTTGGTTCAAAAACCTATTTAAAACACAGTGAAAACAAATGGGCTGGTCTCGAAGCAGATGCCCCTGGAAATCTGTTTACATCATCACAGTGACAGCAGTTTAGTAGAAAGGGTATTCTCTGCTTGGGGGGGGGGCAGCAGGGGCAGGGCAGCAGGTCCCCCGTGGAGTTGCATGGCAAAGCTTCCTTGGTAACTCCCAAGCACTCAAGCTTGCAGGACGGATTTGATGGCCACAAATGCGTAGAATTCCGTACAAGGTGAAATGAAAAGATTCAGACAGAAATATTGCTTAGTCTATAATCTGGGAGCAAGACTCTACAGCACCATGCTCTGCCGCTCCTAGCCTGCGCACGTACATAACCTCACGCGCACGGGTAACTGCTGATTTTTGATAACGCCTTTTGCGTGAGTGAAATTACATGCATTTGTTAACATGCAGGCTTGGGGTCTCAGTTTCAAAAGCATTTAAAGAGGATACAAACACTCCCAGCAATCAAAGGAGAGGAAGCAGCGCGGTTGTTGTAGTTACACCACCTCTCACATACAGAGTAGGTCTGGGCCCGGGTTCGCGAGAGGAGATGAAGCACATACACGCGAAGAAAAAAGAACCGCAGGTCCCCTTTGCGCCTCCTGGAGCTGCACCCCGAGGCCAGCCTGGAAAGCAATTGAGTTTCTTGCCTGAACCCAGATCCGCTGAGTCTCACTGGGATTTCACCACTAATTCAGCAGCAGATCTGCCTACCCATGTAATGTAAGTAATGCTTTTAGGAGCATTATCCATGCATGGTTTTCCCGTACATGGAATTTGGCAGGAGGCCATTCGACCAAATGCTTCACACTGCAAGAAAAATCTGCAGACTTTTTTTTTCTTTTTAAAACTATACTTATTTTAAAAAAACTACAAACAAAGTAAGGAAGTTATTCATTATCACCCTAGGATCAACCATGCAAGATCAGATAGTTTAATATGCAGATTTTAAAGGAAATATCTTCCTTCCCACCCTCCCACCCCATGCTTTATCATTTCAGAAGCAGCAGCTCCTACAGTGAAAACCGGGTGTTTCATATAATGAAATAGTAACACAAAAACAGAATTACCAAGTCCAAGCCCCACCTACCCTACGTAACTACCTCATTATCCCTCCCAGACACCGATCAAACCCCAGTTTATGAGTAGCTTGCTTTCTACTGCCATCATACAAAATGAAAAGCTGTTCCAGAACCCCACTGCTCTGATGATGACGAGCCTTCCTCTTTTCCAACCAAAATCTTTTCACGCCCAGTTTATACACATTTGTTCCTGCACGGAGTGTTGTCCTTACCTTGAATTGTTTTTCCCCTCCCTGGTGTTTAGTCCCCTGATGTATTTATAGAAAGACCATATCCTCTTTCAAACTTCATTTTGCTAGGAATAGTAATGTTAGAAATAGACTGATGAATTTACTGTACTAGATACGGGCGGACACACACACAAACACACAGAGGCGAGAGCACTCATTTTAAAAGAAATGCAGAAAATACAGATGAGAATCTTTAGTTAACAGTGCATTATTTCAAACATGTTGGCAATGTATGTAAATTACAATATAAAAGACAAAAGACAGATCAAGTTCAAAACTGATTTTTAGGGTTGGTTTTAGATCTAAAGACTATCCATCTATAGAAATACCAGAAAGCCTACCTGAAAATCTGAAAAACTCTAGTTTGGGAACAGTACCAAAAACCCACAATGAATATCATTTCTAAAAAAGAGAGCTGGGAAGACTCAAAGTACATTTGGATAAAAAAAGCCTTAGACAGAGGCTAGTTTGGGTGGTGAGTAATCTGCAGAAAAAGAAAAAATTGCTATTTAAAAAAAAAAACCAAACCCTAGAAGGAAGAAAGACCGAACATACTATTTGTCTGTTTAGAGACAATTTCATCTTTTCATAAAAATATTTTCTAGCTTTGCTGCTCTGGCACATCAATCCTGAGTACTCTAACTTTCGACTTATAATGATATTCCTTCAGGTACAGCTTCACCGATGGAGGAATGGGAAGCGCGTCAATACCATCATAAGTTGTGCAGTTGCAAATGACCGTTCTACATATATGTTGAAGAGAAAAAGGAAAAGTCCTGTTTAGCGGAGTGGATAAGAGTGGTTCAAAGAACATACAGGAACTTGGATCTTTGTAGTGCTCTAGGAGTCCCGTTATGTCAGGAGAGTGGAAGACGCAAGGGTCGTGGGCATCAAAGCTGAAGTTGTGATTCCACTGCTCTATCCGCGCGTGGAGGGAACGACTGTAGCGCCTGAAGCTCACAGAAAACAAATAGTCTTCTTGGGCAGAATCTCGTAACAAAAAGGTTCCCTCTGGCTTTCCTTCTAGCAGCGCCTCAGCTGCATATTTATCCATGACTCCCCAGTAGCAGGGATTGTTATTGATCTGGAGGAGGTCTGGGACTAGGCAGTGGACATAATCAATCTGCGTATGGTATTTTGGCGGCGTTTCCATCTGTAGCAGCTCATCATCCGTTTCCCATTTGGGCTTGTTTCTTTTTCTAGAACTTGTGCACAGTGTTATAACTTCATCGTCAGAGTCCATATCGCTCTCATCTTTACTGCTCCGTACCGCCTTACCTGTAACCAACTCAGCCCTCGAATCACCCCTAGAGGAACCACTGTCGGTAAAGTCACAGGACTGGGAGGGAGAGTCCGCTCCCCCGTTGGCGATCTCGTCGTCTCGCAGCTGATCCTCCCTTTCCTCACGCTGGGATAAATCAGCAATTATCCAGTCTTCTGCTTTTGGACTTATGGGGGCCGTATGTCTTTTGATCAAGTGCCACCGAAAAGCTAGCTCCGAGCGTGGAGGGAAAGGACACTTATCTAGCATTAACTCACTGATATGAATTTTCCTTTTTGATGGCAGTCCTGAGGCGTGCCGACTGCTACAGTTCTTTATGGGAAAGCACTGACCCACAGCGTCTTGCAGCTTCTGTTTGAGAGACCGGCCTAAAAACCTGTGACCACACGAATGGTCTAGATCCAGCTCAATAGATGAGCAGCTGTATTTCCTCTCTTGGCTCCTTAAATTAGCCCCCGATCTTCCCGCAGCACTTGCTGTTTCAGCATCAGAACAGTGCTCACTCTTTTTAGACCAGGAGAGCTTCTTTCCACTCCAGACATAACCATCCTTTCTATCCGCACTTCTGCTCCGGCTGCTTTTGGGTCTCACATCTGCGTTTTTAATATTACTGTCCTTATTTTCTGCCATTTTGACAGGTTTGCTTCGCAAGTTGCCAGAAAGCACACTGTCTTCTTCTTGTAGGGTTTTTCTACATAAGGAAGCTTCCACGAGGCACCTTCTGAGATTATCTAAGGAAAAAGAAAACACAGCTAAGTTAACAGGTGTGCACGCACGCAACACAAGACCAGTGCATACAGGACAACAGCGACAATTAATATTGCTAACCATGTAAAAATAATATGACTAAGCTGAACTCACTAGAACACTCCACAAATAGTGGGCTACTCCCAGACAAGGCTCTCTTGACCCTTCCTTGGGAAAAGCATCCTCTGGAATAAACCATCTGAGGTGTTTTTAGAGTGTCCGTTCTGACTATGCAGCAGAGCAGAGGGTTTTAGGTGTTGGCAACCCTGTTGTGCTAGGGTCCATTTTAAAGGGAAGCACTTACACGGCAGGTGATACTGCTTTAGCTGTTTACTGAGCAAATTCTGCATCTCTTCCAAATAACCTTTCGAGAAGAAACAAGCCAAAACAGAAGCAACTAGGTCAGAGTACAAAGAGCTACTGTACCTAGATGATATGCCTGCTTGCTACTAATCCACAGGGTGGGATGCCAGAGATCTTTTTCTTAACTGACACTTTTGGGTCACTTTCTGGATAAAAAAAAAATAAAAAAATAAATTATATCAGTCACAGATTCCGTCAATTTCTGAAAGCTGTTTTCCTCTGCCTTTTCAATCGGAGCTAGAAAATACTGAGCCCCTAAGGGATTGAAATATCTGGGGCTTTACATACTGAAAAGGATTAAAACAAATCCAGTCCCTTACTAAAAGCAATTTTAAAAGGCCATGAAAGATGGAACTGCTTATTGCTCATTAGAGAAGAAAGTTTACATTATTAAAATCAGTGTTGCTCTGAGACCTACGGTTGCTGATTTCATTCTCTTTTGTTTCCAAAAGTGCATTGAATTCTCAAATAGATAAGAGGTTTCCTTTTGAATGTTGTGCTTTGAAAAGGAAAAAAAAAATCCTCTTTTGATTACTTCATTGAAAGTAGAGCAGATTTTTTTCAAGGTACATAGACAGCAATATGTCATGGACGCTATACCCTCCCGAGGCACAGCAGAATGTAGAAATATTTCCCATCACGTACCACGATGCTTCTGCACCAAAACAACGTGCAGCTCCTCTATTCCACTGGGGGTTTTTTGTGTGTTGTTTTTGGGTTTTGGTTTTGTTTTTTTTTTTAAACTAATTGACATGGTAAATACTAAGCAGGAAAAGAAAAGGGCATCCACTTCCTCTCTCCATTCAATCCATTCTCATCATCAGGATTAGCCAGCATGACACAACCTCTCTGTGGTCCCCCGGGGCTGCGCAGGCTGAGTTCTAGCCTCTGCTTTCAGTAAAAGAATAAGACTGCCGTGCCAAAAGGCTTACATGCAATCTGTGGGCCAAATGCATCCCAGATGGAACTTTCACCCAGGAATTTTTGACATTGCATTCCTCATTTACAACCCACAAACCTGAGAGCTGTGGGGGAAAGGAAAAGAGAGGGAGGAGACGCAGAAAGGTAGAAATGAGGGTGAGATAGGTTAAATATTGCAAATACATTGAAAAAAACTGGCATTAGAGTGGTGCAGGTGAATAGTACCTCACCGGCACCAAGTGGAATCACAGAACGGGGTCCGTTTCCAGCAATTACAAATCAAAGATTAAAATAATAATTTCTTTTTCTTCTCTCAGGATTTTGCAAACCACTTTTCAGTGAAAACACTGCAGGATGCAGGAGAAAGGCAACATTTTTACCTGAGGTCTGAAACCCCTTTATTTAGACCAAGATTCATTGATTGCTTTGGTAACATTGATATTTTTCATCTATAAACAACTAGAGTGGAGCACTGAATTTTCTCCACAATTAAAAAAGAGGGAAAACAGCAATCCCATTTACCCTGGTGATAATGTGAAGTAACTGAAGACACAAAGTTATTCTAGATTCATTCTGTGGTTAAATACATTAACTCTCTATATATGGGATTTTTAATTGGACAGAGAGATATCACTGAGGTTGCAAAGTCAAGTACTTAAAAATTAGGATATGACAGTTTGTAATTGCTTTTGAAACCTTCAATTATCTTATTCTGCACATCCAGCCCATATAAGGAATAAGAATAGGCAGAATATGGGCTTTTAATTAAAAACTGCAAAACGTACAAAACCCTGACGTGCTGAAAAGGCCCGTTATCTCCTAACTTCAGCCTTGCCACTGAAATAAGCTCAGTGTTTTATGTCATTTCTGGGTTGTCATTGCATTTAACTGTAAAGCCACCTTCTACTTTGTACCTGTCTTCTACTGCGAATCATTAGTGGTGCCTGAACCCTGAAACTTAAACTGGAGAACTAGCACATGATGCTGTAAGACATGCACCATTAGCCAGCAACACAGAAGGCTGTTTCCCTGGGGTTTGAAGGCTGCTGGAACCGAGGAGCCAATTCTGCCACGTCAGAGCCGTAATTGCTACTCAGACATAACACCAGACCCGTGAAGAACGTGGAATAAATGAAGAAAAAAGGGATGTCATCCTGCTAAAGCCAGGTTTGAACTTGACTGTGTGAAGGAAGAGTAAAGGATAGTTCTGGGGTCAGCTTGAGACTTGGGAGACAAAACCTCGGTTTCCAAACCTGCTACAGCCGTCCCCATGCTTGCAGGCAAGCTGCCTTCTGAAAGACGCGCCAGCCACAGTGTATTTAGGTGCCCAAATCCCACCACGTGGCATTACAATAAGGGCTCATGCCTTCATACCTTTCCAAATCTGTGATTCGCAGCCCCACCAATAAAATGGGGACCAAAAATAATTTGGGTGTTGGGAACAAAAAGGTATAAAGGGCAGCGGAGCGTTCAGTGCTGTTTTGCCACTTAAGGCTGTCCACCTTGTGCTGCAAGCGTCCGAGGGAAATGCCATGTCCCGTACATCCGTTAATGGCTGGAGTGCAACTGAAAGAGCAGGAGAGGAGGGCAAGGATAAAAGAGAGGGAACACGGAGTGTACTTTTCCCTACAGGGTAAGGTTAAATGGAAGAGTCCAGCCCTGTGCAGCTTACATGCAGCAGTTCTGAGATCTTTTTTGTAGCTATAATTAGTCTCCTGCCTACAAAAGCCTTCTTCTTCTATGCAGGGATACCTTAGGCATCTCAGAAGCAGGCAGATTTGACAAAACCCTTATGCTTGAAACTCTTCCGCCTAAGCAAATGGCAAAGATAAAGCAATGTGCAGGCATAAGCAGAGTTCACTTCGGGCCATGGGATCCAGCTTGTAGTTCAAGGTTATCCAACACTGTCACAGCTTACAGTCCCTGAGGACAAGCAGAGAGCTGGGTGGTTTTTATTGTTGTTTTTACAATGTGCACAGCTCCCCCCTTCAGCGGCACGTCTCCCACCAGGCTGAGGTGGGGGGGGCGCATAGGGCTGCACAAGATGCCTTTTTTTTTTTTTTTCAAATGCTGATGCCTCAACACTAAGACTTCAAGCCCAAACTAAAAGCAATAAATATCTAGAAGCTATTTGGAGGCAATAACAATACTACCTCCTAGCCAGAGGTGGGCTGCAATCAACAGCCATGATAAGACAGTTACAGCCTCACCATATGTCTAATTAAATCAGCGACAAATACCCAGTAACTCCAACAGGAGAATCAAAACCGTAAGTGTAGACAGACCTTTTTTTTATTTATTCAATAAATACTGAATCACTTCAACTAGCTTTTTATGCCCTGAGCCACTGAACCCTTGCCTCTAGCCCAGTACCTCCCAGTCTTCCTCATCAAGCTGCTTCCCTTGCGGTATCACGAAGCAGCAGATGGTGGGGGGGTCTCCAGCCCACCCTCCCACTTGAATCGGGACCACTGCCAGTGTGGGCTCAGGGGAGGCACCGCACTGCCCAGCCACGCTCTGAAAACCTCCGAGCGCGGAGATCCCACCACTGCTTCGGTGCTCTCACACCACACGACCCTTCTAGCGAAGGAAGTACTTTGTAAGTTTTCTGTCCAAGCACACAAAAGCCAAAGCGTTGCAGTTTTATGGCTTTAGTTAAACAAGAAAAGGAGACTCACACAAAGAACAATAAATCAATTTTGGAATTGTTATAGGAGTTGATATTCTTCTAGAGCTGATAAAATCCTGAGAGAGAAGATGAGAGAAGCCGTGATAAACTGGAGTACTTCTTTGTTCTTTCAACTTACATAAAAGTTATTTAAAAAACTTCTCACCAGTCACATGCTGTTTCCATTAATTTCACCCAATTACATTTTGGCCGCAAGACCACATTTTAAAACCTGACCTTCCACTGAAGTTGAGCTGTTATTGACTTATTTTGGAAAAAAGCCCAACCTAGGATAACATTAAGTCTCAATTCTTCTATCTTAACTTATTTTTCTTCAGTTTTGACTATGTTTATTTTGATTTATGATACTGTCCAAAAATACCTAAGCTAGGCTCCAGAGGCCCTTCCAGCAAATTAAAGCAATAATCTCTCACACACACACACAAAAGAAAATGACTGTCTAAGGATACCAGCGACAACCTAGAATACTTCTTACTTGGAAATAGCCTTGTTTCATCTTGGGTCTTTATACCCCAAAACTATTAGCAGGAGCTCCAACACCGGGGCTATTTTATCGACACCCAGGAGGCAGAAGTGATCTGGGAGCAGGTGCCAAAGGCGAGGGCAGCTCATATCTACTGCTTTAACAAAACTGCCCATGTGCTGAAGGAGAGACGCACACAGCGCTTGGCAGACCGCAGCAGCACTAAATCAGTAAAAGCTTTATGGTCCATGACCAATACTTTGTGCTCCACCCAGAAACCGAAGAGGAGAGCAGCGTGATTCCCGGCTCCCGCCCTGCCGCTCCGCTCGCAGCCGCTTACTCTTATTAATCAAGACAGCAGCAGGTTGAGTTCCCAACCACGTTTAAAGAATAACCTTGCATTTGATGCTGTGCCCACTTGGGATGTCTCAAAGCCACTGGGCCTGCAGCCCCTTGGCTGAGTGACCCCCTGTCCCCCCAAAAAACATCCCCCCAGTTTTCCCATGCCGTTCGAAGAGTCATCCCTCCAGACAATTAATTTAGTTGTTACACAGAACTGAACTTAAAAACTGCTTTTATATGTTAAGATATTTTAGGTGCAGTTTACATGAGAGTTTCTGCAAATTAAAATAATAAAGAAAAATAAATACAGTCGACATGCATTTGTTTCCGTCCCTGGCAGCAGCTTGCAGTAAGGCTGCTGTAAGAATAGCTTGGTCTTCCCACTCATCTGATAAGCGGTTCAGCTTGAAACATTTTGCTAGAACACGTTATCCTTACCAGAAATCACGATTTACTGAAATATGTCAGGATACACCCATGGAAAACATGTTTCCACACAGCTTCCACGAGGTTTAATAATGAAATCTGGGCATATATATATTTAAAAAAAAAAAAAAAAAAAAAGCAGCGTGCCTGCTTTGTAATCCTGTCACTTACTCATTCATGAAAGTACCAACAATGCGACCGCCACAGAGAGCCCGACCACATTTCCAATATCAATACGTCACTCAGCTCACCCCAACCACCGATAACTCCGCTGCACAGCAAAACTGAAGATAAAAGGGTTTTGCCTGGAAACAATTTTTCTTAGAAGCAGCAAAAAAACAAGCCAGATCATTAAAGCTACATAAAGGGCAAACAGATTACTCTGATTTTTTTCTCCTTATTTCAGCTATGTCAACCTCTCAAGTTTTTTATTTCTTCAAGAAATAAACCGCAAAGCTTTCTTCCTATTTTAATCCACACAAAAGCTTAATGATTTTTGCAGCGCAATCGCTACCTGCCTAACTACAACCGCTGTCAACTGTCTCTACCACACGCATCGGGATGGCTGTAATTACTGAGTAATTCCGTAATTGCCGTAACAAGCTCCGAGAGGTTCGATCCTGCAGCCTTTACCCGGGTGACAGCACTCCCCAGCCTCTCTGCAACACTTTGCTGTCACGGGGGTTCTGCCTAAGCGGGGAGCGCCCCTCGTTTGGGCTTTCCTTGCCCTCCCTATGCCTCTGGAGGGACTGCCATTCAGTAAATACACACAAGGATATACAGTAAATGTATATGCGCTCTATACAGGCATCGGGCGTGCAGCCACACACAGGTTTTCACAGGAAAAGCGAAGGCCCGCCGAGGAGCGAGCCCACCCCGCTGAGAGCCGGTGTCTGCGCCCCTGACACCGCCTCAGCCCTCCTCACCCTCCTCCGGCCCGCCTCAGCCTTCCTCTGCCCTCCTCGCCCTCCTCCGGCCCGCCTCAGCCCCCCCTCACCCTCCGCCTCCCGGCCCTGACTTACGACCCTCCGGAGGGAGCGGCCGATGGCGCTGCCCTCCCTCCCCGGGGAAGCCGCTCGCCGCCCAAGTCGCTCCCTCAGCCGGGCAGGGCGGCCTGACGGGCGGCGGGCGAGGCGCGGGGGTAACGGCGGGAGGAGGAAGGCCGCCGGGGCGAGGCGGTGGCGGCCCCGACTCCCCTCACCTGCCGGAGCGGAGTCGCTGTGAGGCTGCCCCTGCCGCGCCTGCCGCCGCCATCCCCCCCTCTCCCGGCCGGGGCCGGCCCCAGCCCCGGTCCCAGCCCCGGCCCCGGCCCCGCCTGCGCGCAGCCCCGCCCCGGGGCTCCGAGGGGGCAGGCCCGGCCCCTCGGGGCGGGCCGGGCGGCGGGGCCGGGCGAGGCGGCGCCGAGCGCGGGAAGGCTCGAAGCGGGCGGCGGGGCCGGTACGGTGAGCGGGCGGGAAGGCAAGGCAAGGCAAGGCAAGGCGCCGCGGCCCCGGGCCTCCCCCTCGGCCCAGTGGCGCGGGATCCTTCCCGGGGCGGGGGCAGCCCTGACGGGGAGCGGGGGGAGCCTCGCAGGGCCCGGCGGGCGGCCTGGCCTGGCTGGGCCGGGCCTGACGTCTAACATGGCCCCGCGTCCGACATCATTTACCACCCGACATCCCCGCGGGTCGGTGGGTGGGTGTCCCAGCAGCCCGGACCTTGCCCTCCCGCCTGAGGCTCTTTCCGAAGCTTTTTCATTTTGAAATGTATTTTTCCTCCCTTTTGTCCTCCCTAAATCAACAGGTGAGAGCGAAGATGCCATCCGCACGAAAGCCGATGCGGTACGGCCACACCGAGGGCCACACGGAGGTCTGCTTCGATGACACCGGGAGGTAACTGCCCGATTCCTGTCCCGTTCCTAATGCCCGTATATGTGTGTACTTATGTGTATCTATATGCATATAATGCCCATATATGTGTATATAGTTGTATGTATATAGATGTATACATAGATGTACGTGTGTCTATAAAAGCTCTATATGCATTTTTTGTAAGAGTGGCTTCATATAATCTAGCAGAAATGACTGTAGTGTGGGAGTAAATATGTTCACATATGTACTAAGAAATGAAAAATACAGTTGAAGAAATCCAATATTGGGCTTGCTATCTTTTCTTGGTATTCTTGCTCTAGTTCTTGAATGTATAAATATAAACTCAGTACTTGCCGTTACCTCTTTATTGGTTGAAAGTAAATGATAAACCAGAAAACAAGCCCTCTCAAAATGAACTCAAGGGGTAAGACTTATATTCTGAGTTTGGTTTAAGTCTGGATTCTCTTATTCCTTTCTTTAGCCCATTAGGCTTGGTACAAAGACTGCTCTTAAGGGTTAGTCTAATAACAATCCCTGGAAACCACAAAAAGCTTTGTTTGCCATTACAATGCAAACGTTTAGAAAAGGATGCAGACATCCTGCCAAATACCACTGGTCCACGACTGCTGGACTCCCCAGCATCGATATATTCAGTATCAACACAGTGTTGTGTTGCTGTCAAAATACAGACCTTACAGAACTAAGAAGAGCAACATCACAGCTTCACCACTGGCTTTGTAACTTTTTGCTCTTTAATTAGAATTTTTTGGGACTGCAAATATCTTTAGGAAAAAAGAATGCAAGGCTTGATTATAGATTCGTGATGTCTTTAATTAAAAATCTCATGCAAACTTCTGTATATTTGCTCTGTGACTTCAGGTTATTGTTTACTGCATTAAAATAGTGTAAGTTAGCTCCAGCAAACTTTTAATTCCATATTAACTATTTCTTAAGGGTTCTGTAGGCCTGGAACATTTTAAGCTTGTTAAACTTCAGTCAAGTATGCATTAGCGCTCTTAGTTTTGCCCTCAACTTTGTAGTCAGCTGTAAGGTAAGTTTTCAAAGTCTTAAGAGGCAATTAAATGCCCAGTTCTTAGAGAATTCAGTGCTAATCAAGCCCTTTGAAAAATTTGCTCTATGTCCTGGAAAAAATGGATTGACTGATAATATCTACAGGTCTGTCCAGATGAGTGCCAGGCCTATGTAGTTATCAGAGACTCAGGGTGCTGCATTATGTGGCCAGACGTGACTTCCCCCCCCCACCCCGGTCCCCGGTTACATAATAAACATAGTGTTTGCTGTATCACGTAGTATATATTGTGTTTCAAGCTAAAAAACCCCTAATACTTTAGTTACATTTTCATGTTGGGATTGAAAGTCACAGTGGCTGTCCTTTCCATTCCTGAATGTTAACAAGTCCTGTGTCTTTCCACAGCTGCATTGTAACTTGTGGCAGTGATGGAGATGTTAGGATTTGGGAAAACCTGGATGATGATGATCCGAAGTCCATTAATGTGGGAGAAAAGGCCTATTCATGCGCTCTGAAGGTATTGTCGTTAACAGGACTCCTCTGAGTTGTGTCATGCTGGTGTTGGTAAATGACTGTGCAGATGCTGGATTTTCAAGCTCAGGGATGATGCTTGTGTGAGGAACATTAAACGTATACTGGGGTAATACACAGAAACAGGCAAGAATAGTACATGTAGCGCATTTCAGTCTGATGTATGTTAAGTATGTAATCTTTGACGTATGTTGAATACGTACATCTTTGTCTTCAGATCAATGTATGAAAAAAATAAATGGAATGCTGTTTAACAAGCAGCAGGTATTTAAATTTGGGCATATGAACACATTCTACCTTTATGTCTAAAGGAAAATATTAAAGCAGTGTTGAAAACAGTTTTCTGAAATACACAGAGATTTAATTGATTAAATGTGCCTGTAGACTTTTTAATACTTTAACTAAATTAAGTACTTTCTATAAATCAAGAGGGCTTCTGGCAATTCATTTTACCCCATACAAGATTGTAGAGGAATTATTCCCTATACTAAACTTCTGTAATATTTTTTTCCTCTTCTTCCTTCACATTCAGTTATACTCATTTCTGACTTTGAGCTCCTTTCTGAGAAGCAACCCAGCAGATTAAGCTAATCATGCAGTGAACTTTTTAGGCTGTTTCAGTGTTTTCTCACAAAGTGAGTTGCAAAAAGTTTCCCAGCGTAAGATGTGATCATCAGGTATTAGGAAAAAGAGCCAAGAGGTTGTTTTATGTGGGCCAGTTTTAAGGTCCAAGGAATTATAATCTGTATTAGTCAACAATTACTTTCACAGTATCTGGTAATGCTTTGGTAATACTTTTTTATAATTGCTTAGTATTTTGCTCTCAAATTGTCGTTTAGCCTAAAGGTGCCTCTGACCCACCGTCCCCAAAGTCAGAAGAGAACAGGATTCTTGCTTAAGTTGTAAGAATTGGTGGGAATGCTGACTAGAGGCAGTTCTGTAGGCTGGCTGACTGGCATTTGAAACATAACCTGCTCAGTTTGTGTTAATGTCAAGGCAGTTCCTTTTACTATATCTTCCAGGAGTCATTAGTTGTACGTAACAAGGCAAATAAGTTACCTATATGAATTTGTATAATAGAAAATAATTCTTTTTGCTGTGCATGTTCTCTTACCTTGAGAATTCTCACAGTATTTCCTTTATGAGCTATTATTGGTATATTACATTGGCAGCAGAAGGTCTAAAATGCTGTCTTTGTGCCAACTGTAGAAGAGAGGAATTCCAGAAGTTTACAGTAGTTCTTTGTAATGATAAAGGGAAATTTTAAAATTGCTTTTCAACTATTTGTGATTTTGGGGTGGAGTACGAAGAAGGAAATAAATGAGAGGTAACATGTATGTATTGTATTTTAAAAACAATCCTTTGAAACTATATTCAGAACTACTGCCTCAAGTGAAACCTCTTTCTTATATCCTTTTTAACATACTGTATGTATCTGTTCCTCAATACCTGTATAATCTCTTTTCATCACTGATTTTTAAGGGTATTTTAGTGTTGATTTTCATCACATTACTTATCTTTTCACAAACCAAGTGAGGTGACTTGAGTGAGTTCTCTTAGTACATCAGTGGCTAAAACTATTAATGAATAGAGGAGGGAAAATCCTGGCTTTAATTTTTGACACCAGTAGGAAAAATCCTCTGCTCTTAAGTTTATTGTAAAGTGCTTTTAGTTTTGAGGGATTTTTTAAAATTTTTAAATAGTGACATTAAGAATGCTTTGTGAGACTTAACTTCAGGAAATATTTCAAAAATTATTTGTTAACGAAAATGTCGTGAGGAACTGATCTGAGGTGACAATGTAATCTAGGTAATAAATCTCATCTCTTAGGCTATTATGGTACTGGCTGCTGCTTTGTTTATCTTCGGGATTTTTACTCTAGCTTTAGGCAACTTAAAAAAAAGCAGCACCCCCCAAACCCAAACAAAAAAAACCCTCAAGGAAATAAGACATTTCTATACTTATATATTTCAAAAACTTACTGCGATGTACTACTGAGGAATAGCATTGTCACATGAAGAAGAGAGAGTACTTTTCCAAGTATGGGATAATTATTTCTTTTGTTTTGCGCTTCTTTTAATCTGGATTAATTTTTAGTCAACATCTGCCTTCTGTTTTCTGAAAAGAACTAAGCCATAGCTCATGAACTTCTCATCTTTCCCTGGTGGCATTTAACTGAGAAAGTTTGGTCCGAGGGTGCCCTCTCCTGATGCTGCAGCATATTAATCTAAATAAGACAAGATTCTTCCTGTTCTAAGAGTTTTCTTGCCTGTGTAAAAAGAGTGAATTTTCCATCTACCAGAAGAAGACTGGATAATTCTCTCTGAAATTAATTAGCGGCCTTGAGTATTCATTATTTTAGTAAAGATACAAGTTGGGAAGGTGCACTATGCAGTAAATTGCCAAATAATTGGCTTAATGAATTTTAAGTCTGCTGAAGCAACTGGAGTTTCAGTATTAAATCTAGCAGTGTTTCTCCAGGACTGAAAGTAAGAATAATTTTCCTAGTTTTTAATAGTTTGGTTAAAGTGAGAAAGTATTAAAGTTACTGTGCTTGTCTGTATATTTTTGGGGAGAAAAAATCTAAACAATATTTTCCCTACTACTCTTACTGTCAGACCTCTTTTTGAAATACTGAAGTTAATCTGCCCAAATATTGGGAACATCAGAGCGTTTTTTTGGGGCTCTGTGGGCATAAATGTGTTTTAACTAACAATTTTTATGATGGCTTTGTTTTTAGAATGGAAGACTGATCACAGCAGTATCAAACAATACTGTTCAGATACATACATTTCCTGAAGGAGCTCCAGATGGCATCCTTACTCGTTTCACCATGAACGCAAACCACGTTGTCTTTAATAGTGACGGTACCAAAATTGCTGCTGGATCTAGGTAATCTGTGCGTGATGAGGAAAAGCATTGTTATCGTTCAAAATCTGGCAACTTCCTTGCATGCTGAGTTTTACCAATGAGATCACTAAACCACATACCTCCGAGGGTTTTGAAATATTGCAAAATGCCTTCTGGGGGTGGAGGGGAGGAAAGGAATGAAAAGGACTTTAGGAAACAATGCTCCGAGAGATACTTGATCCACCAAATAATTTTAAATGGAATTCTGTTGTTGTGAAATAATTCCTTTTCTTTAGGAGCCTTGAGTGTTTTCAGCTTTCGGTCTTACAACATGTAAGCATAAGTCTTACATGGCCCATATGGATCTCATTGCAGCATCCAGGATTTTGTTACTCTGTGCTAAAGATAAAGTCCTGACTGTTCAGGATCGTGGTGCTGCAGATTTATATGCACATGCAAAAGTTAGAGGGGTTCTAATTTGTGCAAGAGCTTTGAGTCATTCTCTGGCTTAGGTATCATCACCATTCTGCTGAATGATAACAGATGAGAGTTGCAAGACTTGCCTGAGAGAAATTAAATGCATAGTTTAGTTAAGTTCTTAGGGCAGCATGTTTGCTTTTACATGATATACGCTAGTCCTTTAAAGAGGTGGCAAAATAGCAAGCAGGCAATATTTATTTAATTTCAGGTTTAGGTGATTCTTAAATTGGATTTGGTGGACTCTTTGGGCAGGCTGTAGCTACAGCTGGGCTGTCTGCTTGCCTCTCTACTGGAATTTGTCGTCCACAGTAGAGATAACAGAGCATTTAATCTGCTCTCTGGCTCCTCTAAGTGTGAATTGAACTGGAAAGCAATTTGGGTGAATATGCCGGACTGTGAACTCTGGCAGTGGTGGAGCAGCCACACCAGCTCCCCCAAACCTGGGAGGCTGGACAGCTGGAGGCAGTAACCACGCTGATCTCTAAATCTGACCAGGGATCATGAGTTTGGGCCCTTTGCCAGTGCTTGTTTCTGAGGGAACAGCTCTGCCCTGGGATCTGACTTTGATTAGAGAGATTAGGCAGACAGCAAACTCCTTTCTGGTGCTAAAACTTTTACAAAAATCCAGTACTTCTGCAGCCTGGCCCGGGCTCCCACATTAGGAAAAAGAGGTCATAAGACTGTGAGGCCACCCCTAGATGAGGTCTTCTGTAACATACTGACGGAGAAGATGACAGCCATGAAATGATGGAATGCAGCTAAGAATTGCTTTTAGTTGTCCCAGATTTCTCCATTTTTTATGTGAAGTCTGCAAACTTCAGTTTATATGTAACTTTAACATCCAACTGGCTGCCAAAGGTCACGTGAACTATTTGAAAAATAGTTGTGTGGCTTCTTAAATAAGCAAAAAATATCCTACTGCCTGTTTTTTTTGTTTTTCTTTAAAGTTGTTGTGCATTGTTTTAAGAGTGCTAACATAATTTTAGTTGTCTCACAACAGAGCTTATATAAAGACTTCCTTTTAAGACTGTTAAGATAGCTTTAGATAGCTGACAAAACAGAGGTTGTGTTTCTGAGTATAGTTAAAGTTATGGTTAACCCTATAGAATTATGTCCTAAAATTAAATTTCTGTCTGAGGGTGTTGCAATGAAGCCTGAGAGTGGTACTGAAAGATTGTCAGAGGAGTTCTTTAGCTTAGAAGCTGGCATTGATATTTTGAGTTAAACGGCAGTGATGTCTGTAATTTTGGAGGAGGGAATAAGCTGTATAAAAGCTGTAAAAATTCTGTTAATGTGTCTGGTATATTAAATGGTCTTAAAAAATCCTGTTAAAACATCACAAAATAAACTACTTGCTCTATCTTAAAAAAAAAACAAAACCAGCCACGTGGCCAAATAATTATAGTCATGAATGTTGGTCCCATTCAACAGAGTTTTTGTTAAGTCAGCTCTCTGGTATCTAAGCAGACGTTTTCCTTAGGTCATATAGAATATTTTATTAAACAGGTATACGGTCTGTGTCTACATAATATACTCTTCAAAGAGCAACCATGTTTTATGAACTTTGACATGAACAAAAATTATTTTCTGATAAAAATAGCCTGGCCTTGCTGCTATGGCAGGAAGCCTGAAGGTTCTCATTTTCCTGTAGATCATACAGTGTTGAAAGCTGTGACTTCCCCAAAAGATAGTTAGTGCCCAACTTTTTTTATTGCCATAAACACATAGTTTGTCATTTTTAATACCAATGTTAATACTTCTATGTCTGTGCTGTTGTAATCTACAGTGACTTTATGGTCAAAGTTGTGGAGGTGACTGATAGCAGCAAGCAGAAAACATTCCGAGGACACGATGCGCCTGTTTTAAGCCTGTCTTTTGACCCCAGGGATGTTTACCTGGTAAAAACACTTTCTTGTTTCCTTTCTACTTTGAAAATCCTTTTCCCTGGGAAAGAAAGTATATATTTTTTAAAAAAAAGTAAACAAACCAGTGATGGGGCACATGAGACTACTCCATTGCAGCTAACCTTACTGATGATGGGATGTGTGACAACTTGTTGCCTCCCAGGAGAACTCAGTCTGTGCTTTACTACTCAATTACTGCTGGTGTTCTTCTGGAATCTAATGCAGATCTGATTTTAGAGGGGAAAAGATGGCTCACTAAAGAAATTCAATATTAATTTCGAGCCTCTTTTGTGAATAAGCAGCTTACTTGAAGTGTGAGGGTCTGTAATTACAGTAGCTTGGAGCTGAGTGCAATTGTCAAGTTGACAGTATTAGGAAGTTTTAAGTCTTAAAATGGTTTAAATAAGGAGACTTTCTTTTCAAAACTGCCTGTGTGTATATCTATATGTGTAGCATTGGTTATAGGGATTTTTTCGATTTTGTAGCATTGATTTCTCTACATCTTTAATTTGTTTGCAAAAATCTCTTACACAGGCATCATCGAGCTGTGATGGTTCTGTCAGAGTGTGGAAAATCGCAGATCAGGTAAAAGGTCTGCTGTTCAAAGTTAAGTGTTTCATAAGAAATCTGGGATTTCACAGACAGCGAGAAGAGCTGGACTGAAATAACCCTGCTGGAATAGGTTTTCTTTTTGGGAAGAAATCTAACTACACTTTACAGAATACTTTTATCCACTTCTGAGAGAAACTCCAAAGCCTGATGATGAAATGTTGCCTGGGTAGCTATGGATTGTTCTTCCTGTCTGTGGAATCCCCGATTTCTTCCATTCATCTTTCTTCGTTGGCCAACATTGTGTGTTTTGTCCTCGGCACATTCAGAAATAACGCTTCTGTGAAAAGGTAGTGATTGACATCAGAGTTCTTATTTCAGAATTTCAGCTCATTGCTTTCAGGGTTAAGGAAGGATTTTTACTCTAATAAACAACTATCTAGGCATATTTTGGTTTTATTTATATTTACCAAGCTTCCTATGAAATTATGAATAGTTTTCAGGATTGTAGACTGACTGGCGAAGGTGGAATAATGCTCTGAGATGGTACACAGTATCTTTTTTTAGTAAGTGATCTGGTTGGTTAGTCTCATTAGGAACACGATTACTTTGACCTGAGATTAGGAAGAGATATGGATTTCACATGCCAGGATCACTGAGATGATGGCCATGATGATAATATTTTTCTTTGATAGGGGACTTTGGGCACAATGTTGCTTCGGTGTCTCCTGCTCTCTGCCTATGGCACACACACTTCATTTTCTGAGGTCTTGAGGTTCAGCTCGGTGTATCTCAACCTTTTAGATTTGAGTGAGTTTAAGGCTATTGACAAGGGGCTTGCTATTCCACTTTCTTGTTTGTTCACAACTTCTCCGAAGAAAGACATAAATCAGAGTTTGAAGAACATACTTTATGACAAATACATTCTTTAGGCTCAGTCAGCAATATTTAGCTGAGATAGTCCAGGGCCTGTATGAAAGCAGATTGAGAGTGAGAATCAGGTTTAGTCTCTGCTCTTTGAACCCTAAGGAACTTGAAAAGAGGGTTTCAAGTGAATGTTTTAATAAGGCAATTCTGCATATGTGAGTGGGATTATTTTTGCTAAATGCCATTGACTGGACTAAGAATCCGTGTGGAATTATTCCTGTAAGTGCAGTTGAAAATGTATCCCCACACTTGTGGATTGCTACTTTTTAAAAACAAAAGCACACTTCTAAAGTGAAATCTTGTGTTCCAGACTGACAGTGGGTGCCGTCCGGGGCAATTACACTAACAGTGCCCTAGGACTGTAGCAGTATGATGTATGTATCTCTGCCGTAATTTGAGAATATAGCCATTCATTCTTTATACTGCTGTGGTGAGATTCAGCTGGTGTGTGTCACCTTGCTGCAGTTGCTCCGCGTTTGACAAATGCGTTTTGGCCAGATTTCTCTATAACCTAAAAATATGTAAGCTCATTTGTTCTGTACTTGATTAAAACCGCTTGTTCTGTGATCTTCCTTCTGTTACAAGTAGTTGTATTGTCATTAAAATCGTTTCAGGTCTGTATTGGGAAGGTTTTTTTCAGGTGTTTTTTTTTTTTTTTTAAGGCAGTACGTATCATTGTATTTGAATGAAAGAGATTATTTCAGTTCTAAAAACGGTATATCTTTTTCCTTTTAGTTTTTTCCCCCACACTTTTCCTTTAAGAATTTGTACTGTACCGTAGATTTTCACAGAGCTAGGAAAACTCATTTTTTTCATATTTTGTTTTCAGACATGCACAACAAGCTGGCCGCTGCTGCAGAAATGTAATGATGTGATAAATGCTAAATCAATATGCAGGCTTGGCTGGCAACCTGGCAGCGGGAAGGTAAGTGACATTGTTTTAGCCACATCTTAATCCTTTTCTCTTTGGGTGTCCAACAGTAGAATTCAGTCTGGGCAAGCCCAGTTTGCATCTCCTGGGACTAAGGAAAATATTTGGGGTGAAGTTTGCTTTTAGGAGGGAAAAAAAAACCCAGCCTGGAAATGGTTCCTTGTTTAAGCTCCAGACTGCGTTTGGCAGTAGTCCAGCTGTCAGCCCAAAACAGCGTTGAACAGTCATGTTGCGCTTAATAGGAAGGAATATTTTACACGAGAGAAATACTCAGATTGTTCACAATGGAACATCAAAGGAGTTCAGTCTTTCTCTACTTTAAGTAAATTTTGCCCTATCAGTAGTCTTGCACTGTAAATATTTCTTTAGTAAGTTGTGACCTGAAGTGCGAAGTTGATTCTGTTGTGACTAAAGGTGATGCCGATACATGCTATGGGTCCAGTGGATGGGTCACCAGTTGAAATGGGTTGGGGAGTTAGCACGGCTGTATAGATGTCTCTGTAGCGCATAACCTAGAACACCTCTGCATTATAAGGTGCAGGAAGGGCGAGAGGAGGAAGGAGCAGGTAAATGTGACCTGTAAGAAATAAGGCATGGCCTGCCATAGTTGAAGTAAAGGACAGGGAACTGAGCGAAAGCTGGCCAGTTGGAAAAATTGTTTTATGGCTTCTGTTCTTGCCTGTGATAATAGTGTGGCAGAACCTATTTGTCCTTTATTGACATTCCAGTATACTGGATCTAAAGAGTATTTTCCAGTGTTTTCACACAGTTCTTACCTGAATAATCTTGTTTCCCCAACTTAGCCTATCTGTCTTCCTACCCGTGTCCACTCTTCAAAATACCTGGCTGCTATAATAGCATTATACATGACATTTCTGTGGAAGAGAGAATGTCACCTGCAGTACAAATTGTTTCAATATCCATATTGCATCAAACCAAATACTTTTAATTTTTAGGCTGATTCTTCACACACGCACAGGTGAAATGTAAGTGGTTGTCTTGCTTCTCTTACAAAGCAAATTGTTAGAAGTCATTAAAACCCCAAATACAAAAACAAAATAATAAACAGGCAGTAACATTTATGTAGTTTTGTGCAAGATGAAATGAGCTTTTTCAGGAATTGGCTATTCAAATAAGATTTATTAGGAATTTGTAACCTGATCAAAAGAGGTTTAGGGAGGGAAAATGAAAACATAAGCCTTGTGCTCAGAGCACTGAGAACTATTTATATGTGTGTGTGTGTGTGTGTTAGCTGTTTCATAAGTAAGAACTTCTAACCTTATGGTGCAGCTGTCATTATCCTCAGCTTTCTGCCAGAAAGAAACGAAAATTAAAATAAAACCAGGCATGCTTTCCTATGTTGCATGTGGAAAACATTAAAGAGCCTTGTAATTTAAGTTACTTCAGCTTTCTTTACTTTCTCAGTTGGCATTGCTAGGATGCTAGAGAACCCTTAAATACTGAGGCAGTCACAATCGTAATACTTCTGAATGAAGGAGCTATGCTATTTGAATGTTCTCTTGGAAAGGTAACATGTTTTAAATTGTCGGATTCTTGTTTCCTTTGAACAGTTGCTGGCAATTCCTGTAGATAAAGTTGTTAAACTCTACAGGAGAGAGAGTTGGGATAGTCAGTTCAATCTATCCGATACATTCATCACACAGGTAGGTACATAAATCAGGTGCTTGCTAAACCTTCCATAATTTAAATGTTGTTCTGCTAGAAATCATCTTCTGGACAGTATCTCCCTTCCCTTCCCCCACTCCCCCCACCCACCACCCTGGTGATGATTACTCACGTTTTCTGTTTAATTTCTGATCCTGTTAGTTTATGTTGGAAAACAAGGCAAGAGATACTTGATGAGTGTCAAACATGTCTTTATGTGGCTCTGGTTCATCTCTCTCATTTATAGTAACCCATTACATCTCTAGTGTCTACTGGTGAGTCACCAACTGCAGCTGAAGAACATCTGTTTTCACAAATTGCTCTAAATACATAGCTTTTTAGGGAAAATGGCAAGAGTATTATTTCTGTACAGAACAGAGATATCAGTTCACTTTAGGTTTTGTTAAGCTGAAATTTAGCTAAATAGTAGCCCTAACTGTGCCATCTTCCTTCTTTTGACCTCGTTATATACTCGGAAACCTTTGGGCTAAAGAGCACTGCTTTCCTAGTGTTATTAAGGTACAGAACACAGTGTCTTGGAACTTAATTTATGAGTTTGTATTAAGTTCAAAACAAATAAAGCTATGTTTAGTGCTGAGTTTGCAAAATACGCTGTGCTTCTGTCTACATG
Organism: Phalacrocorax carbo; assembly: GCF_963921805.1. Lineage (NCBI taxonomy): Eukaryota > Metazoa > Chordata > Aves > Suliformes > Phalacrocoracidae > Phalacrocorax > Phalacrocorax carbo. The sequence goes on from NC_087521.1 coordinate 34,734,030, forward strand.
TCTAGAATCAGGTTTTGTTCGACTTCATGATAGTGTTTAATGACAGAAGATGGATATTCTCAAAAAAAAAGTGTGCTATCTCTAAAGAACAGTTCTTTCAGGGAACTGCCTAAAGCCAGCTCTAGCAAATCCCATCCAGCCTCCTGTACTAAAGATCATCGTTATTTTTTTAATTCCAGAACACCTGTCTCTCTTAAGCTCCAGAATATGAATTCTGTGGGGCATTGGTAATATTTTTTTCTGTTTTTTATTTTTCCTTTAGCCCTTGAATGTTGTGGCCTGGTCTCCTTGTGGGCAGTATCTGGCAGCTGGAAGTGTGGATGGTGGTGTAGTGGTGTGGAATGTGGAAACTCAGGAGTGCATAGAGAGGTATTCAGCATTGTTCCATAAACCCATAAGTCATGTTTCTTCTTGAAATAGAATTTTGTTATCTTTTCCGTAAAACTTGTTTGTGCAAATGTAAACTCTGCCTCTTGAAAAGCATTAGTAAGATTTACAGGGCAAATCTGTAAGTTTTCTGCTAATATCCCACTGAAAACAAGCACCCCAAGGAGACAGCATACAAAGGCTCAGCTTGAAGAATGCCATTTACCTGCCTCACAGAATGTCTCCCAGCGGGTGGTGGGGCTGGGAGTATATCCACGGATAGGGAGCCAAAGCACACAGGTTGGAAGAACTGTGAGATCTGGGTGATGCTGAGCAGCAGGGCCACCGCTCAGTGATTTGAGCAAGAGGGCTCTTCTCTTGTGCAACCTGGGTGAGGTGCACTAATACTGCAGTTCATATGCTGAAGGGAATTAAATTCAAGGGCTGCCGTATCATTTCCATGTTCTACAAGGAAGCAGCTGCCACAAGAGTATAGCTCTTGGTGCTAGGTAGAAATGTGGCATTGTTTTGCCTTCCCCCACCATATCCAGTATGCACAGAAGTATATTCTGATTCATGTGATTGATATATTGTTTTCCTTTCTGCATAACTAGAAGGATCTGGAAATATTACATTCTTAGAAATAGAATAAGGAAGGGACATGAATGTGGATTTTGTTCAAATTCCATAGTCTAGTTTTCTGTGTGCAAATATCTTTAATCAACTATTAGATTAAAAAGTATTAAAAGGATAGTTTTGATGGAAATAAATTTTCCTCACATCCCAAACGCCAAGATCATTGGCAGTAAGGTGTATTTTCTAAAGCGAGAGGGAAATACAGATACATCAGCCATCCTCACCTGCAGGCAAAAAAGACAAACTGACAAATTGCACTTTATCTTGGTTAGTTAAAGCCCCTCTCTTTCAAAAAAAAAAAAAAAAAGGAAAAAAATAAAAGAAGAAAAGAAAAAGGTGTGATTAAGTGAGGTGAAGAGAAGGGATGATTTATCTGTCTGAATATTTTGGGTAAGAAAAGTGATTGTTACTGTAATGCCTATGTTAAGAATTAAAGACAGATTATGTAAATAATTAATGGGAGGGTTTTTTTGTGAGAATAAAGGGTGGAAGAGATAGAGAATTAACTCATCAGTTTGGTACAAGAGAAACAACTGAATGTTCTTTTTATAACTGGATGGTTCTGGAATGTATGACTGCAGGGGAATTACTTTGTCTTTTCTACATGTATCAGGAAGCTGTCGTTTTAAGGATATGATTCTGTTTCATTTTTAAAGCTTAAATGAATTTCTCCATAGAAAGGGATGAATGGATGGCGCTTTTTTTATAGTAGCTGTTTATTCTAAAGGTGATCTATCAGTTATTTTGCTATGTGTAACATCACTGTAACATCACTTTCTAATACTAGTAAATATTACCACTTTTTACAGTAACTCTTATGGATGTTTCTGCCCTGAGAAGCTTACTTTAAAATCCATTATTTGTATGTTCTTTTTAGGATGAAGCATGAGAAAAATTATTCGATTTGTGGACTGGCATGGCACCCCAAATATAGGCAAATCGCTTATACAGATACTGAAGGAAATCTGGGCTTGTTGGAAAATATCGGTGATGGAAAGAAGCCAAATGACAAGGTGATTATTTCTTAAATTAACAAGATTATTTAGGTTACCGAAGGATATTGAACGTTCTCTGTTGTGTGTTGAAAGTTCCCTCTTGTGTGTTAATTCGTTCTTTGAATTCCATGTCCAAAAGAAGTTTTATGATTATTGTTAACCCGGTTTTAGGTTGCCAGTACAGTGACGAAAGACTACGACGATCTCTTTGATGGAGATGACGACGACTATTTAAAGGGAGAGATGATTGAGCCACAGTCTTCTCCAAAGGCTGGAGCTAATGATGATGATGGTGGTGATGATGACCTTGTGCCAACCTCAGGCCACCTGAGAATGGCAATGATTGATGATGATGATAACTCAGTAGGTACAGAATGAACTAATTTTCCAGAGCTTCTTTAGTGCTGTTATTGGGAACAATCTCTTACCATCCTCTACTCAGATATATTCTGCCTCATTTTTCCAGAGAAATCCTGACTGGTTTAATTTTTTTTTACCTATATTCTGTCATAATAATATGTGTAAGATGTAATTTTTTTTTAAACTTCTAGATATTGGGATGATAAAAGCTAATTCCAGCCTACGTGAAAGGGAAGATGATGATGATGATGATCAGACTAGTGGCTTTCCAGCTTTGCCACCACCCTCTACACAACAGCCTTTCTATGATGGGCCAAAGCCAACCCCCAAGCAAAAGCCGTTCCAGTCTGGCTCCACTCCTGCACATCTCATGCATCGTTTCATGGTAAGTCTCACTGCTCTGTGGTTACGTAGATCTAGTTGCTTTGTTAATATTGTCCAGTTCTTGCTGTGTCTTAATCTAATATTTTTTGAGATTTTTTTACTTTTTTAATAATTCACAGCATGAAGCTAAATGGAGGAAAGTAGTTTTGTGTTAATGTGAAGACCGCATAATGTTATGCTTTATATTTTGGTTGCTTTTGATACAGAAATAAATACTTGGTTTAAGACAAAAGCAAGCTATACAGTCTGTACCTGTGCTATTGAATTCTAGCAAATCTTTTTTAAAATTCTTTTTTAGCAAGAACTTGTGGATATTTTTGTGCTGTTAGGACTTGTTTGTGAATCATCCACTATTTCTTTCTAACCCAAGTTCTTTGCGCTTAATTTTGTAAGGAGAAAGATGGCTGAGCGCTGAGGATGAAACTAGCTTCTGCCTCATTCAGCTCTTTTAGCGACTACAAGTCCTGACTACACAAGTCTTCGTTCTTCCTCCAGCCTCCCACCTACTGTTGTTTCAGATGAGAAAGTTATAGCAGGCTGTATGCTGTGTAGGGCAGTATGCTTGATTTGCTGGGGGGTTTTTGGGGGTGTTCTTTTTAAATAGGTATGGAATTCCGTTGGTATCATTCGTTGTTACAACGACGAGCAAGACAATGCTATAGATGTAGAATTTCATGACACCTCTGTACATCATGCGACGCACCTGCCAAACTCTCTGAATCACACAATGGCTGACCTCTCTACTGAAGCTATTTTACTAGCCTGTGAGAGTGCAGAGGAACTTGCAAGGTAAGTCATGGCCTTGCTCTCCAAAACTCGTAGTATGAAATTAGCTTGTTTCAAATATTTCAGCTTTTAATTTCAGCTTCTCTTACTTTTTTAAATTTCTGGCTTTCAATTGTGCTTTTTATTTATGGGACCACTTCTGAGGAGGATTTTCACACCCACCTGCTTGAAGACTTCAAGAATATTGAAAGATGCATTTTGTTTCCTCATGATTTTTTTAAAATCCTTTTTTCAAATATGTGTACGTACTGGAAACTTCATGCATTGCTAGCTCAAAGGAAATTGTAAACATGAGCAGTAGTTTTTCAGTCTGTTCAGATCAAAGATAAATCATAAGGGCTATGCTATTTCGTTTCTAAGGAGACATGTTTGGAGATACCCAAAAAGTTGTAAGTGTGAAGAACACAAGTTTATGAAAACCATAGAAAGCTTTAAGCAGCTGGGCCAGGTATACTCTGTTCTTGCATTTAAGAACAATAGCAACAATATTTTGTTGTCGGTTGCCGTGGAAATCTCTTGAAGAAAGAATTTTCTTATTTTCACACGTACAGCTTTGTGATAAGTTGGAGAACACCCTTTACCTTTAAAAGTATTATTTGTACATATTGGTTGTCTGACTCTGAAAATGTCAATTTTTTTTTTTCTCAATGGAAGTGGGTAATCTATCAAAAGCCATGATGTCTGTGAATTGGGACGGGCATTTTTCAATTATTAAGATGGCAGAACTGACGTTCCTAATTTTTTTTCCCCCCTTTGAAAGATAGCATAATGTGACAGACTTGTAACGGGGGCTGTTGTTGCAGGGTACCGAGCAGTTCTTGTTAATTAAGGGGGACACTTACCTGTTTCCATCTGAAAAATATCCCCTCAGACCTCTAAACTGTCTCTGCTTCAGGCTTTAGAGGCTCTAAATCTACAGTGCTGGAGGTTGAGCTGGCTCTTCAGTTCTTGAATACTAAGAGTAACACCTTTGCAAATGACCACTTGTAATTTGTAGTTCCTTTCTATGACCATCACAGATTCCAGGTCTCTGACAAAAGCATAATATATTGGTGTGTTTTCAGACATTGCCATTTTCTTCATGTTGAGATACTTGACTGTTGTTCTTTGTCTCTGCTTTAGCAAGCTCCACTGCATTCATTTTAGCTCATGGGATGCAAACAAGGAGTGGACAGTGGATATGCCAAAGGATGAAGACATTGAGGCTGTCTGTCTAGGTCAAGGATGGGCTGCTTGTGCCACTAGTGCCTTGCTAGTGCGTGTGTTTACAGTGGGAGGCGTTCAGAAAGAGATCTTCAGTCTCCCGGGTCCAGTGGTGTCTATGGCAGGACACGGAGAGCAGTTGATGATTATGTATCACAGAGGTAGTTTTCTCCCTTCTGTCTTTTTTCAGCTGGGGTTATGTTTTCAATCCTTGTCTTACTGGCTTAAAACACTGGCTAATTTGTACGTAATCACCAGAAGTATTTTATTCTTCTCTTCTTGATGATGCTTTTACTGTCACAACCCACGGATCTTTGACATCTGATAGCAAAGCCTACATTTTATATTGGGATGTCTAGATTAACCTGTGGGGAAGAGGAGAAGTTTTTAACAGCCACATTAATAGATTAAACTTGGGTTTCAGGTGTGCCAGAATGAATTACTCTAGGAAATTAAGGAAGTAGTTGTTATGCATGCTTTGTATGTCCAAAATGACAAATAGTTGCTTGTCTGACAGTGGTATTCATGGGTAACCCTGCTTTAGAATTAGTTTTTGATTCAAAACTTAAATTTAACCAAGAGACAAGACTATTCTATTCTAACATAGTCATTGAACCACTTCTTCCTAGGTACTGGGTTTGACGGGGACCAATGCCTTGGAGTACAGCTGATGGAGCTAGGAAAAAAGAAAAAACAAATTTTGCATGGAGAGCCTCTTTCTCTTACAAAGAAATCTTACTTGACTTGGGTTGGATTCTCTGCAGAAGGTATGGAATACCTGTATGAGTGGTGTTGAGAAATCTTGACACTGTTGGGGGAATTTTTGGGGGAGAATTGCGCCTAGTTAATGCTTTTTCAGTAATGGTACTCTTGGGATTTAGACTTTTTTTCAATCTCCTCAAGGCTAAACAAAATTCTGTTTATCTATTCTTTCAATGTATTTATCAGAAATCTTTAATATGTTTCCACTACTCAAAATACACTCGAATGTTATCAGAACTTGTTTCCCGATTGATTGCCCTGCTCAGCAAAAAGAAATAAGCTGCATTAGTACACCATAATAGCCACGTTCAACCAGCTTGGGAAAAGCCTCCCCAGAAAAAGTTGGTAGCTTGGGAGTAGTTTTGATGATAACCAGAAAAAGTAATTGGAAAATAAGCTAATTTTCTTTGAGAATCTACCCAAGTAGTAGAAATTTGATTTCTTCATAAAATGCTTTAAATTTGAACTTGAGTCGGTTAACTAGCAGTAGTGTTGCCTGTCAGAAGGTGGCGCATCTTTCTAAGGGAACTAGTTTTTCTCAGCTGGGTTGTACTGTTCGGGTGAGAGGATGTCGTATTCGAGATACATAAGCCATCGTTTCCCAGCAGTATCCAGCAGTTCAAACTTACTCGCGTTGCAGTGAGTTGCCTGTCAGGATAATTCTTTTCATTTGTAACTAAAAGGTACCCCTTGTTACGTGGATTCTGAGGGAATTGTGCGGATGTTGAACCGAGGACTTGGGAATACTTGGATTCCGGTGTGTAACACGAGAGAGCATTGCAAAGGAAAATCTGATCATTACTGGGTAGTTGGCATCCATGAAAATCCCCAGCAGCTCAGGTCAGATATTTCACAAGGAAGTGCTTTGTTTGTCTTGGTTTTAAATTACAGAGCACTTCTTACTATGAGAAGCTGGAAGCAATTTTTACTAAAACAGGTGGCTGGTAAATATGCGCACTAAATGATCTAGTTCATGAATGTAATTCTGCACGGATGTTTCATTACCAAATTGGTTTTGAATAAACTCATTAGAGTTTTATAATTTATAACTGACTAATTGTGGCTTTTTGCCTTGGCTAACAGGCACGTGCACTCTATTGTCTGCATCTCTGATGCAGACACATTCGTAAGACTGCATTTAGCTAGAGAAACCTACTAAAAAGCTATGGTTGCTGTTAGGAACCTGCTTCTGCTGTTGATGGTTTTGGGGGTTTGGGGATTTTTGGGTTTTTGTGGGTTGTTTATTGTTGTTGGGGGTGGTGTTGGGGTTTTGTGTGGCTCTTTTGTTATTTGTTTTGGGGTTGTTTTTTGGCTTAGCTGTGTCTTCTCCTTTTGTCCCTTTAGTTATAGGATTGGATTCTTTTTAATCTACATCATTAGGCATAGATAAATCAGATCTGTCTGTTATTATATTAATATTTAAACTGTGGCCATGAAGAACAATTTTGTATGTAAAATTGCTCAGATACTTAGATGAGAGTTAGCCATTACTTTATAAAATGTGGTACTGGTGATGTCTAAATGACACATCCTGGACACGTAGTTGCTAAGCTTTGTTTGTAGTCCTCTTTATTCAGTGATGTGTGTCCTTTTCCTACCAGGCAGAATCCATCAGCTCACATATTTTATTGAAATTTAGGCTCTTTTACTTTGCTAGTCATACACAATTGTAGAGGCTGATGGGAAACTGCATTTTATTTAAATTGATGTGACATTCTTTGTAATCCTCTGGTTTTTTTTGTAATAAGGGAAATAATTTGGTATTAGTGGTAAATGTCAATTCACTGTTTCCTCCTCCAAATTATTAAGTAATGTTGGCCTCCAGAAAATTCACCAAAAATGTGCAGGGTACATCCCGTCAATGTGATGGTCAACCCTGAGTCTGTCATCATGAGTTTTTTCCTTCTATTCTGAGGAGAGTACAGCTCTCTGAGTCGCAAAGAACATTTTATTCAAAGCCACTAGCATATTAAAGATAAGAAGGGGGGAGGGTTGTAGAAACACCATATGCCTTAATTAACACAGATAGCCAGAACACTAATGCTTCCTGTTCCTTTTTGTTTTGTTTTTTTTTTTTTTTTTTTCTAGTGTCTGAAACAGTAGCTTATAAAACCAGACATTTTTGTCAATGCTGCATTGGTGCTGCTGGAAATACAGCTCTTTCCCAATCAATGTTTTGCTTCAGTGATTGTTACCAGCAAATACTCATTTAAATATAATGAAACAATAAGCCTATGCTTTTAGTTTATGCTTATCTGTTTCACCCCTCTCTTTGCCCCCTCACCCGCCCCGTGTGGGTCTGAACACAGCACTCGTCTCATGAAGTCCAAAACCCCTCATCAAAATAAACGGTAGATGTGCCTGCTCTTTTTCCAGTGGCCTTCAGTTATTCAGAGGCTTCTGATTTTAATAAACTGCATTTACATTTTGTAATATCTGTTAAATCGTGTATCGTGTGAGAGGGGGATCTGTGTCTGTTATGTGCCACATTTGGAGTTTTCTGATGTGAATGAGAGCACCATGTGCTTTGCTGGTTTTAAAATCTTCTGTTGGTTGCAATATAAAAATAACCCTTTATAATGCAATCTTACATATCGCTATATTTAAGTCAGTAATTTAATTACTACTTTTTAAAGAACAAATCCTCTTAAAGTACCTTGCTTCTTAGGAGACATTATTTAGATGTAGAACAACTGGTGACTGTAGGTGATGAGGACTGTATGCGTTTTTTGTTTCCCTTGCACAGGTGCATTCCTTGTAAAGGAGCCCGATTCCCTCCTACGCTACCACGGCCTGCTGTAGCAATATTATCTTTTAAACTTCCTTACTGTCAAGTTACAACAGAAAAGGGACAGATGGAGGTATGGAATGGTGTTGAGTCCACAGCTGATAGTCTCAGATGTCCCCGTAGTAGGGATCATACAAGGTTCCTATTAATCATCTCTACTATGAAAGAGGGGTAGTACAAACTCTGAGTAAGACATGTGGCTGAGGAGGTAATTTGGGTTCAGCATTTTGTATAGGTTTTCTGGTTTGGTTTGGTTCGGTTCCCAACTGTTTCTAGAAGAATACAAAATAAAGCTGTTAGAGCTGATGCAAAGTTATATTTACACATAAGCTCTTTCTGACCAATAAAGTCTTCTATCCCTCTCTATTTTTTTTAATTTCTTTTTTAGTGGGGAGTGATTAATGTTCTGGGAAGCACCACATTTTGGGATCCAAATTGAGACCCTCTTGAAGGTGCCTGTTTTTTAATATTTTAGGTACAACAAAATTTATGGAAGATGTGTTTTTGAAAGATGTACTAAATGCTCCAATTTGTATCATCACTCTGAAAACACAGCCCTTCAGGCTTGACTTATTTTCTTAAGGTAGAGGCTGGTTGAAGCAAGATGTACCTGCGGAGAACTTCTAGAAGAGTGTATTTATTTTCAATTTTTCAAATAGGTTTAGATGTTTCAGTCTTGTGGGGTTCAGCTGCAGTGCACAAAACAGAAATGAATATAAAACTCTAGCTTTAGCCTTAGAGACAGTTTAATGTTATTTGAAATTTATTCTCTTTTGATAGAAGTGTAGATAAAAAGTTTCAATAATAAACACATTGTAATTTTTAATGAATTCTCCTTCATTTGGTTGAAGGTCTTTTGTTCTTTATTTGATGCGGTATGCCTTCCACACACCCCCAGAATAATAGAAGGGAAATGCCAGGAATTGTTTATTTATCTTGAGGGAATACATACTTCTGTGTAGACAAAGAAGCAGATTATTCCAGTACATCTGATGAAAACGTGCTGGTTTTGAATCATTTTATAATTATTTTGTAACAGTGCTAGCCTCGTCTAATGACCATACTAGTATTTGCCTGAACGAGAGTTGTATTTTCTGTTTACCTGTCTCACTGTAGGAGTAATCATCATCTATTACTGAGTTATTCCAGAATACTTCCAATTTGCTGTGGGACAGAAGTTATAAGATTAAAATAATCAACTTGTCCTACAAGTGTCTGCCCTGGTCGCATACTGGTGAACACGTAGGTCTCATCCTGCTGAAAGCCTGGAATATAAATGGAATTTAACATAAATGGCAACTGTTTGGATCAGTTTGTGTACAGATGGTTGTTAGCGTGATCTGTTTTTTCCTCAGTAGACGTTGGCTTTTAAAGAGGATTGTCTGCCCCTCGCCCTCATTATAACATGAAAGGAGCATTTAAGAGTAAATTGATAAAATAATTTGTAAATTTTTAGGCTTTGAGTCATGGACGTTTTTTCGCCCCTGTGTGACCTCCAGCATCCATCGTTCTCCCCTTTTTCAGGAGCAGTACTGGCGTTCTGTTGTATTTCACAACCATGTGGATTACTTATCGAAAAATGGCTATGAAATCGATGAAAACACTAAAAATCAGTCAGTGAAAGAACAGCAAGAACTTCTAATGAAACTGTTTGCCGTAAGTACAAATAAATAAAAATAGAAATAATTTATTTTGAGTCAGTAGCATCTGATGTAAATTTTGATGTGATTCCTCTTAGAAGTCTGGCTAGTGCCAGCTGGTTCACAGACTACGAGAGGAGGTGGACCACAGTTAATATTGTTTGTGCTTATCAGTATGAAGGGTGGGAGGAAGAAGAAAACTAAAAAAAAAAAACAAAAACCACCACCTTTTTCTTTGCAATGCAGCTCATAGTTGTTGTTGGTTTCTCTTTATTCATTCATTCCACCAAGACTAAAATATTCTGGTCCTACATTCTTGAGAGAGCGGTGTAATTGTGAAGTGTGTAACTCTCAAGGCTTCTTTTCTTTCAGCTTTCTTGTAAACTGGAGCGTGAATTTCGTTGTGTGGAACTTGCTGACCTCATGACACAAAACGTTGTGAATTTAGCTATCAAGTATGCTTCTCGCTCTCGAAGACTAAATTTAGCTCAGCGACTTAGTGAAATGGCTGTAGAGAAAGCAAGTGAGCTGGCAATGGCAATGGAAGATGAAGAGGAGGAAGAGGATTTCCGAAAGCATTTGAGTGCTGGGTAACACAAATTTCTGTGATTAAAAACCTGGGAACATTGTTACTGATCTATTAACATTTTGGTCCAGTTGATGCACTTTTCTGGACCGTAGTTTGCAATGTATTTGGTATGAAGTAACAGTTTGTGTTGCTTTACTCATAAATTGTACTTACAAAATGGCACGTTCTTGTTGATGTCTTGTGAGGGCTCATTAGTACCAGGATGGTAACACAAAGGGAAATATTTTCACTCCTTGCTTTCTGTATGTCTGTGTACGACAGCTTCAGAGGCAAAGCAGACTCAATACCAAGTTGCTCTGATTAGAATTTTTTCTTTCCGCCCACACCCTCCCTTCCCCTAGCGTGTGCTCGTTTGCTTATTTGACTGCAACCTGTTTTTTTTTCCTTTGTCTCAGTCCCTCTATCTCATTCCACACCTATCTTAACATCCTCCTATCTTTCTCCAGCTCTCCCTCTCCCAGTATCCCACCTCAGTGTATCCTATTTAGTCTTATTCCCTCCTAATTAATCCCAGCTCTTGAAAGCTGTGGAAATACTACAGGGTTGTATGCATTTCCCCCCACCCCCCTGTATCTGTGCTGTATCTACCTTTCTTTTCCTACCTGCATCTGCTTTGTAAAGCATGATGAGGCAAAAGATGTGTGTGGTTTGAGGGTTGTTTTTTTTTAATATAGACCATACAGAAGAGCTGTGTTCATGCTTGCCCTCTCGGTGGTACAGCTGTAAGGAAAATAATTGCTAACCACCAGTCTGATAGGGCAGAAAAAATGTCATAACATTTTGTCAGAAGCAACGTCTTCCTGTACCAATTTAACATATGAAGTTTGGAACTTGGTTAAGCAAGAGGAAGAGTTAAGTCCCTGAACTTATCTGTAGTCTTTCCCTTTATTCTTCTGTGTGAAACTGCACATTTAAAACTCCTTTCTAAATGCTCTACCTTGTTCTTCTGGATCACGAACGGAAGCTATCATCCCATGTCTGTGACTTCAGCCACTCTGAGGGTCAAAATTTATCACAAGCACTATACTGTTCTCTGTGCCGGACTTATTTCAACCACAGTGTCAGTGATTAATGAACCTTTAATTTATATATATACACAGATTTTAGTAATCAGCAAAGATTAGGAGGGAAATGCAAGAGATGTACATACTGCTGTACTGGGAATTTAGAGAATAATCAGATTAAACAATAAATCTCACTTCCTAAGTTTCAGACTGAAAATATGCATCTATGTTACTACCTGTGTATTTATTCATGTAGGCAGAAAAGTAATCTAGCATTATTTATGATATTGGAGGTATACATGTTTAAATGCAGATCACAGAAGATGCTTTATGTTTGCATTTATATTTGCACCAAAGCGTTCCGGCAACAGTAGTGATGTGCTCTGAAGGTGGCAAAAGGTTGCTGTTTCTGTTCAGGTGCTTGCTCTGGGTGCAGAGCTGTTTGGAGGCCAGTGCATGTATCTTTACCTGAGTGTGAATTTCGGGCAGTTTCATAGCAGCGTGTGGTCTTTCTTAAAACTACAGGAGTACCCCTTCAGGCGACTGCACTTGGCGTTTCAGGGTGAGCTGAAGTGGTTAATGAATCTTTATTTTATTTTTAGTAATCACCACAGTTTAATCAGAGGTATAATGCAAATTAAATGCCAAATGTTATTGTTCAGATTTCCTGAATTAGATAAGTAAGTTAGCCTTCCTTTGTTCCAGTTTTCCTTCTGAATGTGGTGAGCGCTTCCTTTCTGATGAATTCCTTCCATTTAGTTACAGCAACTCTGCCACGGAGTGGAGGCGGCCGCCAGTCAGAAATGTTCAGCAGAACCAAGAAATGGAAGATGCTGAGGAAACTGATGCCTATGAGGAAGTAGAAGAAACACCAGAAGTGCAAAACCAGAGTAAGAAAGATATTCTCTGAATAGCCTTGGAAGTTATCTGGATGTCTCTTTCTCAGAGTGAATTAGGAATTCTGGAAAATTTGTAGTTTGGATAACTCAGTAGTCAATAGGACTATGCAAACAACAGGGCTTTCCGTCTACTGTTCTGTTTTGTCCTTTTGACATAAAATTTAGGTAAGACAGGCACACCACCTGTCAAGGGGCACCACAAGTGAGGTACAGGAGGTTTGAGTTAGAAGCCATTTATATAAATAGAAAACACTCCCATTTGTTTCACTCTGTTTTGAAACTACAACTGTAGCAGGGACTAGGTTTTCTGCTACCTAGTTAGAACAGGTCTGGTAGTTTCTGATCTGTCTTATTTGGGTGCTGACATGTGAAAAGCTATGCAGCGGGAATAATGGGGTGACAGGTAGTAACTCCTGCCTCTGAGCTTCCCATTACGTGGAATTCCCTGGTAGCGCCTACCTGAGCGAGCGGGTGCCTTTACTACAACTTGCTTGTCTGTTTGGGGTTTGGTTTTTTAACAAGTTATGCTATTACATTTTATTGCACTTAAATATGTACCTCTTCCTTTGTTCTGAAGGGCCAAATCCTTTCTCCAAAGGTGCCACTTCAGCAGAGGTGACTACTCCAAAGTCTGGTGAGTAAGTCTCTGTTTATTCAGGGTGAGAACTTTGTCATACTTCACATTACCTGCTCCTGGTTTTATCCCCCGTTCTCCCATTGCTACTAAAATTCAGTGCATAACAGTGTCCTCAAGTGGTAACTCGCACAGATTATTGTTGTCACATTTTTAAGAGATTCCCTATTTCTGTTGAAGTCTTCGTTACTGAATGATGTCCCATAGCACTATGCTGATTGCCCTAGCTGTGCCAAATGCTGAATCAGTTCTCTGCCTGGCTATGTCATGAAGGTAGTCTTTGGGCAGGGGAAGAATGAGAACAATGATCAGTTGATTTGTTTTACTAATCACAGGCACATTTACTGATTGCACTTACAGGGCAGAGTTAATAACCCTGCTGTAGGACTGTGAGTCTGAGCAGGCAGGGGCAGAATGCGACCTGTGGCTGCTTCTTACTTCCTCCCTCCTGCCAGTCCTCTCCAAGAATAATAGGAGTGGAAACGGATTTGGGAGTGGAGGAAGTACTGGGTCTTCCTGTGGATTTGTATTTTAAGCTGCTGGTCCTGTGTGGCGTTTCTTGAAGACTAATAATAGTCGAGAACGTATAGTATAACCTTCACAAGCTTATTAAAGTGTCTTTGTCTGACCACTTTCAAGCCTGGTGGGAACTTCTTTTCTTTGGTGTGGAATAGCTGATGCCTCTGATTTAGTTCTCCTCTTCAATTTTCAGTGAACAGAGGCTGAAATGCACAAAAGGAGTGTTAGCCTTGTTTGGAAATGAGGCTAATGCTTCATCTTCTCAGCTAAAATGTGCACATTGCTTCATAGATTGATGTATATGTGCGCGCATGTACACGCATGCACACATCTTTACATTCTTCTTTCTTTCCTACTAAATAGTTCTAATTGCATCAAGCAGCCAAGGACGAGTGAATCCCTTTAAGGTAAGAATTTTGCAGCTGCTTCAGTTGTGGTGTTCTGAAAATCACAACAGATCATTATATCTAAAGTTTACAATGTAACTATAACAGATATTTTGGAGGAACAGAGGAGGGGAACATGACAGACAAGAAATAAAATGTCTGTTTATTTGTTTTGCTAGGTGTCATCTAACAAAAAGGACCCAGTGGTCCCCTCAGCAAATGTTCTAGACACTATGAGCAAATACTCAAAGAAAACTTCTTTGTCTAGCAGTCGAGCTGTAAACAAGCAGAATCCTCCTGTTATAAAGCCTCTGATTCCCAAACCCAAGTCCAAGCAGGTAATGTTTCTAGTCTTTTTATGTTGTTTCAGTGAGCAAAGAACTATCAATTGACTTTACCAGCTTTTATCAAGTATGAAACCCTGTTGATTCAGCATCTTAGATCGCAAAGTTCATTTAAGCATACTGCAGAAGCTATAAAAGCACATGAAACAGGAAAAAAAACCAAACCAGTTGTAGGAATGACATTCTGCACTGGATCTTGTGCTTTTATTTTAAATAGCATTAACGAAACATCTGTTGTGCTGAAATTGGATGGATTAGATGCTATATTAATGCAAGTAATTATTATGTCTCTAGGACAGGCTTGGTTTTTGTTGGGCTGTATGGTACGTGTTGTCTGAGAGCGAGGTTTCTTACCTCTTTTTTGTTTGTTTTTAAACTTCTGTTTCTCTAGGCCTTAGCAGCCTCCTTCTTCCAGGTTCGTACACCTAACTCCAGCGAAAAAACAGTGGAAGAAAGAGAAGAAAAAGCAGGAAATGAGTCCCATGAAGTCAAAGCCACTGCACCTGAGAACACTGAAAACAAAAGGTGAGTGGACACTTGCATCTCAATGCCATATTCCAATTTTGGTCAAATAGCAAGTCCAAAAACTATTTTGTTTCTGAAGATGTTAGACTGGCCCAAGTAGCGTAACGTCAAGATGGAAGTGTTAGCTCGCATGTTGTCACGTTTGTGAACTCACTTCAGAAATTTATGCATATTATCAAAAAAACCTGCATAAAACACATTGGCTGGATTTCCAAACTGCCACATTACAGTGAAAGAACAGAAAAAACCATCTGTCCGTTAAATCTTTCCCGGCAAGTGTGGTAGCGGTATTCGAAGTAGAAGTTCTGCATCGGTGTGAGACAAATCCATGTGTGAGTGAATACAATGCAAAATGTAACTTTGGGGCTCTAAGCAACGATTTTTTGCCTTGATACTGCTTATGCATCTGCTAATGACCTTTGAATGAGAAATGCTGCTGTGCTAGTTCCAAGTATAGGAAATACTTGAAGTTTAAACATCTCTAGCAAATCTCAGTGGAGGTCTAAAAGCTAAGGGCTTCACGTGAAAGCGTAAAAGCTTTATTTTAGTGTGGTTTTTTAAAAAGAAAACAAAAAAAAACTTATATCACCTAAGGAGCAGGTCTCTTCCTAGCGAAGACGCTAATGTCTTGTTCCTCTGGAGCAGATGTACTTTCTAACAATCCCAGTCCTCATGAAACTTGCATTACTGTAATCATGTTTCATTTAGACTTCATTTAACTGAGGAAGATGAAGGTAATTATTATTCATTTGGACTAGCATTCTTTTCATTAACCTTTACAGATAATGTTATAAAACAAGTGGCAAGGAGAACTGTGGAAAGGATTAGCTGAAACATGCTAATATATGTGCTCTATTTTTAGTTTGATGGGACCCTGTCAGAAAGGAAGAGAACCATTATGCTTTGTCATTCTAAAACTGAAATGTTAATCTCCATATATATCATGGTTTTAATAAAAATGCTTGACTTAGTCTTGCCTTGTCAGCATGTTCTTTACGCATACTGCAATAGGAGAAAGCAAACTGCTGACCATATATATGTCTTTTCTTTCAAGAACAAAAAAGTCCTGTGAAGGTGGTGTTTAGAAATGTTGTTTTGGGGGATACGGTTTTCCTATAGCCTTCTTAAAAGGACAACTTTTGTGTGCTTGTTTTAGACCAAAGACAGGATTCCAGATGTGGCTAGAAGAGAACAGAGCAAACATTTTGATGGATAATCCTGATCTGAATGAAGCAGAAGTAATAAAAGAAGGCATGAGTCGATTTAGAATGCTGTCGTCAGAAGACAGAATGGTAAGAAAGCATTCTCTAATTCTGGGGGCGTTTGAGAATTTTTTTCCTCCCTGGAATCCCTTGGTTACTTTCAGTTAGGAATTTTTTCTTTAAATTCTGCTGGTCTCCATCTTCATGGACTTCAGTTTTGAATTGCCCATGAGCAACGAAAGTAGCTTATGAAAATATAAACTATCTGGATAGTAAGAAATAGCAGAAAGCAGCTTTTTCCAAAGTGGGGCATGTGAGAGAAGCATAATCAATGAAGAAATAACAAGAGAGAAGGGAAGGAGTTAAAAGTAACATAGCCAGGCTTAATTCACTGGGGCTTGAATTTGTTCTAAGGCCTTTTGGGTTTCTTATTTGTCCAGAAAGACAATTAAGAGCTTCAATTTAATATACAGGCTCAAATGAAGTACAGGTTTGAAGGAGAATGCTGTTACAAAAAAGGAAAGCGAGGAAATTGTTCCTAAGTTGATCCTTATCGATTCGTAACAGGAATTATTTCAGTGCTTCCTTATAATCAGACAAAGAAAGCGTATGAAATAAAGTGGTGAGTTTTGCGGCCTGATTTATAGTTTTCTGTTTAATGATGTACTTTCTTCAAAGGTGTGGACTGAGAAAGCAAAAGGAGGAACAGTTAATGATTTAACAGAAGATAAAAAGCGAAAGCATCCCACAGCTGATGAAGACGAAGCGAAAAAGAATCATGAGCAAAAATCAGAGGACTCAAGTTTATCCAAGAAACCAAAGCCTTTAGATCAATCTACAAATGTCAGACTGTCAGCTTTTGCATTCAAGCAAAGCTAAGTAATGTGGTCCCTTCTCAGCGTCAGGTCTCTGAAAACATGAGGTAGTTCTGTACGGAGAAACTTGCTGCTGTGCTCAGAGAGTACTAGCAAAAAGAGTGCCTCGCTCCAAATAGTCTTTTAGAAAGTATTTTATTATCAGTTCTTGAGGGAAATGTCAAATCCGCACTCCTGATCTTTTGCAAGTTACTAACATAAAACTTGAGAGCAAAAACAATGCTAACGGACCTGTTACCTAGAAGCACAGTTCCACACAGTGTCGCGTAGCTGTGTGCCTCGATGCTTGTAATATTTGATGCTAGACCCAGATTAGTCATTCTGGGGAGGATAAACTACGTCCAAAAGCTGTCCTGTGGTTTTAGAGAGGCGAAATAATGGCTTCTGTACCATGGCTTCTGCCCGCTGCAAGCACTTGTAAGAGAAAGACACTCGAAGAAAGGAGAGTGAGGGGAAGATAGCTTCACGTGGTGCTGACGTTCAGCTGCATTTTCAACATCTGTGGCAGTGGCAGAGAGCAGCCTGACACGGGCAGGGAGAGAAAACCAGGACAGAAGCTGAATTAGGAAGATCAGGTGTGCAAAAATGAGCCATTCCAGCCTGTGGAAATGTACTTTCCCAGTGTGTGCCTCAGCAGGGTCCAGAAAGTGCTCAGCACTTGAAAATCTCTGTATTCTTTTATGTAATGTTTGTTTTTAAAGTAAAGTATGAATGTTTCTTTGTTTTAAGGTGGTGGTCATCTTTGCAATTTTTATAATTATAGTAAACAGACTTCTACCTACAAGTCATAAGGCAGTCGTAATCGCCTTCTCTGGAGAACAGGCAGTATGTCCAGTAAAGGTAGTTGAAGCAAACTCAAAGTTTGCAACAAAGAACACAAGGGGGGGGTGGGGGGTGTTGTGAGTGTCATGATGTCAACCAGGGACAGTAAATACAGAGAGACCTGAAGACCTGTCCATTTAAATGCTTTTTTTTTCCCATCCACAGTTCTTATATATTGTTACACATTTTATTTTTCAATGCTGGTAGTAGTCAGCAAGTAATAATTAACGTAGGTAATAATTTTCTGTATGGACATAACGCAGGAAGTTTGGGAGATCAGTGGCGTATTATAGTGGTATTTTCCTCGTTCTTTGGAAAGAAATTATTGTCTCAGAGACTGGAATTTATTTTTAGGCAGCAAAGCCTATTTCCACATTTAGGTGTACTGGAGAAAAATGGAACTGTGTTGGTAAGAGAAACATCCTGATAGAAAAATTACTATGAGCTGGGTGAGCTGTATAATGTTTTCTTTCTGCTAGACTAGGTTGTTCTGATGATGACTTGAGCGTCTTGACCGTGGTGCTGCGAGATAGGCTGGCTGTGAACGGGTGGCCTTTCTTTTAATCCATCCACATATGATCCGCGTTCAAGCGGAGCTGCCTGCCAGGTGCCCTTGCTGCAGGCCAAATACGAGGAGTTAAGTCACCCTCCGCAGTAAGCAAGTGAGCTTTTTGAGTCACTCCTCAGGCCTTCTGTATAAAGGCTGCATAAAATCACTTGAGCAAGATATTTATACCTCGGGCTCCGGACACTGAAGCCAGTTGTGCTTGTGGCACGTGGGACTGTGTCTGTCCACCGTCCCGCCCCGCTGTGCAGGCTGTGCTTTGCTTCAAACTACAGGCACAAATCCCGTACGGTTCCCGTTCTACACCAGCGGCGGGGAGGCATCCACTGCTGCAAACAGCTGGTCCCACACAGCATCCAAAGTCCTTTGGGGTCCTGTAGGAGGGAGGAAACACCCAAAGTAAACTTCCATGAGAGTGTTCTGAAAGCCGGACGTTTGCAATCATGTAGCTCGTCTGAACAAACATGCCAAGGGTCAGTTTAAAGGGAGGCTCCTGGATTTATTGGATGGTTTCATGGAAATCACTGGGGATGTCGGGTACCATCCTGCATGTCCCCGGTTCCTGTTTGCTTTTCTCCTGGCTTAATTTTGGCTGTATAACGCATGTGGGTTTCACAGACCCAATGTCTCCAGCCTTGGGGTCACAGTCTGGATCTCATCGCTACCCCCACAGCTGGTTAGAGGTGGCAAAACTGTTTCCAACATCAGATTTGAAATTTTGCATGGGAGCTGCATGGCCGGTGATGGCGACTGCAGCAGTGATTTTTAATTATGACAGCTGCTGCTGTCCACAGCAATAAATTAAAGAGCCAACAGGGGCTATTGAGATCATGGAAGCGAGTACCTGGCTGCTTTGATGCTGGGAAGATCATCTCCTGCTAGACTGCTGTTACGTTTCTTTCATCAAAGATGGGTTTTGCTCTATTACACAGCTCCAGGCAGAGCTACAAATACACCCTTCATCACCCGGAGCCTTCCAGGGAGCTGCGCTGAGCCAGCTGGGAACGGGGCGCGCTCATCCAGCAGAAGCAGCGGCAGGTCAGCACTAAGTATAACTCTCAATTCAGGTGGAAATGAAACAGCAAACCAAAAATGAATAGAAAATGTGGAATGGATTTTTCAAAGGAAAATAGTTTCTCTCAACTTTTTTTTTTAATAGGATTTCACTGAACTCTTCAGAAATGCTTGTTTGTCCTGAATTTGCCTTCTTTCCAATGAAAAATCATTTTTTTTTAAAGAAAAACCAGCCTGGAAACTGTGCCAATGAACCTGCCTAATGCTGGTTGTTCCTATTGTGCTCAGAAAACCAGAGAGGGAGGATTGCACCTCTGAAATAGCCGGTCTTTGGATCAGATTTGAAAGGCTCCAGCTATTGACCCGCCGCCGGGGCTCTGCTGCGACCGTGCTCTTTGTGTTGCTGTGCCAAAAAGCTTTGCTGCATCTAAACCCAACCCCGACTCCCCTGTCTGGTTATTGCCATTCCTCTTCAAATCCCGGGAACACAAAACACCTTCTCTTCCTCACTGTCCGTGCCTGAGTCTGTTGTCCTCTTCTGTTTCATTGTGTTATTTGACCTAAAAAAAAAAATCCCTTTCTCACGCATTTTTTCTGAAGAAGAAAGTCATGCTAAAAAGTAGCGTATGAAAACAGACGGCAGGTGATGGAGTCTGCCAAAGAGAATATTGCTGAATATTTGTGCGTGTGGCGTTTTGTCGTGTCGCTCCATATTTAACCCAGAGGTGCTCCTTGCTGGAACGATGCAGCTACTAAAGCCCAACAAAAATAGTCCGAAAATGATGGGCAGAATCCGACAGCTTTTCAGGGGGGATAGAATCCAAAGTAGCAAACGCCTGCCTCCCTTTTCCTGCAGCTGACAGGGCATTTCAAGCCCTTTATCTTATAAAAACATCGATAAATTACCTATTGGGTAGTCTGGAGAGTCGCTAACCTGTTGGACTTCAGAGGGAGTGCCGGATTCGCAGGAAGGTTGGCACTTACTCAGAGGAAGAACAATTGGACTAGAAATAAAAAAAATATCCGCTCACCTCCTAAAGAATATTTTATTTGACTTTCCCAGCACTTGCTCCATAATATAATTCTGCTATGAAAGAAAACAGCAATGCCACGACACCGCCAAGCTGAGCTGATAAAACCAACGCAAAAAGCCTCCTTCGCCTTCGGAGCATCGTGTTGCCGTATCGGGCATGAGCTGAGCATGGAGGATGACGACAGGCACGCCTGGGGAGGAAGGCACTCTTCTCAGGATGTTTCATTTTTTACCTGAGCTACTTGCTGCTGCCTGTCCCTCGCTGCTGGGCTCAGACCCATGGGCCGGCAGCCGACGGGCAAGCTGGGCTCCAACAACAGTGCTGAAACCGTGTTTTGTATACCTCACTTTTTTTTAAACGGTGCGTAAAGCCAGATCCTGACCAAGAAATCTCTCTGCCCTTCACGTGTCATGAATCCATGTAAACTTGCGCTGCTTTGGATTTGGAGAGTTTTCTTTGGCTGTGCTTTAAACCCCAGCACAAGCAGCCCCTGGAGAGGATGCCGAGTAGGTGTGGTACACAGCACTGAGCGAGCTGGTTTGAGTAAATGGTGTAAAGCTGATCGCTGCCTTTCACAGCGGGAGTTTTTAACTTTTGTTGTTGTTTTCAGTGGAAGTAATGAGTCAGATTAGGTCCATTTGCAGCTCATCCAACGAGTTTATCTCGAACGTTTGGTAATGGAGTGTGATAGCAAATGTTTTGGGGCAACAAAATTCCAGTTGAGATACTTATCTCCATCAGAAAAGAAAGATGGATCCTCTTGGATTGTGGGGATGTCCTGTGTCCATTTTCCACAGCAAACCTGGTCCATCCTTGCATTAGCTCCACTGACACTTAGGGAGCTGTTGGTTCTCCAGGGCTTCTGCTGTGTCACTTACTGGGGATATGCACCCGCCTAAGCAAAGTTCCTGTGGCTTTTTTGGAATTGCATTCCCTGGACAGAAAATTAATAGCTGTTGGTTATAACATCTCCCTTTGTTGCTGCAGGAGAGAGCAATGCCATCAGACTCCAACAAAGATTTGCTTTACAAACCCAGTCCCTGGCCTCTGCGGTTGTCACCAGCTCCGATGGTGCACACAGTCAGGGCCGCTTCGTTATTCCAGCTGGGAGAGTTTATCATAGAATCATAGAATCATTCAGGTTGGAAAGACCTCTAAGGTCATCAAGTCCAACCCCCAACCCAACACCCCCAGGCCTCCTAAACCATGGCCCCAAGTGCCATGTCTACATGGTTTTTGAACCCCCCTGGGGATGGTGACTCCCCCACCTCCCTGGGCAGCCTGTGCCAGTGCCTGACCACTCCCTCGGTAAGGTCCTAATTGATCCTAATCTCCAATCTATACCTCTCTGACACAGCTTGAGGCTGTTTCCTCTCGTCCTGTCACTGGTGACCTGGGAGCAGAGACCAGCCCCCCCCTCACTCCAGCCCCTCTCAGGCAGCTGCAGAGAGCGAGAAGGGCTCCCCTCAGCCTCCCCTTCTCCAGGCTAACCCCCCCAGCCCCCTCAGCCGCCCCCCAGCACACTTGTGCTCCAGACCCTGCCCCAGCCCCGCTGCCCTTCTCTGGACACGCTCCAGCCCCTCAAGGGCCTTCTTGTCCCGAGGGGCCCAACCCTGAGCCCAGCATTTGAGGTGGGGCCTCCCCAGGGCCGAGCACAGGGGCCCCATCCCTGCCCGGCTCCTGCTGGCCACACCAGTGCCGACACAAGCCTGGGTGCTGGTGGCCTCTTTGGCCCCCTGGGCACTGCTGGCTTACATTCAGTTTCTTGCCTTGTAGGCAGTAAAAGAATGTTGATACCAGTGAGTTATGGTTTTGGTTTGGGAAAGTCAAGAAAACTCAACCAGCTTGGATGGTTGGGGTGGAGATGGGCAAAGAAGACCCTGTGTTTGGACAAAATGCCTTCTGGCTATGAAACACACCTTGATTTCTTTCCAAAGAACTTAACTGTGTTGGTCATGGAGTGACTTAACTTGTTGGCCCTGGATGGCTAGTCCAAGGAGAAAACAGCGGTGAGAACTGCCTGTGTGAAGGTTGAGTGTCTCATACAGTAGTTTTTTGATGGAGAACAGCAGACGTGGCTGCTTCTCTGTCCGCCTGGCTGATGTGCTGCTGTGTAAATGCAATAGTAATTAATTTACTTAAAGGCAGGCAAAACACAAATACCTGCCTGGGCTGTGAAAAGATCCACTTGATGCTGGACTCAATCAGACATAAATGGCAGAGGAAATTTGCAGGAATAGTTTCAAGCCGCGTGTTGCCAGGGAACAGTCCAGTCTACAAATCGCGTTATCGATCTCGGGGTAATAACGGTGAGATGTAACCGAGGGGAGGGATGCGGGGACACAGCTGCTATTCCCGTCTGCCCGGCGCGTGAATCAAAAGCTGCCTTTGGTTTAGGAATGGGCTGGAGGGACTAAGCGGTCTCCCTGGCCAATGTCAGATAGCTCCTGTCAGAAACGGGGTACAGGTCCACAGGAGCCTGGAGACTGGTGCTATACGGCTCTTTTCACCTTCTTAAAAGCATAAATATGAATTTACCTCCTACAGCCTGCCTGGGTCATGCATGTGAAGTTTTACAAATTTCAGGGAACAAAGGCTGGAGGAGTCCATCGGTGTGAGATCTTGTGTCCTTGCTCTGTGAAGGCGTGAAGGGAAAGCTGGGGCAGGGGAAAACTGCCTTTTTCATTTCCAGTTTCAGGTCTAAAATGCGAGACCTCACCAGGGATGTTAAAATGCAGATCACACCTGAAGAAGACCCCTCAGACCCTGGAGATCATCTGCCCTTACAGAGCAACAAATCCCCCTGCAGAGATTAGTATTTTAGGAGCCTGTAATCAATTTTGCTTGTTATTTTGGGTAATAGAATTAAATTGCTCGTGATTCACCCTTTAAACTGACGCACTGTGATTCCAGGGGCTGATAAACCCCAAGCTATATTTCCAGGGCATGGGAAGGATGTCAGTAGGCTGTGACCTTGCCATCCATCACCGCTGTGGGCACAGATATTATTTAAGGATCACGTTCGGGTCACGTTCTGGCTTGATGTTAATAGCAGGATCGATGTGCGCTGCTTTTTTCCTGCTTGAGCTGTTAATGATACGCTGGGTTGACGCAGATGGTTTAGGAAGGTGGAATTCATCATCTCTAACTTTAAGCTCTGAGCCCAGACCCGAACACTCCTACTTTATAGTCAATGGAGGAAAAATAGGTGCCTTTTGTCTGTGATTTATCTTAGCTTTTTAACAGCTGTCAGTGCAGAAATTGCCCTTTAAATACCTTTTAGATAGCTTCATCTGACCCAGTGAAGTCTGCCCAGGGTCTCTTCACCCTTAGCCAGCTTTGTGCGGAGAGAATCCTGGGCACACAGGGAACGATGTGTCAGCCCTTCCCGGCCAGGTCCCACTCAATGCCACCGAAACTGCAAGGAAATTTGAACACATCATGGAGCTAAAGCCTGAATACAAACCCGCTTCATCCTGTCCCTATTTTGTATTTTCCCTACTTTCAAAGGTGAGAGAGGCCTCTGATGGGCTTTACCATGGACCATGCACCCCTGTGCCCCCTCCTTGGCACCCAGCAGCACCCCAGGCTCTCCCAGGGACCCCTCAGATACCCTCCAGAGGCTGCACTGGGCTTTCACCTACTCTAGACCTTATTCTAGACTTGCAAAAAATTAAAGTTACAGCCTCAGGGCTTTTTGCACTCCTTGTTTCGTTGCTTTTTAAGAATCTCTCCTCAATCTTTGAACAGCAGAAATAACCCCCAAGCTCTGAGTAAGGGCAGAGAGAGAAACAGGGCAGATTCCCTCTAGGAAATTCAGAGTATATTCTAAGAACATTGCATGGTACTGTCTGCCGCCCTTCTGTTTTACAGCCTGTGTTTCACTTTTTTGGGATATATTCAGAAATAGGAAAGAAAAATTTCTTGGGAAGGCTACATGAGAACTTGGGAAGGCTACATGAGAATGCAATTAATAAGGAACAACCAATAAAATATAATCATAAGACACTTAGAAAAAAAAAGGCCAAGCATTAGTGCTCCTGCTTACCCAGCTGATGTGGGTTTGTGCTTCAGAGGGAGAGGACTTCGCCATGGCTGGAAATCAGGCTGTGCCACAACACATCCTGGCACATACCTAAATTACCTGAACCAAATAATTCCGCATTTGCAAATACTGTTAGCGGAACTGCCAGCATCGGCTCCCATGTGTGCAACCTCTCCTCAAACATACCCAGAAAAAGTGGTTTTCTGCGAATCCAGACAGGGCTCACCCTAGCAAACAAGGTGGCAGCTGCCCTTCTCCCCACATAAGTATGAGAAAAATTATAACCAACTCCCACAGCTGCTGAGTTCAGACCATTATAAAGTCCAGGGTGACTCTGGAGGGAGCTTATCTTTTTCTTTTCCAAGCAAATAAAAGTAGCAAAAACTAGGGAGTGCCAAGACACTTAGATGCCCTTTATTAACCCCTTTATCATAGCCATGATTAGGTCTCAGTAGTGTGTATCTCCTAAGAATGCTACCCAGCCCTTTAAACTATATCAGCTTGGTCTGGGTCCAAACGAAGGTGGTAGTTGTGACAAGTTCCACAAACATTTTTTGCACGTTTGCAGTAAGGGAACCCACCTAGCTTATACGGAGGATTTGGGCATCCTCAGGGGGCTGCGAAATGGTGCGAGGTACTCAGCTGCACCTCGGTGGGTGTCTGGGGAGAAGCGGGGATGGAGTTTACGGCTTCAAATCCTCCACTACAGCAGTTTCTGTTTCCTGTCAGAGCCCAGGGCAATAAAACTGGGCTAAAGCCTGGCTGGCTGCAGGCCAGCGCCAGCCCCTGGATTTCACCTGAGTCATGCCGGCTCTCTTCTGGTAAAACCTGTGATCGGAAACTGAATGACAAATGTGGAGCGTGTTACTGCTGCCGTGGTTTTTCGGTTTCTGTTTTTTTTTTTTTTTTTCTTGTCGTGGTTAAATGTAGCTCTTGTGCCAGGAGGGGATGGAGGAAGGCCAGTGAGTCAAGCTCCGCACCCCATCCCTCCGACAGCTCCTTCCCTTCCTTATCTTCCTGGCAATTTACCATTTCCTAGGCACAAGGGGGGAGTATTTGTCCCTGCTGCCTTATGGACATATCAGGTGTGAAAAGAGAGGGCTTTGTTGTATCCCTTAGCATCTCGGCCATTTATTTTAATAGCAGTCCAGAAAATGTTAGTTATCCTGCTTGTGTCTGGGGTGTGGGGTGACGGAGCGTACACCCTATGCTCGGCTGAACCGTGAGACTCAGTTTCTATCTCATAAAATCCCAGAATAGCTTTGGCTGGAGGGAACCTCCCTTCCAAACCACCCACCCCAGCACTTATTTTTTCAACAGTGTTTGAACTGTACGTGGTGCCGGGGCAGAAAGGCCTGACAGCCGCCGTTGGCAAAGACAAGCTGCGGAGGATGCAGGATGCTCAAACCCCTGGCGGGGGTGACGTCCCAGCCAGATCCCCATGGAGACCCCAAAATATTTGGTCTCTGTCATCAGAGATGGTGCATTTCCAGAGCCTGAGGTGGGACCAGGAAAACATGGGGGCATGTGAGCCATGTGGCAGGAAGGTGTCTGCAGAGCTTGTAGGCTTGAAGGGACCAAAACCCAGCCATGATTAAGCGCTAGGGATTGTCACGAAGGAGGATAAATCCACACCCGGCATCTTTCTGGTGGATGCATCCCGCTGCCAGCGACTCAAAGCACCCCAGAATGGTTATGATAGTGTTCCAGCAGCGCCAGGGAGCTACTGAGCAGGATGTGCCGGCATCACCCTGGTGGGAAAAGAACCAGCTCTCAGAGTTTGATTAAGAGGAAATGGAGAATGATCCCTGGAGACATTCAAACCCTGCCTGGACGCTGTCCTGTGCCCCCTGCTCTGGGGGTGCCTGCTCAAGCAGGGGGTTGGATGAGATGGTCTCCAGAGGTCCCTCCTAACCCCCACCATTCTCTGAGTCTGTGATTCTGTGATGCGGGGATCTGCTGCACAGGGCAAGGACCCCCATCCCAGTGGGACCCTCCCCACCCTGCTTTGTTGTACCAAAGCAGCCTTGCTGCTTGCCTGGGTTCCCCATGGACATTCCCCATGATGGAAGGCGGCTCCCCTATGGTAGCCTGGGGGGGCTGAATTCCTGTAGTCCCATCCCAGCCAAGCCAAGCTCAGCCCAGCCAAGCCCAGCCAAGCCCAGCCCAGCCCAGTCCATGCAATGCCATGCCATGCCATGCCATGCCATGCCATGCTTTCCCAGCCCAGCCCAGCCCATAGCCATGCCATTCCATCCCCATACTATCCCAGCCAAGCCAAGCCAAGCCCATGCCCTACCATGCCATGCTACCCCAGCCAAGCCCAGCCCATGCCATGCCATCCTATCCCATCCCATCCCACCCCATCCCGTCCCAGCTAAGCCCAGCCCATGCCGTGTCATGCCATGCCATGCCATGCCATGTCATGCCATGCCATGCCATGCCATGCCATCCCAGCCAAGCCAAGCCCAGCCCATGCCATGCTATCCCATGCCATGCCATCCCAGCCAAGCCAAGCCCAGCCCATGCCATGCTATCCCATGCCATGCCATCCCAGCCAAGCCAAGCCCAGCCCATGCCATGCTATCCCATGCCATGCCATGCCATCCCAGCCAAGCCAAGCCCAGCCCATGCCATGCTATCCCATGCCATGCCATGCCATGCTATCCCATCCAAGCCCAGCCCAGCCCAGCTCTGGGGATCCCCCCTCCATTCCCCGCCGCGGCGGGCTGAGACCGGCCGGCTCATGACACAGAGGGTGACGTCGCGGCGGCGGCGGCCAATGGCGGCGGCGCGGGCGGTATAAAGCGGGCGGGCGGGCTGGCGGGCGGGAGCGCCGAGGGAGGCGGCGGGCTGAGGCGGGCGGCAGCGCTGAGGGCTCCGGGCTCCGCCACAGCGCGCTGCCCGCACGGCGGCGGGCCGGCCGGGCCCTGCGGGGGCCCATGGAGGCGGCGCGGAGCTGTAACGGGTACGCACAGCAGGAGAGACCGCCGCCGCCCTCGTCCTCCTCCGCCTCGCCGTCGGCGGGCACCGAGAAGCCGCGCGTCCCCCCCGGCGGCGGCGGCGGCAGCGGGGAGGGCTGGCGGGGCGAGCGGCCCCGCAGCGAGGAGGACAACGAGCTGAGCCTGCCCAGCCTGGCGGCCGCCTACACCGCCATCCTGCGCTCGCTGGGCGAGGACCCCGAGCGGCAGGGGCTGCTGAAGACGCCCTGGAGGGCGGCCACCGCCATGCAGTTCTTCACCAAGGGCTACCAGGAGACCATCTCGGGTAGGGAGCGCTCCCCGCGGGCGGGCATCACCCCGGGGAGGGCTCCGGGCCGGCGGAGCTGGAGCCTGCTGCTGCCACACCGGCCGTCGTGCTCCTTTTCCTACTTTATTTCTTAAAATGGGCTTCGCCGCAGCCCTGCCGCCGCGCCGCCCGTCGCTGCCCCCCGCCACCAGCTGTACGCGCTCGGAGACCTGCGCCGCGGGCTCCCGCCGTCCTCTCCTTCCCCCCATTTAAATTCTTTTTTAAACTCCATGTGGGTAAACTTCCCATTCTGCCATAAACTTCTGTGCTTCTTGTTTCAGTGACCAGAGCAAGTGCTTTTGCTTTCCCTCTGCTGGTGTAAACTTTTCAGGCTCTGGCATAAGAACTTGTTGACTGTACCTTCCTCCATCCCCAGCTGAGTGCGGCTGTGTTCAGAAGCCACGCTTGCTCCTCTTAGCAGATGTAGGTAGCTTGAGTTTTCTCAGAAAAGGTCCTCTTCTGCTGATGCTTTTGTCAGGTGAGGTCTTCCAAAGGTGGGAATGAAACTCGAGAAATGACGCTTAAGGAGAAAGGAGGCGGTCGGGGGGATCCCTGCCCCGTCTCGGGGTCCCTGCAGCGAGTGCTGGTGCGAAGAGGTACCCCAGGTTCACATCCTGCCCCAGGCAAGCATCTCACCCGCTTGCTGGCTGCCGGCCCTCTCTGAGGGCAGGAGGAGAGGAACCGGGTGGGGTTTGTTCTTTTCATCACCAGCAACTCCCAGGTTGTCTCTTGGTTCAAGCGCAGGGTAAATCCTGATTGAAAACTTAGGCCGAGAAGAGGAAAACCGGTGTAAAAAAACTTTCCCAGTACAAACAGTAAAAAAAAAGGGGGGGCTTAGGAAGCCGGGGAATTCCCCCTTCTGCTGCTTCTTACAGTAAAAGGCAAGTTCCTGTTATTGCGTAAGGGATGCGAACGCTGTCAGCAAGGACCTCTGAATGTGAATCAGAGAGGACCTGAGCCTGGTCTGCTCCCCGGAGTACAGCACTGGTGTGTCGAGTGCCCCAGGACTGCGTCAGGGTGTTGCAGCTGAATGAAAAGGCTGAACCGTGCCGACGGCTGGCATCGGGGAGCTGCCTGCTAACACGTCGGAGTGCTTAGTAAGTCCACTGCGCTTCAACTTGAAGATTGGCTTTCCTGTTTAGTTTTCTTTCACTTCTCTACTGTTGGCTCTTCTAAAATCAGGTGGCGTATAACTTCCAGTGTTAACTTACTCGTGGCCAGCTGATACTCCTGTGCTGATATGTTGTGTCCCTGCTTCCCCCAGGAACACTGTTTCTGCCTTGGTGTTTTCTGCCTTTCAGATCAAACCAGGTTTTCATGTTCACATCTGTAGATAGGCTCTGGGCTGCAGCGGCCATCCTCATTCCTCTCTTCTAGTCCTGCTGCACAGTGTCTTTAAGATGAGGTTTTATAGGGTCTCACAGAATAATCCTTTGTCTACTGGAAATAACTTCCCTCATCTGTGACTGCACATGTCTTTTTACTGCTGTTAAATACAGGAGGTCTCTGAGCCATCCTGCCAGTCTCTAGCAGAAGGACTTTTTAGTGATAGCTTCTGAGCATGAATTTCTGTACTGAACCTGGATGAGGTTGCTGCCCGTCTTATGTCCTTTTTTTATCTTGCTTCCCTTAAGGTTTTTTAATAGCTTTTTTTCTGCTCCAGTGTAGGCTCTCTGGGACCCAAACAGCCTGTCCCAATCTCTCAATACATTTCATTAAGCAGAGTAGTTCTGGATAGTTCCTTCCCTAGAATATCCGTACCTGGGAGAGACCTGTACTATATCCAGGAGTTGAAAGTGTCACTGCTAGGTGCTGTACTCTTGGACTGATTTTTTTTTATTTCTAGGAAATAAAATGAAGCTGTGGTCTTAACATCCCTTCCTGTGTCAAGGTGGGGAATCCTTTTACCTTCTAGCTACTCACCTCTTCTTACACAATGCCCAGCTTCCAGTCTTCCTACTCTTACTAGCCAGACAGAGGAGAGCTGTAGCTGAAAGATAAGTCCACAGCAGCTAGTAAAACGACTAGTGGATGAGGAGTTGTCTGGGGGAGTTGATATGGAAGAAATTTCCACTTAGGAGAGTTTAAATGCTTCATGAACCCCAGAGCCAACAACTACAAAGTCTTTGGGAACAAAGCTAGCTGTGGGACTGCAGTTCCTGCCACTCATCTCTGCTGGTGTGCTGTTCACTTGGCTATACTAATACAGCTGCCTGGCTAGCCAGGCTGGGAACTGGCTTTTAAAAACAAAAACCCAGACCCTTAAATCAAAAAGATCACACAAAGCAGCCCTGATCTCTTGTTTCCTCAGGCTCATTTTGTAGCTTATGCAGTTCCTTATGTGGAACTGTTTGGATAGGCAGAGGTTAAAGCAATAATCTGTGAGATGAGAGGTGTGTTCAAGTTTATTCCCCAACAGGCAGGAGATAGCAGACAGATATGGGAAGATGGGCTTACAGCTGTTGTAAAAGGCTTCTCAAGTAAAAGCTCTGTTGTAGTGATTGTACAGGCACAGGGCTAGAAGCAAGGTGTGTTGCAACAGGCACCTGTCTTCAGCTGGCCTCAGCTGAACTCACAACCCTTGTCAGTGTGTGGAAATGTTGCCAGACTGTGCAGCTGGAAAAGTGTCGGACAAACCAAGGTAGTGAATGTTAGTACAGCTACAGGCTTTAAAGTCACCCTTCTGAGTTTGCTTGAGTATCTGCCTTAGGTAGGCAGGAGAAAAGCAACTGATTCCTGGTGGCATTTCAATTTTCAGTACAGAACACACAAAAAAGATGTAATAGATATATTCCAGAATTATGAAATACAGTGAAAGCTGGAGAGTGTAAAGTTGCAAGTACGCTGCAGGAGGTCTTCAGGTTTAATGTTCTTGACACCTGACTGTATCTGTATTTTTGTACTCTCCATAGCTTAACTTCATAGTGTTGTAGGGAAGATTACACCTAAATTCTGTCCCTTCTCTCCATTCAGATTTATGTGAGTCGCAGAGAAGCTGATTCTGCTTTCCAGCTTCCACTGTGTGTGTACTTTCTAGCTTGTTTTTGGTAGTGCAGAGTAACAGTGTTCCTGCTTTACCCCTTATTCATCTTTGCTATCTGTGTTCTGCAGCTGGTCGGTATTGTATTTCAGAGCCATTACTAGAGTTTACTTGCCAAATGTCTAAATCTGGCTCTTTCTGTTCTTCCTAGATTATGGCTTTCCTCTTATTAATCCTGCCTCTACTAAAGGCCTCAACCTCTGACAAAATACTCGGGTGTATTGCTCTCACTTCTATAGTACTAGTCACCAAACTTTCGTTGGTGTAGCAAGAATTCCTCTGGTGATTTCACATAAAATCCACTGGGGACCGGATGAAAAAATGCTAGCAGTTCACACTTGGGCATCAGCGTAGGCTAACAGCCGTTACAACAGAAAACCCTCACGTTTCGGTAAGCCTGGTGGAGCAGACAAGATACCAAAAGTTTTATTTTTCAATTTCATGCAGTGTTTCTGCATGAACATCTAAGAACATGTGTTCTGTTCCAGGGTCAGATCTATCAGCTTTGTACTTCTGGGAGTAAATTGTATGACAAAATAGTAACTTGTCCTCTTGGTTAATAAAGGTGAGCAGGGCTGTTAATAGCCAGTTGCCTTTAGATTTTTTTTTACAGTTGGTTCAGGCAATTGCCTGCCACACAAAGACTAAACCTTGAGAGTTCTGTCCCTCCTTTCACTAAAGGCTTAATGTCATCCTCGGAGGTGCTGTCTGTGAGTCCATTTATAAATACTACGAAGTGTGAGTGTGTGCAAATGCAGCAAATGAGTGAATAAAGAGAAATACAAGATCGCAGGCGGTACTAACTTGTAACTGAAGCTGAAGATGTCAGATTCAGTCTGGCTTAAGCAGAGCTAACTGATAAGTTACAGAAACAATGTCAGTTCCAGTGAGTGTCAGCGATGCCCGCTTTTAAAGGTAAATCATAAAGGAGTTGGTTCTGATTATGTAATCCTGTAGGAAACATTAGGCACAGGGTTGAAAAGCTGCCTGCATCTGCAGTAGGAAGTTAACTTGGTTTCATCATCTGTAAGCACTCTGAGCAAAATAGCATGTTCATTAAACAATGTACTGGCTGGGAATGGCAATAGTTGTGTCACGAATAAAGGCTGGGAGAGTCTTCGGGTAGGTATGTTGGCTTTCAAGGATGTTGGCAGGTTCAGCTGTCCTTTCAGCATGTTTAACGGGGAAGTGAAATCAGAAATACTGGAAGGGGATAACTTTGCTTTCTGAACCTCTGTGGTTTGAAAGGCTGTATGTATGCTTTATTTGCCTGGAAGCCAAGTGACTCTACTGTGCAGTTTTTATTTTAAAGCAAACTAGTTAGGTCTCGTACAGTAGATTAATGCCTGCTGAACTGTGTTTATGTTGCTTTTCCTTCCTCAGTAGTCTTATGTGCATTTCCTATGGTGAAGGGTAAAAAACCATAACGTTAATAGTCTTTTCTTCATTTTCTTGTCTGTGTGGATTTGGTATTTTGGCAGATGACAACAATGGTGTAAGCTCATAAATTTTTCCAAGCCTACTGCGTTTGCTGTGGATGAGAGGTGCTAAGCATTGCTATGTAAAAATAGACAGGCGGTGCCTTAAACAAACAAGGCTGTTTGATCAGCAGCACTGCCCTTTGCTGAGAGGTGGTGAGTTACTTCATCCTTTCCTGGAAACGAGGTCCTGCTAGTTCTTTCTTATCGCAAATGCAATAGTCACAGAATCATAGAACATCCTGAGTTGGAAGGGACCCGCAAGGATCATCGAGGCCAACTCCTGTCCCTGCACAGGACACCCCAAATTCATACCATGTCTCTGAGGGAATTGTCCAAGTGCTTCTGGAATATCGCCAGCCTTGGTGCCGTGATGCCTCCCTGGGGAGCCTGTTCCAGGGCTCCATCACCCTCGGGGGGAAGAGCTTTTTCCTAATGCCCAGCCTAACCCTCCCCTGGCACATCTCCCTGCCATTCCCTCAGGTCCTGGTGTTGGTCACCAGAGAAGAGACCAATGTCTGCCCCTCCCCCTCCCCTCGGGAGGGAGCTGCAGAGCGCCATGAGGCTGCCCTCGGCCTCCTCTGCTCCAGCTGAACAAACCCAGGGACTTTAGCTGCTCCTCATTAGTCTAGTCTCATTAGCTCCTCATAGTCTAACATAATAAAGACTTAAACATTGGCATTACTGTGAAGCTGTGGCTTGTTTCTGGTAAACCAGAGGGTGGGAGATACAGGGTTGTTCAGGGTAAGGCTCTTGGGGGTTTGTTTCTTCCAACTCTACCCCCACATGAGTGAAGCCTCAGATGAAAGTGAAACTTTCATCATTGAAGGTGAAAGCCTCAGCCTGCAGTGAAACATCTGCTGGCAACTAGGAGTGTAGGACTTTGCAGGATGATCTTCCGTGCCCATTAATGCTCAAGTAACGCCCACTTTGGGTTTTTGGGAATTTGTGAAATGTCTTAACCTCTTGAATCTTAACATGAAGAGACCAGAAGCCTTTAATATTTGCTTTTCCAAAGTGGTGTTTCATCTTCTCTGATTTTCCTTTGTTTCAGTTTCAGAAAGAAATTCCAGCACATTGTATGACATGAGACATTAAACTGTTAATGAAAATTCTGATACCTTTTAATGAGCATCTCCATAACCCCACTTTCCCTCATTAATAAACCTCCAGACAGAGGACAAATTCTAGGATCTAATCGTAGCTTTATCTAAGAGTCTGCAATAACCGATCTCTTATGAATAGACTTGAGTGTCTCACTGTGACATGGAAAGTTGTCTAAAATAAACAAACCTGTACAAATGATGGCCAGAATTAGTTGAACAGCAATAAAGCTTTTCTTCCCTCTTTGTTTGACATGTGCCTTAAATTACACATCTGGTTCACCTCTCTCTGGTAACTGAGGAATTAAGATTTGCTTCTGAAGCAAATGTTCCTGTCCAAAGTTGAGTATCTGTTTCTAGTCCTTTGGTGTGGAAGAGATGAAATTTGAATATTAGTCAAACTTGTAAATTCCTTTGTCTAAGGCTTCTTTTGGTTCCTGTTAGGAGTGTGTGTTATGGCAAGGAAGTGACACAGTGCTTGCTTAACTTTCTCTGTAGCTTTTTCACTCTTGCCTGTTTACATAGTAATGTGGTTTCTTAGGCTGTGTCTCTTCCTAGAACTCTTCAAGACTTTCTGTGTCACTACAAACTCTCTTTATATGCATGTTTTTGTAGCCTGATTCTCTTCTGTGTATGCATAATAAATTCCTGAATGGCTGCAATAATTTTCATTTCTTGTCTAGAATATTTTCTCTAAGTATGCTTATCATGTAGTGTCATCACATGAATAAATAAAAAATTTCAATTTTGATTTTACATTTTACTGCTTACCCAGCAGCATCTGAAAATATTTTTTTATTGCAATTTCTGTCCAGATTTAACTCTGACCCTGTAGTCGGTTTCCCTACCATATTCAGCTGTTAGCTGAATTACATCTGTGTTCAGATGACAAGGAACATTTTCCTTAAAGATGGTCAAAGGTGTCTGCCAACATTAATATATGGTTAGCCTTTGGTCTCTGGCTTGTGGCACTGCTGTTCCAGAGTATCCTGATCCTGTTCATGACCTGTTTCTAGTTCATCCAGAGTCCCCTGCCATTGGTTTTGGTGTAACCCAGTCTGTGTTCCTGGGAGAGCAGACGGTACCTGACCTCAGCCTGTACTGTACTGATGGTATTGGTATGGTGTGACTTGCCCCACCACCCTTGTAGGATGTCTGCATCTCTTGGCCTAAACCCATTCCTTCGATGGCCTTGGCTGCCTACTGTGGCTGGGTCACCATGGGGAGCACAGGGGCTGTCAGTGAGGACAGTCGAGCTGTGTAATGGGAGAAGTTTGTGCTTTTTGTCTCTGCCAGGCTGGATCTGCTCAGGGAACAGTATCGGGGTATCTCTGAGACTGCCTTCATCCTCCTGACACAGAACAATCAATCCTCAGTCTGACTCCTCTGAAGTGGAGCAGTGGGGCAGCTTAACACAACGAGGAAGTACTTTAATTCATAGTGAGAACAACCTCCATCACTTCAGTCTTCTGTCTCCTGGGCGTAGTAAAAGTGGGACGTCAGGAGTGCTGTGAAGCTGATGGAGTGCTGCCATCCTCCATTCCTTTTACCTGCTGAGCCAGCTGCTGGGTGGGCTCTAGCTTCTTTGGTTGCCAACACTGCTTTTGCTTTCCTATGTCACGTTAAAGCCATGCAAATAGTTTCTATAGCAACAGGTCTTTTTGCTTAGCTCCGATGCAAAATCCTGAAAGGTCTTTCTCTTTCTATCTTATCCGATTCTGATTTTTTTTTTTTGCTTTTATCAAATCTTCTTGAAGATAAAGGCAAAAATTAATTCTGTTCTGTTTCAGGAGTTAACTTGCACCAGAGGTGACTGTTCATCTTTAACAGCCCACTGGAGTTTCTACAACAGGACTTGAACTCTGGGCTGAAGGAAAAAACAGCTGGAATAATCTAGAGAGTGTTCTGACTGTGCATATAATGTTTGTTCTTGTTCCCCTCCTCCCAGCCATATATTTTTAATTCAAATCTTAGCTTTTCATTAACATGATGTGTCTAAGCTTAAGGACTTTACTAAATTCGCTTAGCTTTCCTGGGGTAGTGGAGAAGGAAAAGGGTGTTGATTGCTGTCTCCTTTGGCTTACAGACAGTGCTTGGTGGCAGCACTTGAGCACAGTTGTGACTAATGAAAGCAGAGTGAGGGGAGGTATGATCTGAGAGGCCAAGGGATGATGTATGATATGCCCATCCTCTTGCTAGCAGAGGAAATGCTAGTCCTATCCTGCTGACGTGGTTGATTACGTAGGTGATACTTGGGGGGAGTAAAAGTGTTGCTTCGTTTGAGAGGAAGAATTTAATTTTTGTGTTAAGGAGAAGTAGCCTGTTGAGGAGGAGCCCATCTGAGCTGCGGGTGCCTTGCTTTGTCAGGAAACCAAGCTAGCAATATTTACTTCTAGCCTTCCTCCCCTCTAAAAGGCCTGTTGACTTCTATGCTTTTGCTTTGAAGATCCTGGTGGTGCAAGAAGAAGGGATGGAAAAGATGCAATTGCATTGGAAGGGCAGGTGGGTATTTTAGAGCTGAGCCAGTGCAACAGCCACGTTGCTCTGTGTGAACTAGGACAGGCCTGGGGAGGGACAACATGACTCTTAGATCTTGCCCTGAGTGATGAGAGTAAATGCTTTGGGGCCTCCAAATGAGGAAACTGAAAACAAGCTAGGAAAAGGGGAAGCATGGCCTAGTAGGTAGAAAGAAAGAGGAGGAAAAGAGGCATGAATTCATCCCTAGCTTTGCTTCTGGCCTGGTTAATCTGAAGCCCTGTTTCCCCTTCTGTCCTTTCAGCTCTGTTAAGCTCTCCAGAACGCGTGCTGCAGGATGCAGGTGAGCTTGTGAGGGCCCTGTTTGAAAAAGGCAGACAAAGTTAGATAAAATTGTGTTGCCTCCCCGCACAAAGCGTTTGAGTCTCTGCCAAGCAAGTATTTCCTGTGTAATTACTGGAACAAGTGCTGTGGTGGGACATAGCACAGCATCTTGTCGCAGCTACTCTTAACTAACTCTTCTTTTGTCAGCACAAGGCTTGGATTTCAGAGGGAGGTATAGGGATAGGCAGGCTTCAAGCTATGGTTATTTTCAGGACAACAGGCTTGTGAAGTGTGATCAGGAGGGACTGGAGCAGGACAGGGGTGACTGGGGCTCTCTTAACACCGTGGCCATTTACTCGGGTAGTGGCCTTTGGTCTCACATTGTGTTTTATCTTTGTTTCCATGTATCTTCTGGCATTTGTGAAGGAGTTATTGGAGGGGCTAAAACTAAGCTGGTTTCTTCCTATAGGGCTATGGTCCTCGTTCTTAAGGAATAACTGGTGCTGACCTAAAGTCAGCACACCATGCTGCAGGCACAACTGCAGAACAGGTATCGTCGTATTCTGGCTGCAACTTGCTGCTAACATTAAATAAAGCTAAGGTGCAAAATTAGGAAGACCTGTATAAATGAGAAGTGTGAAGCATCCCACAGCTCTGTGGTTATATTCTTAACACACAGATCATCTTGTTTACAGACCTCTAAAACTCCCTTGGCTGTGAGGGGGCATTGCCCAAGCTGTTGTGACTCTGGCCTGTAGCCTAAGAGGGGATACGCAAGAAGGATGGATGACCTTTGTGTTCCTGTTTGATTAGCCATGAGAAGGATGCATTTTGTTCCTGAAGTTGCCTGTGTGGTACTTCACAGGTCACTTAACCTTCTTTTTCCCCCAGCTTTAAAATAGGGCGAACAGCTGTCTCCATGATGCAACATAGCTCTTCAAGATGCCAGTAATAGAGTTTGGTTCCTTAGATAATGTTTGTAAGGATCTATTAATATTTATTTGTACATAAATCAGTGTGTATATGCATATATATGTACATATATATGAGACTTCACACCCAAAGTACCTTCTGTTGTAGCTTTGGCCTTACGCTGTGTTGCACATTACCATGACTTTTAATGAGAACGTGGCCATTTTTGATCTGAACAGTCTGCTTTGCGAGTGTGCTGACGTAAATCCCTATCTAACATCAGGCTCTGATATGCTCCTGGCAAGGCTGGTATGAGCCAAGCTGGTGGTCTAATAACAGCAGCAGTTACTCTGGAGATGCTTCGTGGATCTGTTTGGATTTTGTTTTAATAATGCTGGGCATAGTAGCAGGTTTTGTGAAACCACTGTTTGCCTTTCTGCTGTAGAAATGGCACATCTGCAGAGTGCTGCGGGAGGGAGCGAAGAACCCAGACGGCTGCTCTGTCTTCCCTTCCCTCTCCTCTGAGCCTGCTTTGTTTTGGATTCTGGTTATTCCTGGCTGAATTCATAGTTATATGACTGCATGGTGCTCCCCATGTAATCAAAATCCTCCCCAGCAGTGTTCGGAGTAAACTAGACTCTGAAATTTGAAGAACAAAATTATGTGCCTTTACAGAGTTCTTTCCTGGCCTCTTTCTTGCCCCCTACTCCTGCTCTCTGACCTGATCAAAAGCCTTCTGGGGTTCAGCCTCGCTGTCTTGCAGGTTGCCTTCTCGGGAAGGAACGTGCGTCGCAGGCAGAACATCTTGCGCACAGTTTCCAGGGTTACCTGTGTAGTGCTGATAGCAAGCAGGAAATTAAAATGCTCCATGGTGATGATACGTTATCGACAACAGATGGTGGCCATTAGGTGTACGTGCATGTCAGGGGAAGGCATAAAGGCAAGTAGAGCAGACACAACTATTAGATTTGTGTAACACTGCAGGTGCTAAACTCCGCCGTGGATGAAGCAGGGCAGTCCTTGAGCACCCTGGTTCCCTCTCTGGCCGTGGTGTATGTGACTCTGGCTCCTGGAAGTAACTCCAAGTAGTTAGTGCGGTTTCAAGTTGACCTGTTTGCACATTTCCTTGGGCTGATTATCAGTCCTTCTGTACAGCTAGCGCTCTCTTGCTAGTCCCTCTCTAATTTCTCTATGCTATACAGCTTTTCTGTCTTGCCCTTCAAAAGGCTTGCTCTCTTAACCTGAGAGTGTTCTACTTTTAACCTCTCCAAGCATGGGTCCAGCTGCCTGCAATCTTTGGGGAGGCTACAGTGATTTGCTGTAACCTGTGTCAGGGTTGCCTGGGGACTTGTCAGGAGATTGCTAAATCTGGAAAATCAACTGAGGGTCTGTTCTGCTGAGCTCTGAGACTAGCAAAGTGTCATGTTGTGTGTTCCCTTTCTTACTGAGCTGTCTCTTATTCCTTCTGTCTTTGTGGGTTTCTCCACCTCAATTATCTGTGAACTCTGGGGTGCAGAATCAGGCCGAGTGTGCATACGCATGCCTGCTTTCAGTTCAGGACAGCAAATCTCTCCCTGATCTCTGGATACAGATCTGTCTCTTCGACTTGTGTGTGTGCCTGAACAGCTGCTGGCTGGTGTGCTTCAGGATGAAATAAGAGTACCTTATTTGCGTGCAAAGCTTCCTTGAAGATAGTGATGCTGGTGCTGAAGCGTTTGAACAAATAGCTGTGATGGCGTAGCTTTTCCCAAACCTCAGGCTCAGCTTTGCTTGTGGTATGTGGAAGCACTAATGGAAGCCCACTTTGAGATGTGCTTTCCTCCTCAGCACTGGCTTTATCAGCTGCAGTCTTAACTGCTCTTGAGAAGTCAGTAATTCTGCAAAGACTAGGCTTGTTCTAACCTGAGCTCGAACTTTTATTTACATAAAACACTATAGGCTGACTTCTGGTGTAGCACGTAGGTAGTCTGACGTAGCACCGTGGCAGTTGCGTGATCCTATGAAAACCAAAGTGTACTTGTGATGTTACTCCTTAATTTCCTCCCGTATCTTAACCCTAAAAACTGTAGTTCTGAGAGTGCTGTGCTCCTGCTACGAGCTGTCTCAGATATTGGCTGGAAGAACCTTCCATGCTCATGCATTTATTTTTTTTAATGCGAATGTTTAATTTCAGATGTTCTGAATGACGCCATCTTTGATGAAGATCATGATGAGATGGTAATTGTGAAGGACATAGACATGTTCTCATTGTGTGAGCATCACCTCGTTCCATTTGTTGGAAAGGTAACTCTTCCTCACAGAACAAATGTGGGAATACATGATAAAAGACCTAAAGTACATGTAAAAGACTTTGTAGCTGTAACTACAAAGCTTTTAAAACTTTAAGTATTTACTGCTTATGGCTATGATTCTAAAAGCTATTCTTCAGACTATAAATAAGGAAGACCTCCTTAATGTGAGTTTTATTTGGATTTAAGCTTCTAAAATACAATGCTCAACCTTTCCTAGTCTAAGTAATCTAATGGTTTCTGACATTTCATATCAAAGCTCTTCTTCGTGAAGCAGCAGCAAGCCTTGAGGGCAGACATCTTGATATTAAACCAGCTCACCCTGCACGCTGGCTCTGTCACGGATTTAGCTTCTGGCTCAGAGCTATCTAGTGCAGGTTCATCTCAGGAACCCCTTGTGAGAGGAGCAAACTTCTGATTAGCAGCCCTGTCGTAAATAGGCAAGCTCAGTCAGGGAGGGGGTGGTCAAAAGTAACTAGCAGGAGGCTGCTTGGGTTGGGACTCCCATGAAAGGGGCTGGTGTTTCAGACGGTGTTGAAATTGTGATGCCGACAACTTTAAAAATAAAATAAAAAGTCTCAAATTAACTGCTGTAAACGTGACGACACGTTCAGAGTGGGTAGTCCCTTCTGCACATCTCAGCCCCTTCACTCCCATGTCAGCACAGAAGGAGGGAGCTTATTCTGATCCATCTGTTCTGCCATAAAGTATTCACAGGCCAGAGGGTAGCAAGTGCTTTTGTTGTCTATAAAATTTGATCAGTACCACATATGATCCAAGTAAACTGTCTCCCAAAAATAAAATACCCGAGCAGAAACCAGCTGTTTATTTAGTTGAGTCAACTCAATTTCATCTGCTTTCTTTTCTTACTGCTAGTATTTTGTACTGGAAGACAAGGTAACTTCTTCTGTACAAGCTTTCCGTTTTTGCCTGTTATTCTTGGTTACACGTCCTATGTATATTCTCATCGTTACTCCTGTGGCAATATATGCATTCTTTTTACATCTAGCTGTTTAGCCTGTGTGGTTTGGAGAAATCTCCTTGCAAACACCGAATTGGCCCTGCTCGTATAATGGTCTGCTAAATGACTTGGTATGCCTCTAAATATTCTCAGACTAACCATTCTCCTGTTGGGTACATCAAACAGGCTGCAAATACTGACCAGTAGGTCTTATATTTGCAGTTCTATCTTATACGAAATTAAGAAATTCACAAAAATATGGGGAACAGGATTCAACACTTATTTCTAAGTTATGTCTCTTACTTTATCTGAAATGTTTCATGTCTTTTCAGGTGTCAGTGAGTTGATTACCCAACAGAAGTGATAGGAATGAGCAAGTTAGCCAGGTAATTAGGTGCACTGTGGTACCTCTAATTGCAGGTACAGCGATACAGGATTCTGAGGTGGGGCCTCTAGGCAAAGCACTAAGACAGAATCCTACACTGACACTCCCCTGCTGTATCTTGGCTAATTTTTCAAGTCTCTGGTACAGTGACACAAATGCTGGCTTATAATCTGTTATAACTGTAAAACTATTTGAATTCCGTAGCCTATGTTGTTTTCTAAAACAAGAAGCTATATGGCTTTTCCCCTACCTTCGTATCCGAGTACTATTCTTCTCAAGAACTTATTCCAACTTAATTCTACTACCTGTTTGGTATAAATGTTCAGCAAATCCATATCTGAGCAGGATGGAAGTTGACTTAATCATACAGTGATCTATGGTACTACCAAAGCAGGGGAAAAAAGTCAGTAAGTGCAGCCTGATTTTGGTGGTTTAGTATTTCTTGCTGTCAGAACTTTCACTGGGTAAAGTACAGTCCTCCTCCCTCCCGCTCCCTAAATCCATTTTAGGTCTTGAAGGAAAAGCATGTTTATTTTAGATGAACAGCACTGTGCTGAGTAATAGACTGCTTTTTGTACCCAAATGTAGTAAAATTCTGTAGCATTCCTGAGACTTGGAACATAAGCCTTGACTCTTGAAGAGTTGTGATTTTTCTCCCCCTCAGAAAACTTACCTATTCAGGACACTGACCTCACCAGGCATTTACAGCCTCTGTTAGCTCCACAATTTTTCAGGCTTGCATGGTAGCATGTTCCTCCCACATGCTAGGACTTCTGGATTGTTCCAGAGTTAGTTCTGGGGCAAATGCACATCTCATTCTCTATGCATGAGTTTCATATGCATTTGGAAGTGTGGTTTTGATTCTGTTAATGGTTTGTTCTCTGTCTAGGTACATATTGGCTATCTTCCTAACAAACAAGTACTTGGCCTCAGCAAGCTTGCTAGGTAAGTGTTCACGTAATGAAAGTGATCCTAATTTGTAAAAAGGATTCCAAGCTGTGCTAACTGTGCTAATCTTTCTACTCTGGTCCCCTCTAAAGCTCAGCCCACTTTGTGTCCTGGATTTAGACCAATCCTCAGCATTATGTTGTTTGTGGAGAGATAAGTCTCAGAGTTCTGTGTTAATTCACATCAGTTGGCTGTAGTAGAGCTGTAACGCTTTTGTATGTTCATCCAAGGCATTGGTGTCTGCAGGGAGCACAGAAGAGAGAACACGAGAATTTGGCTGCATTCTAAGGCAAGCCACAAAAACCAGTGGGGATCTCTAGCTATATACTACTTGTGTGTATATTGACCGATAAGAACAAAAATCCCAAACTTCCAAACTGTAAATGAACACGTTCTATGGATAGAAATGGAATCTAAAATTTTCGTCTGTTAGCTGACTCTTTAGATGAATTTGGCATTTCTTTCTTTCACTCAGACCTGCTGAGACCCATGGGGTAGATTTTATAGATAAGGTTCAGCCTAAGAAACAAAGCAGTTATACATTTGAGAAATCCATTTGTTATGTAAAACAGCTTTTTCCACAGCAAGTGCCCTTGGATCAGTTGTTGCACTGAGTCTTGTTATCAAGTGTTGCTTTCTAGTTCTGGTGAGGAAGGGGATGGTAGATCCCTTCAATAAGCAGATTACAGGGGACCAGAGCAGAAGGGTGTCTTTTGAGAAATGAATAAAAAAAAATTGGCTGTAGTTCAGAAAGACCACATAGGCTTTGCTTATACTTTCCCTGATAACATCTGTTAATCTTGCTGTAGTTCCAATAATACTAATGAGAATTAGCCTTGTAAATCTGCATGCCCGCTGGATTTTCTTAGCGGGTAAGAAATGTGTAGGATATGACACTAAAATGCTTTAAAGCCAGTCAGCTCTGTTGTGCAAGCAGAGCACGGAACGGTGAATTTGGTTTGGAGATGGAAGGGCCCTTAGAGGTCGCATCTTTGCTAATGTAAGTCATATTACAGGGAGGCCACCTTCACATCTCCTAGCAGTGCTTATAGGAGTGGACTTTGCTCTCATTAAGGGGCTGAAACAGGCAGTTCAACATTTAAATTACTTTGAATGTGTTTTCTGTGGCTGTTGTTCAGTGCTGAGATTGTAGGATGAGGTTCTGAGCCGACAGCACTGCAGTTGCTGGGAGAAAGACTTCACCTCCTGTAGCTGCTTGTGCTTGGGGACGTCTGTGCAGCAGTTTGTGGCTTGTGTCGTATGTTGGCTGGCGCTTGTGTGCCTGGATCTTTTTAAGTGGTGAGGGCGTCTTTTTGAGTTGGATTTCTGAAGGCAAACATCCTTCCTGAAGAGACTGTCTTTAGCACTTGGTTTCATTTCTGTAGGGCTTGAATGCGGGATTAAAGATCACATTTGAAATAGGCATCAGTTGATTTGTGCTTGCTCTGGTCTCTAGTTACCTCTGAATTGCAGATGTAAAATGGAGCTCTGAACTAGCATTGGTGATTTCTAACGCAAGTGGCAATGCGGTGCTAGAAGTGTACAATTTTCCTACTGTTTATTCTCAGCACAGAAACGTGCATGAATTTGTGCCAGGCTTCCTGTGCTGTGCTTGGAAGGTTAAATCTCACCTCT
Source organism: Phalacrocorax carbo (assembly GCF_963921805.1). Classification (NCBI taxonomy): domain Eukaryota; kingdom Metazoa; phylum Chordata; class Aves; order Suliformes; family Phalacrocoracidae; genus Phalacrocorax; species Phalacrocorax carbo. The sequence continues at coordinate 34,777,244 of NC_087521.1, forward strand.
TTTTCAAGTTGGGGTAAAACTCCCGTATATTGCAATAACAAAAAGATTAGATTCCTGAGTAACAAAATGTTCTCAGTCCTCACTTGCTTTTGAGTGCTTACCGGGAAGAGGTTGGTGGGCCAAACAGCACTTCCATTTCGTGCCCTGCATAATGCAACCAGTGTTCAAACAAGATTTGTGAGGCCGTTGGTACTGTAGGCCTAATCTTTCGTAATAGGATTAGTCTAACGTGGTGAGTTTCTGTAGTTGTGGATGACCTGTATTCAGTAAACAAACATCTTTCTTTGGATTTTAGGCTCAGCCTTGAAAATGCTAATGCAGATAACTGGTTTTACATAAACCTGCTTATAGGACTTCTTATATGCACTACCAGTGGAAAAAATACCTGAGCGTCAGCTTGTTTACTATCCATACGCTTAATCTAAATATGTTGCTTTGTTTAGCATAGCTATAACATGACCATTTAATTTCCGGAGGGGAGTTTCTGCATATAATTCTCTCTCCAAAACAGCAGGCAAGTCTTGTTACGAGAAACATGCCTGAAAACTAAAGCCTCAGGCTGCCAGCCAGTGTCTGTTTTTTGTCTAGTCTGACCAGAGGGGTACTGAAGCTTTCTATAGCAACTTCTTTACACGGCCACTTGGCGTGTAATTAAGCATTTGAGGTTGGCGGGAATAACCCATTGTGTTACAGAGCAGTTATAAGACTTCTCTTAAATGTGAGGGTTGTAGTACTGTGGTTATGAATGATGGTAGTATTGCTTGCATTGCCCCACAAGTGGCTTAAACTTGAAGTTGTGCTCAAGAAGAGCACTGAGGTGATCCCTGCACTGAAATGTGAAGAAGAGTGTGATATATGGGTGAAGAGTATCTGTTTTAAATAAAAGCAATTCTGTTTCATTGCTCTTAGTTAAATCTGTGGTTAAATGCAAGAATCCAAAACATCTCCTTCTTAATTTCAGTAGCCTCCTGGGAATCCCAATATCTGAACTGTCCTTAAAACAGCATTTGGTTTAGATTGCAGCAAAAGGAGGTGGTCTGACCTCAGGTCAAGGATTAGCTTTCAGGGGGTCTTTGGGCACGGATTCCCTTGCAACTGTGTGATGGAGGCAGGTGGTGGTACAAGTAATTCAAAAGTAACAGAGGAAACCCTAAGGAGAAGTGACAGGTTTGCCCTGAAATAATCTCAGGGGGTGGCAGGTAGGGGAAACCTGTCACTAAACACAGTGATGTGCCAAGGGAAGTCCTAGAGCAATGCCAGGCAGGGGCTGAGCAGCAGCATGGTGTCGTGTAGATTTCCAGGAGGACGTGGGGCCGTACAGTCGTGTCTTTGATAGTGTCGAGTTAATTGTGAAGATCAGACAATGGTTAGATAGGAATATGTATAATATTGTCTTTTTCCTTTCTCCTTTAGGATCGTGGAAATATACAGTAGAAGATTACAAGGTAAACAGCTGCATTTTTGGTTTTGGTGTGTGCAGTCCTTTGCTAGCCAGCTCAGGGTACTGGTAATTGTAGGTGGACTATAGCTGTGCAGACCTGAGTGTGGAGAAAACCACTGTGTTCTTGAACAGGTGTTTCTCCTCTGTTATCTTAGCCTCTGTGTTTCCAGTGAGGGGTAAAATCTGCCTGTGAAAATAGGTGTAGGCAGTAACTGATTCAGAGGATAAATGTGTTACAAGATACAGCTGCCAGGAATGAATAACTAGTTGGGTGCTGCTGGAGTTGAGCTCTCCTACAGAAAATTTGAGATGCCTTCAAGAATTCTTGTCTGAAGAGACGAAGCGAGAGCTGCCATGTTACAGACTGACTGCCTGCTGCAGGATCTGAGACCTTGGGTTGGGCTCAGCCTGCTCTCCTTGTCCTGCAATTAAATTTGGCCTTTTCTTGGTGACAGAAGTCTTAGTGACCGTTAGGTGTCAGTCTGGTGAACAGAGGGTGCCAGACCTGCAGGAAGTGAAGCTTTGCAGGACAATAGACTCTCTTTAATTTCCTCATTTTTTAAATCTCCATTTCCTTTCCTTAAAAAGAGAAATCCTGTGTAGGGAAGGAATAGCACAGCAGCAAAGCCAGTGAACAAATATATTAAAACAGAAAGAGAAAAGAGAAGCAAGAAAATCTAACTGCATAATGGAAATGTAAGAGCTGTTGTAACAAATCATGGTAATGCAATTCCTGCGAAGGTATAATGCAAAATGACTCCCGATATTAAAAAAGGCAAATAAAAGGTCTGTTCCAGGATACAAAACATAAGATAGGATTAGGTACTAATAAAATTTGTTTAGGAAGAGCAGTACTTGAGTGTGTGTTGGTGGGGACCAGGCGTGCCTGGAAGCGAGGATGCAATGTTGCTGTCCAGACAGTGACGGTGCGTTGATGCTAGTCAGATTTAACGCTGTGTCTGAACTCCCTGTTGTTCTTCCAGTCCAGGAGCGCCTTACCAAACAAATTGCAATAGCCATCACAGAAGCCTTACAGCCCGCTGGAGTTGGAGTGGTTATTGAAGCTACGTAAGTTATCCTGAGCTGTTCCGTGGTAGCGTATGGGCCGCGTGTGATTCCGGCTGCGTGCTGCGGAGCTGTTGTGTGCTGCCTCTTTGGCTGTGGTAGCTGTGTGCCATGCTTGTTTATGATGCAGAGTGCAGGCAGGAGCCATCCTTGCCTGTTCAGTGAAATGGTGTGGTGGGCTGGAGCCATTTAAAGTGGGGGCCTACCTTATCCGCTGCAGAGATGTGGCAACTGGCAGTGTGGTCAGCTTGTCCCAGTTGTACTGGGTCGGTGCTCCGCCTTGGCGCACCTTCTGCTTCCTCAGGTAGGGCAGAGCTTGGGACTAGCAACAGGCATGTCCCCGTGATCAGAATACACCTTGGAAAGGTGGGATTTTCCTGGGGTGAGAGGAGAGAAGGTGGGGGGGGGGCTGGGAATTTGACCCTTTTCTGTAGAGGACAGCTGAGGCACTACTGACAGATGTCCATTCTGGATATGGAGGTTTTGTCACTTCCCCAGGATTTAATGTGACCGTGTAAGAAACATCTCTGTGGGATTACTTCTTTCTTTTGAGTATGCCTGATTTATTGACCCCCCCTCTTGTTTCTTCCAGGCATATGTGTATGGTAATGCGTGGGGTACAGAAAATGAACAGTAAAACAGTAACCAGCACAATGTTGGGGGTATTCCGGGAAGATCCAAAGACCCGCGAGGAGTTCTTGACACTCATCAGGAGCTGAAACTGTGTCATTCTCTAAATGCAGTCTGGAGATTGTTCTGTCCAGTGTCACTGTCTGTTCTTACTTGTTCCTACATCTCACTTTTAAACTAAATCGTTGTGAATTGTTGTCATAGTCTTTGTGCAGTAAAAGACTTCTGATGGCAAATGAAAAATGTAATGATAAGGTAGGCTCCTCCTGGATGTCCAATGATGCTGATGTCACAGAATTACAAGCTACAAACAGGGGTTTAGGAAATGTTTTTCCATCTACAACGCAGAATATACTGCTGTTAGGAGACAAGCGGGGCTTAGGAGTTAAATGGGTATTTATGAAATAGTTAGGTTTATTTAGATTAAATATGGAGCGGCATGGGAAACAATTGAAAGGCTGTGGATCCTTGTAGGACCACTTACACTGCAAATACCGTACCTCTGGTTCTGAATTATCTCTGACTATATTTTATTACAAGTCCTGCAGTGGCTGTTTCAGTATCTGGATATGTATGTTATACCTCTTTGAGATGTTACCTCTGGTGGTGTTTTATGTTCTTGCTAGTATTAACCCTCCTTTTTTTGTGTGGGGTTTTATTATTTTGCTTGTGAAATTTAAAACACATTTTTCCTGGCCTCTTAACATGCAGGAAACTAACATCTAAATTATTTGGGGCACAGCCTTATCTCGATATAAAGGGTTTTATGCACCTTTTTCGTCTGTGCCTCAGAATTTCTGACCACTTTAACTGTAAGTTTCTTACTATTTTAAAGCAAACTTTAACAGAGCGGAGGAAAAAAAACCCAGAGTCTATCTGCAAAGTGCTAAGATATCCAAAGAGGTTTTAATGATATTTATACCTTGAGCTTTCCTTCTTGGACTTCTGAGGTTTAGACTGAGAACCTAAATCTAGTCTGATAATGGGAAAATGAAGATTTCTTTTCAAGTATTTCAAAATTTGCATCTCATCAATGTTGGACCAAAGGTGAGCACAGAAATCCTGAACACAGCACATTGTACCTCTCCTGCCTGATGGCAGGTCATTTCAGGGCAAAGTAACCTGAAATGACAACAATTTATTTTGCAAGAGCAATTGAGAAAAGCATTTCCAGGGCCATCAAAATGAATTAAACCACATTTTTCTTTGTATGTGGCAACATCTGTATGTGGCAGCATTGGTACAAAGTTTCAGTCAGCTGGACTTGGCTGAACTTCTTATACTTTGTGACAATTTTAATGGGTGTTTTGTAACTCTTAATTGGGAAAACATGAGGCGCAAATGAAAACCACCCTTCTGAAACTGAGCACAGGAGGGAAAACTTAAAAACCAAAATGTCAGCCAGGATGTCAGATGCCCACAATGCAGGTTCCCATAGTCATATCTGCTCTGCTGAATATGAATCCAAGATGTTCTGTACGCTAACCTAAAAGGCAGTTCCTGGCCTGGCAAGCCCGATCTTACCAACATTCCTGTCTCTTGCTTCAACCCGTGTTGGAAACAAAAGGAAAATCAAGGCTGGTCAAATTTCCATTGGGCCTAAGGAACTTTCAAGAACAACAACTTCATGTGTTTAATTACGCTAATTTTACCTCGATGACCTTTACAGCTTTATTGGAAAAATCCTTTATAATACCCTCTGTCCTGGATTCTGTATAGTTAGGTGCTGTACAGGTGTTTGTCTGCTAGTGTACACAAGGTTTGTGTTGCACATTTATAAAATACACTGACCCTATGGCATTTGTTTTCCGCCAATGATTGAGAGCAGATATTGCCACTTTTCAGTTCCATATGTGTATCCAGCTGAAAAGCCTTAAATCTTTCTTGCCTGAAGCTCAGAGTAAAACTCTCTTTCTTTAGCTCAACAACTGAAAGGAGAATTTGAGGACCAAAGGGGCACACACTAGTACATTTCTCTTTGCTCGCTTTAGTTTGGAAATTAAGTCTCTGTAAAACACTGTCTTGCTCCTGAGGTAACGAAAAGTTGCGTTTTAACCACTTATCTCTATTCAGGATAAAGTTCGTATTGCACCACCACTGTTTTTTTTATTTCTGTATGACCTGTAGTCCTTAAAACATACCTCTCTATACTTGTGGCCTTGGATTTTGTTCCCATTTTTGCTGTTGTAAGACTTGGTGCATTTTTTGGAACATCAGTATCGTTCACATACACAAGCTTTAACTACACCAGTGTGTATATATGTATAGTACATACAGCCTGCTGTTGTACCACGTAAAAGTCCATTGTCTCTAAAATATTAAAGCACAGTATTATCCCGTGGAGTGGTAGCGTCCTTGGTGACTTGGAGGCGAGGGCATCGCACAAGGAAGCGGCACAACCTCTGTCTCCGTGGGTGGGGGTTGTTTTGGCATTAGCAGGTGCTCCAAGGCTGTGATGAGGTGTTGGGTTGTTCTTCTCAGGCAGTAGTTGCTGTTGTCCCCTACTGAGTCCCCCTTTGTTGGTTGGGCAGCAAAAAAACCTCAAGATCTGGTGTCACCTTCTTCTTACTGGTCCTTGGTGCCAGAGAAACCAACAGTAAATATCGTTGGGGCAGGGAAGGTGGGAAGCAGTGGCTGCTTTGGCATGGCTGTTGCAGGCATCAAGGTTCACGTGGCCTTATAGTCCCCTTGTACACTTAAGCCATTCCAGATGCCTCATTGCACTTTACTGTGGGAATACTTTGTTTCTGGCCAAATGTTCAAATTACCTGAACAAATCTGTCCCAACAGCAGGTGTGATGCAGGTGTGACAAGAGACCTTGAAGCTGAAGTCTTTGTGCTTTGTCTTGGTGGGGTCACCCCACCAGGTACTGTGCACAGCAATGAGCTCAGCCTTTGCTGCACTGTTCCTGCAGGCTGGGGAGGCTGTCTCAAAGCCACCGCCTCCCTGCTGCCCTCCCAGGAAGCAGATTCTGCTGAGATTCAGGGGAAGGAAAAAAAGAAAAAGTACAGATCCCAGACTCCTGAGGAGCGTTGTAGCCAAAGCTTTGCCCAGGGGCAGCGTGGAGGGAAGGGGGACTGGGCGGGCTGCGTGTGGCTGTGCTCGTACACCCATGGACATCTTGCAGCTGACCTGTCACTTCTCAGCACCCAGAGTCACCAGACGGAAAGCAGGCTGTGCCTGCGTGCTCCAGGGGAGGCCCTTTGTAGCCCTTTCGCGCTTAACGTTTGCTCTTCTGTATTGCCAGGCAGTTTCAAGGGGCAGCCGGTGTCTGCGCTGCGGTCGGAGCCGTGACCGCACCGACATGAGCGTGACCTGCAAGGCGCTGACGTCTGGCAGGAGCCCTCGTCAGGCTGCGTTGGCCCGGGCTTTTCTGCAGCACGATGAGGAAAGGAAAAAGATGACATGAAATTACCAATCACTTTAATCTTGTATCTGCTTCCCTGTGTCGAAGCACAAGATAAACCAGGCCAGGGTGGGGAAAAGGCAAACAGAGAAGTTTTGGGGCTGCCAGCAGGGATGGGGAATCTGCTGGTACAGCATGGCTCTGTGGGTGAATGCTGCGGTAGTCCAAAATGGAGGAGTAATGAATGAAAACTCCCTCCAGCCCTTCGTGTGTTCTGTTGTGGTTTTTTTCCCCCCAAATGGTCTGTCCTGTGTGGAAATAACCCTCCTGGGAAGCCGCAGGAGCATTGTCAGGAATTTGTCTTTGTCATGAAGCTGAGTTACTTCTGTGTTTCCCACGGTTGGATATTAAAGCCAGCGTGTGGTGGGAAGCAGCCTGTTTGTCAAAACAGGCATTTCTGCAAGAAGTTTTCTATTCCCTCCCTCTTTAATTTTTTTTAGGGGTGGGATTGGGAAGGAGCCTCCCTGAGTTTTGTGATCATGGGAAAATGTGTTTTCATTGGGGCAAAAAAATATTCAGCTTGAAAGTATTCACAGCTCGAAAAGACAGAAGGGAGCACTACGAACCAAATCTGTAAAAGAACAAAAAGCTGTTATTAAGGCGACAACCCCCCATCCCTGCCCTACCACACCTCACATGATCCCACCTGCTTTATCACATGCTCTATTCATTTCCTCATACCCTGCAGTGGCAGCTGTTGCTTATCAGGTTTTTTTCCTCAGGAGTCCCCCAATAAGCAGCTTCTTTGTGTTGTTTTTTTTTTCCTATCACTGTGCTGTGGGGTGATCAGACAGCAAATCCCTAGGTTGTGCACAGCCAGGTCCTTGGCACAGGCTCCCTGGTCCTCTCCCCTCATGTTCAACCTCTAGGTGAGGGGTATGCTTCAGTTCCGGAAACTTTTCACAGCTAGGAGCCTCGGGAGGTGATGAGTCCTGCTTATCTCACAGTGCGAAAAAGAGGCCTTGGTTTCCTGTGCTCTGGTGTGAATTCCCTACAGACCTGGCTGGTGGGTCACTTGCTTTGCCAGCAAGTCCCAGCTCTCCCTGATGTGGGAGCTTGCTGGAGATGGGGATGCCTCTCCTGGAAACACTGGGCAGAGATCTCCTGCCCAGCTGCGTTGCTCGTGACTGGACCTCATGCTGTCTTTGTGCTCCCAAGGCCGTCGTAGATATTTGTTCTCCACTAAAAAGCACAAGTCCCAAATCTTCTTCAAAGCACCCTGTTGTGTACAAGATCCTGCTGGTGATCATCAAGATCAGCTTGATCTTGCTAATGATCAGCTTGATCTGACAAGATGAGGCCCCACCTCGAATGCCGGGCTCAGGTTTGGGCCCCTCGGGACAAGAAGGGCCTTGAGGGGCTGGAGCGTGTCCAGAGAAGGGCAGCGGGGCTGGGGCAGGGTCTGGAGCACAAGTGTGCTGGGGGGCGGCTGAGGGGGCTGGGGGGGTTTAGCCTGGAGAAGGGGAGGCTGAGGGGAGCCCTTCTCGCTCTCTGCAGCTGCCTGAGAGGGGCTGGAGTGAGGGGGGGGCTGGTCTCTGCTCCCAGGTCACCAGTGACAGGACGAGAGGAAACAGCCTCAAGCTGCGTCAGGGGAGGTTTAGATGGATATTAGGGAAAATGTCTTTCCTGAGGGAGCGGTCAGGCCCTGGCACAGGCTGCCCAGAGAGGTGGGGGAGTCACCATCCCTTGGAGGTGTTAAAAACTGTGTAGACGTGGCACTTGGGGCCATGGTTTAGGAGGCCTGGGGGTGTTGGGTTGGTGGATGGACTTGATGATCTTAGAGGTCTTTTCCAGCCGTAATGATTCTGTGATTCTAAGAACGGTCAGGTAGGTGGTGAATAGTGAATGTTGCTGCCCAAAGACGTGAGAGCTGCCAGGCCAGCCCAACCTGTCCCCAAGGAAGCTCATGGAAACATGGCCAGCCTTGTGGTTAGGTCTCTGAGAGGGAGGTATGAGGAACCTGGGCGGTACCGGCTAGCTGGGAAGCGCCTGACAGATGGCTCTGAGCGTTCAGCAATGGGGAGCTGCAAGCCAGAGTAGGACTGGTATGTCCATGGGTGCAGTATGGGTTCCTGAGTGGGTGGCTGTTGTCTAGGCCTCACCTAGGTTGAGTACCTGTCAGCACTTGTGGGGAAAGCATCTGAAGGGATCTGCCTTTCCTTGGGCTTTTTACCCAGGGGATCCCAAAACAGGCTCTTTCGAGCCAAAATTCTGCCTTCTGAGTGGCTGCAGTCAAGGACTCTGCTCATCCTGGAGACTTTATGCAGCCATCACAACCTTCCAGCAGCTCGTAGTTGCTTAGTGGGCTCAAATTGCTCTTTACCCAGCCTCTGGTTTCTGCCCCTGCTCTCTTGAGTGAGTTGTTGGTGTTGGGAAAGAGCTCCGAATCAGCCGTGCCCTTTGAGCTTTGGCTGAGCCCTTCTGCCAAACTCCTGGAAATAACCTTTATGAGATGCTTTGCCTTCCAGGTGTATTTAAAGTTATAGTCATGATTTAGTAGTTGAGAGGATAGAAGACATTAAGGCTCTTTTTAATATGCCTTGGGCTGGGCTGTTAAGAGGGACAGCAAATAAATCGCAATGTTCAAAGAAATTTTGCTAAAGTACCCAAGGAATGTAATTACAAGGAATTGGTTTATTTTTTTGACAACTTTATATTGTGTTTTTGGTGTTGGGGCTCTGCAGGGGCGGTTTTGGCAGAGTGGACTGACCATGTTACCTCTCTGTTTGCTCTGCTGCTCTGTACCGAGATTGCAACAGTAAAAGCAAAGGTTAAAAATCCACCATAAGAGCAGCTAACTGAGCTCCACAGGCCTGTAAACTATTTTAAAAGTGCTAAGGCAAACCACAATGGTGAGTCCTTTGCCTGGGTGTGTACGAATGCCACCAAGGGAGCAATTCCTGGGTGGGTGCCCACCACCCAACTTTCACGTGTGACCTGGGAACCCTTTACCGAGTGCTACGGGAGGGCGTTTGTGCCTCAGCTCCGTCCTGCCCTGGCCATGAGTGCCCGTACACCCTGTCAGCATCCCCCGTTCCCCTAGAGAAGCCGTATCTTACCATAAAGCTGGCATGTCTTTAGTTCCCTTGTCCTGCAATGCTGGCGGCAGCTGTGCCCCGACCCACCGGAGAGCTGCGGGAGCAGGTGGAGGAGGTGACCGCCGTGGCTCCAGCTGGGCAGCGCGTCGATGCATAGGAAAAAGGCAAAATTTCTGCTTCCCATATAAATACTGTTATCAGCATCCAGCATTAGAGACATTATTACAAGCAGATTGGCCAGTGAATGACTGGGGGTGCGTGTGGTATCTTTATGGTAAAAAAAGCTAGACTTTTTTTTCAATCACCTGGTAGGTTAGCCCCTGCTTTTTGACAAACTGTCAAAACCAAAAACTGTAAAACAAATAATAAATTTGTTTTTACCTATTATTAAAAATGTCCCTGCTCACTGCAGGGGCGGGGTTTGGACTAGATGACCTCTAAAGGTCCCTTCCAACACAAACCATTCGGTGATTCTATGATTCTGTTATTTTTACTGACTGCAGGTAGGAAGGGATCATCCTTTGCATGTGTTTTCTGCTCTAACCAGAAATATCGCAAGTTGTGTGGCCTGTAGATAGCATTAATTATTGGAAGACAATAAGTTTGCCTTAAACATCTGCCCTGTTGGCGTCGCCTTCATAACATACCTGCAGGATACGTTTAGGATCTGCATTTGTTTTTAAGGCTGTGTAGGGTGACAGCCCTTAGCGCTGCGTAAACGCTTCCTGCGGGGGCCCAAACCCACGCAGCCACAGGGGTGCCAGCCCCAGGGCCACGGGCAGGCTGCACCTCAGGTCTTTGCTCATCTTCTCCAGTCTCTTCGCCATTGCCCATCCTCTGGGGAGATAAACTGGGAGAGAAATGGGTACTATTGCAAGGAGCCAGCGCAGCCAGTGGAGAGAAAAAGGATGGGAAAGGTTTTCTGTAGGGAGGCAGCAGCAGGAGGGGTAGCTGGCAGGGAAGCTGCAAAGGTCCTGGCTCCGGCTCTGGCTGGGTGATGCGGCAAGAGGGGAGAGAGGGCCGAGCTGGGCCCCAGCCTCTGTAGCTGCCTGCCTGTGCCCGGGGAGCTACAGTCTGTGGCTCCCTCTGCTGAGCCAGGCCCCGAGCTCTGCTCACCACAGGAGAGGAGCAAGACCTTTCATGGGGGCTGCAATTGCTTTTCGGGGAGCCCTGGGGCCCACCCCGACACCAGGCTGGGGGCACGGTGGGTGGGAGAGGGGCACCCAGCCCCTCTGCTGCATCCCGCTGCCGGGTGATGCTGCCCTGGGCAGCAAATGCCAGCCTGTACCACCTCTTCATAGGGGATGGAGATGGAGCCGATGTGTCAAAAAGCAGGGGCTAACCTATCAGGATGATATAAAAAAAATTTATTACTATTTAAAATTGGCCAAAAAGCTATTTTCTGTCGAAAATTAGGAGCTCTGGCTGAGCTGGGCAATTTCTCCTCTGACGAAGCTTGGTCACTGGTGGTGTTTTCTTAGGGAAAAGGGGAAAAATACCACTGCTTTGCTCTTCCAGGCGCCTGCAGCCTGCAAGCACTGCTTCGCTGCTGCCCCGGCTCTGCCCGCGCTGGGCTTTGGGCTCCTTCCTCAGGCGAAGGTGGTCCCCTCGTCGCTGACCGCTCCCTTCGGTGGTGCCGACGGCTCCACGGCAGGCAGTGCAGCTCTAGCACCCTCTCCCCCAAACTGCATAGGGATGGGTGCCCTTGCTAGGCCAGCTTAAGCGGCCATCACCAGGCACTTTGCTGAGAGGTGCAGAGGGGTGGCCTCATCTTCATAAGGCTGCAAACTCTGCCCAGGTAGACATATAGAGCGCTATAAATATAGGGTACCCATTCTGATCCCGCGCTAGGACCTGTGACCTGCAGGGTGGATGCAGGGACCACTCAGCCCCACCGCATCCACCTCCCCACGTGAGTGAGCCCATAGCCCCAGGGTGCCCATGCCAGGCATACATTACTGAGCTATTTGCAGATCCCAATTAAAACTAGCTCCCCGGAGCGCTCAGCGGCTCTGCTGAGCCCTGCCGTGAATTCACGCTCTAAAAGCGCTGTCAAGCATCTGCCTTTGCTGCAGCTGAACAGGGTCAGGCTGCTTACAGGAACAACTGTCTCCACGCAGCCTTGGGTGCGGATGCACCAGCTCTAGGAATATTTTCCTCCCCAGGGGGCTGCACGGCATTGTTTGCTGCTCACGAGGGGGTGACAGAGGCCACGACAAGCAAAATAGTCCCGCTGCTGGTGATGAGCCCGGTGCTGCTGGCGTGGGCTGCCAGCCCATGGCTCCGAGGAGCAGCGTGGCGGTGGCAATTTGGTATATTCCAAGAGTGGGTCCCCAGCTGGCAGAGAGCCCACTGTTATCATCCAGCCTCTCCCGCACAGCCTCAGCCAACAGACCTGGGGAATTAATTATTCCTTGAACTCGAGGAGCGCTTCTGGTAAAGCCCTCTCCATCTTGATTAAAAACTTTCCTGTAATGGGAAATCCTTGCCTACCACTGCTGATAAATTGATCCCCTGGCTATTCCCCTTGCTGTTAAATATGAGGCATTTGTACCTGCACCGGGAGCCTGGGGTTAGGGCCAAAGGGACAAAGCATCCCCTGAGAGGGTGCGCCTGGGTGGCTGCGCCAGCTCCCAGGGCTGCGGCTCCTTTCCATCACCCTTCGGGGTAGGTGTAGAAAAGACCCTGTTAACAAGATAACCTGAGGTTATCCCATGCTTGGCAGGGATGCTGTCAAAACCAGTACAGCCAAGCAGCTGCTAAAACAGTGGCCACCGGCTCCTGCCTTTGCCTGCAAGGAGCCGGGCTGGATGTGGGCTGCAGCCTCCACAGGGCAGGAGACCGCGAGCCCGACTCTCCCAGGCTGGGTGCGTGGTGGGAGCACAGGTTGGTAAGGCCTTTAATCTCTGGTGCTGATTCATCCAACAGCTCCTGACAGCACAGAAATGTTTTTTTTTTTCTCTTGCTTTTCCTTTTTTAAGCCTTTCTAATTTGCCTGTCTGAGGGACCCACAGACTCTCCCTAACCGCACGGCTGCTGCGGACTTTCCTTGGAGCCTTTTCAGCCCTTCCAGCTCCAATTTTCCATCCCAGGGCTTTTTGCTTTTTCCTTTCCCTTTTCATTCTCTATTAGTGCAACAAACCCGTGCTTTGAGACCCAGACAGCAGGCACACGTACGTGGAAAGGCAAACTGTTTATGGAAGGAAAAGGCATTTCGCTGGGGTTTAGGTAATGCTTTTCTTAGCCGCGTCGGGAGGGCTGATGCGTGGTGGGTGCAGGGAGCTGTTGCCTGTGAGCTGCGGATGTGGGTGCTCTCCTGGGCAGGGTAATTTGGGCGGGACTGAACCTGTGATGAATGTTCCCTCCTGGGTGGCCCGGCCCATGATGCTCAGGAGTGTCTTTAAATAGAAAGGCCTTGAGGACATGCTTTTGGGGTACTTGGTCTCATCAGCGTTGGGGAGCTTACTAGGAGACTCTTCCAAGGACAAGCAGCGGATGAGGTTTTCAAACAACCTGAAGAAGCCCCATGTTTGCAGGTTCTGCTCATTGTGGGGGACATTAACCACCCCGATGCCTGCGGGAGAGACACCACAGCAGGGCCCAGGCCACCCAGGAGGTCTCTGGAGGGCACCCATGACATTGACCTGACACAGGCAAGCAAGGGGAGACGGTCTGCTCCACCTCACGCTTGCAACCCAGTAAGGACTGGTGGGGTACATGAAGGTTGGGGGCAGTGCTGGATGCCCAAGGAGCTCCTGGCACAACTCAGGCATTGAAAGGAAGCATATGAGAGACAGAAGCAGGGACAGGGGCCCCGGGAGAAGCATAGGGACACTGTGTGGGCATCCAGGGATGGAGCTTGGGAAGCTAAATCTCACCTGGAGTTGGAACTGGTGAGAGATGTGGACATGCACAAGTCCATGGGGCCTGATGGGGTGCACCCACGGGTGCTGCGGGAGCCACCGCAAGGCCACTGCTAGTGATCTTGAAAAGGGCATGGTGATCAGGGAAGTTTCTGAGGACTGGAAAAGAGCCAAAGTCACTCCTTTCCTCAAGAAGGACAGGAAGGAGGCTCTGGGGAGCTGCAGGCCAGTCAGCTTCAGCTCCACACCTGTGAAGGTGGTGGAGCAACTAAGCCTGGACACCGTTTCCAGACACCTGAAGGACAAGAAGGTGATGGGGAGCAGTCAATGTGGCTTCACAAAGGGAACGGGTGCCCATCCAGCCTTCTGCACTGCGGTGACTGGCCCAGTGGGCGAGGGCAGAGCAGCGGGTGATTTATCTTGACTTCGGTGAGGCTTTTGACGCTGTCTCCCACAACACCCTCATGGACAGGCTGACAAAGTACAGACTGGATAATTTGACATTAATGTGGGCTGAAAACTGGCTGACCGGCTGGGCTCAGAGGGCTGGCTTCACTGGCACAAAGTCCACCTCGAGGGTGGGCAATAGTGCTGTACCCGAGGGGTCAATAATGGGGCCAACTACTCTTTTAACCTCATCCTCAGTGACCTGGACACCGTCACGCTGTCAGCATGTCTACAGCTAATACAAAACTGGGAGGAGTGGCTGACGCACCAGAAGGTCATGCTGCCATTCAGAGGGACCTGGACACGCTGGAGAAATGGGCTGAGAGGAACCTCATGAATTTCAGCAAGGGGCCAAGTCCTGCGGCTGGGGAGGGATAACGCCATGCACCAGTGCACACTGGGGGCCTACCAGGCAGAGGGCAGCTTTGCAGAGGCGGACCTGGAAGCCCTGGTGGACACCAAGCTGCCCATGAGCCAGCAATCCACCCTCACGGCAAAGGTGGCCACCAGCATCCTGGGCTGGATTGAGAAGACCATCTCCAGCAGGTCAAGGAGGGTGAGCCTGCCCTGAGACACACCTGGTGTGCTGGGCCAGTGCTGGGCTCCCCAGTACAGGAGGGACAGGGACATATGAGTGCAGTGAATGGCTAAGCTGATGATTTAGAGCTTGGACTAGTTGAGAAGAGCCTGCAGGAGCGGGGCTTTGTCAACTGGGAGAAGTGGCAGCTCAGGGGGTTTCTTACTGATGCATCCAATGCAAAGGGGGATAAAAACGAGCTACAAGAGGCAATGGCTACAAGCCGAAACATGGGAAAGTCCATTTAAATGTTAGAAAAAGCCATTTTGTAACCAAAAGCATGGTCTAACCCTGCACCAGGCTGCCCAGAGAGGTGCAGCCACCACACCTGGAGGTAGCCAACCCCACGCCGAGCACCTTGCTCTCCCTGCCCCTGCTGAGTGAGGCGTGGGAGGGGGTGATCTGGGTGGTGGGGTGGGGGGTGTCCTGCCACCCTCAGCCTGTGCACAGCCCAAAGCTGAGAAAATATGGAAAAACCTGGTCCAGAAGCCATGATCCTGCTGAGTGCCCACGGCAAGCGGCAGTGCTAGCTCAGAGCATCCTTCCCTGCCCACTGCAGCCTAAGGCAGGTCTGAAATTTGCAAGGTTTTAGCCCAGACTCAGTCCAGCCTTAAAAACCCGACCCAAATGTCTCCATGCACACGCTGAGGCTCTCGGCTGAGCGGGCTCCTCTGTGTGCCTCCACAGCCTCATCTGCAGCCTCCGAGCTGCTCCAGCCCCAATTCCCGCTGATTTCAAGAGAAAAGCCCGTATCTGAACAGCTCCTGGGGCGTGGGTGTCCCAAAGGGACAGAGAAGCAGCTGCGTGGGGAATGCTGGGGATTTGTAAGCCCTGCCACGGATTTTATATAAAGCTGATAAACCCCCCTGCAGGACTATGCAACTCCTCCTCCCCTCTCTTACCCCACAGGGCTGGCCATTTATTTTATTCTATTTTTTTTTTAAAGTATGAAGCCATCTGCCAAAAAAGAGCGTAAATAAGGAGGCGCCACACCCCAGTGTTACAAAACCTTGTATTAATCATCTCCCTTCACTTTCAATATAACGTTGATATGAAATATAGCCATGATTCCTAGTTACATGGGAGGAAATGAGTAATAAATACATTGGAGCAAGTTGAAATCACAAGGGTGTTTCACTGGGAACAACATTTGAAAACTGTACACTTGCAAAGACCGGCATCTCCAAACATTAGTATTTCTTTATATCGGGAAGCTTTTACATGTAACAAACATGCTATTTCCATATATGACAAAAAAAAAAAAAAGTTTAAAAAATATGCATTGCTCGGCAACATTAACTAGGCAAAAATAGTTCTTTGTGCACTAACTTTGTACAGAAAAACCAGGACTAAAGGCATGCATGTACAATAAAAAGCTGCCCGGGAACGGCATGCAACAGAAGAGAGTTCAAAGCTTTTTAAAGTAAGCTTACAATATGCATAAATACATAAGGGTTATATATATTAATAAGGGAGGAAGTATTTGTTTAACATTATTAACATTCCTGGTTTTTTTTTTCTTCCTATTCCTCCCAGAGGAATACACATTCACCTTTAAGTAAAGATAAAGGAATACAAAAAATAAAACTCACTTTGCAAACTCTGATGACTCGTATAAAATCAACTTTAGTGTTATCGTCGCTGTGTGCAAATTATAGACGTCTGCAGGACCCACTTTCCATCAGGCACATTCAGAAAGCCAAACCTGGGGCACGGCTGCACCCCGACATGGAGAAAGGTGACAACAGAAATAGTTTCCCTAAGTGCTGACCAAACTCGAGCTTTGATCCGCGCCACTCGCGGGTGTAAATCACAGTTTTGGATTTTCCTGCTGGATGCTGGCCGGGCTTGACCCCCCCCTCCAAGATTTTTTTTTTTAAATGAGCTGAGCGAGCAGAGGCAAAGCCCAGCTCAAGTCGAGTCGAGCGCAGGGCTTGTCCCTGGGGAGGGGGAGGACACCTCGAAAGAAAAGGGTGGGTTTTTATTTCTTTTTCCCCTGGGTGTCGCAGCCGCGGGGAGCATCCGCCGGACCCAAGGACACTTGGGCGCTGAGCTGGCCGGCCTCCCCCGCTGCAGCCGGGGACGGCTCAGGGGAACAGCACCAGTAAAAGGTCCCCGGCGGGTGCTGGGGGGGGCCAGGGGCTGACTCTGGGGGAGCAGGGGGGGGAGATGCCCACCCGACGCCGAGGGCCCCCGCGGCGGCGACATTGCCCTCGCCACGACGCGCGCGTGGTACAAAACAGTTGCACGTGGGGTGAATGGGTGAATACAAAAAAGAAAGGCACTGCCGCTTTATTACTAAAGATTTGACTTCACAGCCTCACTCATGCAACTGTTTTTTTTTTTCTTTTTTCTTTTTATAAATAATTTTTATTTTCTTTTAGGATTCAAGCTTTTTTTTTGCCTTTTTGTTTTTTTTTTAGATTTCTTTCACTGGAGCTCTGCTGCCTGCACTCAGCGCAGGCACCCCAGAGCCAGGCAGGACTTCCCGAACGCAACTGAAGCCACTTTTTTTCTTTTTTTTTACTTAAAAAAACCCCAAGAAACAGCAAACACAACGAAGTCATTATTAACCTATACACTGTCAATGGAAAATAAGCTGCTTTTTTTTTTTTTTTAACAAAAGGAAAAAAAACAATTGAATTATTTGGTGGTCGTTAATAACAGACATAATCATGGTTACCAGCCATAGCAAGTTAATAGGTAATATATCCAAAATAATATCTCTTAACAATCAGATAACCTCTGTTTCTATAGTCAGCGAAGGAATAAATAGAATTTCAGCTCCGTAAATACATTTGAGCCTTCCCTGGGGAAAGGCTCCTGCTACGGCGGTAGTGTTCACACCTCGGTTTCATACAACCTGGGGGTGCTCGGTGGGGTGACCCAGGGCCCCAGCGCCAGCCGGCGCCTGCGGCTCGGCCCCCCCCGGCCCCCGCTTCACCTCCTCACACCTCTTCCCAACCTCCCTCGCTTTCGGGTTTTCCCTTCTCTGCTCCCCCCCCAACACCCCCCTACCCCCATCTCATGCCTGCCGGGAAACAGGACACCAAGGAACAGCAAACATAAAACATTGCATTTGGCACTTGTTTTTAAAGAAAAAGACTCAAAAATGCTGCATGGAAATGGAGTCACACATCTCCCATCCCCGCCGGCCCAGCTGACGCTCCGGGTCCCCCTTAGCTCCCAGCCCTGCTCCGGCCGGTCCCGGCACTCGCTGCTGCCCGTCGGTGCTCACGGCCGAGCCCATTTTGGGAATATTGCTGCAGCCCCCGTGGCTGCCGCACCCACCCGTCACCTCCCTTCATTACTTAATTTTAAATTTATTATTATTCCACCAGGGGACTCAGAGCATCATCAGGCCCGGCAGGATCAAAGCCAGTGCTACGCCGAGCATCGCCACGGGCACGGATGGCGGTTCTGGCCCCGACCTTGCTTTGAGCATGGGCTTGAGCAGCGCCATATCAGGTTTATCTATTTAATTCCCTTGGACCAAATTTAGCTCCCTGTTACAGGAAGCAATGCAGTGGCGGATGAGGAGGCAGCTGAGCAACACCTTCTCCCCAGCACACGTTTAATGCCAAGAAAAATGGGGCTGTGGAGCTGTATTTTGGTGCCCTTTGGGGCTTGGTTTTTATTTGGCTAAATAAAAACCATGCGCTCGGTCCCAAGCCTCCTTCATCCCTCATCGGCCACCTCGGGGCTGGAAAAGCCCCTCGTGGCTGGATTTCGGCGGGCTGGGGGCAGATGTGTGAAGCCAGGATGCAGCACCTTCCCGGTACCCACGCAGGCAAGGCAAGAGACAAGGAAACTCACCCAGAATCCCCCCCCTTTGCCGACATCCCCGGGACCCTCCGCTAGGCGAGATGCCCCCCACCCCGAGCCCCGGCACCCTGACCCGTGCCAGGGGAGCAGGGACGGGGGGGTGTGTGACCCCACGCCCGGTAGGTGCCCGCCGACCCTCCGCCTCCGCTGCTTTGTGCACAACACTGCCTCGAAACTGCCGATGCTCTTGGCTGAACTGAAAGGAAATTTTGGGGTTATTTATTTTTTTTCTTTTTTAAATCTGGGCTCGCCGGGCCAGTCCATGCCTGAATGCAGCGAAACTCAAGAGACGGGACCACCGGCCCCCAAGCCCCGGGCGGGACAGGCAACTCCTCCCCAAAGGGTTTTTGGTCGTACACACCCGCGTGATATTCAAGATTCATTCGTATCCTCATCCAGAAACAGGGTTTGCCCGCGGTGCTCCGGTGAACCCTCCGTTGTCAGCACTCTCCTGCCGCGTCCCCCCCCAACCCTCCCCATGCTTCTTCATCATCGTCGATTTTTCACCTTTTTTTTCCCCCCCTTAGCATGGATGTAATAAATGACAACACAAATTCCAAGTCTAATGATATGTTCACAAGGACAATCTACACATTCACAAAATTAAAACAGGAGAGAGAGAGAAAGAGAGAGGAGAGGAGAGAGAGGAGAAAGGATGCAAGCTATCGCTGAGGCTCCCTGCAAGCCCCGACCTCGCCGCTGGACCCGCAGCAGTTGTTCTCCCGGCCAGCGTCCCCGTCGCGACGCCTTCTAGATCGTGGAGGTTCGGTCGACACCATCTGCAAGCGGGAAGGGAGAGTTAGAAGCAGCCCTGGCAAGCAGCTGCTCATGTTGCACTGGTAACCCACCCCGAGGTGGAGGGCATGGACCCCCCCCAGAGCACCCCAACCCACGACCCCTGTGACAAGGTGGTAGCATGGAGACACCCTCCCCATCTCCCCAGGGGTCTGCAAAAGGATTTTGGGGTGTCCGGACTCTGCCGGTGCCTGTGTGCTCTGTCCGCAGCCCCTCCAAGTCGCTGTCGCAACACCGGTCCAGGCCTTCTGCCACAACCCCACAGCACCTTCCCCGGGAGCAGAGGGGGTTTCTCGGCAGCCTGGATGCCACAAGGTGAATGTGAGTCTGGGACCGCCCCCACAGCAGGACAAGTTCATGACCCACTGCCCAGGAGCGGGTGGACGGGGATGAAGCCGCTCCTGGGGGGCTGCCTTGCCCTGCAGCTAACCCAGCCCTGCAATGCCCACACTGCAGAGGATGCAAAATTTTCCTTCATCAGAGGACCACATCAGGAACCGCCCCCAAGGGGTTGTTTCCATCTCCCCAGAGCCCCCCGTCCCCAGCACCCACAGCCCTGAGCCCAGGAGCTCGGGGTCCACAACCCACCCCAAAGCCACACAAATGACTCTGCTGCCGGCAGCCCCCTCTCCTCCATCCCCCTGGGCACCAGCAGCTCTTACGGGGCCAGAAATCTACACCCAACAGCATTTCCAACCCTCCAGCCCTCCTGTGGCCCCGATCACCCCCCCGTCTCTCATCCCAAACCCCCATCCCCGGGATGGAGTGTGGCTGGGGGGCAGCTCCTGGGGCGGCCCCCAAACAGAGCACTCCCTGTTACACTACCCAGGGCATCGTGGCCACCTCCCTCCTTAAGACTAAAAACAAACAGGTTTGTTACACCTTTTTTTTTTTCTCCCCCGAAGGTTTATTTTTTTAAGAGCTATTTATAGCACGACCAGTTTCGAGAGGCTCGGGGTATGCGACCTGGAAAAAATAACTCGGAGGAACAGTACCCTGCAGAGGAACAAGACAGCTAAGCCTCGCCTGGGCACATGCCGGAGAAACGCTTCAGGTGACAGAAGTGTCCTTGTTTTCCCGGCTGAGGATGCTGCCATGGTGCTTCCAGGGCCCTGCTGCCTCTTACAGTCCTTGCTCTCGCGTCCCTCTCCAGGGGACAGGCTGTCGCGTCGCTGCGGGGAGCCGTGCCGGTGGTGGGAACCCGGTGGCATTCATCCTCCCCAAGGGCTCCTGTCCTCAACTGTCCGACGCAGTCCGGGGATTGCCGGGGCCGAGACCCGAGCTGGTTATTTGGGAGGGTCTGGGCAATGCAGGCGGCCGCGCTCGTCCCATCGCCGGGGAGTCATCATTCGTGCTCGGGGGTCCGGTGCATCGGTGAGGGGCACTGGGCGCTTCTGGTGCCGGTGCTTTTTGCTGTGCCGGCCTCTCCATCATGCTGCTGCTGCCTTTTCCGCCTTCCCTGCCCATTTCTTCACCTGGTCCTCCTCCCTCCCCATGCCCGCTATCTGCCCACCCGGGCTGGCCCCCGCAGCTGCCCCAGGCCTGGGCGAGGAGCCGCCAGTGTCACTGGCACAGCGCCCTGCAGCCCGCGGCATGGTTTTAGCCCCGGGCCTCGGGGCTCCTGCACCCCCCGGCCAAACGAGGGACGCCAGTGGCAGAAGGGTAAAATGCTCCAAAGCCTGTGAACCGTTCGAGTGCTCCAGTGGCAAGGGCTTTATCGAGAACTAACAACAAACTAGCGAGCTAATACTAATTATTATTAGCAAGCTAACTAGTGGCTAATAAGCACGGACTCCACTAGTGCTGGGTGTAATCCCTGTGTTCGGTTTTACCCCTCTGCCGCGGCTACCTCGCCGAGAGAAGCCAATGTCCCTGTCCGACCCCCATCGGGAGCATCCCCGGGAGCATCCCTGCATCCAGCCCTTGCCGCCATCCCATCCCCTCACAGCCACAGCCTGTCCCAGCTTTTGGGGGGCGTGGGGCAGGGGCAGGTGCTGGGGGGCTCAGCGGAGGCGGTGTGGACGTGCTGGAAGAGCCCGAGGAGGAGGGAGTGCTCACCGCTGAGTGCGTGCTCCGTCATGCTCAGGCACAGGGACTCCAGCCTGTTGTTGATGTCAGGTTCAGTCACCGGCACCTGGAACTCTGCAGGGAGAAAAGGACAGGAGACCTTGGTCAGGGGACCTGGTGGGGACCCTGTCTGCCTGCTCCGCACCCCCTGCCCGCTCTGCTAATGCCGGAGTGGGTGCACACGGGGTAGGAAACCACCCGAAAGATGCCCCCAGGGGGGTCTGACCGCATGGCCGGCTCTGGCAGTGCTTCGCTTCCCGGTGCAATCACCTCTGGCAAGAGACGCTTGCAAAAATAGACATCGCTCCCGGTTCGGTAAGGGGTAAATCTCAGGAAATTCAGTGGCATTGCAGCAGGAGGTGGATGGAAATGAGGGGTTCAGGCACTGGTTAGAGATGCTGGGAGGGGAGCTGGGGTAAGAGTGGGACTGCTGCCTGGGGAGAAGGCAGCCCCGGGCTCTCCCCTTTGCTCAGACCTAGCAAAAATCCTTGATACGTGCAAAACCTTCAAGCAGCCCCGGGAAGCAGCAGGGCTGAGAGCTGCCCGTGCAGGCAGTGTGCAGGCAGGGTTAGCGCTCAGACATGGGATGGCAGCACAGGCCGGCAGAGCTGCCATCTGGTTTTCTGTGCTGGCTTGGCCGCTGCTCGGTTGCCCACGGCCCCGCTGCCCCATCTCTGGGGAGGTGAGCACAAAAAAAGTGGGGGGGACAAAGTTTGCTGTGCTGCAATGCCCTGGCCTGATCCATACAGCACAAAAATGCCCTCCCCTTTGCAGAAAAAAGCTTTGCAAGTAAGCTTTTACTGCTGATGGCTGGCGTCTCCTGCTTGCCACCAGCTTGCAGGAACATGGGATGAGGTCCAGGAGGGTTGAGGTTCCTGCAGCCCGACGAAAAGTGTTTCGGGAGCCCAGCCTCACATTATTGCTTATTTTCCTTGCAATTCGGTCCGCATCTTTGGCTCCCTGAGCCTCCTACGCCCTCATTCACCGCAGGCTAACACACAAAAAGAAAACTGTTTATTCTCCTTCAGTGCCTGCAGAAATGTGCCCTTGTCCTGGTGTTTAATCAATACCCGAGAACAGACGCTGCTTTTGCTGTACAGGACATTTGCCGCCTAAATTATGCAGTTAAAACACCGCAGGCGTGTGATGTGAGGGGAGCTGCCATGCTGAAGCCATAGCAGAAGCTCACAGATGAGGTTTATTTTACTGGCGGGGGTATGACTCCCTGTCCTGAGGTGTAAATTGTTCTGGTAAGTGTGTTGGTAAGAAAAGACACACTTAACGGCTAATGAAGGGATACACAGAGAAAAAGGCATGAATGTCCTAACGGGAAGGATGCTCCAGGGTCAGGGTCCAGGTTCAGCAGGAACCCCCATGAATCAGAGGATGCTCCTATATACAGGAGCATTTTTGCAGTGTTCAGGAAGGAAGCACCGACACAGCACCGCTTCCCTTCAAGTGCATTGTGAAAAGAATTTCCCTTGAGTGCACAAAGGCAGTCCCTCCGCACCAGCTGCCCGTGTCCATGCGTGAGCAAAAACGGTGATGGAAGAGCTGCCATCTTCCCCACCTGACACTGAGCCCCTCAGAAGCAAGCGAAGGCACCAGCCCATGTATATATATAGGGCCGAGATGTTATATATAGGGTCAAAATCCCTCCAGTGATGTCTCTGCTTGAATCAACCCAGTAATCTAGCGTCAAAGATACCCCGCTTGGGCTGCGACAGCCGGCGCTGCGAGCGGGGCTACAAGGCGAGGCTCACCGCTGTGGCTCCTTTCCCGCAGCCTCTCCTCGTCCCACCAGGCTGTGGGTAAGTGAAAAAGGAAATACTTTCTTCCTACCTGGCTGCTGAAACATCAGCATGGTCTGCGGGGAGGTGTGGACTGGCAGCGAGCGCGTCCTTTGCACCGAGCTGTGGCTCCGGCTGGGCATGCTGTTGCTGCCCCCGGGGTTGGCAAACCAGAGGTTCTGTGGGAAGCAAACAAAAAAGGGATGCAGGATGTAAAATGGAGGACTCTGTGCCATGTATTTATAACCCCCTTGAGCTCATCTCTCCCCTCTCCGCCTCCCAGTTTGCCTCGCTCCTGCCAGTCCCTTTTCTGCACCCAGCTGCATGGAGGAGAATAAGTTGCTCTGGTTTGCTTGGCTTGAACTAAAGAAGGAAAAAAAAAGAAGGGATCCAGGCAGGTTAGAGGAGAAAAGGCACAGGAAGCTTATAGGGAAGGGATGGAAAAGCTGAAGACACCGGGAATGGTGACCAACCTGTCTGCCTTGCTTGAGGATGGCGGGGCTGGCGGCAGGGCTGCGCTGGGGGGTGCCCAGCAGCCCACTGGGGCCCAGCAGCCCCAGCCGGGCAGTGGGGAGGTTGCGGGAGGGGATCTGGAACTGGCGGGGGTTTCGCCGGCCCAGTCCTGCCCCTGCAGATCCGGCTGTCGGTAAGGAGTTCGACTGGCCAAAGCCTCGGCTGCGGAGAGAGAAAGCACCAAGGGTGAGAAAATGGCCCCTTCAAGGGGACGGTGCTGCAGATGCAGGGGTGAGCGGCTGGTTTGGTGCGCTCAGACCAACAGCCAAACGTCCCGAGGGCGCCCCTGCGTCGTTGCGAAGCGCCAGATGGATGCTCGTCACCCCGCGCCCCGAACTGACGCTCGCCACCCCGCGCCCCGAACCGACGCTCGTCACCCCGCGCCCCGAACCGACGCTTGCCACCCCGCGCCCCGAACCGACGCTCGTCACCCCGCGCCCCGAACCGACGCTCGTCACCCCGCGTCCCGAACCGACGCTCGTCACCCCGCGCCCCGAACTGATGCTCGTCACCCCGCGCCCCGAACCGACACTCGTCACCCCGCGCCCCGAACCGACGCTCGCCACCCCACGCCCCGAACCGACACTCGTCACCCCGCGCCCCGAACCGACGCTCGCCACCCCACGCCCCGAACCGACACTCGTCACCCCACGCCCCGAACCGACACTCGTCACCCCGCGCCCCGAACCGACGCTCGCCACCCCACGCCCCGAACCGACACTCGCCACCCTGCGCCCCGAACCGACGCTCGCCACCCCGCGCCCCGAACAGATGCTCGCCACCCCGCGCCCCGAACCGACGCTCGTCACCCCGCGCCCCGAACCAACGCTCGTCACCCCGCGCCCCGAACCGACGCTCGTCACCCCGCGCCCCGAACCGACGCTCGCCACCCCGCGCCCCGAACCGACGCTCGCCACCCCGCGCCCCGAACCGACACTCGCCACCCCGCGCCCCGAACCGACGCTCGCCACCCCGCGCCCCGAACCGACACTCGCCACCCCATGGCCCGAACTGACGCTCGTCACCCCGCGCCCCGAACCAACACTCGCCACCCCGCGCCCCGAACCGACACTCGCCACCCCGCGCCCCGAACCAACACTCGCCACCCCGCGCCCCGAACCGACGCTCGTCACCCCGTGCCCCGAACCGACGCTCGTCACCCCGCGCCCCGAACCGACACTCGCCACCCCGCGCCCCGAACCGACGCTCGCCACCCCGCGCCCCGAACTGATGCTCGTCACCCCGCGCCCCGAACCGACGCTCGCCACCCCGCGCCCCGAACCGACGCTCGCCACCCCGTGCCCCGAACCGACACTCGCCACCCCGCGCCCCGAACCGACACTCGCCACCCCCGCGCTCCGAACCGACGCTCGCCACCCCCGCGCCCCGAACCGACACTCGCCACCCCGCGCTCCGAACCGACACTCGCCACCCCGCGCTCCGAACCGACGCTCGCCACCCCGCGCCCATCCCACGGCCACAGGTTCGCCGCGAGCTCTGCCCCTGCCCCGACCCTCCCACCCCGCTGAGGGTGGCCCTCCATCCCGCACGTGCAGCAAGAAGGAGGAGGTTTGGACACGCAACAGCAGCGGCCTTTCTTCTTCCCGTCTGCCAGTCGCCCTCCCCCCTTCTGCAGGTCTCAGCTTCACGTTTTGTTATTTTTCTTTTTTAAGTTTATTTTACTCCTGCAATATGGACCTGTTCTTAAATGCAAGCTAAAATAACGCGGGTAATTCCCCAGGCACTGGAGCTAGCAGCGCCTGGTTTCTTGAGTTTTGACTTAAAACTCTTCGTGGCTTTGAGCTGTACAAAAGAGATCTCTTGTGTGTGGATTCTCTAGTGTCTGATAAAGGTTTAGCTTATGCTGTTGGGTTTTCTTTACTGGGAACGCTTGAAGGACTGGACCTTTTCCCTCCCAGGAGGCTTACTTTTATGAACAAGGTCCTCTCTGAGACTTCCCAAGTTCTGGAAAACTTGGTTAAAATGACCTAACAAGTCCAAGATTTCCTAGGGAGGGGCTGAGCAAAAAGCACATTCTTGCAGAGGTGGGACTGATTCTGCGCCCGCTCCTGTCTCTGCACTGCAAACCTTCATCCAGCTCCCTGTGGTCAGAGCAAAACCATCTGGACCCAAGACCATGCAGCCCAAATATCTTGAGATGCTGATCTCTGGACACGAAACCATCTTTACTCCTCGGAGGGGGGGATCAGACACGCCAGCATCCCTCCCCATGTGGATTTTTGCATTTAAAACCAGAGGAAGGACACAAAAATCATCAAATAATCCTTGGAAACACGCGCAGCGCAGGTCTCCTCACCATGCAACATTGGCTTGGTGTCTCTGCCCGATTAGCTGGGCAGCAGGACCGCAACGCCATTACTGGGTTTAAGCACAGCCAAGGAGAGGAGCACTCTGCAAACCCACAGCTGCAGTTGCTTTTGCACTTCCCCATTCCCCCCTGCCTTTCTCCAGCACTTAATCACCCTTGCAGATGTTTCAGCTCATCTTCCTCCCAGCCCTCATCTCTCCTGCTTGTGCGGGTGGCTGCAAACATGCTTCAGACGACACGAGCACACTGCGATCCCCAAACCGGATGAATTTACTAGGCAGGAGTACGACAGGGTTCCTTTAAACCTCGTCCAAAAAACGTTCTTGCCATTAAATCCCCATGAGAAAAGCAGGACTGGCCACATGCTCCTTCCTCACCCACCGCTTCCCAGGAGCAGAAGAAACGCGCAATGCAACCCAAAAGCAGCGAGGAAACTGGAGACTATCCTGAGCAGCCGTTTCGAGCTGGCAGCCCCACCTCGTGCCGGGGGTCGGCCTGGGTGTGCAGCTAAACTGCTGTGCCAGTGACGGCCCAGACCAAATGGGTCCATCAGAAACCTTTGCTCTTGTCTATTCTGCTTCTGATCCTGCTGCGAGCATTGAAGCTGCTTGGTTTTTTCCATTCTAAAATACATCATTTCATTCCGCTGGGGAACACTCTGGTTCTGCACTCATTCCTTCTGAACTCACAGCGTGGCTGTCCCAATGCTCCCACTTATCTCCAAAACACTTTCTTTTTGAGAAAAAAAAGAGAACTTGCACAAGATTGCAATAAAATAGACTTAGCAGAATGAAACAAAAGGCTGATGTTATTGTTAAAACTGATCTAAAAATATCTCTTCTTGCCATAACCCCAACGCTTTCTAGGATCACCCAAAATCCAGCACCACCTTGGAAGCGAGCAAACAAGGTGTTCACAACACAGCCCTACCCAGCTTTCTGACCGCAGCCCCCCTGGCTCTGCACCATCTGCGGGCTTCAAGCCTTTTTTTGCCAGTTGATGGCTTTTTGGTGAAACTCCAGCACTGATGTAACACACAAGGGGCAGCAGCAGAGGCTGCCCAGTGCCGGGGATACGCTGCACACCTGGGAAGCGCCGAGTTCGGAGCCAGAGAGACGTGGTGGGAATCGGTGGGGTAGACGCTGACCACACAGGCAAGCAAACTAACTGCTGCTTTCCCTTCCCAGCCAACGCCTGGCGTTTTATTGCCGAAGCTTTTCCAACCCTCCTCCCTCCTGAAATGCGGCTCTGAATCTGGCAGGGTCCATCCCTCCCTGCTGGGAGACATCGGTTCCTCTCGAGATGCTCTGGCCGGGCTCCCCCAGCTGCCGCATCCATCCCTCCCCAAAAGCCAGCATACCTCCTCTGCTGCCGATAGCCTGACAGCTCCAGGAGGGATTTCCGAGGGAAAGACCGAAAGAGTTTCTGCACCTGCTGTTTCCATGACAGCAGCCGCTTCTTCTGGATCTCTGTAAACGCCTGTCCCAAAAAAAAAAAAAAAAAACAAAGAAGAAAAATAGGAAACGTGAATATTTTCCTGGACAAAGCGAGCAGGGATGCATGTGCGGGTGTGTGTGTAAAGAAAAGCAGCTGGAGCAGGCAGTGGCGTGAGCTGAGACCCATGAGCAAGTCCAGAGGGAAACCCTGGTTTCTCTCGAGGATTTACTCACCTCTGGTAGAGAAAATGCTCCAGCAGCATCCTCTGTGTCCCAGAGTGATGGCCAGTCTCTATCCCCGAGGCTGCCAACCCCCCTGGGCAGAGCAGGGCTTCCCCAAAGCTTCCTCCTAGCCCCCAGACCCACTGCTCGTGCTGCAGCACAGGCACCCAGCTGCCCGCTTGCTGCTGGGGTGTGAGCGCAGCTCCCCGCAGGGTCCCCGCCGGGTGGTGACACTTGTCACCTGGACGTGGCTCTAGAGAACACTGCCAGGGTGGGAAAAGCTGGGCTTTGGAAAGCAGAGATGCTCGTGGCATCCTGCATCCTACTCTCCTTCTCAGGGCTGGGCAGAGTTCAGCTCTGTTCCTGGCGCCGACAGCCTCTGCGGGAGGTCACCCGGGGTGAGCCCTGCCACCCGCTCGGGCTCCCTGCGAAGGTCACCCACGCAGGGGACAGACCTCCTCCCGAAACGCCCCAGACGTCCAGGCAGGCGGTGTAGGTTATGGGGACATCCATGTGCCCACCACAGCTAACTTTAGACACCCGAGGTCTCCGTGCTGCCGGCGGAGAGGAGCAGAGGTCTCTGGAGGACAATTTGGAGGCTAATTAGCACCTGACTTGATTGCTCCAAACCACCCTCCAGAGCAGATGCTCTCTCCTGGCGCTGATTACACTGGAGCCGACACAGACGGTGGTCCAGGGACACCGTCTGGTAGCGGTGGGGTGACACTGCGTCACTACGTCTGTCCCGGGCGCTCCTGGAAAATGAGCCCCTCTGCAGCTCTGTGTCTTCCTGGCTTTGCTCTCCAGCCTTGGGCATCTGCTGCCACCATCCTCGTGCCTCTCTTCACGCCTCTGCTCCCCCAGCAATGCCCAGCTCAGCCATCCAGAAAGTCCAGGCACCATTTCCAGGCTCTGATGCTCACTGAGAGGGGATCAACTGGGAGCAGACATGCTCTCCCCTCCAGCCCCGGCAGCTATTTGCCACTGCCCGTGTCTGTGTAAAGCACCAAGAAGACCATACCTATGGCTCTAAGCCTGTTTTGCAGCAAACCCAAACAGCGGGTGCCACCACCCCGTATTTCATGGGGCCAAATGTCAGCTGACACCGCAGGCGCTGCCAGCAAAATGCACTGAAATCCCCACTGTGATCAACAGAGGTGTCTGGGAGCACAGTCCAAAAAATATGTTGAAGCACTCACATTTTGCCCAGTATCCAACTATTTCATCCCAATTCAAGATCCCCCGTGCTCGGCCCTGCAGAGATGCGTGGATCAAACCTTTGCACAAGCGTGGCTCGGACACTGGCTTCAGCTGCGAGGCAAGGGGCTGCGAGCCGCCTCTCCTCTTCCACGTGGCATGCAGCACATTTTGGGGTTTGCAGCCACCAGCCCTCTCCAGAGGAGATTCTTCTGTGCTTTGACAGCATGTTTTTTTATAAACAAATAACTGAGAAACGCTTAAAGCCTGCAGCTCCTATGAGAGGGTGTGCAATGTTCCCCCGACCGCTGCCATATGGGCAGGCGATGAGAAGCAGCTTGTCTTCCAGGTGCAGCCGGCATGGGTATGAAACGCTGCTGGACACCGGGGTCGCCGGCCGTCCCTCCCTGCCACGAGCAGGAGCATGCCGGAGCCCTGCGGCACAGCCTTGGCCATCCCACGCCATCACCTGGCACAGGCAGCTCTGCTGGGAGCAGAAACAGATGCCCCTGTTGCAAAATCCCAAGACCACATGCTGCGAAACAGGAGGCAGCCAAGGGATCGCCGGGTCTGTCTGCACGTTTATCCCAGGATTTTTGCTTTCATCCAGCTGCTGATCAGACTGTCACGAGCCAGATGAATTTCCCAGCTCCAGGTCTTGGCAATTAAGCAAGCGTGGGGGGAAGCAGCATTTCCATGCACCACGTTGGAGCCACCGCCCGCTCCAGCCCTGTTCTGTCAGAATTACTATTAATACCCCCAAAAAATATTTGTGTTAGAAACCAAAAGGTTTACATAAACAGACACTTTGGAAACAGTTTCTAAGTGATGAGAACAACAGTTTGAGCTGATCCGTCACGACTCACCTCATGGATTAGACATTTGTCTATGAGCTGTAAATAGGAACTTATATTCTCTTCATCGGGTCGGGAAACTAAAAGTTGTGTGCATACTGGAAAAAAAGAGAGAAGAGAAGAGAAGAGAAGTGGGCATGGGGACACCAAGATGAGGTCCAGGGGGGTCCATGAACACCTTGGACATCCCGTTTCCCTTGTCCCACGGGTGAGTCTTCTCATGAGCAAGAAAAACACCCTTCCCCAATTCCTGCCGTGTCGTCCTATATTTAGGGGCAGATTTTGTTCTCTGTTACATTGGTGTAAATCCAGAGTGACACCATTGGAGTCACCAAAATTAGACCTGAGCAAATTAGGGGCACAGGATTACATCCTATTCCTAGGCAAGAGCCAGTGCTGGGAGAGCTGCTGCTCCCGTGGCTAAACTCTGTCCCCACTGCAAACGGATTCCCACCTTTCTCGATGGATTTTAACCTCTTCTGGAATTAATGCCGTAAAGACAAGTGAAAATAAGCTCATGGATAAATGAGTCTCTCCTGTTATAACCCCCGGGCAGGGATCCCTTGCGGTCCAGGAGGACACCTTGTCCTGGCAAGCCTTGTGCCATATGTACAGCTTTGTGCGTGACGCAGGCATTTGTCATGGGCTGAATTCATCAGCGGGTTTAAAATGGGGCCAGAAACCCACATTTGTCTGTGCATGCAGTCAAT
Organism: Phalacrocorax carbo; assembly: GCF_963921805.1. Classification (NCBI taxonomy): domain Eukaryota; kingdom Metazoa; phylum Chordata; class Aves; order Suliformes; family Phalacrocoracidae; genus Phalacrocorax; species Phalacrocorax carbo. Next base: position 34,807,450 of record NC_087521.1, read on the forward strand.
TAGCTGGTGAGAAATTTTGCACCAAGTTTTTATATAGAAAAGATCTCATCTATTTTTTGCAAAAAAGGTCTGAAATAGGGACAGGGCTGATATTTCTTTGTGGCATCCCAATGAGTTTCCTTCTGTTCCTGGTCTCCTGTGCGAGCCTGTGGGTGAGGCTCCCCTCCCCTCTTCCCTAGGGAGATCATGCAGCCAGCACCGACACCTCAGGTGCCGCTGACGGGGGTTAGGACACATCCAAGCTCATACAAATTTGCTCCAAGAGCCCTGCATATGGCACAGGAGGTCGGTCCCTGCCTCACATCCCTCCTGTGCACCTCGCAGTATGTTAATCCTCATGCAAAGTCATGCGTCCCACATCAGGCATGGAACGGCACCTGAGTATTTTGGATGCCCTGCATCTAAGTTGGGGCTTAAAAAGGGGCTTGAACCCAGCTGATTTGCACTCAAGATGGGTCACGCCCAGCCCCTGAACCACTGCTACCCCCGAGCAAGCAGAGCAAGTCCAAGGCATGCTGCTGAAAACACCTCTGGACTGGCGGGATGCCCCCCAGGCTGTGAATGGGAAGGGAAAGGATGCTATCTGCCCCTGACCTGGGGCGGGGAGAGGATGCTATCCACCTCTGACCTGGGGTGGGCAGCCCATCTCATTGCTGCTTCTCCCAAAAATCACTGCCCTCCTCCCCACCCACACTCTTACCTCTTACCACAGCATGATGGAGCCTCAAAAAAAACATCGCCCCTAGGACTGCGGCTTGCAGGAGCTCGGGGGAAGGCTGCTGCCAGCACTGCCACCGCAGGCACCCTGCCCCGAAGCAGCTCTCCCTAGCGAGGATGCCAATAACAAGTGACAGCCGCTCACCTTTCCCCATCACTCTGGTGAACTGTCCGGGCAGGTCGCCTTCAGGCAAAGGGGCCCCCCCTGACTCCCCCTCGCATCCCGGCAAATGGTGCTGCTGCATCCCCCCCGCGGCAGAGTCCTTGCAGTCAGAGCCTTGGCTGTCTGAGCTGATCAGGGAGGAAGGGTGATGCGAGTCCACGTCCCGGCCGTGCTCCTCCGTACTCGAGTTTTGGGAAGAGTAGGCTTTGATGGGGGTGAGAATCATTTGGTGTAGTTCCTGCAGCGGGACACGCAAGTTGCCACCTTCCAGGATGTCCTGCGGATTCAAGGAGAGAGAAGAGGCTTTGTCTCTGCAGGGACACCATGACCTCAGCTGTGAACCAGACCCCTACTGTTACCCCCAGAAAATCCCCAGCAAAGCCGATGGCCTCACTCCTGCCCCAGGATCCTGCTGCAGCCCATATTCAACAGCCACGTTTCACTCACCGAGTCTGTTGCTTAGATCAGGGGAGTGGGGAGCTGCTGCAGGGACTGTGCCTGATTATCCAGGGATGTGCTCAGACCTGAATCCCCTGAGACAAACGTGCCCCGTCAACCACTGGGACCCAAATCCAGCAACAATCCAGCTTCATCGTTTCCAGATTTCCACCAGGAAGATGCAAACCCCATAAGAGTGGCTGAGCCTGTGAGATGTCAATGCCCAGACCAGTGGGTATCTTGCTTCTTCCCCAGCAATCCCACAATGGTGACCTTTCAGCCCTATTTAATTTGAATTGTATTTTTTAATGTGGGTTTGTCTCCAGTTTCCAGCACTGCCTTCAGGCCTGGCTCTCCATTAACTGCTCTGCCCCAAAGATCCTGTGATAGCATCCTTATGCCCTGCAATGACCATTATAAAGTCCAGGACCACGCTGGGATGCAGGGGCCCATCCTGCAGCAGAAGGGGAGACCACGAGCCTGCAGGTGAACTTATATCCCTATAACAAAAACATGGAGCATGGAGACCCTGGGGGAGGTCCACCCATGAGGGAGAGAATTTGGGTACACCCCCAGCTTTGCTCTTGGTTACAGTGGGGATCAAGAACTCCCTCTCTACGGTCAGATCTTCATCTCACTGATGGGAAATAACTGCATTCTGTTTTTAATGTAGCCTGGACCAGAACAGCTCATCGCAAGCTCCTACAGGGTCTGGCTCGTGGGACACCGCTTGGAAAGAGGCAGCTTTTGGAGCGAGTCCTGGCTGCGCCTAGGGAAGAGACACAAAGTGGCCACACAGGCTGCATGCGAGCCAGCCGAAGCCCTGAAATGGTTGTTCACCCTAATTCCTGCTGCACCCCAGTTTGCTCTCAGACGTCTCAGCTCCACGTCTCTTGAAGACCTGGCATCAGTCTGCTGGGCACTGTTTTTGGGGGAAATAATCCTATTCTGCTAACTGGTGGAGAGGGGTGGAGCAGCTCTTTCCAAGAAAGCAGCAATCTTTAGCAGCGAGACACTGCCCAGAAAAATCAAGTCCCACACATGCTCTTGTTTAGCAAAAAGAAATTGGATGGGAAGCCTGGAAAACCAGAAACGTCTCCTCCCAAGTAAAGCAGCTCACAGGCAGCTCTGAGCCACAGCAAAGTGGGACACGGTCACAGCCCCACAGCCCAAACCCACCCCGTGAGGGCTCAAAAGCAGTGCCTGCCACTTATCTCCTGTATTTTACAGCATGCATGGCCGGTTGTGTCAGCTGAACTGGGCTTAAGCTCCCGCACCGCGCCAGTCAATCAATACCATATTTCAAAACCCAGGCAGAGAAGCGGGGGAAGAGGCTGTGCAATTGCCTGGAAAACGTATCACCAAAGCAAGCTCAATCCAGCGGGCTGTCTCTTGGATTTAATAGTTATTATTAATATACGGAGGTAAATACGGCTTTATTAGCTCCTGCCATACTCTGAGTACAATCCCATATTATAAATAAATAGTGAAGCAGTGAGCTAACGAAAACACCAATAAATAGCAACACACCACATAAGTATTTAAAAGCCCCTAGTGGGAGGCTCTGCAAGTTGCTGTTTGAAGACGGTGCAATTAAATATAATATAGTATTGCGATAATAAATAGCGAGAGGTTGGGTAAGCTGCTCCCAGCCAGTCTGCACTGCTGGTGCTTCTCTGACAGCCACTGCTGCAGAATTTAAGCTTTTGTTGAAGGGACAAAGAAGTTTCTATTTGTTCTCCTTGGAAATTCAAGCTGTTGTTCAGGCACTGACGTGGGTGTCTGGGCTTTTTATCTGGGAACAGCTTGCCCATACGATGTGCCACAAAAGCGCGGTGGGCCTTGACCTGACAGACACCGGGGAATCCTACCTCTTTTTGGGGACAGAGAGGTGGGGCAGGGCTCAGAGGTCCCTGTGAGGACTGCTGTGCATGGAGGCGTCGAGATGGGAGAGTTAATCGAGTGGCCGAGGGATAACCAGGGGTTAAAGGCTCTGCCCAGCCAGTGCAGCTAGAGCTGGTCCTGCACCACGGTTCAGCGGATGGGTGACCACCTTCCCATCAGTGTCGCTGGGGTGGCGCCCTCCATCACCTGGAGCTCAGGTGTTTCTGAGCACCCTGAGGCTGGGCAGGGCTTGTACCAGTGCTGCAGGTTATATCCATCCCAGCTGCGTGAGTGCCGGAGACGGATTAGGACCCACTCTGCAAAAGACAGCCCCAAATAAAACCTGCATCTGGTACAGAGCTGTTTGAGACACCGTTTGGATGCGGTGAAGCCAGAAACAGATTTCTCTGCAAAAGATGCCAACAACTGAAGAGTAACTGAAGAGTTCTTCACCCCAGACTTAATTCCTGGCTTCTTGAAAAAGAGGAAATACAAAAGCAGTTGCCATTACTTACCCTTTCTAAAGATTTGAGCAGGTTTTGTCTTTCTTTTAGCTTTTGGATACTGATGACTATTTTGTGTCTTGCACCTTTGGTAACGTTCTGCAAAAACCAGCACAAAATGTGGCGTTAACATTTCCACAGGACAGCCCGGTCAGCCCAAATCCTTCCTCCCCTAAACGAAAAGTGCTGCTATAAATTAATCACATTTCTGAGCGCAGGGATTACCAGGGGACATAGAAAATCACTTAGAGACTTGCTGAAGATAGAGATTTCCAGCTAGTCTGTCCCTCCCTGGTACATCACAAACAGTGAAAGCAAAGGTGCCGACCGGCCCTCGTCACTCCGAGGTTAATGCATACATAAACCTGAAAGAAGGGACATTTTCAAAGGTTAACAAGGCAATTCACCACCAAAAACCCACTGACTTTAAAGGAGCTGGGTACTGCAGACTGTGTCCCTGAAACTCCTAAACTTAATCCCAACCGGACAAAAGCCCAAGCGCAGCTCCTAGTGATGGGACTTTCATGCTGGGACTCCAGTAAGAAGTCTGGGGCAAGGCTGTTTTCAAGTTCAGTGTGGTTTATTTCACCCCCCAAGAACCAATTCTCCTTTCTCTGCTTGCTTTCCAACCACCTGTGGGCAAAACGCCTTCCACGTGAAGACACAAAATGAGGTGTTGGAGGTGTCTCATCTACCGACCGCACAAGAACCGGGACCACGGCTGATCCCTTCACGACTGACGTGGGACGTACTTGTGCCTCGAGCTGGCATTCGGTGAGGGCCATCATCTCCTCGTACGTCATCTGCGAGAAGAGGGCGGCGTACTTGTGCAGCCGGAGGCTCTTCAGCCAGGCTGGGACATCTGCAGCACAAAGGTAAGGAGATGAGAGCTCCTGTTGAGCTCACGACACCGCTTAATCACACGCGATAGCATCAACAGCAACACAAGGAGCTGGTTAGGTGCCATCCACCATCCCACCGGTGCTTCAGACACCTTACTGAACTTCGCGGACCTTTTGGAGGACATAGTGCTGTGGATATGGACGGTAGGAGGAACCAACCCCATGATGAGGGCACGTCCTCAGAGGCTGGGTTTCTGCGGCTGAGCCGCTGGGAATTAGCCACAAGGAGCCGGCGTTGCGCCACTGCACCGGCAAGCTCCTCGCTGCCCTTTTCCCGAGAACGTGGGAATCGCTGAAGCTAACAGTGTGGTCGAGCTTAGGATGAGCAAATGGCTGTTTTGCAGATGGTAGACACTGATTTATGGCGTGAAGGAAGATGGTATGTGCTGAAAATTTAAATGTCCGCTTAAGAGAAATAAAGAGACTTTTTTTTTCTGAGCACGGAAAAATGACGTGCCATCGAAGATGGTCCCGCAACCCATTTCAGAAGGGTGACTTGGGACCTTAAAATGCACCGACTGAAATGACTTCTTCCTTCCCACTCATTATCTGCAGTGTAGCATCTGTGCCTGGCTGGGTACCCCAAAATACTTTTATCCTCCTCACAGGGAAGGACCTGGGAGGGGGATCCTTCCTCTGCAACATGCAAAACCCCGCTGGACCCCATGATGGGGTGTCCTCCACAGAGAATCCCCCGTCACTCCAGTCTGCTCAGCAGCTACTCAGGGTTTTCCAGGTTTGGGGGGCCCACGGTGACACCCCATAAGGGGGGGGGGGGGCTGCAGAGACCTGTGCTGCAGCACACCACCGTGCCCGTGATGACCTTTTTGCTTTGTGTCCTAAAGGCTTCAAACGCTGTGCCAAATTGGGACCTGCTTTATTTAGCACCTACAACAGCTCTGCTTTAGCCTGCTGAGCTCACAGGCTCCGCTCCCAGCAACACCCTCACCCATTAGTCCTTGTCCCCTTCCCCACGAGTGAGACACCCGGGAGCCCTGCCTCAACCCACACTGGGTGACGTACCAGTGAAAAACCAGTGTTTCAGCCTGAAACAGCACGAAACCCCGCACCTTGAATGGAGAGAGCAGGCGGAGGCTCAGGAAGTGTCTCTTTTGGGGATAAATACAAATTAACAGCAACATCTCCCCTCTCTTTGATCATTCCTAAGTCAATGTGAGGGGTATGCGTCGAGAGGGTGGTGAACCCCACGTCCCACGGTGGGCAGGGGCTGATGGCACAGGAGAGCCCGAGGGGAAGGAGCGATGGCCAGTGGCAGGGCTGCGCCGATGGGGCTCCTCCAATGTTCCCACAGAGAGGGGAGGAGGAATGGAGGCTTGCAACATTTTTGGGAGGGATTTCTAGCCACTATGTGCTTCTGCTGCCAGGCGAGGGCTGCTGTGGGTGCTGGTGCTCTGCTCACCACCCCCAAGGCCAGCATGAGGACAACCTTCATGGTCACGTCCAAAAACCTTCATTAATGTAGCCATCCTCCAAGGTCTTCTAAGCTGACCTGACTGCAAAGTGTGAGGCTAGACTTGCTTCGGAAAGGGATGAGACGATGCAAGGAGGGCAGTCCCACTGCTGGGACATCCCACAGTATGGGTGGTCTCTGTCCAGAAAGCCCCACACTGCCGAGTGCCAGATGCAAGTCAAGGATCGTCACAGACCTCTTCCCAAGCCAACACCTCATCACTGGAGGGGACAGGACCAGATGGACTGTTGGTTTGGTCCCCTAAGGCAATTCTTACATCTGCCAGGAGTCTCCTGCTGCCCACTGCCCAGGCTGACCCCAAACCCCACTCACATCCAAGCAGAGAATGCAAATGGCCCCAAAATGCTGCGTTTTGCTCTCACTCTCCATTCTCTGACACACATCGGGATTTGCATTTTGATGAAATTCCTCAAATGCTGCACAGAAGGAGGTCAACCCCACACCAAACATGAGGGCAAAGCACTTACTGTCCACAGACAGGCTGAACTTTGCCTTTTTCAAAAAGTCCTGACGTGCAACAGTCCTAAAACCTGCTACCAGAGGCCTCTTAAACTGATCTTCTGTTTAAAAAAATTAAAAGCTATTAGCAGAAAGCCCCGTTTCCAGCGTGGGACTGGCAGGCTTGACTCCCCACTTAATTTTAACAGAAAACCACACCATTTTAGTGATGACACATTAGAAGTTGACCTGTTCCCTGGGGATGTCTGCCTTTGGCGCACGTCCGTGCCGATGGCAAAGCCCACAGGGATACTTTCAGAAGACAGGTGTAACTTCATATAGACATTAAACCCTGTGAAACCCCATCTCCAACCTTTGCAGAGGGTCAGAGTGCAGAAGCAGCTCTTCTATCCCTTTGCATCAGCCTCCCTGGACCCCCTCCTAATTTTGGGGAGCTAAGACGATCCCAGAGCCCCCTTGCCAGCGGGGATGGCAATCCCAGGAGTGGGCTGGGGAGAAGGAACCACCCCAGCACACAGAGGGACGGTGGTGGGGCTTTCCCCCTTCCCAAGGGGAAGTGGCACCCTGGAGGTGCAAGGTCATCTAAGGTGATTTCACGGTCCTTTGAAAAGTCAAACTTCCTCACGTTCCCCACGGAGCAATGAGCCGCCCGCCCAAGGAGCTACTCTTTAATCACCAATTACCGGGAGCTAATTGCCAAGTCATGGCACAGCTGTCAGAAATGCTGCGTCTCATGCAAGCAGCAAAATGAGGACTTCCATGCTGCTCACATACACTGTCCCCTATATGCATTAAACGCTGGAGTGCAGCTGGCACATGTGTATCTGGCTGCTGGCATGGAAATTTAGAAGGAAAACAATTCATCCTGCCATATATATATACACAAACAGGCCAATATATACTCAGGACATCTTTGGAAGTGCCCTTATGGCACACCATGCTGAGCCATGGACGTACTCACAGCAGAAACCCCCAGCTCTACCCAAACCCTCCTCCCATTGCACCCCGAGCTGTGCCCCAGGAAGGGACAGACAGACAGATGTATGGGCTCCGCAAGGAACAAAGTGTCCACATCTCCCCCGGAGAAACCAGGGGCTGGGAAAAAGCCAAAGGGCGCTTTTCCTTCAGCACAAAGATAGATGGAGAGAAATAGGTGACATTAGGGGACATGAACTGCTAAGCCATAGTGGACAGGGGGCTCTCGTGGGTCTGGTTTCCCCACTACCCTCCTGGATGCTGTGGAGGGTGTTAAAGAAGGAACAAGCCAACCGGAGGTGTGGGTGACACCAAGCCGCAAGAGCCTGCAGGCGCTTGGGGAGACGTGGCTGCAATTCAGAGAAGGGACTTGGCAAACCGAGCAACCGGTCTGGATGAAATAAGATGCAACCCAATAAAAATGCACAAAGTTGTGCGTTTCTGTAGGAACAAGAACCGGCACGAACCGAGGGCAGGGAACGGGCAGTACTTTTTTTTGGAGGAAAGCTGTGGGGCTACAAGGGGTCATACGCAGCCTGCGGTGGTGTGTTATTTGAGGCCGATGAGCTATACAGCCACAGGAACGCTGTCTGTACGGCAAGCAAGTCTCTGCTCTGCTCCCGAGCCCAGTTTTGGGCAACGCACCTTCAATAAAATATGGACTTTCTGGAAAAAACCCAGTGGAGAGAAGCAAGAACAACCTCAAGTTTAGAAAACACCATCTGGGAAGAAACTGGGTTGGTTCAGTCTGAAGAAAATACAGCGGAGGGGGGAGGACACGGCAGCCATAGACACCAGAGGCTGCAGACATCTGTTTTGCACGTCCCCGGACAGCGGGACAAAAGCCAACTGGCTGACTCAGCAATGGGGGGAATCAGGTTTAGATGTTTGCAAACCTTCCTCGAGAGAAGGAGGATGCCCGGGAAGGGACGGCCCGAGGAAGGGTAGCTAACTCTCTGGCGAGGGCTGCGTGCAGCAGCAACAGGCTGTATTAATATCTGGAGTTTCTTTAATTGATTATTGCTCATGGATAGCCTGGGCAATAGCGCCTTTGGGTATTGCAGATTTGGCCATACAGATCGATTGCATCGCACTGGAATATTTCTATTCACACAGGTCCCAGAGCTGCAGCTGTGGGTCACAGGGACCCAAGCTCCCCATGCTCTCCTCCCCAGTCCCATCAGCAGAAACCTGGACAAATATAATATTAGATAGACGCCTCTGCACCACCAGCTCCCAAAAAGGGTCTATTGATCTGACAGACTGCAGGATCTGGCATGGAAAGCCTTGGGGACCCTTCATGTTGATTGCAGCTTAGTCTTCAACATGCTCACAGTGATCCCTCCGAGCCTGCCTGCCGGTCTGCGGCGAGGTTGTGCAGGCAGCAGGAGCCACAGGTACGCAGAGCCTGCAGCACTGCTGGAGATGAAACACTCCCTGGCTGTGCTACCTGGTTAGGTGTTCGTCAGCAAGCGAAGCCACTGAGAAGTAAAGCCTGGCTCTGCGAGGCCGTCGCGCTCATATAACTCTCCCTTCACATCTACAGCCCATCGCCCCCACCCGAGAGCAACGCTATGGTGCAAAGTCCAGCCAGGGAGAGGGCTGAGCCCGAGCATCTGTCTCAGGGGTTCTTTCATGCATTTACTTCGTGCACATCAAAGTCATACAGTGACAAGTCAAACACAATCACATGTTACAGAGGTTTATATGTATCTAGATTTGTCTGCAACTGGAATAAAATCAGACCTTGTGACTATTTAAAAAATATGATTGTTTCCTTATTCTGTTACATGATCGGTCTTTACAGAATAGAGTTGCTTTGGATTAATGAAAATTGCAGTTGTTTAAATCAGTCTCTGATAGCTGCGGGTTTGTTTTCAGTCATTTTGTCTGTTAACTGGAATATACAGCCTATGTGTTTGCCCAGTTTTTATCTATTTATTCCTCTACAGCCTCAAGTTTGCTCTCCATCTTTGACTGCAACAATAAGGTTTCGTTTCTGCTTTGTTTACCAACAGGACCACATCTATTTAACCCTAAGAGTCTCTGTGAAATGCAGGTGTAATGGGAAAAACGACTGAAATACACAGGATAAATTTGCTACAAACAAATATCCGAAGCCAAAACTTCCCCAAATACTTGGTGGGTACCGAACACCCTAATGGTAAATCACTGGTGGCTCGCTGAACCTATGCTAAGCTATTTTTCACCGTAATTAAAAAAATAACAGGATAGATAAAAAAGCACTACTTGCAGCCAAAAGCCACAGGCTATGAAAAAAACCCCAGCTTTTTGGGAAGCTGGCAGCTTGCAGGATTTGGGGGCAAAACCAGCCCACCGGCACCCAGCCGTAAGACATCAGATCAGGGCCAGCTGCTGCTTAAAAGAAAACCTAACTTCTTCCCCTAACCTAAATTCCTAAGCCAGGAAGAAACGCTGAAAAGCCCCGTTTGGTTATGAGAACTCTCGCCCAAAACCGCCAACCGAGCCCCGCGCTGCTGGGCAAACGGCTTTTCCCCTCCTGCCTCTGGGTGCTGGCGGGGGGGAGGCGTCTGGTTTTTCACTCACCTTTCATCCCACTCCCTTCCTCCTGGAATGTGTTACGAGCGGAAGGCTGATCTTCTAAATGTTCACTCCCACCACTTCCCGAAGAGGCTACACTGCTTTGTGGAGACAGGGGGGCATGATCGGAAGGGATGCACTGGGGTCCTCTAGCTCGTAAGTCCTCATGAGACATCCATCCATGTCCTAGAGGTTGGTTTGGCACATTCATGGGTGGGGTAAGGGACACAGAGCGTTTCAAAGGGCTGTGGTGTGTCTGGCCTGAGAGAACTGAAAAAAAAATAAAATCAAAGAGGTTATTCCCCCCTCGCGGCCCGGGATGCAGCAGAGTCCCCGAAAAAAAAATTAAATGAAATCATAAAATGCGTGCTGGTTGGCCACGGTGCCTCGCTGATGGCTTCGCGGTGCCCGCAGCTACCTGAGCCCTGCCCTGAGCTCTCGGCTTTGCCTCCCAGGGAGCAAAGAGGACAGGAGTACCTGCAAGGAGAGGGGGTTACATGAGCTACGTCGGGTTGGTTACGGAAAGCTGTTGCATGGATTGCACCTCTAGGGGAAAAAAGACTAATCGAGCAGCTCTGGAGGTTTTCCCTGTGCGGAGTCACGTACCGACAGCAAACCTGAGCACAGAACCATGCTGGGTGCTTGGCTGCTGCCTCTCATCAACCCTGGAGCCCGGGTGGCCGTCTCCCTTGCAGGGAAACCACTGCTGCTACTGCAGGTGTAATGGGAATTTTCAAGCGACTACACTGAGGCCATGAAACTCGCCCTGCAAAAATCATCCGGACCCCTGACTTTCTTGGGAAAGGCATAAAAATCCCCAGGATGGGAATGTCCTCACACAGACCCCGGGGAAGCCTCTCTGTCTCTCCCTTTGGGTTAGGACTTGGCTTATGCCCCGAAGCACCGAGCATTTACACATCTGTCTCGTGTCTTTGTGGAGGTACCTATCATCCACAGAAATGTCTAAGCCTTGGGGAGTCCTACCAAGCTCTTGCACTCAGCCGAGCACCCCAGCTCAGCCACCCATCACGGGCGCTTCCAAGCACACACCTTTTAAACCTCCACAAAAGCAAATGCCCAAAGCGATGGTAAAAATATACCCACAACAAAGAGGTAATGCTGAGTCCGTCCCCCCCACCCCCCAAATTATCTTTGGAAAGCTTTGGATTTGCTTTTCCCATTGGCTTCTATTTCCTGGCTGAAATTTTAATACCACCAAGTTAAATTAGTTTTTAACAAATAAGTCTAACACCGCTAGGAAAAGAGGGATGCACCAGCTCCTGTGATTTGGAGTTATTTCTCAAGAAAGGCTTTACAATGGGTGGGTATTTACTTGCCTTTCAGTCAAATAGAGAAGTATGTCTTACACATGCTAAAGTATTAAAACCCCAAATCTTAGATTTTCTGACACTTTTTGGTAGGTGTTGCAACTTGAATAGATTTTTAAATGTAAATTTTACTGAATGGTCTCAGTTTTTCGCTGCCCTTCTTCCATACCGTCTCATTCATTTTTAGTTACTCCTTAAAGATTTAGATATCTTTTTCTAGGGTTAGTGGGGGTAATACACGGTATTTAGAGGAAAAGATGGATATGGACAAACTATCTCTGTTTCCTGTAATGAAAAATAAATGAAAAGATTGGTCTGTTGGCTTAACAAAATTCAAATTCCATAATTCACAAAGCCACTAAGCTGCTGGCTAAACCATAAATGCAGTTATTGTATTTTAATGTACAGATTTAGGATGTAAAACATTTGTTTAATGTTTTCTTGCGGTTACTCTCAGTGAAATTAATTGAACTTCACAGGGGCTGTTTCCTGATAACTGAGACCAAAAAAACTCTGGATTTAGCTGTCGGTCAGCCGAGCCGTGTCTCATCAGCTGCTGCGATAACCGGGACAAGTTCTGGATCCAGCGCTATGGGAAGGCTCTTCTGGGTCACACCAAACCCAAGCCAACGCTGCTACTTTCGACGTGCCCCTGGGTACAGATGTGGGGTTCACGTCGTGATGGCTGAGAAAACATCCGCACTGGTCTGTTAAAAAGGACTCGTTTCTAGAGACAAGAGCAAACCCTGCAGAAAGACACTAATTTCCCCAAATTAGCTGCTGTAAGCTTCATTGCGGGGTAGATGAAATGAAAAGCAGATTTTCTGCTCCAGGGAAATCTGAGGGCAGAGGGGTTAAAATGACCTTTCAGCCCAAATGAAACTGAAGCAAAAAACTTTTCAGTTTTCCTTTCAAAATCAAATTTCTTAACTCTGTACAAAACCTAGGGGGAATTCATCATTCTTGTTGGTTTTCCTCCTAAGGCACCAATGCACTGAAGCTCCCTGACCCCCTTTTTTGCCTTAGTAGGAGTTCATCAAAACCACTCACGGCTCCTCCATGTGTTATTTCCAAATAGAAATGAGTCTTGGTGGAGGACCCCCAGCCAGGTGTACCATGCTGTGAAACTTAAGCCAGGTTTAATTCCCAGCTAAAGCCCAGGGGAAAACCTGCCATCAAAGCCATCTCTGCTGACCAGAAGTGGAATGAAAATGAGCAAGTAGTGGGGTTATAAACGGAGGGGAGAGAAAAACGCCAGAGCTCGTTTGCATTTATTAAGCACCTGTAAAAAGCAGCTGGTGCCACACAGAGCTGATGGATGAAGCCAAAACCCTGTGGATTTCTGCAACATCTAAATTGTTCCTATATCTGAAAGTGTTTTCTTCTCCCAGCACATAACAGTAACACCATGCTGCGCTGGGAAGCAAGGGGATGGCTTATGGTGAAGAATTTGTTCCCTTCCCATTAAATAACTATAGAAATATCTTCCAGTAGTCTCCTGGCAGAAAAGGATGTCAATGAGGATGCGGGATTATTTTTCAGAGTGGCGCTACATTTCATAAAGTTGTGGTGCCTCCTGACAGGGAAATAGATGGATTTAAGAAGGTCTTGGCCAAGCTATTTCAGCTCTTGGCTTTGCAATTGTACCCCAAAAGCAGCACTGTAAGGGGGCCCTGGAGATGCCACATCATCCTCCCAGGAGAAAAATACTTAGCACTGAAAAAAAAAGGAAAAGGGGTGGAAACACGGGACAAAACCAATATATCAATTGAAATGGATCACCAGGGCTGAGCGTCACAGCAGCAGAGTCCAGAGCCCCTTCTGTGCCTGTTGCCCCCACCTGGGGTTCCATGCCCCAGGGGGGGAGAAGCCACCCCAGATTTGTTGTAGGAAAAACTCTGTTTTAGGAAATATTTGTGCCCTTTGAATGACTGAGAGATGCAGGGGAATGGGGCAGGAGGCCAGGAGCTAATTGGCGCCTTCTAGGAGGCGAAGGGCTGCTGCATTAGTGCCCCCTCTTACAGGGTGTACGCAGCAGCTGATACCCTGCAGCATTTAAGCCATCCTCTCACCACCAAAATCTTAAATCCAGCCCAGATTCCTTCCTGAGCAGCAATACCCTTGCAAACTCCATCTTAATTTTATGCCCCCTCATTAGAAGCCGGTGTTGGCTGGAGGAGAAGTAATGAACTCTGCAGGATGGCCAGGAACAATTAGAAATCATCCAGTGCAACATATAAACATTAGTTCCACTTCTTTCCCTGAGATAATGCAACGCTGGAGTCCAACAGACCATGTTTTACTAAACCACAAGCATTTTTACTGAACTATGAGTCAATTCACACAACTTCACGAGAGGCGGTAGGGATAATTCCTCTGCGGAGGGTGCTACAAGCAGAAAAAGTCACCAGCTCTTTGACACCACCCCAGCTACTCTTGGTACCAGACATAGATTATTTAAGAGGTCTTAGCAGTGGCCTAACTTTAGGCTCTGCTTAAGCCTTTCTGGCTGCAATAGACACCAGTGAGCAACACAGTTTCTTGCACACCCTCATACCACTTTCCACCAGCACTCAAGCTACAAGATCGCTGTGAGCCCTGGGCTGGTACCCCTGCCTGGTGTGCACACATCTCTCCCCCTTTTAATTTGTAACCCTCAGAAAGGGAATTAATAAATGTGCATATTTACTAACACTGCTGCTTGTTGAAGCAGCACTTTCTTGAAACAGCGGATGTAGCTCATAATTTTCCAAGTGTCAGTTTAGTGTAGTTCCTTCCCTGCTTTTGACAAGCCGGTGTGTTTTCTGGATGGTCCGAGGTGAAGCCAGGGCTGCCGATGGATGCGCTGGGACAAGCCATTTATTCAGTCTCTTTCTAAAATAACTGGTCCATGTGTGCTTTAATTTCAGCAGAAGAAATACAAGTGCGAGTTTATAACCTTACACTCAAGCCTTTTTTTTTCTTTTAATTACAAAAATATTAAGCTTTAATTTAAAAAGGAAATCTCATATATTCTTCTAGGGTAAGATAAGCTTCCAGGAGGCGGCCAGAGGCACGCCTGCCTTTCTGAGTGCCACGGCAGTGCGAGCCGGCCGAACAAAGAGAGGAAACCACCACTCCAAAGTGCAAGCCACGCTGGCACACGGATCCCCTGCAACTTGTAAGTGTATCCCACTTCTGGTTTAGAAGTGTTTTCCTGCCAGCCACAGGCTCATTTAGGCGGTGGAAGAGCTATGCGCTCCCCAGGGACCCACCAAGCACTCTGCAAAGGCACTGCCTGGTCTGGCTCCTTCCACCTGGGTATCCAGTGGGACGGGGGCCAGAGCAGATCAAAGTCCTCCCCATGATAAGCGGGCTGGTGTTGCCTCTTTGCTCCTCTACCACAGCTCTGAACGGCCGTAGGCGTTGGGCTCAGCCCATGCCAGACCGTGTTTCCTTGCAAGAAAGCTCCTCGTGGCCTCCAGGTCAGGGTCAGCTGCAACCCAGCAGCTAAATATATATAGATGCTGCTAAATATAACGCCTTTGAGATGAGCTTGGATGTTTTGCATCCTAGGGAAAAATGTGCTAAATTACCAGCAGTCCGAAGCACTCTCAAGCTTCAAACCAATCTCGCCTTAATATTCCCAGGGGAAAAATATTAAGAGGATGGAGTGATGGCGATGACGCAAGCATCCCGGTGTGCGGGGCTCCCCATCGCAGGAGGCAGATGCAGACCGCAGTGCCGCAGGGACGGAGCAGCACGGAGCATCCCTGTGGGGCTGCCATCTCCCCGGGCAAAACTGGCTTTATCATGGACCAAACACTGGCTGGGCTGGCAGGCACGGCAACGTGCTTAGCGAAACTCTGAGGCTGCAAGTGATTTCCCTGTGAAGCCCTGGGTTTCGGGATTTTTTTTCTTCTCTCTTCCTTTTTAAAGTGGTGTTGCCTATTTTGGTAGGCAAGGGCTAATTTCAAGAGGGTTTTTGTTCATTGAAGACCATGTGGAACAGCGTCAGACGTTTGTGTTGTGGCTTCTCAGGGTTTTGGGCCAATTTTTCAGCCTGAGAAGGAAAAAGCCACCCATTCCTGTAATTAGAGCCGAGGAACTGGGCTCTGCAGGCAGACCTTCCTCCAAGCAGCGTACGACGGCCAACAAGGCACTTGCTTTCCCGCTGCCGCAGCGCACCCTTCACTAAACCTGGCTTAAAGTGCTGCAAAAGTTCTTGACAAGATGCACATGGGGCTGATGCGAGCATTTCCACCAAGAGCCAGACCCATTGCTGGGTACAGAGGTGCCTTCAGACTGCCTCTGGTCCCAGTGTGCCCTCCACCGCTGCACAGTCCCCACTGGGTCCCTGATACCCAGAGGACCTTTACAACAACCTCACAACCCTTTACACCAGTGCACAGTCCATACAGCACATTACGACTGAGAATAATATCCTTTCCATAGCTGAAGAAAGGAAAAAGCGCTGCAAGGTGCATGCTGAACTCTTTGGGAAATGTTTTTTTTGTTTGCTTTTAGTCTAAAAATGGCACTTCTTGGCTGCAAAGCTGGCTATGGTGCATCCTTAGGCAGTGTCTTATCATGTACAATTCCTCTTCTAGCCTGCGGGCACCTGGAGCAGCAGCTTGACCCCAATTTGCTGTAGGAAGCGGGGATGTTTTTAATCCACCGAGGCCACATGGTCTCTTGTACAAGCCAGAAGCACCCCCACGGAGGGGGAATACTGAGCAGCTCCTGCAGTCCTCCTCGCAAAGAAACCACCAAGTTCACCTCGGTCCTCTGCTCTGCCTCCCCCCCTTGCTACCCCGGTCACGAAGCACCATCCCCTCCAGGAAGGCTTCCCCGCGCTGGCAGAGCAACGCTCGCGGCTTTTCCAGCGTTTTTGTGCCGAGGACCCTTGGAAACAGCCGCCGGTGGGTCACGCTGCCCAGCTGGCACCCAGCCTCCTTCCTGGGCACCTCATTCACCCGCTCTCCACGCCGCCGCAGGCAGCTCCAGCGTGGCCGAAGCAGAACCTGATGGAACATTTTTCGGCTCAACATCCCCTAACCCTTGGAGGCTTTTCTTTGTGCCTTTTTTTTTTCTCCCTGGGTTTTGTGGCTGTGACTTTAACTGTGTTCGTACGGTGCCGGATAAGCCATGTCCTTGCTTCTGAATCAGGCACTGATATAAGCCATGGAGGGGTTGAAACCAAGGGTCCTAAATGCAACCAGCCCCCGGGTATTTGTGTGTATTAGGAAAAAAAAAGATATAAGCAGAGTGTTGTCTCAAGCAGAGAAATTAGGAAGAAGCATAGACTGCAGAAAAGCCTATAAAGCAAACTTTTTTTTAAAAAAATGACGTTTTTAAACGCAGTTTCCTGTTCAAGAAACTGGACAGAGAAACAATAACCCGTTTGTTGCTGATCTCTCCAAGCAGCGCATGCGAGGCCTCATCCAGGCTCAGCTGGGGAAGGGGACGTCTCTGCTGACCGCAGAGGGTTTTGTGAGCCCCTGTGTGGCACGAGCACCTGTGGACCCGCTGTTTGGCTCCGGCAGGAATTGCTGCTGTTGTTATTTACTCATTTGTGCGGCAGCAGGAGCGGGGCTGTACCTAAAGACGTGTAAATGCAGCTCTTGGTGGCTTCAGCAATCCGATGGGATGCGTTTCTGGAAGGAAGCCCAGCCTGTCTAGCCAAGGACCATGAGCTCAGGAGCTGCTTTTGAGGTCCTTGCGTGGGGCTCCCCACCAGAGCATCTGGCGAGGTGGGAGTAAGACAGACGAGGTGTGAATCCCGATCGCAACTTAACTCACAGACAAAAGGACGCACAAAACGGCGTCTGCTCGGGAGGCGGTGCTGGCGATGGAGGATCAGAGGCATGTTGCAAGAAGGTGCTGCCCTAAACCATGCTGCTCTCTGGGTAAACGCAATGCCCTGATCTCCAGGCCAATAAATGTGGTTTCTCTCATACATTTATGCACAAACCACAGAAAAAGCAGCGTTCGCCCCTGGGGAATCCCGGTCCATTAACAACAACACTACTGCGCTGAACCAAGCCTCCAGAATTATCCCAGAATTCACTGATTTTTTTGCTACGGGCTCTTGGGGGAAATTCCTCCCCTGCTCACAGATCAAGCCAGATAAATGGCGCTGGGATGCAGAAACTCCCCTTCCTATGGTCCTTTTCCACCCAGAAGAGATGTCCGAGAGCACCCGCTCTGCCCAAGCAGCAGCCAGCGCTCCCCACTGCCTCCACCAGCTGCTAATAAGATCCCTGGTCTGAGAAGCAGCTGCCTGCTGAGACTGCCAGCAGCACCGGCTCCTACCACATGTTACGCTTCAGATGGAAACACCCCTCAATCAGTTGCCATCATTTCAAGAGGCCAAGCTGGAAGACGTACATCCTTTACCAAGCAATATGCAACCCGTGGAAACTGGGAGTAAGAAGTGTCTTAAGCCAGTTGAGTGGAAGAGGTGAATGCAAAACCTCTGGAATTGCCCCAGGAAACTGGGATCCAATAATCCCTGAAGAGTCTGTGGAGTGAGTGCAGGGAGACAGCGTGCCTTTAGGAGTGACAAAATACAGGAGGACAAAGTGTGTCTTACATGATGTACATCCCACAGTCATCACCCCACCGTCATCAGGGAAATTTCACCCAGAAAGAAACAGGACTTTGCTACAGTACTGTAGCCTTTTCCGTCCTCACTGAGTTATTTGGGATTTTCTCCTCCCTTATCTCTTTTTACCCACTTTCACTCATTCAAGAAAGCCATTTAGTCCTCCTCTCCTGTAGGCACCATGGCCCAGATTTCACAAGACAAATTCCTCTGCATTTCAGCCTTATCGGCTTCCTCTGGCCTCCAGCTCTCGGGGGCTCACATGCCCCGTCCTGAGCAACCTCTGTAAGGGCTGGCGATGTCTTATTCCTTCTCCTCCATCTTCTTCCAAGAGCATATAATATTACCAGCTCCAGGAGAGAAGAAAAGCTGTTGGGTCTTGGAGGGGCAAATGCAGTATCCAGTTCCCCACATGAGAAGATGCAAAAGATAGTGCCCAGCAGGGGCACCTCATGACTCCCCGTATTGCCCCAAACACCGAGCTCTGCAATGCTCCCCAACAGTCCCCAGCAGCACTGCGATAGCCACGGCTGCTATCTTAAAACATGTATTCATTCTCTCCCATTATTGCTCCAAATCAACTCAGCTCAGCTCTCCACCTCCTCTACATACCGACAGCATATGCATCCTAAAAATCTGCCCTCGTCATCCTCCAAAACATTCCCGATTGCTCAGATATTGCCTTGCATTTGAGTTATGACACAGATCTCTGTGCCGGCTAACACGAGACTACATTGCTCAGCAAATGGGGGGGGACTACGGTTACAAGAAAACATCAAATGCAGAGCAACCAGCCTTGAATAAAATTGCATAACGAATGGGAACAGCAAACTTGAGGGGAAAATAAAATTAAAAAAAAAAAAATTCAGCTTCAAGGCTGCCAAAACTGAGCCATTGATTACAGCACATTTGATCCATTTGCATGCAGAGAGCTTTGCTTTGGTGCTGAGATGGAAACAGAGTCTTAATATAGCTGGAGAGAAAATATCCTTCTTGCACTCTCCTAACTGCACTTTGATAGGAAGCAGCCACAGAGCAGATGGTGCCTATATATAATCACCAGACCTATTATCCCAGCCTCTTTTAGTAATTTGAAGGATGTGATAACCACAAGGAGAGCGACAAATATTCCCCCTCTCTCCGTTCCTCCCTCCCTTCCCCCTGCTAAGAAAAATATTAAAAAAAAAAAAAAGAGGAGGAAGCTATAATTATGGCAACAATTAAAAGAATTTCCAAATGAAGTAAATAACTATTTTGTGCACTGCTCCTTTAAACCAGAAGTCAAAAGTTAATTAAATAGCAGCATGTTACTGAGTCAGGAGAACAGAGCAAGTCCCCGTGCAACGCCGCAGTCGAGAGGGAGACTGGAGTCGCTTTAGATGAATCCAAACCCCAGCACTCCCTTCCCTCCCCGCTGCCCTCCTGCCATTTCTCTGCAGCTGCTCTTCGATGGTGGGGAGAAGGAGAGCTCATCTGTCTCCATTCCTTTACTTGCCAGAGCCTAGAGTCACATGGTTTCAAAGGATGAGCAACAGAGAGGCGATTCTCTCTAGGGGCTTCTTGCCCCATGAAGATGCTTAGGAAAAAAATCACAAAACTGATTTTTATGGTGTTGTGAGGGAAGGCTGGGGAAAGGTGGTGTCGGGAGGCTGTTGTGGAGGAGGAAAAAGGGGTTTGGGTGGGGGTTCACACGACTCTGCCAGCAGGGACCTTTCCTCCCCTTCTGTGACTGCCTGCTGGGTACCCCAAAAGTGCCTGTTGGCAACTAGGAGCCCAGGGGTGAGTTGGTGAGAGCGATCCCTAGCTGGAGGCAGCTGGAGACAGAGTCATCAGGCACTTTAGGGACAGAAGTTAATAGTGGAGGCACTGAGGAGCACCCCTGGGTACTGGGCTCCCAGTCAGTGCCCCCTGGCCACACACCGACAGCGGCTCTGGTGGTGATGCAAACTGCAGACGGTTTCTGCACCGCTTCCAGGTCAGAAGCATGATTCATTGGTAACAGTCATCCCAAGAACCATAGGATAACACACAAAACCATCGTTGATGCTTCTTAACACCCCTCCCTAAGACACACAGGTTGCTGTACAGAAATTGGAGGCAGTGGAGTTGCAAACCTCAAGGTCCTTCCACCCCGACTTGCAGGTCGAGGATGGTGTCCTACCCTCCATGGCCAATGGACAAGCAACGTGCTCACAGCCGTGCAAAACCAGGGCACGCAGTCCCTGCCCTGAGTGCTTACGGTCGGTGATTGCACCGGGATGTCACAAGCTGTGAGGGTGGGAGCGTCCCTGGGTGCTGCTGGAATAGAGGTTCCCAAATTAGGTGGCCTGATTCCAGCCAGAAAGCTGCGGAGCCATCGCTCTGTGCGTAGTGTATGTCAATTTGGGAGTGGTGCCTTGTAAGGAGATGTGTAGGTACATGCAAGGATCAAACCTTGCATATACCAGGTTTGGAGGAACCAATGGAGCAGTCCCAGAGGATGCATGTGTAACATGCCCTCTTCAGGGAGGGATGGCCCAGTGCTCCCCCTCCTCTTCACGGGCCACCCAGACCAACCACCAACCCCTTCACTGCTTCCCTAACAACGGGGCTGTTTGCTATGGCTATGGCAGGCCAGATTATGTGAATTATTTAAGCGCCTAGCAGCATCATTTGGTGTTGCAAGGGCTCTTTTAGGAGCACCTGCATGGGTCTGTACCTACCAGCAGCCAAAAGCAACCAGTGACATCCACGCATGCTTATGTACCACCCATGATATCACCTGGTGGAAGTCACTGCTGAGCCCAGCCTCGAGGTCCCCTCCTCTCCTTCCCTTTGGGACCACAATAGGACCTTTTGGTGACATCTCTGCCTCCGAGCACCGTGACTGATGAGGGGCTGAGCAGAGGCAAGACCGCAAGATCCAGCCTGCTGCCCACGTGAAAGCCCACTCGCTGCGGCACGCTCATGGGAAACACATTCGCTTCCCTGCCTATTCCCTCTGCTTGGCAAGCAGGTATCCATCACTTGCTCGACACCCTGCCTACAGCAGGATCCGCGCACAGCCCAAACGCGTTGCCCACTGTAGGATGCACGTGTCGTCACCTGCTCCTGCATGAGAGCAGAGTGGGCACAGCAAGGAGGACCCCATCTCTGTGCTGCCTGATGCCTGGGATAACATCAACTCTGCTTTGCTAACTGCATCCCCCCAGAGCCAAGCGCATCCCCCCCAAGCCATCCACATCCCCCCAGAGCCAACCACATCCCCCCAAAGCTATCCACATCCCCCCAGAGCCAAGCGCATCCCCCCAAAGCCATCCATTGCAGGTAAGAAACTTCTGCCCCGAAGGCTGCGTGGCTGTGCATCCCCTACGAGCGATGCTAACTGCGAAGAGCAAGTCCCAGCTGAATGGAAACAGGAGAGCCACCAGTCCAGACACTGGCCAATGTCCAAACCCAAGTGTTCGTCAATGGTCAGTGGGTTACTCTGTGTCACCATGTAAATCCACACGCCATCCTGGTTTTTTTCCTTCCAGTGCAGAACACGGTCTTTGGGAAGACAACACTTAGGCTGATTAGCTTTGATGACAGTCTAAGACACCCATGGAGACACATTGCAGGTGGGACCTCAGCACCATGTTGCTCTTTGTCAGCAACCCGCCTTTTTGGCCAAAGATACAGAGAGAAGAGAGATCCTCCGGGAGCAAAGAGGTGAAGGGAACATGCCAAAACAGGCTCAAAGGAGGAACAGGAAGTGCTGGCACAGCCAAACTGAAGTCTCAAGGGTAGGACAGGTTCTGACCATTGCTCAAGTACAAGAGTCCATCAACATGCTTCAATACACTGGGTCAGGAAACACTACACACAGCAACACGGATGGTGAAAGGTGACAGACCAGAAGGCAGGGCCAGACCAGTTTCTGCCCAAAGTGTCTTCATGCATCTTCACCTTGAGCCCTTGTGAGCAAGTGCACAGCAGAGAGCATAGAATCATTTAGGTTGGAAAAGACCTTTAAGATTGAGTCCAACTGTAAACCTAACGCTGCCAAGTCCACCACCAAACCGCGTCCCTAAGCACCACGTCTACATCTTTTAAATACCTCCAGAGATGCAGACTCAACCACTTCCCTGGGCAGCCTGTTCCAGTGCTTGACAACCCTTTTGGTGAAGAAACTTTTCCTAATACCCAATCTAAACGTCCCCTGGTGCAACTTGAGGCCTTCTCCTCATACTATCACTTGTTACTTGGACTGTATGACAGGGCTGCCCTGACCTCTTCCACTTAGACCCATTTTCCCAGCCTGTATGTTGCTGCTGCATGCCCAGATCCCACCGACCCAGGGGGAACAGTCTCCCTCCCTGCACCCGACCAGCCAAAGACCACCTCAGGGCTGCCGTGGTCCCAGGGTGGGACGGCTCACCTGGCTGCCCTGCTTGGAGTCCAGATCTGGGCAGCGTGGGAGCTGGGATGACGATGGAATGAGCACATGTAGCTGGCCCATCAACTAAAAACATCCTGGCCAGCTGATCAGCTCACAGAGAATGGGCACAGCTTGCTCGGTTTTGATTTTGGACACCTGCCTGCTAACCAGAGGCTGAGGGACATGGCAAATGGAGCAGCCTCAACAGCAGGAAGGGACGCTGGCTATAAAACACAGCTCTGCAGTGACCACTCAAAAGCAGTAGATCTTCCACAGCATTGCTGACACCCCAAAAGGCCATAGATCTTGTCCACCACCACCGCTACCATCTCCAAAATTTGATGGCTTCCAGGCTGAGGGCAGGGCACTGTTCATCTCCTTGCTTGCTGAGTGGTGGTCTGCAGAGCTGTGGACTCTCCCAGGGACCAAGTGCTTTGAATATATATAGGGGCCAGGAAATCTGTATCTGCTGTTCTGAGCTGGAGTAGAAGATTACAGTTGGACTTAATGATCTTAAAGGTCTTTTCCAACCTAAATGATTCTGTTGTCCTCGCTCTCAGTCCCGTTTGCTGTTGCATTTGTACTGATTCTGCATGGATTTGAGAAAGCAACTCTGTTTTTAAGCTCCAGAATTAGCAAGACCTTGTAGCCGTGGGACCCTGGCAAAGTGGGTGACTCCTAGAAATGTCCTCCAATGGTTACATGCAACACTAGAGGGCATGAGCAAGACAACAAATGCCCCAATCTACCACCACTGAAAACCTCAAGTGTAGTATAGGTCAACGAGCTTTTCTCAGTCCATCAGTAAAAGAGAAAGAAAGTAAAGATTAGAGGTGTCCCCACCTGGCAGGATGAGTGCCAAGGTGCCAAGTCTCAGTACACAGCATGGCCAACTGAGGAACAAGATTCTGAAGGCAATTCCCGAGTACGAAGCTAATCCCCCCTGGCAAGAAGAGTACATTTGTTTGCTTCACTGTCATAACCTTAGTAAGACTTTTCCACTCTTTATTTTTGACCAAGCAAAACAGCATATTTTGCTAACTTTGCACAGGAGAAAACGTGTCGCCCTGCATAAGTCAAACATGCTGAGGACACACAATCCTCTTCAGGTGTCATTGTAAATCTACACAGAGGAGATCGTTGTACTTGCAAGCTGCCTATCAACCCAACAAAAATCAGGGTGGTCCTGCGGGTTAAAACATGCCGTTATCCCATTACCAAGCTCAGTTTGGATACTGGGTACAACGGCAGGGTTGTCTCTGGTGGTAGGAAGTGAGCTGTTGCACAGCAGTGTAGGGGAGGAAGAGTCAGGAAACCCACACTCCGTTCATGACAAGTGCTTTTTTGGCGTCGTTTCTTCCACCTCAATTCCCTTATGACCTGGGGAAGAGCTCCACCTTGTCTTGTTCATCTGCTCTCTCACTGGGGAGTCTGTAACTGGGGCAAATGTAGGCAAAACCCAGCAAGCCATGTCATGCACACACATACTGACGTACTGTTTAGTAGCTGCCGACCTGCCTGTAGGGCAGTAGTTGGGACTGAGTCTCTTCTGAGAAAGAGAAACACAACAGAAAGCCCTTCCCAGGATGGCAGGGTCTCCACAAGCTGGCACTGGGCTTGCCCCAGAGCCAGCAGCCCCTGGTGGGATCTTCACATAAGAGTCCATGGGATGGTCCTTACTTCTGCAGCGTGCCCTGCTGCCACCAGTATTTCTACATTTCTTGTGGTGCAGTGTTTGATCTCAGGTGGCTGGTGCCACCTGAGCATGACCCTGAAACATAAACATTTCTGAAGAGCTGGCAGGTGCAGGGGGAGAGCCGTGAATCTGGACTGGCGTGCATGCAAGGAAGTACACTGATTTATTCCTTCTCTTCAGCTCTAGGACAAGATAAGAGATTTTTCTTTTTCAGGACAAGGTGGTTATACAGGTGAGTATTTCACCTGCATTGCACTGCTTGCTCTCCTGTTTCTCCTCGTAGACAAACAACATCAGTTTTCTGGCAGAGACTCCCATGGGAAGGGTGTAGCAGGCCTGCGCACTCAGCACCTCTCCCATTTGTGCAGAAGCGGAAGGGTGGCTGCAGGCTGGCAAAGAGCTTTGCTGGTCCAAGGACCTCTCCGTTCACTCACAGGGGAACCCAGGCAGCACAGCAACACTGAAATACCAAAGAGTTTGCAACACCTCTCCTGTATGAACACAGTCCCAACGCCTGGGATTTCTGCTCTGCAGGGTATTCCATAGCAAGGTCTCTGACTGCATTTATCCATCACTGATGTGTGATGCACACCCTGGTGCCACCCACACCATACCTCCAGGCATCGGTGCCACTCCAAGCGACCCAGGGCGCATGCACCAGGGACAGGACTGCAGGGCACCAACGGCCACACACTCAGATACCACCATTACCAGTCCAGGGACCTCCTCCTCTTTTTGGAAGGACAGGCAGGAGACAATACTCCTAGACACAAGGCTCCAGTAAGACCAGGTGCTGCCTGCCTTCTCCGGGGCCATCCCCCACCAGGGGACCGATGTGCCATTGCTTTACGGCAGCACTACAGCCCATGCAGAGGCTGGGCAGAGCTCCTGTTCCCCAGGCAGCATGACAACTGGAGACACTCACCCTGGCTGAAATGCTGCCTGTACGTGGCACTGAGCTGCCTCTTTTTCTGGGCAGGTACTGGCATAAGCAGGTCCTCGATCCTCTGCCAGAAAGAGCCTGCAACATCTGTCTCTTAATTCACATGTTTGGGGCAAGTTACTGTTGCTCCTGCAGTAAAACCAAGACCTTCTGCCCCTGTGCAGAGACCAGAGACTTGCTGCTAGGAACCTGATCTCCAAGGGGAGTTTAAGTGCCCTGGCACTACACCACAGGTGAGAGCACAGGAAAATCTAACCACACATTGATAAAAGAAGTAATACTTGTAACACTGGGAGCAGAGGACCAAGACACTCTTCCAGCAGATGCACGTCAGAGCCAGGAACCAAATCCTTACCTCTTTAGCTGTGGTTCAACAAGCTTGCTATTGCCAACTGGAGTTGCTATCACTCCTGCCAAACTTTGGTTTTCTTTCTCTTTCCTTGCTTGCAGACCTTACGGTCCATATCAGACCAGTGACCTGCACCCCACCTTCTTGCTGCTCGACAAGCATCTTTAACAGCAGACCCTCCTTCTCCTCTGTACATATTTCCTTCTGAGCAGGCAGAAAACACAGGGTTAAGCTATGCTGTACTTCCATTTGGCAATGGAAACCCATATGCCATCAGATCATGCTCAGGTGGAACCAATTACACAGGAAGGAGATGGGCCCCCCCCACAAGAAGCTCTCAGTCTGCAGCTTTGAAAGCCAGCCACTTTTTTCTGTCATTTTAGAGTTTCCAAGCACCATCTCCACTGCAAAGGTGTTGTGCAACCGGGCATTTTGCAACTGCTGCCTGACTCGCCTGCAGAGCTGGGGTTCTGGGCTTTACCCTGTCCCACCACGCCTGGAGCAGCTTTAGCCTCCTGCCCATCTGTGCTCCCAAGCCCATGCCGAGGCTACCTTTACTCCTGGCACTCTAAAGCTTAGTTTAGAGTTGCAAGTCAAGCTCTGTGGGATGGGCTGAGAAAGGCCATTATGGTGATGAAGTGGATGGGCATGAACTTCCATCGCTTGGAGTGAGTGCATACCCTCAGACTGCTCCAGACCCAAACCCATCACTTAAGTTGGTCCTGCTCCTGGATCACCATTACTGTGGCAAATCCAGAGTGATGCCTTCAGAGTGCTCCAGACTTGCCCTGCAAAGGCTGGAGAACCCCAGCAACATCTCCTCAAACCTTGGCTAACACCAGCCAGCACCGTTAAGAGAGAGCTGGAGATGAACCTAGCCTGAACCAAGTCTTAAAGCCTGGGTCTAGGTCAAGTTGAAGACAAGGACAGCACTAAGCGAACTGTCACATGAGCTTCACTTACCCATATTTAAACCCAACACCGTAATAGCATTACACCTAATTATGCCACAAAACCAGACGAAAATACCTCGGGCAAGATCACCATGTTACTCCTCTGGGAAACACTTTGCCCCATTTCAGCATCAGGAACAGGCAGTGCCTTTGCAGGGACAGGTCAGAGAAGGCTGTGCCCTGCAGGGTGTTGCTGGATTAAACCCCTGCCCAGATAAACACCTCCAAGTAAGAGGGAGGATTTAAAAATAATAACACTAAAACCTAAACAAACAGTAACGGTTTGAGGGTTTTGCTTTGGAAGAAAAGATTAATGGACGTATTGATCGACTCAAGGGGCTGGGACAAAGGCTGACAGCCATGTTTATTTTTTAGCATCTGTCTGTGGACTTACTGTGCTCGTGTCCGAGCAAATACTGCATTAAGGAAGCTTATGAACTAACACACGAAGCGTGGTTAGGTCGTCTCCAGCTCAACCCGCAGGTTGTCTGAATATCCTGCCACGAAAATACATCAGCCGGAGTTACAACAGCTTAACATTTAGGGGTAGGCTGGGCTGAAGATGTGTTTGGATACCCCTGCAAAGCTACTCAGTCTTAGAAATACGCGTTGACCCTGGTGCGACACTTGGGGAAAAGGTTTCCTGAATATGGCTTCCATAAATCTTGCAGCTCAGAGCAAGACAGTGGGAGCGAGCTGCCCCGGTGCCATGAGAAGCAGCTACTGCTGGATGCTGGGAATGACCAGATCGGGCAAGGGCTGCCGGGCCGGGACTTATGGCAGGGGATGCTGTGGCAAAGCGAGTGGCAGAGATGGAGGAGGGACACAGACTTCCAGCAAAAGACCAGGGTAAAGCGTAGGGCTGGACAGCCCCTGCTGACAGACCCACAAACGCTCCTGTTCCAGTGCTGTACACACCTAATTCTAGAGAATTTAGGAAAAACCTCAGCAGTGTGGCAGCTCGGGCGCTGCTGAGTAATTCAGCTGTTGCCTGGGTTTCGGCACTTTCTGCTAATACTTGGGGACCCTGTTGGGCAAGAGGTGGGTTGTTACTTCTGCTACGAGATAAACCTGTGCACAAAAAGAAAAACAAAGGGATCTTTGAAAAGCGGCCTTCAAGATCTAAAGCATCTTGTGGAGCTCCAGCCACTGTCAATGATTAACCTGCTGCACCCATCAGACCTCCCTGCTTCCAGCTCTCGAAGCGAGGAACCAGATCCCTTCTGAAGCCATCTCTTCCCACTGCCTCCCCAGCATGCAAAGCCTGCAAACTGCCAGGTATGCAAAAACCACAAGGAAGAATCCCCCCTGAAAATAATCTCTGGAGAGGTTTAACTGACCAATTGCAAATACCGTCATGATCCTTCTCCCCCTGCCTCCTTGTTAAGCCTTTCCCATGCAGCTTGGTCACCCTGAAACAGCTCTCCTCCGCAGCGCCTGGACCCAGCTCTCAGAGAAGCTGAACCTCACACAATCCCATGGCAGCAGGAGCAGGGCTTCAAAGATGGGGGACGGGATGGGCATGATGTTCAGAGTCGGTGGAGAAGCTGAGCTCCTTCTGCTAAATCCCCATGTGGCAGAGCAGGCGGCGCTGCCTGCAAGGATACACACTGGAGAGGCAGGGACCAGGGTGCTACAGCAATAAACCCAGAGCTGTGTCTCTGATCATCATTGATTTGAAACACCACTTTAAAAACGCACCGATTACAGAAGAGGGAAAACCCCAGAAGCCTTAAGTGACCATTTTAGAGCTTTCAGCTATTTAATTGTGGGTTTCCGCACACTGATCAAGAAGCCAGCGCCCTCGCCACAAGAAGCCTCTTCTTCCTGAAGCACTCGCTGCATCCCTTGCATCTAGGGAGATGCCAAGCATCTTGGAGAGAGACCTCCTGGATGACCCAAAGCAGGTGAGATGGTGGCAATCACCCGAGGTGACAGCAAGGCA
Organism: Phalacrocorax carbo; assembly: GCF_963921805.1. NCBI lineage: Eukaryota > Metazoa > Chordata > Aves > Suliformes > Phalacrocoracidae > Phalacrocorax > Phalacrocorax carbo. The sequence continues at coordinate 34,835,744 of NC_087521.1, forward strand.
GGCATGACAGCCCTCCACAGAGGGAGCAGGTGGGCAGCGCAGCTCTTGAACCTTGCTGAGAAGATGCTTCGCTTCTCCTCTCCCATGGATGGCTTGCAGGCATCAATGGCTGCTTTACAAAACAGTTATAGCTGCACTACAGCTTCATGCAAAACCAGTGATGTATCTCCAGCCATGGTGCTCTGAAGCGTCCCCAAGTGTCCAAGCCTTGGGCTGGGCTCTGCATCAGCCAGCACTCCCACCAAAGCCTGGCAGGGCCTCCACGGGGAAAGAGCTACCCAGCTCTCCTGGAGAACACTGAGGACTCTGCATCTAAACCCCCTGATCACCACCAGCTTCACACCTCTATGCACTGCAGATACACGGGAACATTTCCAGATATGCCCTGAAGACCATGGATCCCAGCCCTGCTTCCAAAGACAATGCCTGTGCTTCAGGGGCCCAATCCCATTTCCTCCCAGTAAGTCCCGAGGTCACTTTTGGGCCTCAAGTCCCCCAGCTCACTTTTGGACATGAAGCATCAGCTCCCCACTTGCTTTAGGAACTCTTGAAATGTGAATTGCAAATCTACATGGAGCTAATATATGAAATAAAAGGGGGTCCCTTCGATAATGCACATTTTTTGCTCTCACAGCTTGGCTGTTTTTCCCTCCTCTCCAGCTGACAGATCTTCAAAATCCCACAGGAGTAGAGGAAAAAAAAACGAACAAAAAAAGGCAGGCAGGAAATAAAAAAGCAGGTAGGGGAAAGGAGAAAAAAAAAAAAAGGAGTTTTCTATGGCCCAGATGAACCCAGCCCCTCTGCCAACCACGGCAAAGCAATATTTTCTAGTGGAATGGGGGGACCATGCTGTGAAGGGCGGCCGTGGGTGGCCATTCCCAGAACTTCCCGTGGGTACTTACTGGTGCTTGTGCTAGTGCCAATGGTGTTGATGGTTGTGGGGACGGAGGAGGAGGAGTAGAGGGGCAGATGGCCATTCTCGCACGCCAGGTTTTTGTCCTGCCAGCTGGGAGCGCTGACGCTTATGCCCGAGTCTCGAGAGTTTTGCCATCCGTTGAGCTTGTCGTCAGAGTTTTGTCTTTGGTGATAGTAGTGCGTCTGCCCGTAGTCCACCGAATCCGACCGACCTCTGCTCTGGCTGCCGAAGCCACCCGATGTGCGGTCCTCCAGGTGGTTGAGCCACATGGCCAGGGCGCTCCTGTCCTCTAAGGAGGTGGCAGGGTGTATCAAGGCGTAGGACAGCAGCTGCCTGCTCTCCTCGATGTGTTGGTTGTGTTCGATTGAGTGGGCCAAGATTTTAGGCAAGAGTTTCATGTATTCGACTTTTGCCTCGATGTTTCCGGGCTTCAGTAAAGGCAGGTGGGTTAACAATAGGGAAATCACTTTATCCTTGGATTCCTGTTGCCATTGGTTAATGATTCCTGTTGAAGGAATAGAAAAAAAATAAAAAGAAGAGAATTGAGAAATTGGCAAACAGAGGTGGTAAAGAAATAGACACTGGCAGGGTAAATACGTCACACCAAAGGGATGCCTGCACGCATGATGCCACTGTATGAGCATCTCCCAGGGGAGGTCATTGCCCTCCAAAACCAAGGTGACAGGCAAGGTGTGCCAGATTGGACACCAAGAGTTATCAGACACTCCTGAAAGTGATGGAAAAAGCCAAATTACACCCGCCTCTACAGCCACATAGCTCCACTGTTTTTCTCCTAATGTTAACTAACCAAAGTCATAACTTGGCCCAAATCTTCCATATCGTTGCAGATTACACAAAATACTACACAAAACCTCTACATGGATAAACATAACCTTTTAAAAGCACTGGTTGGAAAATGGAAAAGGTCAAGATTCAAATGGGCTAACACAGGCAAGAGCCACAGAGGGCGAAGGGAAGAAGCATCCCAGCAGGAGGGCAATAACCAAACCAGGGTGTGGGCCCACCCGCCAGCCCGGCACGATAAGCTGCCCCAAAGGTATTGAGGGAAGGGCTCAGATGAAGCAGCCGCAGAGCTTTTGTTCCTCTGTTAGCTCACGGCAGATAGGAGAGGTTTAAAAAGACCAGAATAAAAGCAAACATAGGGTTTAGCTTTAAAAATATGCAAAAGGAAAAGTCAGGGAATTACAAACTGGTCACTTAACTCGAACTCCTGGAAAACTGATGGAACAAATAATGAAACAACCTATTTGTAAGCACTTAGAAGATAACAAGATGATAAGTGACTGCCGACACCGATTTGTCAAGAACAATTTAATTTCCTTCTGCGACAGAGTAACTGGCCTGTGAATAGCTGGAGAAGCAGTCAGCGCCGTATATCTTGATATTCATTAGGTGCTGCCACACATGGCTTCCTCAGCAGCATACCAGAGAAACACTCTCAGGCGAAACGACTCTAATGTGGGCATGCAACTCATCAGAAAACCATATGGAGGGAGTTGTTACTGGTGATTCACCATCAGACTGGGAGGATGTGCTGAGCAAGGAGACTTGTTCCAGTCATGACACTACCCAGTATGCCATCGGTGACATGGGTGATGTGACAAATGTGTTCAACATGCAGATATCACGCTAGAAATCCAGAAGACTGGATTAGAAGTCAAACAATGTTGAGACCCGGAGAAAAGTCAGAAAAAAACCAGCTGCATTAAGTAGGTGCAAACATCTGCATGCAGGTGGGAACAAATCGCTGTGCAGTAGCAGGCGGGGAAGAGCCTGGGGTCAGGAAGCATCACAGGCTGAACATCAGTCAAAATGCCATGTTGCACATAAAAACTGCACCAGCCAGCCTGTCATCTGTCTAAGAGGTGAAGACTGACGTGGACAAGCTGCTCTCCACGTCTCCTGGGGATTGTTGTATTGTTGTAATAGGTTTGAATTGCAGCAAAGATGACTGAGGTCAGACATGAAGAAACTATCTCCTGCAGGTAGGGCTAGTGATGCACAGGCAGAGATTGCCTACAGACCTTGTGAAAACTCCATCACTGGAGGTTTTTCTGAACAGCTCACACAAACACCAGCCAAGGATAGCTCAGGATCTACCCAGACCACCCGACAGACGCTTCCCAGCCCCAGGTCAGTCTCTCCTCCAGCATTTACCAACCCCCTCTATGAAGCCTTCAAACTTTCAGTCGCTGTAGGAGGCTGTGCCTAAGGTGCCACAACTGAACCATCTGGTGAAAAACGACTTCCTTCTGTTTGCTTTAAACCCACTGCCCAAAACATCACCAAGTGAGATCCCCCAAAGTTCTCATGTTATTAAACGCCCCCCCGCCCCAACTTTACATTGTCCCTCCCTGTCTGCTGTCTCCTATCCATACTGTAGAGGAAGATGCTCCAAATAATTGATTATCCCTATATCCTTCACGTGGTTTTGAGCTAGGGTGACCAAACCCACACACACCAGTGAAATGAAGACCTGGATGTCCATCTGTAGGATCACCCACCTGGTTTGCTCTTGGGAAGAACCATGCTGCTGTCCAGCAGTTAATCCAACCTTTCCATCACCCCACTACCCCATGACACAGAAGAGGGCTATTACAGTGGGGTCTTTTCCCAATTAAGACCAAACCTTGCACGTCGGTTCGCCAACACAACTGCCGTGGTGAGCAGCACTCAACCCTCCAGCTTCGCCTTCCCAGTTTCAAGGCGTGCAACCATTTTAATAGGAAGCCACTAGATGGCTTGCTGGAAACACCAACGGCTCTCACTGGAACTTTCTGCAGTGGTATTTACTTCTCCACAGACCCACCCCTCCTCCAGAGCTGCTTCCCGACCCAGCCGCCGGCGTGCCTGAGCCATCTCGTGCCGCTGTGCCGAGAGGTGCACGGGAAACGGTGTGGCACAGCTTTGGTGGAGAAGGAACCACTTCATTTGCAGCAGAAGCAAATTTTGGTACTCTGGGTGCGCTCCTGTGCCCGTGGAGATGCTGCAAGGTTGTTTTGGTGCTAAAAAATGGGATTTGGAAAAGCAACGCTCAACCTAAGTGAATTTTTAAAAAATACACAAGCATGGCAGGACTCATGGTTCACCAGAGCATCTCCGTATTTTCCGTATGCAGATGGAACTGCTGCAAGCAAAGCTTCCTGTCGTGCTTAACCCAATTTCTCTGTCCCCTCTTTCTCCCTGCCTCTCAGTCAGCTGCCCGGAGGGTTGAAAACCCGTCTTATTTTCTCCCCTCCTCCTGCAGAGGCATGCCACCTATTCCCTTATCACCACCACATTTTATCACTGGCGTTGGGGCGATTCGGCAGTGCTTTCAGGCTGGCGCAGCCAAACCCCATCCCGGCACCGCCTGCAGGAAGAGTCTGCAGGATTTTGCAGCAGCTCAGATAAAACTGAGAAATCAAAAGATCATTAAAAAAAGGCATGCAACGCACTGCTAAAAGAAGTCGGTGCCACTTGTACATAAGAACCAGGTAGCAAAATACATGCAGAAAAAGCAGAGCCCAGTGCAAACTGGGTGCAGGGGAGGAGGATGAGGATGGGGGAGGCAGGTGGCTGGACTCATCTTCCTCACATGGCAGGGGGGACTAAGCGTGAAGATCACCACTGGAGAAACACAGGATGGTGCCATATCACTTCTTGGGAAACCTGCCTCGGACCTCCAAGAGATTTGGGTGTTTGAAATCACAACCCCAACAGATGGAGCGTTGATCCGAAAGCCCGCGGCTGGTGACGGGCCGGGCACCCTTCCCTGCCCCAGCCCGGGCAGGAGCCACTTTCCTTCTCAGCCAGCAGCAGGATGTGCACAATTAAACAAAAATGGAAAATAATTAGATCTGAAAGAGGTTTGGCTCCCTCCGAGATGAGGCTGAAGGTCAGGCTTAATCCTATCTGCCAGAAAATAGAGGGATCTGGAAAGGGTGCCATGGGAGGAGGAAAGCTGGAGCTGCCTCTGGGCAGGGGGAGAGGGCCCGGTGACCCCCCAAACTCCCTCTCCACCCTCTACCCAAACACAGGAGCCCCTGCTTAAGGTCCCTACCTGCTGCCACGCACTGCCTGACACCTGGGGTGTCTCACCCTTCATTGCCAGCACAAGCCCCCCCCGGGTCAGCTGCAGTTAGGGTGGGTCCCTGTTTTGGGTTCCCACATCCCAGGGTCCCAACACGCTACCTGCAGTGATGTTGCAGGCACTAATCACATTACAGCTTCATTAGTCCCCCTGGGTGCTGCTTCAAAGATGCCTGATGCTTTCTGTCACAAGGCTTTTGCTTCTCTAAGGGATGGCAAGACTATTGATATTTGCAGCAGGCAAATCTGAGCATAGAGAAAGCCCCAGAGTTAGAAACTCTACCTTGCTGTTTTGAAACTCCCCAGAAAATCCATCCTGCCTGTTGCTGTCATTGCACTGACCTCTCCTTTTGGAGATGAGCTAAAATAAAGGCTCCATAAGGAGTCAGCTCCCATCCCAGCCCTGCGACCCCTGTACTGGGAAGGGATGGGAGCTGCTGGCCGAACATCCCAATTTTCATTACAGGACTCTCTTTCTTGGGTGAGAAGCTGAATGAAGGTGGGATGTGAAATTACCTTCTAACTTAAGATTACCTACCCAATACAATTTTGCTGCCATACAGCACAGCTGATGCTTGTGCAGGATGCCTGCAAATAAATATAGCACCAAATATAGCCAGGTCCTGCTTCCAAGGCTGAAACCTGTGCTGTGCTATGAATAGGTCCAATGCTATCCCTGAAACAGGGGCTTTATGGCTTGAGAAAGCGGTGATGTTTGTCGATTTAATAAGCGCTCATCGGATTTCTCTGTCAGAAATCTGCTTAATCACTTCTGGATCCTTGCAAACTGTTAATTGCCTTCATGTCTGCCGGCGATGGATCCACCTCTAACGCCGCACAGCATGAAGGACCTTCTTGCCTTTACTTTGAACCTGCCTCCTGATAGATGACTGGGTTATTTCAGCCGCCAGCAAGGCACATGGAGCTCCTGAAGCTGTTAATGATGTACTGGGAACAGCTGCAGTTTTCCGAACGTAAAGCCAGCCTGGATGGACAAAGGCAGGGATGCACACAGTCCCTGCAGACACCTGCAAGACCCAACTCAGACGGCACACTGGTGCCTGCATCTAGAAACACTGAAGTACCTAATTGCCTGTGTTGTTCTTCTATTTTTGTTTTTTACCAACAGACTTCTGACCCCCACCTCGCAAACACCGACCTGCTCTGGAGGAATGGCCGAGAGAAGCTGTCAGCACAGGCACACGAATGCGTGTGTCTCACCAGATGAGATGCCTCCAGGGAACAACGGCAATGCAGGATACATCTCAAGTGCTTAAAAAGACCCCCAAAACCAATCAGCTCCAGCCAAGATAAACCTTTTCATTTTGACAGCAGAAACTGGGTTATCCTCCTGTTGGCATAAACAACTTATCACATTTCACAAGTGAAGTAGACAAATATGTTGACTGGGGTCTTGACGAAGTGGACGAGATGAAAGATGTGTAATTTATGAGCTAGACAACAGCTTATCATGAGTAACAAGGACAACAATTAAAGACTGAAAGTGTTTTAAAAACTGCCCAAGCATTTTCCGAGTGACAAAGAGTATGTTCAAATAGCAGGCTTGGTACCATCGCTCCACAATGGTAATCAGTGCATTTAAGTTGTCAATAAATTGCTCTGAAATTACTGTTGTATTATACCCTTGTTTTCAGTTTAACAACATTTCCCATTAAAATTTCTCAAAAGCCCATATAGATAATTTGTCCAGCATGTAAGAGTTAGATGTACACATCTGGAGGGCACCCACCAAACAGACTGCCTTCACAGCAGGGCTGAATGGACCGACACTCAGATGTTCTTGGGGAGAAAAAACAGGAGTTTGTACCAAAAATTTAGGCTGGGATCCCTGATCTTGCTAAGTGGCATGCTGCAGCATTAGGGATAGGAGGGAGGAACTGGGTCCTCCTGGACCAGGCCCTCCTAGGGATGGACAACACCGAGGTTTTCACGTCTTGGATGGCCAACAGCAAAACAGAAAACCAGTCTGTTCTCAGGCAGCTTGCAACTGCTTCAAGCGAGCCTGAAATCAGCGGCCCCGATGCAAGCAATGGCTATTTCTGGGTTTGCAGGAAGGTTTTGCAGGAGGCCTTCCTCAGCAGCTCCTAGACGAGGTTCCCATTGTTCGCTGTTTCCTGGATTACTGATGTGGCACCGGCTCTGGGCAATGGGCAGAGCTACGTGGAGGCACCCACTTTTTCAGCAGAGGCAGAAAAATCAGTGTCTGGACTCCTGCTGCGTAAAGACCCAGCAGCACATTGCTACCCGCCAGCTCCTCCATACATGCCTGCAAGATGCTGCGCTCATCAGAATCACCAAAATCTGCAGCAACCAAGGTCATCACCAGAGTCAGTACCGGTACCTAACACCGCCCTGCATATGAACACAGCGCAGCAACCTCTGTTCAGCCAAAATGTCATCTCTCAGTGAAGGGCTACCAAGAGACAAACCCCAACCCTATGCCTACTGGGTATTTGTTCCAGTGTGTCCCTCACACCTCAGTCGGCCTTCATTTCCAGTTGAGTTTACCTAGCTTTAGGATAAATTCTGGTCTTTAATTTCTTTAATTCAGTTAATTGGTCTTTTCTTTAATTCAGAGAGCTCCCTGATGTCCTGCATTTTCTCAAGTGAAGGTAGTCGGGACTCAGCATTCAAGTCATCTTCTACTTTTGTTTCTGGTAAGCTTAGCAGAAACTAAATGTCCTGTCTCTAAGAGGTCATGGCCCCGTGCTCATTAATCCTGAGGCCATGGCAACACTTCTGCTGGCTCTGACTTCCAGCACCCAAGCGAATCAGGTCTTATTTGGCTCGGTGAAAAGCATGAGTTGGGTAGAGAGACCATACCCCACTCACACGGGGTGGTTTGCAGCAAAGTTAAAGCAGAAGACCAAAAAAATGAAGATATTTAAACCACAAGCCTGAATTTGCACCCAGTACATTGACCAAGGGCAAGCTGCTGCCAGTCTCAGCCTTCCTGCAACTGGATTAACTGGTTTGCGAGATGGTCCAACTCCCCACCACCAATCACACAAATCTCTCCAACACTGCTGTGGAGATGAACCTGCACTGGCTCTGGCCGCAGCAACTTGCCTGAAGGTGAACTTTAGCATGTTTCCAGACAAAGGGATTTCAATTATTATTTGCAGTAATTAGTACCTGCACGCTGACCCATTCACAATACTTTCTTTGGGTGAATTTACTTCATTCTCTTCCTAAATTAGCCTCACTCAAAAGACCAACATTAAAGAAAATAAAGTGAGAACCTTCTTGGAAACCCTCTCTGTAGCCCATCCAGAGCACATCAATACCCTCGCCGTTAAACCTGGCAGCCTTCTCCCCCTGCGAGAGGCCAGATAATAAGAATTTCAGCATGTGCCTTTTCATAATTGCAAGCGACGCTAAATAAAAGTATCTCAACGATAAAGGTTATTGCAGACCTGCCAATTGCACAAGTCAGAGATGCAAGCCGGCACTGAAATGCCAGTGAACCTGAATCCTACTCGTCGTCTCACCAAGATCGATGCAAAACCACGGCTAACACAGGCAAGAAGACACCAGTGATGTTTCTAAGTGTGTCTACAGCCGGGAGGCTGCAGCGTGGTGTGTAAACCCAGCCAACCTGCCCCTGCTACGTTCAAACGGGTTTGAATTTATGCCTGCGCTAGAGCTGACAGCGTGGAGCGGGAGGACCTAATCCTATACGTCTGAAGGCAACGGGAGCCGTGCCAAAGAGCATTGTGCTTGCTGGATCTGGCACCCGCGGCTTCCTGGCACCTCCCGCGTCTCCGCGCTGCAGCGGCTGGGAGAGGCCAGCTCTGCAAACCGGGGACCGATTCTTCCCAGCTCCCCAAAACTGCTTGTCCTGGTGGATAACAGGATTTCACAGAGGAAAAGGCAAGAAAACCTCACAGCTGGCTTTTTGCTTTTGCTCCCTCCCATGCAGGTCTAACAGCCCGACTTGGGGAGAGATCTGGGGAGCAGTGGTGAAGCTCTTTCCCTGTCACAAGCCTTGGCTAGGAGCTGGGAACAGCCAGGTCTGCAAACAAGCCCTGGACACCAGGAGGGCTTAGGGCCTGCTATGCGTGGCAATCAGGGCTCTGCACTTTCCCTCCTGGAGTATCCACCCCAACAGCTATGAACCTCTAGGTCCAAGGTGGTTGCGTGGCTCAGCGCTACTCCAGCATTTTCGGTTTATAATGAGATATAAAAAGGCAATAACTGAATTCCCCCTTTCCCTAGCTGGTTAGCTTCTGTGCAGATTTAAGCACAGATGACCTCTTTGAAGGACAGAAGGGCCTTTTGCTCATCAGCACCCATAAGGAGAGGACAGATAGATGGCAATCTGCGCCTTGTATCACGCAAGGCACGTGCATGATCTCCCTTCTCCAACGCACACGACCCACCTTGCACCCTGGCTCCATGACGGTGCCAAGGAGCACCAGTGCTCGACGGAAAATTTGCCAGTGATGCGCTGCAACCTGTCGGTTCACATGGTGCTGGCTCTCCTCCGTGTTTCCAGCAGCTACATCACATTCTAAGGGGCTAAAAATACATTAAGTGCTTTCCTAATGTTTCTTTTCCACCCGAGCGGTTGCTGCAGAGAAGCTCCGAGCAGGAGGGAAGGTAAACAGACCGGTGTGGATGCAGGGAAGAGATGCCATAAAAATGGAGCAATAGGCACAGCACATCCTGCAAAAGGAGGTGGCTGGGAAGTACCTGCTGCAGGCGAAACTGGTTCCTTGGAAAAACAAAGGGAAGAGCCATACAGCCATCAAAAGCAAAGTGTTTCTGATTATATTGCAGGATTCAGCACTGACAGGAGCACAGAGGACTTCATGAAGGAGCATCTTCTGCATCTTTAATGACCGAGATTAAAAAGCTCCATGTAAATTAACTACGCAATATCCCTTTGACTTGTCAAATGTAGCTGCAAATTTAGCTGCTGAAACCAATCCTGTCAAAACAACACAACCTTCTTTCAGTTGTCCCCAGCATCCCCCCGCACGCTACGGGCAAGTTCTTCAACACCCACTGCCAAGGCAGCATCAAAGGGTTTGCCGGCACAGCTGGGTCGCAAGAAGCATGTTGGCCATTGTTGGCCTTATTTTCTTCTTAAAAGGTGTGTCCCTGCTGGGCTGTGCTCCGAAACAAATCATAGAACTGTAGAAACATAGAATAATTTGGGTTGGAAGGGACCTTCAGAGGCCATCTAGTCCAACCCCTTGCCATGAGCAGGGACATCTTCAACTAGATCAGGTTGCTCAGAGCCCCGTCCTGCCTGGCCTTGGATGTTTCCAGGGATGGGGCATCGGCCACCTCTCTGGGCAACTTGGGCCAGGGTTTCACTGAACTCACTGTAAAAAATTTTTGCCTTATATCTAGCCTGAATCTACCCTCTTTTAGTATAAAACCATCACCCCTTGTCCTATCACAACAGGCCCTACTAAAAAGTTTGTCCCCATCTTTCTTTTAAACTCCCTTTAAGTACTGAAAGGCCACAAATAAGTGTCCCCAGAGCCTTTTCTTCTCCAGGCTGAACAACCCCAACTCTCTCAGCCTGTCCTCAAAGGAGAGGTGTTCCAGCCCTCGGATCAGGCTCCCCTCAAAGATAGCCTGACATGGAGGTGACGTGGATGTGGATGAGCAGCAGGGAGCTGGCTGCTGCATCCTGAATGCACTTCACTTTTGAAAACCAATTTCTTGCAACACTTCTTGGGAAGCCAGGCTAAGGAGCAGGCGACCATATGACATGCAGCTTCTGGGGAAAAATACCAAAGGAAAAAAAAAAAACAAAACAAAAACCCTTTAGGGGATAAGACCTGAACCCTACTCAACTCGTTGCCCTTTTAAAGGCAGTTCTCCTTGGGGAGCAAGGTCAGCTGTTTATTACTGGCAGCTCCCCTCTCCATCAAGCTCTCCAAAGAAATGGCAGCCCCATCAAGTGTCCATTTTGTAGCACTGGTCCCTTCCTTGTGGAGAAGAAATGACTGGGAAGGACATCCCCAGGCTGAGCATCTCAACCTCGGACTGCGCTTCTTGGTCTCACAGCAGGGATAGCGTTACCAAGAGTAGGGAATTTTGGCACTGAAGTCAGCCTCAAAGACAACCCCTGATCACACCTTCACATCCTGTCACCCCAAGCAGGCTGATGAAACCACCCCAGCAGATACAGCAGCGGGGCTGCTGAGGGAGCTCAGCACTCTCCATCCAAGCTGTGAACTCCAAAGGGAGCAAAATGCCCATTATTTTGGTCAGAAGCAGAAGAAGCTGGGAGATCCCTCAACAAAACATCCCTTAATTCATGCCGAGAGCCGCAAGGACAGACAAACCCAGCTCTACGCTGCTGCAGAGGGAGTAGAACGAAAAAAGATTTTCACATTTTTGACACTATTTTCCCCCTCTACCTCATGAGCTTGCCAGAGCTCCAGTTATTAGGAGGCTGTTTGTAAAAACCCAGAAGCAATATATTTTTAGCACTGGAGAATCGCATGGCACGATCATTAAGCGTGCTTCTGCAGACAGCAACAAGAGCGGGGATTTTTCCTTCTCTAAATTGGCTGCAGCCACTACAGTTTTCAGCCCAAAGCAGACTTTCAGGAAATTCAGAAGGAGCGGGAGTCTTTTTCCATGACATATTTAATACTACCAAGCTCAACTACACTTGATTTTCATACCATGCATCTGATGGGAGGTTTTATGGATTTGTTTTCTGGGCTGTATCTGTTGCACTCTTTTGCTATGGAGCGTAATACCATGTATTATCACAACACTCCCTAGCAACATGACTTTTAATTTAGTGCAGAGCTTTGCAACATTGAGCGCATCTCACTGACTCAGAGCAAAGACGACACGCTGGGAAACCTTAGCAAAAGCCCCACAGGTGCCAAGGGAACCTACGCCACCTGTACGACAGCATTTGAGCTCCTCAGTGCGGCTTGGCCAGCACCGGTGTGCAGGACACCTTGGGAAAGATGAATTTGCTTCACTGATTTCACAAGCTGCGGTGCAGCCGGCATGGTCTCGCAGAGCGATGACTACATCGATGACAGAGGTGCCAATGGGTGCAAAACAAAAGTGAAAATCCCACAAGTTCTGTCGGAGCACTCGGCGCTTGGACTGACAAATGAGGGAAACGGTTCAGCATCAGAAATAAGAGCCCAGAGCCAGTTGGGGCATCGCAAGGATCAGGTACCATCTCCTCGCTTCTCATCCAAAGGCCAGGAGGAGGACAGACGCTTGGTAGACAAACCAACCAACCTCCTGCGAAGCTGTCTTGAAGAGCGAAGCCAGCCTGACACCGGACAAGGGCTCACAATGCCGGTTTCTCTTCACTTGCTGGAGCACACAAGCTCCTGGGCATCATGCTCCCAAGCCTCAGATGGGGAGGATGGTCTTTTGAAAGTGCAGGAAAATAGTGCCTAGGTCCCACCTGACAACAGAAAGCATGCAAAACTGCAAAAGCACCTCAACGGTGTGGACATCACCAGGTGAGGTGCTTCTCCACCTCTACCTACTGGTGCAGGAGAGCAGCAGAAGGCAGGAGCACCCTCCATCCAGGGTGGGTGGGTGGAAGAAAGCTATCACCGCAGAAATGACACCAAAATGCTGTCCCAGGGGGAAGCGGCTGCTCTCGGGCCATAACGGGAGGAGCGGAGGGGAATCCATCAGCCCTTGTGCATGCAATGAGGAGACAGAAATATCAAAGCAGCCGTGCCAGGTCTGATGGACAAAGATATCCCGATGAGATCCTGGGTCAAGTGGCTTTTCTTGGCTGCTGTGCAAAGTTAGCTGAGCTCAGCTGGCCTGGAGAGGCAGCTTGGCCCGCGGCAATGGGAAGGGTCAACGAGGATTAAAAGTATAATTAAACAGGGGGCTGCGGATTGCTTCCAGAAGTCCCATCATTTCTTGGAGCTCGTGAGCTCAGCAACGGCAAAACACTGCTGGTTTTGGTGCTTCTGGGACACGGGGGTACAGGTGGGAAATGAGTTCACTGCCTGCTTTCACTTATGTTCAGGTTATAGTGCTCATATGCCTCCGCATGCCCTCAAATCCAGATTTTCAGTGGAATTTCCTGGGACACAGGAAGCCAGAGAAATAAAACACGCGATTTCTGCATCTCTTCTTTGAGCCTAATCCATAAAAACGCCCAAATCTTCCTCGCTTTCAGTGAGGAGATTACAGGCACAACTAGAGGCATGGAAGAAATACTCCTCAGACTTCTTAATTTCAATTGCAAAAAGTGTTTTAGCAAAACCTAAACTGAAATGTAGGTAAGTTTCTTCGAAGGCCAAAATAAAAATAATAAAAAATTATCTGAATGTCATTACTGTGTTGCCTAACATGGATAAAGGATTTAGAAGGGGCAAAAATAATACTAAAAATAAGTTATGAAGGGTATGTAAGGTATTGATATACAGCACATGGTTTGAACTGTTAATCATTGAACAGATTCCAGTGTAAAAATAAAAGAGACTGAAGCTGCACATAATGGAGGAGTTGCTCTATTTATAAACTTCTCTGTGCAAAGGGCAGGCGAGGGCCGGGACGAGCAGGCAGCGGGGGCAGAGGGCCACTGCTACGGAGCCTATATTTTGAGGAAAATAAACAGATTTTTTTTTAATATTATTTTTTTAAGCGTTGTCAACAAAATCAAACCAAGTTGTCCAAGAGCCTGTGTGCCCCAGCCATGTGAGCAGCATTTACAGCTCCTGCATGTGACAGCTCTCCCAATTTAGCCAGTAACTGACTCCCTCTGACCTGTAATAACACTGCTCCCAAATTAGAGCCCTCAATTTGACTTGGCCTCAGTCCTTCCCTCCCAGCGACATAAAGCATCCTTTCCCCCCCCCTCCCCAAACATTCATAATCCTGTCCTTTGGCACTGCCAACTCAAACTCACATTTAGCCTTTTCCTATTTTTTTGGGGGGTTGTGGAGGGATGGGGGGGTGGGGTGGGGTAGGGTGGGGGTTGGTGCAGGCAGCGAGAGCTAGCGAAAAAGTCCGGTGGAAAAACACCAAGAGACAAAAACAACAACAAAATCAGACAAAAATTCCAAGTTGGTGACATTCAGCTGGAAAAGCTCAATGACTCACATGCAAATAAAATCTGCCTAAATTCACTGCTGCATGACGCAGGCCACTGGCTTCAACATAAAAAGGCCAGGATGAAATCATCCACAATTAAATCGGAGCTTGGAAGGCTGCAAAAGCAGCCGCATCAGCGCGGTTCCCTCGGCTTAATAGGAAACACAAAGGAAGGAAGTTCAGCGGAGTGAGAACATCCCCCTTTTCCCCTCCTTTCCACCGACACCTCGCGCCATCAGTCATCCCCAACCGTCGGCGCGGCTCCTCCGGTATCACACGTCGGCGCTCAGCTCCAGCAAGTTGCTCGCTAGCAAGCGGCTGCCAGCTTTTAATGGGCTTTCCTGGAATACTAGCTCAAAAGTAAAATAAAAATAAATGTGGCTACGTAGGAAGGCAAACCCCCACCAGTCAGCGACTTCTTCCAGAGGTTTCTGCCCCGTCCTTTGCAGAATGGCATGATATATTGTACAATTAACATTTATAAACCCTGGACCAAATCCAGTCCCTCCCCAAATCCCCCATATACGCGAGGAGGGAGAGAGGGATTTAAATCTTAGTTCTTCAGTTTTTTTCTTGTATTGCAACAGCGCTTTTAAACCTCATGAGTTTTCAAACACTGTCTGAAGCCACACTATAGAAATGCACGCGCAGTGACCCGCAGCACAGGGTTGAGGCAGGGGATGGGGTGCGAGGGGTTCCCCGTACGCCGGCACGTGCACCAGGCTCCATCTCCCTGCCCCTCCAACACAACCGTTTGTGGGGTTGTGCCATGCACCAGGCCACCGGCCTGGTCATCTGGGCTAAAAATAACATCGGGAGGGGGGGGAATAAACTAAAAAAGGTCATTTTAACCTAGATTGGGCTGCTGATGGGATTCACAGCACGGACCTACAAAAGGCTTTTGTGCTTCACTTGAGAAGGGAAAACAATCTTTAAGCAAGCGTTGGCCCCTCTGCACCCCAAAATGCTGCTCTAGGGAACAGCATCTGTCCGGGATGCAGGAGGACAATGACCCAAGCATCTGGAGTGGCCGCAACCAGTGGCTCATTGCACCTAATTTTCGCTAGGAAAATGCAACGAGTCCACAGAAATCAGGTGACCGCTGCACATTTATTGAGAAACAAGGTGCTTGAACCTCTATGGGCTTTCCCCTCATGGGGGCTGGTGTGCCTATCCCTGGGATTAACTGCGGTGCTGCCGAAAGGTCCCATCCCGAGCCGAAGGCTCCTCGGCACTCGCTCGCTCCAGCTCGCAGTGGCTGCAGAAGCAGGGTGTTAACAGGTCCATAAAAGGTAACTGGGAGACGCGAGCCTCCTGCCAGCAAGCCTACAATTGCTCTGGAGGAATCCGCACATCCCCAGGGAAAAAAAAATAATATATATATTGAGAGAGAGAGGTGTGCAAGCGGGGAAAGGTTCAAACCGCCTGCAGGACATCCGACAGAGCCCGGGCCCTCTGGTCACCCACCCTGCGCAGCCACACTGCCCTCCCTTCGCCACCAGACGCTAATTCCTCTCACCCTGCCCAGCCCTCCGCTGGTGCAATTTTAGGTCTGTGAATAGGACCATCTGCCTTTGAGATGCTCGTTTATTTTTGGCTAAGCCCTCCCTTTCACCACTCCCTCCTTAAAGGAAGTCCAAATCAGGCGCCGCTGGAAATGGTGCTTCTCGTCCAGTCCCCCAATCACCAAGCATTAACAAGCTACCTACAGCATGTTCTGTAATGCCAGCACTCATAAAACTAAGGGTTGTCATTATTTTCAAGGCGTTTTGCAAACACTTTTTCGTTCCTCCCTGCGTTACTACCGCAAAGTAGTAATTATTCACTTTTCTCTGAATATGGTGGGTTTGGTCCAGCGTCCTGGAGCTCGGCCAAGACATGCTCAGCAAAATTTAACATGGCCAAAGTAAAGATAAAACAAACTGGCTCCTATCTTTGGATGCTAGGGACTGCTACCAGTGCTTCCTGTCCCACAGCAGACATGGAAATGTTAAAAATAAAAATAAATGCTGGAACCGCAGTGGCCAATAGTGTAATTTCCACTTATTAAGAGGAAATGCAGTGCCTGGAGAAAAAGGAGTTTTAAGGGAAGTTTTACTTTTTACACATCTAAGCACTGCAAATGAAAGTCACCGTCACGATCTGCTGCTCCTCTTAGCAAAATGCTGCGTAAAAATGCTGCAAAACCCCCTTGTGCCCGAGCTGCCTCCAGTCCTGCCCCTGCAGAAAGAAGAGACCAGAGCTGGAGGGAGAAGACTGTGTGCACTAGAAATTCCACATCTTGAACCTGAAGCAGTTGAATGCACCCCTCAACAATGCTTCTCCCTGGGGCAGAAAGGATCTGGGAGGAGAGAACCTCCTTGGTGGCCCTAGACTGGGTTCTGGGTCTGAGCGTGCAACAACACGCTCCTGGTTGGGGTGAATGTAGAGACCCCCCAGCCGCAGCTGCACCCCTCGGGATGAACATCGGATCCTCCTCCACGTCCTGGCCAAAGGCGTCCAGCATCACTCAGGAGGACCACACGTGGTGTGGGCTAACGGGCTGAATCTGTGCATCTGCCAGCCATGAAATAATTAATTTTCCCTTCTTTGTTAAGATTTTCACAAGTGTCTGGGGCGGGTAGGAAGAGCATTCCTGCCCCGCAGGTAACTCTTTCCATGACAAGTTGGCTGCTTGCGCAAATCCAGGTTGCTCGAAGCTTGTGCAGCTCTCCCACGACTTTTTTTTTTTAGAAGATGAGAAAAGTTGTGGTTTGGTCTAAGGTTTGGCCCTGTTCTCAGCTCTCTTATGAACCTCAGGAGCTACAGGGGCATGGAGTCTATTCCTGGAAACCAGCATTAGACAACAGAGAACATCCATATGGGGGAGCCCCTCTTGCTGCACGCACAACACACACTGAAAAGCAAGAGCCTGTTACGGTGCCAAGCTTTTTGCAGGGAAAACGTACCCAGGACTTAAAAAAAGAAAATTTCTGTGCAATGCTTGAGGTGTAAAAATCAAGCCCTGGCTTTGGCTGGCCGCTAGTCTCTGCCCTGCGGGAGCCTGGGGAAACACCTGGCTGCTCGCTCATCGCTTCAAACTCTCTGCAGCAAATAAAAGAAAAAAACAATTTAACTGATCTGATCAGATCTCAGATTCGACAAGATTTCCCCCCTGGGTAAAAATTGAAGTGTTTTGCTTTGGCTTTAAAGTACGATGGACAGAAAACTACGACAGCTTGGCTGTGAAGCAGGACGAGCAGCTACGCCCCCCCACACTGCGTGCTCAGGGTGCAGAAGCCCCAGGAGTTCAGCAATGCAGGCGTCCATCCCTTCCCCTTTCTGCTACTCACATCACCCAGTGCAAAGCACTTGACCAAAGCCAGCGATGAGTCACTCTAAGGAGGAGACTGTCTAATTTCACCCACTTTGATCCTGCCCTGAAGTGCAAACGTCAAAGAGGAGGGAGGGGAGAGCTGGGGGCTGAGTCAGGGAGGATGGGAAAAATCTGTGCATCTGTAACAGAGACATTCAAAGCAAAGCGAAACTCCTCTTTTTTTACAAACAAAACAAAACAAAAAAAGTGGACTGGAAGTGCTGGCTCCCACCAGCTAACAGCTCGTACCAGAGCAGCGGTACCAGCACTCGGCTGATTCCCTGTATGTTTATGAGCTGTAACAAGCTCTCGCAAGGCAGGAACACTGGCTTAAAACACACCTTCCACTGGGGAATTCACCGCGTTTCAGTGCCGCCCGCGGCTGGCACGTAAAGGCTGTGTTTCCTTTATAACCAGCTTCACATTTCGCTTCTTGTATACCCACGAAATGCTGCAGGACCTCAAAACAAAGACAGACATTGTTCCTTCAGAATAAAACTGCTGTTCACCCAATTTTTATTTCTATTTCACGAAAACATCCCAGGAGCTGCAATGCTTTGGTGGCGGGGGAGGGTGGCTAAAACGATCTGGTGGCACCACAGTCACAGCTGTTTCACCAGGAAGGTTTCCATGATGCTCTTTCCACTGTGAACACAATATGACACAGGTCAACATGGACATTTAACTTAAAGAACAAAGAAGAATGCCAGTCCTTGCAATTACATGTTCCCGCTGCTGAGCTGGTTAGTTTGGCCATGCACGGTGCTGAAGGCACTGGTTCCTCTCCCATAACTGTTGCTGCCCACGGAAGTCCCCAAAATTATGTTGAGGAGCCCAAAAAAGTCGTATGTTTTGCCACTGTGTATATACTAATGGGCGTTGGGGACATTTGGCAGCAGCTGATATAGCTCCAACAGCTACTGGTGGTCCAAGTGTTGGTGTTATCAACACTGACCACCGGCATTAGGGCAGACAGCAAAGGAGGAGAGAAAGTGAAGATCACCCTCAAACACCTAGGGAAATATCGCAAGGCACAGGCAGGACAACATTTTCTGTTCAATTGTAAAATTTCCATTTAACACTACGTTTTTGAGCCTTAAGACATGTAGAAAACCAACCGCTCTCCTGGCTCCAAGCAATGATGATTTCAACACTTCTTAGTGCCCAAAACCTGAAAAGCTTTTACTGGCTAATGCAAGTTTTTCAGTCAAACCAAAATCCTTCCTCCTCCTCCCCCTGCCTGGCTAAAATGTCCATTTTCAATTACCAAAAAAACTACAAGAAGGATGTGAGATTTCATTTTCTTGACCAAATTCCATAATAATTGAGAAGAAATTTCCAACAAAATGGAAACTGGGTATTTTTGAGGAGGGAGAGGAAGGAGCAGGTTTTCCTGCAGAGGAAGATCCCCTTCCATGCCTCTTGTTCTCCCCTGAAGAGCAGCAATACATTGCAATAACCCACACGGAAAGACTCGACCTATGCTATTCAGAATTGATGAACATGAGAAGTGACAGGATTTCTGGAAGCCACTGACCCCTCTTCCCCTCCAGGCTATTGATTACAGCAGATCAGCAACCACACTCCTCAAGCAGCTCTGAGCCGATCTACAGCGACACCATGGTAAGCACACAGAAATCTAGCAAATTAGGAGAGCTACGCAATGCTCTCCTGGATTTTGCAGTGGGTAAATCCTGCTTCACCACTCCTGGCAGTCACTGTAAGTTGGTCCTGCGATGCCTCAAGCCCTAATCGCACCCCCGTAAACAGTGCGCAGAAACGAGCAGAGAGAAAAGCGTACTGCTCGGTCCTCAGAAATGGTACTAGAAGCTTTTCTTGGCTAGAAGAAAAGTTGGAAAAATACTGATGCAATTGGTGGGAATAGTAGCCTGTATGCTGCAGGGGTGGTCAAACACTGGAACAGGCTTCCTAGAGAGGTGGTGGATGCCCCAAGCCTGTTCCAGTGTTTTAGTGGCATTTGCACAAGGCCCTTAATAATTTGCTTTACCTTTTGGTCAGCCTTGAACTGGTCAGGCAGTTGGTCTAGATGATGGTTGTAGGTCCCTTCCAACTGAAATATTCCCTTGCCTTGCCTTGCCTTGCCTTGCCTTGCCTTCCCTTCCCATGCAACCCCATGCAGCTGGGCTCTGCTGCAATCAAGTCTACCCTGCAGAAGGACCTGATTGCCGAATACCTCCAGCAATTCAGACTCTTGCTGGAGAGGCGCAAACTGCACCCACCCAGCACGGAAGAGCCAGAGAAAGGCTTTATTGTGTCGTGATACAGCATTAGCATCGTCCTGCTCAGTGCTATGTCTGCAATCCCCATCTCAGGGGAGATTGGGTCTACATCCTGGATCCCCATCGGAAGAGCAAAGCTCCGGTGCTTCCCAGCTCAAACGGATTCCTACAACTGCTCAGGTCCTCCAGGTCTCCAACTCCCCTGGTGTGGTGTGAAGGGAAACTTTAGGGTGGGGTTTATACAACTCTTGAGTTATCATCTTGTGTCTCCTCCTGGTATTAGGAGATGGTAATTCTTAGCTAACGTAAACCCAGTACAGTATTTCATGTAGAGGGCTGCTTTTGCTGTCAGTAGCCTTTCACTAAAGCCTCTGGACAACACTCTCCCACCAGCTACCCCAGGGCTGGTCCTTGAGGAGAAATGCCTTAAGTAGAGGGGAATTGGAGGCTGCAGCTCTCCTGCATGCTGGCAATCCCATAAAGAAAAGCACTCACACAAGTAATGCTTGCAGAGCCTCCGCTCCTCTTCTGGGCTACTTTACAAACAGCAACACAGCAAGAGACTTGTTAAAGGCAGAAAATTGGACACCAGGAACAAATTCCCTGACCTGCCACTTTCCACAGTCCCTTTGCTGCCGTGGAATATGCACATACAGCCACCGGACAACGAATTGCAATTCTCAACGTGAAGCAGTGTGACAAGAAAAGCTGTGAATAAATAGAGAGAAGTTTTATATGGAAACACAGCAGGAGGGAATGTTATTCCTAGAGATGCTTCTCCATCAGATGTTGACAATTGCTTCAGAGCATGAAACCGCAACAGCTTCAGCAGGACCAGCTCGGAGCAGCACAGGGAGGAGGTGGGGAAGGTGGTGGGAAGCTCTGGTTTCCCAGTCCCACCAGATACCACTGGGGGGAAACTAGAAAACAGTTTTTGGGCAGACATGGTAGATGCAATAAATTCCTGGCTTGATAAAGCAACCAACGCAAGGCTGTGCTCAGGTTTCAGACCTTATAACAGCCATCACTGTTTGCAGAAGAAAGTTATTTTCGGGGTGAAACCTGATCAGCTCTCGGGGCAGCCGGCACAAAGGCCGGGAGAAGCGCCTCGCTGCTCTCCTCGGGACCTGCCTGAACTACAGCACCAGCACTACCTGCTGCCCCTCTCCTACACCCTCCATGTCGCACGTGCCTGCCCAAGTCACGGACACCAACCCAGACTGGATCAGGCTGCTGAATGCAAGAACAGAATAGAATAGAATAGAATAGAATAGAATAGAATAGAATAGAATAGAATAGAATAGAATAGAATAGAATAGAATAGAATAGAATAGAATAGAATAGAATAGAATAGAATATTATTTATTTTATCTCAGGA
Source organism: Phalacrocorax carbo (assembly GCF_963921805.1). Taxonomy (NCBI): domain Eukaryota; kingdom Metazoa; phylum Chordata; class Aves; order Suliformes; family Phalacrocoracidae; genus Phalacrocorax; species Phalacrocorax carbo. The sequence continues at coordinate 34,856,809 of NC_087521.1, forward strand.
TCCCAGAGGACTTTCACCCAGTGCATGACTTCCTAACATCCTTTCCCCTGTGCCACGCTGAGAGCCCAGCACAAGCAGCAAGGACTCCTGCTCGCAGGAGTCAACACAGACAGACTGCTCTTGCTGCTTTGTTAGCACTCAGGGAACTACCCGCAAGAGCCGTGCGGCTGCAAGGCTAAAGCTCACCAGCATCTCCTTCATCCTCAGCCCAGCCTTTCCCCTCTTTCAAGTACTTTGACATGAATTTAAAGCTTCCTGCGCCTTTGAGTGGTGGCATAGGAGATGTCGCAGGACACCCTGTCAATGGAAGACAAGTAGTGAAGTCAGAGCTCTTCAGACCTTGCTGTCCTCCTCAACATCAAGGTTGCCATTTCCTACTGCTCCGTATCACAATGATTTTCCACTCTACCAAACAAATGCAGAGTTGAGTGAAAAAAACATTCCCCCATCCCTAGCCACCCCATTCACCCGTACAAGTAACAGCCCACCAAGGCGGGGGAGGATCATCACCCTGACACTCAGATCTCTCTGCCTCCGGGGGAGGTGACGTCCAGGAGGACCTGTACATCGCCGGTTGCGGCGTCACCCACCGCTGGTGTTTCACAGGGCTTTGTGTTGTTGATGGGAGTGGGAACCAGCCTCCCTGCTGGGTTAATGTGGGTCCCCATCAGCCAAAACTGCTCCTGCAGGAACTCACCCCTTCCAGCCAGGGACCTAAAACTGCCCACCTGACCACTGGAGGAGAGGAACTGCAAATGTGGGAGGTTTGGGCTTTGAGAGAGGAAAATAGCATTCAAATGCTGTGGGGAAAAAAAGCAACCCAACCTCTGAGAACACTTTGACCATCTTCTTTTGTTTGAGGCATTTTCTGGGTAAACCCATGAAATCAGGGGTATCCAACAGCCCCATCAGTTGCTGTGTCCTGTGCAAATCTTGCATTAAATGAGCTTTTTCTCCCCCTGCTCTTGGAAGGAAAAGTCTGTTTCTCCAGCCTGGCTAAACAACTTCACTGCACAGAAATGCAACCCACTTCCAGCTCTCCCAGCGTCGGCGATTATGGGGTTACAGATACATGGCCTTGCCATACGAAACCAGTTTCCTGGATACTTGCACCACGGCCTCTAAATTCTGTTGTGGTCTGGATGACATGGGCTGCTGGTTTTAATATTTTTGGATGCTGAAAGCAAGGCAGGCTCACTGCAAGTCCCAGCCGTTTTCTTTAACCCTTTTTTATTGAAGGCGCATTTTCCATGATGCTGCAGAAGAGATGCAAGCTGTGGTGTGGGAGGACGCAAGGACTGCTGTGGGGCACAGCCGGGTCCTTCCATCATCTCACTTCTCAGCACACCATTTCTAACGGACTGATGGGGTTCTGAAAATACACTTGCTTATCATCTCTATTCATGTAAAGACCAAGTGAAGTTACTTTTCATTATGTAAATATGTCTATTATTAATATAATTTATGGCTAGGCATTATTCAGTGAGATTAATGAAGCATCTTTGCTTCTAAAGATAAAACATCTTTCCAAGTATTTCCTGTACACATATTGCTTGTTCAGAGCTTCTGCATTAGGGCACTCATGTAATGGCTTTCCCTTAGCAGTGCCCTCCACAGTGGACTGCTCTAGGCCGGGATGAGGAGACCCAGACCCACTTTCTTCTCCTGAGCAAGACACTTTAAGGCCTCTGGGATTCTCTGGATGAATGGGGCTGGGACTTCTCTACACCATTTCTCCCCAGAAGTCTCCCAGCCTTTCACAGCGGGCGTTTATCTTCCAGCCTCCTCCTGAAGGTTTTTTCTGGGCAAACCCAAGAGGGAGGTCAAGCTGATGCTGATAAATATGTCCAATGGATGCAATTCAGCTTTGCAACCCGGCCGTCCGCTGGGTTGCAATGCTGCAGGTTGGCTCCTGGCCCTCTTCTGAGCATGGATCGATACGACCCAGAAAGCCCTGAACGATATGTACCTTCCAGTGCAAAACATCTCTCCACCTCACACAGTGAAGACCCACAATAGCTCTTGAGATCCAAGTGAAATGGCTGTCCTTGGGAGCTCTAGGTCCTGCGGCACCTTCTTCGCCAGTCTGGCACTGGGGACTCTCTGGGTATCTTGCCAGGCAAGTTTCCCCAAACTTCTAGGAGAAGCCAAGGCTGCCGGCATAAGAAGTAGCATCTGATCAGCCATGCATGACTTTGAGTAAGGACATGTTTGTCATTCCTTCCTGGCCTATTTCACAAGCTTTGTGGCTACTGCTATGCCCTGGGCACCTTCACAGCACATGGGGTGAGGCCTTAAAGGAAGGAAAAAAAAGCTCTCTGGCAACGTGATTGCAGCCAGCTACAGAGATCAAAGCTGTGCGCACCACCTCCCTTGAAACTTCTACACCAACAGGCAAGAAGACCTCATCCAAGAGCCAACAACAGGAAAGCCAACCTTGCTGCAGGCTTGAAGCAGAGCCCCGATGCCACAAATGTTGCTTTTGTGATAGTGCTGTGCCCAATGAACTGACATGGGGAGACAGGCCCCATCTGATAGAGCACTGTTTTAGGGATGTTCAAGCCAAGCCCACCAAGTAGTCAGTGTTACCCTTTCAGTGCAGAACACACGGTCCCCAGCCTTGGTGACAGCCCTGCAGAACACTGGAGATCTGCACCTGGGCATCGCTGCCTTGCATTGCCCAAAACCAGACTCTGGGGCGATGCTGGCCACACACATCACACCAGGAGAAACCTGCCACCAACCTCTCTCCATCTCAGAGAATCACACCTCCTGCACATTCAGAGCTGAAGAAAACCCTCGGTGCAGCAGATGAACAGACAGGGAAGAAGGCAGCAAACACCTCCATCATTGTATGAAATTACATAAATCCTCAGCGACCAGCATTTGGAAACTTGCTTTTGATCTCAGGTTATGCCTGTAGCATCTCTTTGATGAAACCTGTCTTCCATAAACAAAATCTAGCCCAGGGAATGAAGAGGGTGATCACACAACCCAGCTTGCTATTGAATTTCCCAAAATAAACGGCACATTCACAGTATCAACCCAAACTTTGCTCATCCTCCCTAGTCATCACCACCTCAGCCATTTGAATGCTGGTGTCCTCCAGCAAAGTGTGTCATGCCATCTTTGTCATCCTCACTGCATTACTGTAGCAAACCAAAAGCTTTGCTTTGGCCAAGACCCCCTCCTTGCCAAGCGTGTCATCACACAGGATAGAAAGATAACTCCAGCCTAAAAGATGTACACTTCACGGAAGAGCTCTTCGTGACCTTCAGGAGCAGCACCGGAAAACATCACCTCTATCAACCAGCACCTACGGTAGCAAAATTCACGGCTTCCACAGAATTATGTCCAGTTAAGACAGTGAAGTCCAACTCCCCCAGTCTCCCACCCACAGCCCTAGGTGTCCTGCAAGAAACCACAGCTCCCAGAGACTTGCCTTCATCTTGTAATGAAAGGTTAGCCTCCAGAAAACAAAGAGGGCTCAGTGCAGTGTGCTGGAAGGAACATTAGTTTCTGCATTAGGGAAAATTTGTTTGCAATAAGGGCACCAAAACTGGACCAAGGAGCCAGGACGATCTTCTTCACAGGAAGAGTTTAAAAGCAGAGAAGACAACTGTGTCCAGAACGGTCCAATAGTGCAGAAAGGCAGGTAAGTAATTTTGATGCTCTTTCCAGTAGCCTATATACTATTATCTTTATATACAATATAAAGATAAAAGCATTCATTCAGGAAATTGAAAGTTAACCAGCCTACGGGGCGGCTGCTCTGCTTGTTCTCCTTGAGGATCCTGTGCACATCAACGGCTGCTCCCCCTACAAAGCAAGGGAGGACTGTACATCTTCCCATGCATCTTCTGCAAAGGTGAAGTTAAACTCCCCACAGAGGTGCAGAGATCCTCCTTGGCTGAGCCAGACTGTCAGTTCTGTATCATTCAACAGAAACAGAGTAATTTACACCTGCTGAGGCAGTTCCTCACCTCTGGCAGATGAAACCACGTAAGCCGGTCGGATGCTTACAATCAACGAGTTTCTCCACCTCCTCTGCAGTTCAGCAAAATTGTTTTAAAGATCCTTTGGATAGAATGACAGGTACGTTTACTTAAAAGTAAATATGTAGGACAAAAAGTGCTTTTTCTGAGCTTCCTGAGGCACGCGGGTTTGATTAGAAGGCGAAGGGCTGGTGGGGAGGGGAGTCTTGCTGAACAGCTACAGTAGGTGATACAACTGAACATATGAAAGGCTGGAAAAGTAGCTTTAGAAAGCATTAGCTCCCACACTTTCATGTAATCAGATACAATGCTAGCCAACAAAATCCTGGTTTTAATAGCCAATCCAAGTTTTACTTGGCTGGCAGACAAAATTTGCTTTCTGTTTTTTAACTCCAGCATAAGTCGCTCTTGAGAAACAGATTTTGCCTGCATCGTATTTTAAACAAGTCAATAAAAATGTGATTTAGAGGAGTTAGTATTAAAAGATTGGGGTGAGGTTTTTCCATTTCTAATTCCTCAGCAAATATTATACTCCCATCTATCTGTCTGGCGTGTACGAAGCCTGTCTAGAGCAGCTCCTCTGGAGTATGTGTGATCCCCCAGTGATTTATGAATGATTTTCCATCACTCTGAGTGGATATATTCTGGTTTATAGCTATCTTATTGACATGTTCTTTGTATTATGCTGCCCTTTCCCTGAAGATCTTCATGTCTGCACAGGTAAGGCAGCAGCTTGCAGGTAAGACTCTACAGGGATAAAAAAGGGTGTCCATCCAAGTGGATTTCATGTATTCGACCGGAAAGGGATCCGAGCTCCCATCATCAGCATCCTTCAAAAGAAAACACCTGTTTCCAGGGCACAAGGAGGAGAAGGATACCGACAACTGGACATTTTTTTTTTTAATCTGATGAACATTTTTCAGGCAGGCAGTTACCTGATAGCGAGAATAAATATGCAGGACCACCATAATTAAAGGATGTTTAACAAAAAGGCTTGATATGCACTGTCTCAATTAATATGTATATAATATATGTATTTATTTGGACAATTAGGCAAGTTTCCCAAGAAAAGATCTTTCTAGACATCTAAAGACAGAGCACATTTGGATTGTAATGTATTGTTACAATACATTAGTGTGGGATGCATTATTACAAATGGGATTTTTTTTGTCTTCACAGGTCAATTAACAAACCCAGCAAGTTGCTAGGAGCCCCTTAAGGCTTTTTTTTAATAATTTTTTTTTTTAACCAGCCATTCATGATGACAGAAAGGACCCCCAAGACTGGCAACCTGGCAAGGAAGCCCACATCCCTGTGACCGGCTGGGCAGGCGGCACGGCAGCACATTAGATACAGCGAACGCATGAATGCAGATCTAAAAATACACTTGCGCTATCAGGGCAGACCAAGAATAGACGGGGCGGGGGGGCAGGTGAAGCCATTGCAACAGGATTTTCTTTGTTTTATCTTTTCGCACCTACTGAAGGCTGCAAATGCAAAAAGACAAGCTCTGCGAGATGAACCTCTGTGCTTGGCTCTGTGCAACATCCATTCCTAGGGAGTGACTAGGTGATGCCAGCAGCACCAGCAAGCTTTGCTGCTTTTCCCAGCTGCGCCAGTACCTGGGAAAGCAGCAGCAGGACAGGCTTCTTGGGCATCGCTGCCTTGCGCTCATTTTGACACCTTTTGCAAGAAAAATGAGTGTGGTGGCTGCAGCTGAAAGGCTTCCTGTGATGCCGAGCTCCCCACAGGGAGAGGAGCGCGCCTGCAAGAGCACGAGCAAGCGTCTTCCCCAGCTGAAGGGATCAAAAACCCTACTGAAAGCAAAGAGTTATTGATCTGCTCGTCACAGCATAGGGAGGGAAAAAAAGTACAACCAAAAGAACATGCACGTTTGAGCGCAGAGTGTGAAGAAAGGTCCCATCAGGCGCTGCATAAAGGTAACTTCATAGGGAAGAAGTAAAGAGAGATCAGTCACCCCTGGGTAACCTAAGGGCTTGCCATGAGGTTGTAACATCCCGTCTTCTCCCTGAAAAGGCATCAGGGCTTTCAGAATATGCGTTTTGAGACAAGGCTGGAGCCTAGGCAAGAAACGCAGCAGGTCTGGGGAAATGCCTTTTTTCAGCGGGCCAGCTGAAAAAAAAATAAACCCACCAAAAAACCCCACATTATGAGACTATTCACAGACTCATGAGCCGTTCGATGTGAGGGCCAAGGAGAGCTGTGCTGTGGTCATTTACGCTGATTTGCTGAATTAAGAGAGTAAAGAGAATTTTACAGCCAGGGAGCCCTGGCCTGCAGCATCTACACCAGGTACCCTGCAGGAAGCTGACATCCCCAACTCGAACCCCATGCAGAATCCATCTGAGGCCCTGGTAAGCTGTTGCAAAGGTTATTTACACGATGACCTAAAATCCCAAAGTGCATCTCCAGCCTGAACGTCTCCAGCATCCACTTCCAACCCTTCGTGTTCTTAAAGCCGGCTACCAGCCGCCACTGAAACCGCCCGCGTCGGTATTTATACACACATGGATCGATTTTTTGTGTCCTCCTGGATAAACGAAATAGGCTGAGTTTCCTTAATCGTTCCCCTGAACGCAGGCTGCCACAAATACTTCTCCCAGGTGCACTATCTGCTGACACAGGACTAACACAGAGATTTATCCCCCAGGCAGTGCATCTTTTATTCATTGCTTTATCCCTGGCTGAAGAGGCCCCGGACCTCCCGCATCGTCCGTGACGATCGTATTCAACAGCTTCCTCCAAGGAACTGCTGCTTAATATGCAAACCGGACAAATCAACTTTCTGTTCAAGTTCATCAGCATTTAAACGAGGGCAGGTCGCTGCCTGCGCACAGCGGGGCTCTGACTCACCAGGTCTAAGGACAACAGGAGGAATTATGCTAAGTACACCCATCATATCGATCACAAATGCAGCGGGTCCACCACCCCGACACACATCTGACTCCAGGTTAGTGTCTCCAGCAGCCAGTCCTCTCCTAGCCTGCAGCCAACACACCTTCCCAAAGCCTGGTTTTGCTGCAAGGGAATTTATGATGAGTCTTGGAGGGAAGAGCTCTCCCATCCCTCCCTCCTTGAGGCACCCAACCCCTGTGCAACCCTGATGCTCGGCATCCCAGGGGAGCTGCGACCCACGGCACCATGGGATGCAACGGTGTGGAGGAGCCTCACCTTTGCTTGCGGAGGAGCTCACAAGGAGGAGAGGCAAAAACCTCGCTCCCACCTCCACACCCACAGGGCAAATTCAAATACGCTCTTCTCCTTTGGTGGAGGGTTTCGCATCGCTCCTCACCACCTCTGTGAGCACCCCCAGATCTCCTCCCCATCCTGGTCTCCCCGTGTTTTCCTGCACAGTGGGTGATGGGAGCTGCACCCTTTCAATCCCAGCTGGGACTGAAAGAAGAGGCTGGTTTGTAGCATCAACCACAGGACCAGGCACCAGCAAGGGATGGATGCAGAAACGGCTAGGGACATGTCCTGCCGGCAGCATCGCTGCCGGAGGAAATTAGGGGATTAGGGAGAAGTCCAAAGCAGCAGCTACGACCAGGCTGCGCAGGGACTTGCATTGTGTCTGTACTTCCAGGGGAAGAACGGACCACCACCATTGGTGGGCGAGCGAGGAGATGGGCACGAAACAGGGCTAGGCTCCTTATTTTCTCCCTCCTTCAAGGGCTGTAAAGTGCCTGAAAATAGAACATTTTGTGATGGCAAAAAAAAAAGAAACCAAAAAAAGAACTAGGTCAATCAGCTAATAGGTGTGATTTAAGAGAAAAATCGCAGTGTTCGTAATGGGCTAAAAACGGCGCTGATGCGTTGCCGAGAAAGAATATAATTAAGAGTCTTTTTAAAGCGGCGCTTCCCCACCCTGGCCGCAGAAATCACAGCTCACACTACCAGTATTGCTTCCACCTCATGGAGCAGGAATGCGCTGGCGTGCCGCAAGCTGGCCGAAGAATGCGGAGTTTCCGTGGGCCGGGAGAAGATCCCGAACAGCAGCGGTTCCCGGCATTCCTTCGTAGGTACATCACTGCTATCCAGTTATAAAGCATGGCAACGGAAATCGGGCTGGAGGGGGGGGATATCTGACATTTTAATTCTTTTGGCTTTTAACGAAGGGGTCTGGGAAAGCAGGTGTAGCCCAGCGGATAAGCGAATTAAATAAAAATTAAAAAATTAATCGGACGGCCAATGGGGCATCTCTTATTCGAGGCTCTTCCTGTGGATGGCCCAGGAGGACCTACGACAAGTACTTATATAACAAAAGCACCTTTCAACAGCGTTCATTCAAGAACGAGCTTCTTGGAAGAAAACTCTGCCCTAATTAAGTGCAGATGGCCCAATTCGAACAAGCAGGCGACATGGCTGGGGAACTGCCGAGCAGAGATCTCCGGCCCTGCATTATGCAAGGGGTAACGCCGGCAAACCCCCTGCCACCCTTTGGACCCCAAACACCAAACCCCAACAGATGCCTGAAAGAGGAAAGGGGACCTTTCTAGACTCTCCCAGGGCTGTACAGTGACCCAGCTTAAGTCCTGCGCCCCTCAGAGTTTGCTGGAGCCAAAGGGCCGTGAGGTTGACTTGCATCCTTAGGTACCCCCATGGGTCCCGTAGCTCCAGAGACCAGGCAGATAGCTCGGGTGAAGCCATCGCCCTGTGTCCAAGATGCTTGGGAAACATCTCTGGGGACATCCCCACCCACTCCGCTCTGCCAGAGAGGAGCAAAGTGGATGAGTCAGACCCAGTAAGTTCATTGCCTCAACTTCTGCTCCGTGCTATAATTATCCTTTGGGGTAATTAGATAAGCAGCCCTTCCTTTAATCTTGCCATAGCTAAATTGCACATGGCACCATCCACCTTGGGGGTGTCACCCAGAGCTGGTGCACTCCTTTCATCTTCACCCACCCAGAACACAAAGCCGTTTGGGACCAAACCTAAACGCACGTAGGCTGGAGGTGATGGGGGCAGCGGGGGGCAGAGGAAAAGGGGAACAAAAGGAGGGGCAGGGAGAGCCGCTCATCTTGAGAAGCTGCTCTCTGTACTGTGGTACGTTAAAGCCCAATTACCCCAGTTTGAGCTATTCCACCTCCCTCTAAATATCCTCGCAAGGAGCCGGCGCATCAGGCATGCCAAGCCCCAGCAGCAACCCGCTGGAAAAATTTGGCTGGTGTCTCCCCCTCCCTCCGCACAAACCCTCGCTCTCCCTCTCTCAGAGGCACGCACAGGGAAAGGGAGGGACAGAAGAGAAAAAACCACAAGCAAATGTTCTGGTGCAGCATTTCCCCTCATCAGACTTTCGTACTTGAGATGTGAATCGTGTTTAAGGAATTAAAAAAAAAAGCCCTTCCCCTGTGCCGGAGGCAGCTCCAGAGGGACACACTGCTCTTGCTCGGGCAACACCCCGCCGGTGCAAACATAAACCCCTCCGCAAGAGCTTAAATTAATTAGAAAATAATTAAACTTTACTGGCAAATTTATTTATTTTTTTTTAATATGGAAAAAATAATCATGGTAGATGATATACATTGGGAAACCTCCAAGGCTTTGACCTTTAAATTAGCAGCTAGGACAGTCAGACAAGTATGCCTGAGGATTGCATGTACATGCAAAGGAGCTCCAGAGGTTTTTCCAAACCCTCCACAAACAAACCACACACCTCGTTTGAAAAAAAAAAAAAGAAAAAAAAGAAAAAAAAACCAACCCGTTTTCTTCTCGATTCGCATGTTAGAGGAGGCAGATGCTCAAGTCAGCGTTACGCATAACATTACTCAACCCTACACCACACTCTGGGAGATTTTATTTCATGTGGACTCTCAGCTGAATAAGAGGAATGAGCCCTCCCTCCTAATTTTAGAAAGAAACAACAAAAGGAAAATGAAGGGCTAGATGCCTAATTACTCTAAGGAGCCTCTACATTGCTCTGACAAGGAAAAAGAGGACAGGGAAGTGAGCAGAAGAAACCCATTCATGTTCTGAGGGTCCTTCGCTCAGCCAAAATAAGATGATTCGGCTCAAAACCAAAAATCCTTATATCAAAGCGACAAACAAATCCACTTTGCTGCAGAACGATGCAGGGGACTTAAACCTTACCTCCGGAAAACTGGTATTAGAGGTAACAAACCTGATGTGAACGTTTCCATCCTGCCTCCCCTATGGTAGCTGTAGCTGCGCAATGTTTCCAGCGCTTTGGAAAAATAGTTTCAGGTTCTGCTGCCTCTATCTTGGCACCTAAACCAAGTTTCCATTAGTTAAAGGCTGAGGGATGATTTCACTTCGGAGCTGAAATGGGGAAACCAGCAAAATGAGCAAGATGCAGCTAAACATACGCTTGTGTCTTTTCTTAAGCCTGCACTGAAAAATGGGTTTTTATCAGCTTTTTTGGGGGGACTGCCTTACCCGATATGCACAGGGAGATGGTTTTAAAGAGGATTTCTGCCAGCAAATGCACCACCACCAGGGATCACAAGGGAGGGTGTGGGACAGCCGGCGAGACAGAGGCACCCCAGGACAGTGCCCAGGAGGGTGCTGGGTGCCCTGGGATGGGCAGGGGTATGGAGACGAAGGAATCCAGGCCAGGAAAGCACCCCAGGATGCAACAGGGTCTCCCCAGGCAGCAAAGGTGCAGTAATACAGCAGACAGGGAAGCTGATCTCCGACTCGCTGCCAGCAAGCGCCGAGGTTATTCACGTCCAAACAAATAATTCTTCTATAAATAACAGCCGCTCTGACTTCCTGAGCGAAACCCATCTTTTCTGTAGCTCCGAGAGGTGGAAGGAAACGCTGTCGACTTGAGGAGCTCCTCACAGGCAGCTGAACTCCACAAGACCTGTGCGAGGGGGATGGAGAGCTGCTCCTCCACACGCTGCCCCGTACCCCCGCTGCGCACACACGTGCCGGCTTGTGCACGTATGACACATGCAAGCTGCTGCGCTCAGCCCTGAGCAGCTCAGGTCCTGTGGATGCAGCACAAGGACAAGAAAACTTGTTTTTCCTTCTTTCTCTACTTTTTCCTTCTTTTTATGCAACAATAACGAGCTTTGCCATTCCAAGCCATTAACTGACAGCTCCTCACATACATTAAAGATAGCCCGTTTAGACACTGCTTCCCTGGCTGAGCATGACAAAGGCATCTTAGAGTCAATAAGCATCCAGATACATCCTTGGCAAGGAGACGGAACATGCTGCCAGCTTCCCCGAGCAGTGGCCACCCAACAGGGACCCAGGCCTGGCATGCGATGGAGGTGGGAAAGGTGCAGGTATTCCCCATGAAACGGTTCTCCCCACTGCACCCAGCACAGGCAAACCCCACAGACTTGCAGGCTGCGCCCATTTAGCCTTTCTTCCTCCAACAAGGCCACCCTGGGGATGCCACAGCGGGGGACGGCTTGGCCCCAGCACAGGTGAGCTCCCCAGGGACCTCTCGCCTTTGGAGCATCTTGCTCATCTTGCTGCTGAGCTGCCTGAATGAGCCACGAGCCTCCCCCTCTCTCCGTGGGTACAAAAATAGCAGTGGTTCGGTGCACCTGAGCCCTGCCCCGAGGGAGCCGGTGAGGCCGTTCCCAAAACCGCACGCTCCCTGAGTCAGACCCATCCGTCTAGACAGAGGACATTCTTCTGCCCACCACCAGCCTGGAGGCTGGTACGAGCCGAGCCGTGTCCTCACTTGTCAAGGGCAGGATCCACAGCAAAATCCCTCAGGGCAGCCAGAAGCAGCATCCCAACCTTCCCAGGAAAATCAACGATGCCCTGAGATGTTCTGGCACCCGCATCCCCTGGACCGCAGAGGGTGCAGCAAGGGAACGCTCGGGCATCTCCTCCAGCCCCGGGAGCTCGCTGCAGAGAGGCAGTGCCTGGCAAGACACCTTGGACACCAGGGTTAACCGAAAGCCTGTCTAGACACCTGAGAGAACCCTTGCTAGATGGAAATCAAGCCACAAAAGATGGATCCTGTAGCATTACCCAGCCTCAAGGTGCTACTGCAGCTGGAGGTGTCAGGAAAAGCACGCCATTGCGTCTCCAGACATCTAGTACTTCAGAGAAAATCACGTAAAGTCTTTGCCAAGAGGTCTGAACCATACCCTCTTCTCTCCAGCCAGGAGAACAACACCAGTACAGGTGATATTTCAAAGCAGAACAGCAAAATTGGTTTTTTTTTTTCCTCTTCTGCTTTTAAGGAAAACTGGGCATCCACGAAACACCGACAGACCTGAATGCTTCTTCCCCTTTGCAACTATTCTGTAACTACAACTGCACGCAGGTTCCTAAACCTCTGAACATTTGAGTCCCACTGACTTGCAACAGGTTGCAGACATGAAGTTATTTAAAGCACTTTAAAAATATTAATTGGCATTTGCCTTACAGAGGGGACAAAAAAAGGGAAGAGACGGAGACAGGACCCCCAGGGATCCAGACGATCCAATTTCGGGCACCTAATTAAAATTAAATTTCAATTAATTTCCAATTACTTTATTTTAAACTTATTTTGTATTTATACCTTTTTGTTAGTTGCCTAAAAATTAGTATGTCCCTTTGGTTGCTTTTCAATTAAATATCACCTCAACACTAAAATTAGTGCTTTTATTTGCTAACTCGGAGGTTATTCAAAATCCCTACACATTTAATTCAAGGACTTGGAGAACTTGACAGACATTCCCCACCTCCCTTTTTCACTACGGTAGGAATGATGAATCATTATATTTACTACACACTCATTCTTCACAGCGATGTGTTAAACTTCGCTCAAGTGGAAACCGAAAAGCAGAACGACGAAGTAGCTTCGGCACTGCGAAACACGTATGGAGAAAGCAGGGGGATCGAAGCTTATTTTGCTTGTATTTCAGACTACCTGCTTTTTAATTTTTATTAATTTTTATTATTATTTTTAAAATTTTTTTCTGGTTGGTTTCAAGAGTTTAGAAGTTACAGATCTCAGCTTAACTTGGGGGTTGACGAGGAAAACATCCTCAGCCTTGTCTCAGTCCCTGATGACTGTCTTTGCTTTGAAGGGACCAGCCACTGAACAGAACGGGGCAATTCAACAGAAAGGAAGAAAACTCAGCACTTCGATAATCTCTTTACAGGTACTTTGCTATCAACTCCTCACCCCCAACAGTTTGACTTTCTTTAACACCCTGGCAGCAAACAAGCAGTGCTTGAATATTTAATATGAAGCACAGCAGCTCATCACGGTACGTTTTTATCTTAACGAAGGCTGTCATCATTTGGAGTTTAAATTTTCACTTCTTCCTTACAAAAAATATGTTTTAAACAAACAGGGCTTTCTTAATTTTTATTTATTTTATCTGCCCCATTCTGTATTTACACCCTGTACTTTGCCTGAATTCCCCACCGTTACGCAAAGGCAGGGAGCTGCTGCGGGGAAGCCGGCTGGCTGATGCTGTGATAAATACCTGTAGGCTCCCTGCCATCGCTAAAAAGTGACAATATGTATAGAACTAGGAAAAAAAAAAGCTTCCCAGAAGTTGACGTTACAGTGCTTTCACTGGAAGGACTCCCGCTCGTTTTTGGAAGCATGCACACCAGAAAAAAAGAGAATCCAATGAAACCTGTGGGCGTCTGAAGCCACCTCATCTTTGAAAGACTGAAGATCTGTTTTTCGACTGGCAAAAACATCCTTCTGCAGAAAGACAAACTGCAGACAGATGCGATTCGGTGTTGCTCAGGAGTAAACCTGCACCACGGATGCACTGCTGCTTGCCGGGAAACCAGAAAGGCAAAGGCAGCCTCTCGTGGTGTGCGCCACAAGCGCCGCAAAAGGCTCTGCACCAGATCCCTCATACTTTTCAATCTAGAATAATTTTTTTTTTTTTTCTGAAGGCATTACTGACATGTCATGTACTTCTTTCCCTTCCCTCCTCCCCCCAAAAAAACCCTACAGAGCTCTGGTTTAAATCAGAGCTGCTTCTATGACGAACAGGGACACCTTGGTCACTTCTTGAAGGTCCCTCCTCCCTTAGGATCTGACGTACATCACTGCACTCACTGCTTGAACGTCAGCACTCTGGGGTCACAGTGATAGATGCAGTCATAGAAAAAATTGAATATCCATTAAACAACGCAGTGAAGTGACTCTTCTGTGCCAGTCCATTATATATTTTTCCCAGGCTAAGCTCTGTGCTGCTGCACCAGGTTGGAGCCCTGGGCGACGTGACCGGTTCCCGATGGAGCCGAGCCAGGTTTGCAGGGAGCAGCTGGAACCGTGGCTGTGCCAGCTCACCAGCAACTTACCCGGGAGCACGCAGGAGTACTCGTGGCTGACGACAGAAAATAAAGCGTCCACGCCAAGCCCAATATAGGCACACCGGCAGCACCGACCTTGGCGAGCGGCGCCGCAGACGGGGAGCGGGTGTCACCGCAGTCGATGCTCAGATGGCCTCGATGCCACACGGTGGTGTTGTGCCCGGTGGTTCTATCGCACTGCAGACACACCAGCCTGAAGCGGAGCACCACGGCCCCAGGGGCGAGAAGCCAGGTTCTCCGGCAAGCAGGGCACAGCCTTGCGTCAGCCCCAAGTGATGCTCAGGGGGCTGGGGAAAGGGAAAAGGCAAGCTGCCAGCTCCCAAACGCCCCGCGCTCGGTCCCCGGGATGAGAGCCAGCTGCGAGGACAGTGATGCCCACGCAGGGGGATCTGCGGTTCAATTCGGCCAGCGGATGGAGACCCCGCTGCAGCCCTTCATGCTGCCTCCCCCAGACCCACTGCAATCCCCTCTGCAAAGCCACAGCAGGGATGAGTGCTACCAGCTAATCGGGTCTCATTTACAAAAACAAAGGAGAAAAGACGCATCATTGTTTGGGGGGTTTTTTGTGGTTTTTTTTTATTTTTTATCTTCTCTGTGTTCATAGATGAGTGACACTATCAGGTCTAAAATCACACACACGTTCTAATTGCATATATCTTCAGTACACGAAGCTGAGAGATTCCTGGCACCAGCATATGCCACAAAGGACTGAAACGGTCCACGCAGCACAGCAAGTTCACCTTTCTCCTACTTCTTGCTCCCAAAGGCTTTTCAATGCCCAAGACACCTTGGGCATCACACGACAGCCTGCAGCAGCCAAAACTGAGCTCCTGGTTCCCCTCCGTTAGGGCACCACCAGCTCCCCCCATCAGCACAGAGCCACAGCAACCGCTCTGATGTAAATGGGCACAAAAGGGAAGAAAAAAAAAGCCACCTTGTCCAGTAAAAATGGGTTTAAACCAATGGCATAGTCAAGAAGCTACTACTACCTTCAAATCATTTATGCACAGACGAAGAAATAATATCAGCAAAACTGCAAAGCAAATGCAGTTTTTTGTTTTTAAACTGTGCAAGCAGCAGTTCTTAAAAATCCAGCTTCCCCCCGGTTTTGTTTTCATTTTGAAATCTGTCAGTTTGAATCATTTCTCTGGTCCAGGAAAGTGCTTTATGATCCTCCATCCCCAAAAACAACAGCTTTGCTCGTAACTCCTTTAGAAAGAAAGAAAAACCTTTATGTTCTCTTACTCCGTCCTCAAAGAGTCTGGTTTGATTCCTGATGCTCTGGCATATTTCTGTCTTTTACCATACTTCAAGGCTATTTTCTCTCCCTGCCAAAGTATGCAAGGAAGAGCAATACAAGCCCTGCAGCTTTGGGGGAAGGGCTAACCCTGCAGCTCTTATTATCTTTGGATGGGAAGAGGGGGAGAGACAGAGACACTGTTAATGCCTTGGATATTTCTAGATCCTACCGCTGTCCTACCAAGGAAGTCTGAAACATAAAACGCCATTGGAAACATCACATGGGGCACTTAAAAAAAATAATAAAAAAACCCACGCCATAAGAGTCTAATTGGGTTTATTATCAGCATCTAGAATCTCTTGGACGTAGCCTGCTTGGAGATTATGCTGGTTTTACAGCTCATGTATTGCTCTTTACAAATACAAACCAGCACCAAACCTTTGCCTGGGGGGGTCATGCCCTCCTAAACACATCTCCAGTGTCAAACATTTTATGGACTTGAACCTTTCCTTGCCGTTGGGATGTGACATGACATCCAGCTGTGCACCAAGCCAGGGGAACAGTGAGCCAGGGTGAGACTCGGGGTCTGCATTGCTCCCCTGAGGTTCACAATTTGCTCCACAATCTCGTGACTGAGCAGATAAAAGTTTGGCATTAACTAGTTCGCAGCTGCGTGACGCTTTGAAGATACGAAGTGCAGAGTCTGAGCGCGTCGTTATTTTGTAGGGTTAGCTCCATCTCCTCCCTGCTGCCGCCCTGACCACCAACTGCAGAAGTTGCCAAGAGCAGCCTGCATCATCCCCAAATGGCTGTGGTCGTGACAATCCATCATCCCTAAATCTATGGTCCGGCACCATGGATGCTCTTCTCTGAGGATACATTTAAAATGGGGTTTATATTAACTGCTATGCTGAAAAGTCAGACAGAGAGCGAGCAAAGCTTCAAAGACTCATTTACTTCCCCCAGACCAAGAAACAAAGTCCTTAAATCTGTTTTCCATTAGAAAAGAAGTAGCCGGAACAACTTCCTATTGTTCTTCTGCTTATGGGGTCTGTTTCCCAAACTTACATCTCAGCCCAGTTGGTCTGGATGGAACCTAAGGAAGTCCCCAGAAATGCTGGGTTTTTGGAAAATGCAAATTAATAGTGGGAAAGCATCACTTCGTAGGCCTTGCTGCTGGGAGAATTTCGCATGCACCTGTTAGCCATCAACAGGCTGCACGCCCCCTCGGGACGTCCCCAGCCCAAATCCCCTCTCAGGCTGAGGTCATGCACCGTGCAGGTTGCAGGCTAAGGGACATAGCTAACTGTATGAGTACGGCAGGAGTTTGACGACGCACACACAGGCTACCTGTAACCTCCCCAATTTCAGCACCGAGGGTCCCGGCAGCACGGATTACAGAGCAGGTAAATGACCCCGGCTCAGTGCTTCTCACATACCTGGGGCATCCCTGCCTGTTAGCCCTGTACGCTACGGCCAAAGGATAGCTCTCAGGTTCTCATCCACAGCTCCATAAAACAACGGGCATCTGTTCACCGACTCCAACGGGACATGAATCCAGACTTTATATAGTTTATCCAAAGCAATTCTTTCCAACTTAGGAAAACCGAGGCTCGCCTGGCTGAAGGACAGGCCATGCTATTGCTGTGCACGTCGGCTGTCCTGCAAACCACCCTGAGCAGCAGGGCAGACTGCAAAAACACTGCCTGGTTTTCTTTTTTATTTTTTCCTTTTGAGGGAGGCAGCAGCATCTCAGTGAGACAGTCTCACAGGAGGAGTCTGGCTTGGCTCTGGAGACCAAGCGCGGGGCCGACAGGAACAGGACTTGCCGTGCTGGTAGTACGGGAAATCTCTCCTACCCATTCACAGATGTTCCTCCAAACACTCCTGCTAATTGAACCGACACCTCCCTGTTCAGATGAACATATGGCTGTGTTTGTACCAGCACTGCTTTACTTTAATAGATCCTACAAGGTGCTTTAAGGACAGGCTGGACAGCTAAGCTATCATTAGAGACCTTTTTATGAAAAAAAATAGGCTTAAAGGTTTTTTTTTCCCTGTGCAGAGCCTGACCATCACTGCAGGGTGTGGGTGCAAGCCCTGGAGATGTGGTCCATGTGCCTGGCTCGAGGACACAAGCTGTCCCCTGCTTCCACAGGCATCCAGCTGGAAAAAGTCCAGAGAGCTTTAATTAACCAAACTGCTCATTTACCTTGACAGAACCGCTTTTCCCGTGGGCTCCACCGGAGATGAGGGAGGGATGCTGTGCCCTCCGGGCACATGGATGCAAAGCTCTCAGCTCACACAGGTGCTAGTGTAAACCAGCCTCTCCCCTTTGCTGGTTTTATGGGCAGGAGGATGAACACGAGAGTTGGGAAAAGGTGGTGGGGAACACGAAAGCTCACTGAGACGAGAGCAGCTCCACCAAACCCCTCGCCACACCGGGAAGGGGTTCACCAAGGGATGCGCCGGGACTGCTTCCTCCCAACGGATCGCTCCTCCCTTCCTCAGGGACATCCAGGTCTCATTGTACACAATCTTGGCTCCTCTTGAAATAAGGTTTTAGCGTACAAAACAAAAAGTCTAGCAGGCTTAAACCAATAAAAGGACCCTCCAGGTGAGAGGGGCCATGGGGAGCAGGGAGCTCATATAAGACCCTCCTCCGGAGGGGCATGAGCCGGCTGCAGAGCCACAAACAGTTTAAGGCAGCAGGAGCCGACACTGATGCTAAAAAGCAGCCCTGTGCTGTTCCTCCTTCCAGCAGCAAGGTTTGCTCGGCCGCATCCCGCAGCCAGCAGCGCTGAAAGCATGTAGGGTGAAGGCAGAAGGGGTGCAAAGGGGGCAGAAATGCCTTCTTCTGTGGCAACATGGTTGGCTTGTGGGGTTTCCCTGTGTTTTGGGAGAGAGCAGGGATAACAGGGCATGCACGGGCCAGAGAGAAGGGGGGCTATGGTTAAAAATAATAAAAAAAAAAAGAGCAAAAGGCAGGAGAGTGGGACCAAAAAAGAAGCCCCGTTAGGAGTGATGCAGAGCTGGCTTTCAGTGCTCTGGACCTTGCGTTTTCTGGCCTTATTTATGAAACACAAATAATCCAGCCTTCTCCGTAAGCAGCCAGATCCGGTGGAATTACATGTCTGAATACTCTCGGTAAACAGACGGAAAGCTGTGGAAACATAGCTTAAGGCAATATGCGTTAACAAGGGGGCCTTTATCGCCCAACCTGGCTCTTCCTGGCAGAAGAAAACCCACTGGCCCCGGCTGAAGTCCACACAACTGGTGTGTTCGATCGGCTGCAAGACAGCCGGTCACTCCGAGGGGGGTACCCCCGGCTGCATTTATTTATTTATTTGCCCCTCATGATGTGGACAGGACCCACTGGAAACAGGCAGCCAAGGGGGAGGGAGGAGGGATGCTGCTACCCATCACCGTCCCTTACCGGGGCAGGAGAAGGGATGGTGAGAGCCAAACACGTAGGAACCACCTTCCCCTGCAGCGCTGAGCATCTGCTTTCATCTCCTGATAAAAGCCCTACGCGCTGCTGACACATACCATCGGCCGGGTTAGGCACAGGAGAGAGGATTTCCTGCCAGAGGAGCACATCATCCGCTGGAGAGAGCGACGGGCAAGAGCTGACCCCATTTTGCGGAGTTGATGGAAAACGCCGAGTAAAATCCAGCTCACCCAAAAACCAGCAGCTCAGCTACGGGAATGACGGAGCGCAACTGCCTGGCCAGAGTAGAGGAACGGCATGCTCCCTTCTGGCCAGAGGATCTAACGATCTGGAAGTATTTTCCAGACCAAAAACATACTTATTTATTTTCAATGATCTTCTGTTAAGGAGAGCCCTATTCCTACAGGGGCAAACCCCCACCTCTGCCGAGAAGCTGCATCAAGCCTTATGCAAGGAAACGTCCGTGCAAGGCAGCAGAGGGGTCTGCAGAACAATTTCACCTTTACCCACCATCTGCATGGTGATGAGGCAAAGCCATGCTTCTTGCATGCTGGATGAAAAGGGGGGGTCTCACATTTTTCAGCCATGATGCGCATGGCCATGTCCAGGCACACCCCAAAGCAGAAACCCCCATTCCCATCTCTCCCCACTTCACTTGCATGAAGGATTGCAAAGCTATTGCAGCCTCCTGCTTCTGCAGTGTGCTCAAAATAAATCACTATACTCAGTTCAAAGAAATAATTATACTCAGCTCAGACACCTCAGCTCTTATTTGTTTCTAGCAAGAAGCATTCCAGGCTATTCTTGACAAAAAAAAAAACAAAAACAAAAACAAAAAACCCCAGGAAATTCAGGTGGAGCCTTATTTATTTTTTTCCTACTCAAAGAAACTTTCCTTTTATTTAAACCTTGATGACTGATGAAGGAGGGGAGTCAGGCCTCCTGATGAAGAGCTGCAATCCCCCATGACTGTCAGACAGGGAAAAATAAGAGTCTCGCAAGTTCACGTCCTGAGCTGGGACCTGTAACGCAAGATGAGGATGTGGGTACAGGAATAAGGGAAAGACAAGGCTTCGCTTCGGAAGCTGGAGGTCATGGAGAGCACCGCTGCGCTGATTACTCTTCCTATATTAACACTTTCAACAGCGCAGGTGATTTTTAAAGCCATGGTGAAAGATATCAGCACATTTCTATGTTTACCTTAACAGGCGCCATCCGAGTGCTATACAGCACCGTGCCCACACACACACTTGGTGCTTACTGCAGCGTTTTCTATCCGAAGACCTCAGCGTGAATTAATCTAGCTTCCCGACACCCTTGCTGGGTAGATTATCTTCCTCTTACAGAGAGAGGAGAGGACAAGAAACAAAGAGGGGCTAAAAATGAAGCCATCCCACCGGGAATGCCTTTAGCACAGACCTTTATGTATTTTTAATTTCTCCCCCGCCCCCAAATCTGCAAAAAAGTGTGTTTCCAGGAGAGAGCACACAGAAGGTCAAATGGACTGATGGATGCTGATACTCTGACTTCAACCCATGCCTGCACAGGCAGGAGCTGCATGCTCGTGTGCTCTGCAAGTCCATGCCAACATAACTTTTTCAAGCCAAAAGAGCATGTTTTATAGCCCAAACGCGATTACAGGACAACGTTGTACATTGGAGACACAGGGATGTGGGTGCACAGACCTCAAGACCCCACAAGAGCTGCTTTCACCACTGCTTCTCTTCCCCCAACATCAAAAACTCCCCCAAAAACCCTAACTCCTGATGATTTGACTTGGAAGCAGGAGCAGGGATGTCATAGGTGAGGTGGAAATACAGAATTTGGCCAGGGAAGGTGGTGGATCTGGCAGGAGCAGCAGCTCCGGTCACTGTGGATGCCCCATCCTGCTCCTGCCCCACGGCACAGCCGCTCGCAGCCTGCGCCTGCATGAGCTGGCTCCTAAATTTAAAACAGTCAGAGAGCAGCTTTGAAACAACAGCCAAGTCTCAGGGTTATGTGCATGCCGGGGGAGGGAGGGAATACATCCCCACGCTTTCCTTTGGCTTATCTCGCGGTCTCGGGTAGGGGGAGCAGCTCTGCACCCATCAAACAGTGCCTTAATCCAAACCTTTCCCATTTCCCCACTGAAGGCAGCGCAGCAGCAGCTTTAAGAGGTCTGGATTAGGGGCATCACTCTCACAGTCATCCTGTGGTACATGGGAGGCAACGAGGGATCCTCCCTGGAGCCACAGGGTCCCCTTGCTCCCACCCCACAGCAAGCCCGCAGGGTGGGCAGGCACCTCCTCACCCTACCACATGCCCATTCCCATCCGTCCCCCACCCAGAGTGGAATCATAGAATCATTTGGGTTGGAAGAGACCTTTAAGATCATTGAGTCCAACCATAAGCCTAACACAGCCAAGCCCACCACTAAACCATGTCCCTAAGCACTACATTTACATATCTTTTAAATATCTCCAGGGATGGAAGCTGGTATCCAACCATCCCCACTGGCTGCACAAGGTCTCCCCAGCTGATGCTCTCCTGGAGGGTCTCCAAAGGACACCAGGGCAGAGCCAGAGGGGACCCTTCCACCGAGCGAGGGGAGGGAGGACGGCACAAAGCGGGTTTTGCATGGAAACCCCTCGACTTGGGGTGTTGCACACCCCCTCTGCACCCCGCTGCCTTGGCACGCCTTCACCCTGCTCCTCTCGGGATGCCAGTGGGGAGCCCGCCCTGGGAATCAGCTCTCAGCTCACGCGTGGACCAATGTGCGCTAGGAAAAAGAAGTGTACAGAACAAGCGGTGTGTGTAAAACCCCTGGTAAAAAGACAAATTGAAGCAAAGCTTGCATGTTTTGAGCAATGTTCGAATATGCTGTTGTGAACCATCATCATCCTTGGTGACTCCGAGAGCCTCCGCAGCTTCTGCTTGGGTCAGAAGGCCCACTATCCCTCTAAACTACCCAAGAAATCCCTTACTGCTATTATTTCAGACAGAAAATGCTTCCTCTGTCATGCAATAATAAAACTTGAGATATCTATGTGGCTTCTGCTCTGATGGGAAAATGGCTGAAGCTGAGAAACATGCAGCCACAACAAATCCCATGCGAGCCCTTCTCATGCTTCACTGCCTGGCTCCGGCGCTACCGACAATACACTTTCCTTTATCCCTAAGTAGGATTTCCCCTTCTTTTTTCTCCTCTTTACCACACATCACCAGCCAAAGGGACATCTGAAGGGAAGAATGAACAGTAAGTGGGGAAAAAGCTGATTTTTCAAAAACAATTTCAATCCGGCGCTGCCCCATTAACCTTTTTGAACATAATAGGAAGCTGAAATCCTTGGGACCAACGGTCCAGTCCCAACCCACAACCCTGAAGGTTTTTTCCTGCAGTCAGGAAAACCTATATTCACAACATCTCCATCTAAACCAAGCAGAAAGATGCAGGGCAGAAGGAAGCTTGTGCCCAGGCTCGGTGCACAAGGACCACCGCAGGGGCCAAGGAGATGATTTAGGACCCCCACGTGGGCAGCACTGGCAAGCCGGCCAGCGAGAAGCAGCAGGATGAAAAAGGAGGGAAAACCACCGCAGAGATTCCCCAGTTTTACAAGTTTTTTCCAACTGTTAAAAAAAAACCCAAACAACCGAATCCCTGGCAGCGAAAAACCCTTAGCAAATTTAGCAAAACATGTCAACAAGTTTTGTGCTATAGCCCAGGCACACGTGCTCTCCTTACTAAAAGAAGGTGCATTTTTAGAAACCTTCTTTTGCAAAAACTGTTGGTGTTGGTGGGCCTTTTGTTTTCCTCTCTAGCGCTAAGTACTCACAAAGCATCCTGGAAATTTTTTTTAAAAAGCCCATTTTTAGACTTACACGTGCAGAGAGGACTAAGAGTGTGTCACCATGTGTCTGAGCTAGATGTTAAATTCTCCAAAAACCATATGCTGAGGGATTGCTATAACAAAAGAGACTGCAATGATAAAGGGAAGCCTTATGTTCAAGTACTGGTTAGCTGCGCAAGATTAGAAATTAGCTCACTTTCCAATTCTTATATAAAGGCTTTGAAAGGACAGGATTTCTCCTTAACGTGAAAGCAATGAACTGATAGCTACTTCTTATTGAATTACTCTTTCAGATCTAAAAGCAGCAGAAGCACAAAGCCTGTTGTCTTCTGTGTCGTCAAGAAAAAACTATAGGGGCAAGGACTAGAGCACTGCATCCATGATGCAAATATATCCCGTGGGTTTCACACTTAAACCCCACTCCCACGGGGCCCCAAGCTGCCCTGCTGAATTTGAGGTCAAAGATTTACTGGCCGATCAATACAGCATATCCCCAGGGCATTAGAAGTTTAGTTATGGAAAAGATGGGCTACTCATCAGAGGAAACTAGAAGAAAGAGAACAAGGCGTATGTTTCCAAGCAAGGTGAGACTCCAGTTTGGATAAGAGGCTGCTTGTGATCTGACCCTCTCAGAAGACAGGACGAAATATAAAAACCCTTAAGGAAACAGCAGGCACGCACCACAAAACACATGCAATGTTTAACACCTGCAGTGCACGCAAGATGTACCTGCACACTAGCAGAACCCTGAAGGGTGTCATGAAACCTTCCAGACACCCCCAAACCACCAAAGGTCTGAGCAAGGCACCTACACCACCCGTGGCATGCCTCGTTTCTGCATCTCCCCCAAGTGTGTCAAGAAACAGTCATGCATTAAACTGCTCATATCTAAGCTAGCACTGATCAACAGGCATGAAGGAGGTGGACGGACACCTCCGTGCCCAAGACCAGCATGGCCATGCAAGCCATCCCCTGAAATAGCTCCTTCCCAGCCTCCTCCTCCCAAATTCGGCTTTGGTTTCAGCTGCAGTTGTTCCCTCCCAAATTGCTCCTCCTTAAATAGTCTCCCTTCCTCTTTCCTGGGGGAGGATTTGCCCCACGGGATGACAGCAGGCTGTACGACCGGGAGAAAGCTAAAATAGACTTTCACTGATATTAACATCCCACTAGCAGCTGCATTACAGTGAAATGCAACCACCTGGAGGATTAATATATTGAGGGATTAATATATAGACTGAAGTTTATAAATAGACTGAATATTTAATTTCTGCAGTGTATTCCCTGGAAAGGAGGAAGGTGGGAGCACCCACAAAATAAGGAATACACCACCCAGGCAGAACAGCCGTGCACACCATAAAGCATTCCCGCTTCATCTGCAGCATCAACGCGGGCTCCAGTCGGTGACAATATAGAAATAGGAAGGAGCTAATGATATTCTTGACATTTACTACCCAATGTATAAAACTACAGCTAATAAAGCACAGCAAATATATCCGAGATGCATTTTGGGGGCAGAAATCACTTGAAGCAACAGAGAGGCAGGTGCTCCGATACCCTAAATAAGCGACATTGCACATATCCAAGGTCTTTCCAAGCGGTTTCCAGAGAGGTGGCCGTTGCAGCCTGGCCACCAACAAACAAGTGCTGCAGATTAAGCGCTAAACAACATTGCAAAAACAGCTGTAAAAACCTGGGCTATCTGAACCTGGTAAGTGGGAAAGAGAACCAACCTGGATATCGGAATTACCCTTGGAAAGATGAATCTTCCCTTCCCATCCCTCAGAAGTAACAGCCACAGCTACTTGCTGCGCACGGGGAGTTATTTATTAAGCGGAGCTACGAGAATCAAACAGTTTGTGCTAAAGTTGTGGTTTACCACTGGAAAAATCCATCTTAGGAAAACCAGAGCACTTGTTGCAGAATCAGATACAGTTTATCGTCAAAGTTGCGCCGTTATCTGGTTTCAACATACAGTTCCTCCATACGGTACGCTGTGGCGGGATGTGATAAATCATAAAGCCATCCTTAGCAACGTGAAGGCACTGCATCTATAAAATAGCCATCTTGTGTAAGAAAGCAAACACACAGCAAGAAAAGCAGTTGGTGATGTGAGGAAAAAAATGGGGGGGGGGGGGGGGGGGGGGGGAAAACACTTCCTTGACAGGATTTATTTTTAAATGATGGTTGCTCAAGCCTCCTTGGGTAATTGGTATGGCAGGAGTAGCTCCCGTGCAAAGGATGAGTGGTGACTCAGCAGGTAAAAGCTGTCAAAAACGTGTCCAAAATTGGAAGGATGAAAAAAAAAAAATCAGAAGGGAAAACTATAAATACCTCAAGCAGTTTTGCTTTGTGCGCTGGTTAGATGCCTGTTGCTGCAGTAGATGCAAAGCGAAGCGAGCAGGGAACCCCGTCCCCATCCTAAACACCCGCTGGGGGTTCCTCCTCCAATAACAGGAGCTGCCGGCAGCAAGGGGAGCTTCACCACCGATGTTGGCAGGACCCCCGGCATCCTCGTGCCATTAGGGACTGCTTTGGGCCCTGTGTCTGCCCCAAATGCAACGTGTGAGGGGATGGGGCCCCTGTGCTCAGCACTGGGGAGGCCCCACCTCGAATGCTGGGCTCAGGTTTGGGCCCCTCGGGACAAGAAGGCCCTTGAGGGGCTGGAGCGTGTCCAGAGAAGGGCAGCGGGGCTGGGGCAGGGTCTGGAGCACAAGTGTGCTGGGGGGCGGCTGGGGGGGCTGGGGGGGTTTAGCCTGGAGAAGGGGAGGCTGAGGGGAGCCCTTCTCGCTCTCTGCAGCTGCCTGAGAGGGGCTGGAGTGAGGGGGGGCTGGTCTCTCCTCTCATCCTGTCACTGGTGACCTGAGAGAAAACAGCCCCAAGCTGCGTCAGGGGAGGTTTAGATGGATATTAGGAAAAATGTCTTTACTGAGGGAGTGGTCAGGCCCTGGCACAGGCTGCCCAGAGAGGTGGGGGAGTCACCATCCCTGGGGGGGTTCTAAAACCATGTAGACATGGCACTTGGGGCCATGGTTTAGGAGGCCTGGGGGTGTTGGGTTGGGGGTTGGACTTGATGATCCTAGAGGTGTTTTCCAACCTGAATGATTCTATGATTCCCTGATTCTAATATCCCATCACCCATGGATTTCAGCTACCTGGCTAAGGAGAGCCCTGCACCCGCAAGAAACATCCCTCGCTAGCCTTCACCCCACTTTGCACCTCACTCTGGAGAGGACAGGAGCAAGACTTCATAATGCACATTCAGGAAAAAAACCCTCTTTTTGCACTGACTTTTTTTTTTTTTTTAAATAAAAGTCAAAAAGCCCAGCCAACATGAAAGGCTGGATAAACACTCCTCCTTTCCCCAACAGAAATTACAAAAATGCCTTTGAATTTGTTCTGGCAAGAAACAATGTTTTTTATGAAAGAGCTTCATTGAAAAGTCACTATTTGGAACGTACTCATCTATTCTATGGTTTTTAAAAATTTTAATTACCACCTTAGCAGTATTTTGACATAGTTTATGGTTTGTTATATTCTATTATGTATTACAAACGCCAAACACACCTTTTGGAAGCACCTTATTATTGTACTAATGCTAACCGTGGGGTTTGCGCTGCTGAGTCTTGTTTCGGCAATTGAAAAATAATAAATTAATTCCATTTGGAGAAAACGCTGCCATCTTTAACCAAGCAATTAAGAACAGATTTAATTTTAGATATTGCTGCTTTCTTCAGCTTATTGAGTTATTCATTACTGACACTGGTATATGCCCTGTTCTTAAAAACAGACCCAGGCCACTTTGTTACCCCTCAAATCAGTGATGACCGAGATGAAAAGTTAACGCTGCTTTTCTCCCTCCTGGGAGCTGCAACATACGGTCTTTGCTGCAAAAAAAGAGTGCAAGCATGGAGCACACACTGGGATTTCTACCACAATAGGCCACATTATATCAGCCAGGGGCACGTAAGGAGTTAACAAAAAAACAAAACCAGAAAAAAACCAGTCTCAAGGGAGCAAGGCAGAGCTGACTGTATTTGCAAACTAGGGTGTGCAGACATTTTAAGGGAGATAAAAGCAGACCAAAGCATGGCTGGAGAGATGCCCACAGCCCCATCTCCCTCCCCGAGGCCGGGCGATAGCGCAGCAGGTCAGAGATGGAGAAAGGAAAATGCTTTTTATTTGGCTGTGGCTCTGCCAGCGGGAAGGGGATGCCCAGGGAGGTCTGGTGCGGCTGGCAGGGCTCCAGCTGGCACCGAGGGGGACGGGAGGTCGCTGCCGGCATCCCACGCAGGGAAGAGTCAGAGTGGTCCAGGGACCAGCACCTGCATCCCAGTGGTGGTGGGGCAGTCGTGGGGCTCCCCAACAGCCCCCGCTGGGGGAAGGCTGGTGGAAAATGGGACGTGTCCTCACTGTGTCCCCTCGGGCACGTGGCAGCAAACACTCGCTGTGATCACCAGCAACCTCTGCGTTGTGAAAACAGTCTCTCTGGATAAGGAAAGGGAAGGTAAATAGGAGCAAGGGCACAGGAGCTCCCCTTGCCCCGTCTGTGCTCCTGGTGTCACTGGGCTCCCGGCCACCTCCGGCAGCAGGAGACCATGATGAGTGGAAGAAAGGGGCACAAAGGCATTGCGGCAGCAGTCCAGACTTTGAAAGCAAAATTAACACATGCAGTAAGGGCCCAGTTGCGAGACGGTTCTCTAATGATGGCAGAGGAGGACCCCAGGCACCACCTGAAACACTAAGGTGACACAGTGACAGTCATTTGCTGTTAACATTAGCCATCGGAGCAGCTTTGTGGCCAGGACAGACAGGCTGTGGGATCCCCAAACATGACATGACTAAACCAAGATACACTTTGACCACACACTATAGGGCTTGCCACAGGAAAAGCGGGATGAGGCTTTGGGCTCCTTGTTACAGCAGAGGCCAGAACGGGTAGCACACCAAGAGCTATGTGAAAATAGCCAGAGGTTTTTTTTTACGTCAAGATGGTGAAGCCAATATTCACAACAACAAGTCTTAACAGTGCATCAAAAAGGTTTTGCAGAATAGCGAAGCGATCGCCCCCAAAAACCCAACGCTCAGCTGGGATGGAGCAGCAGAGCTCACGCAGCAGCAGCAGACTGACCCCCAGGCACCAGGAAAAAAGCTCTCAGTATCCTTCGAACCCTCCCATGGATAAACCCGGACAAACCATGGGATGAAGACCTGAAAGACAGTGCCCTTGGAGGGGTTTGCCAGCCCCTGATGAAGGAGGCAAGGGTACCTTTGCCACATCTTGACCTCCTGCCATGAGTCCTCCCGGGCCAGAGGCACATGTGAAAGCAAGCAAAATTAAATCAAACCTTGGCTTTTATAGGGTTCCCCCTCCTCCTTGTACCAAAAAAAAAAAAAAAATTCCCCAAGGACATATTTTTATTTACTGAGATTCCAGCGGTCTCGTTTCCTGCTACGTCCCTCTTGAAGGCAGGAGTATTGTTGCACTAATTGTAAGTCTATTGAGAAATGGGCTACCCTCTGCTTTCAAACTGGAATTAGTTACGCTCGGTCTGACCTTGCATTATTCTGAAACACTGCAACGTTAAAAGAAAATTAGAGCAACTTGTTAAAATCCTTTAAAAGGTAAAGCAACCCTATTGCTCCAGGTTCACATAAAAAAAACCCAAACCAAAATCAAGCTCTTAAATCATGACTACTGCTTTAATGTGGTAGGATTTAGTCTTATAAATTCATTCATTTCTCATTTACTTGAACAATCACGCTAGCTTTAATGAGCTCTCCCTGTGAAAACTGCAACTACAAAGGATCAGATTTGCTTATGTTATAGAGCTCTGCACACCTAGAAAGGAAATCCTAAAACATCGCCTGTTTCTTAACAGCCAGATTACTAGTTTTTAATCCTCTCTGCTAGATGCATTTTTAATCTCTGCATATAATAAAGCAAATTACTGTAATTGTATGGATAAACGGAACCAAAATATGCACAGCAGATTAAAACAAAAACAAAACAAACCACCTTGGTTATGTTTTGCAGCGCTGGCAACTAATGGAGGGGGGGCTGAATTCAGCCCTGCAGGCACTGGCAGAGGAAGAAGTTGCTGCATGGTGAGCGAGGAGCTTCATCACACCTCGGCCACAGCTCATGGGCTCCCATTTCTCCTCTGCATCCCCGCGAGGGACAGGCAATGCATCCTTGCACTCGTGGCAGAGCACAAACAGGTAAGAGTCCAGGCTACTGTGCAACTGCTGGTCCACAGTGAGTTCATATCATCCCTTGGTACATGGGAACTCCTCAGCCCTCCAGATTTACACCAGCCTGGCTATCTCAAGCCACCTCCTAACCCATTACACAAGTTCTTTGCTATCCACCATCAGCAGATTTTATTGCCCTGGTAAATCGGACACTGCCACCCTCATACCGCAAGCTGAAGCGCCAAGTTCAGGATCCAACTTCCCTAACCACCAACCCAAAAAGCAAAATTCATCATGAACCACCCATCACCTCAGGAAAGCCCCCCATGCAAGAGGAGCACCCTCTTAATGCCTCTGTGAGCACATACCCAGAGTCAAAACCCCTGGGCTTTCAGCAGCAGCCAAGGGAACATGGGGAGCAAAGGCCAAGCGTGCGGCTCGCAGCCGGCAGGACCACAGGACCAGGTACAGCGGCAGCTCCCCATCCAGGGGTCGACACCTGCACATCATCCCCATTTCTACCAAGCCTGAACTGCTCAAGAACAGTGTGCACAGGGGAGAAAGGTGCACGTGCCAAGCTTTTGCAGCTGGGCAGGTTTGTAGTGAGGTGCTCTGCCTCTCTGGAGCCACCCACCCCACCACAGCTTTTGCCAGCAGCATTTGCTAACTCGAGAACATCTTGATTTGCCTTCACAGAAAAAGAGATGCCGTATCTCAAAGTGTTTTCTCCAGATCAAGGAGACTGCTGCCAGATTCAGTGGCCCTAGCAGGATTAGGGAGATTGTTCCCATTTTCCACAAGCGCCCAGGAGCCACATTCTGCGGGATAAATTCAGAATAACTACACTCAAAACCCCAAGAAGTTTTTTTATTTGTTTCACTGGTGAGCAGGACTCACCCACTCTAATTAAACCCAGCTAAGAGCATCACTGACTTTGGCAGGGTGATGCAGCAGCAGCAGACTACATCCCTCTTCATTCCCGTCCTTGAGGTAGGACTTGCTCCAATTCCGCACAGGTGTAGGGGTCCAAGCCTGGCCAGGGCTGGGGGAGACCGAACAGGAACCAGCACATGAGCATCAGCTGCACACAGGGACAGCCCTGCTTTCCCACACAGGATGGGGAAATGCAAGAAGTCATGCAGAAGTGCTGGCTGTCTCCTGGAAAAAGCTTTGGCAACCTTTTTTTATTATTATTATTAAAAAAATAAGCTAACAGAAGTCACCCCAGAGAATGCAGGGGATGTAAATGGTGAAAGGGCTTGGGCGTACCGCACGTGGATACACAGTGATATGAACAGCTCTGCCAGGACTCAAGCTGCAAGATAGGAATACATAAATGCACGAAGAAATAGATTTGAAAAGGGCCCTGCACACAGGTAACATAGGCACAAACATTTCAGAGCTGGAAGAGGGTTTCCTTCCCCACCTGCCACATCTAAGCCATACGTGGGATGCTTGCTCTCGTATCGAATCCTCCTCCTTTTCAAGCACAAGAGCCTGTGCCCAGGAAAATGGATTATCCAGTGAGTGAGTATCCTGCATTAGTTCATTAGGGACATGGGCTGGGTGTGCCAGCTGCCACCCACCACAGCCTTCCAGGAGAAGAAGAACTGCCCAAGGAGCCTCCGCAGCAAGACACTTGCTCTGCAGCAGCTCTCAGCATCTCCCCTCCGAGGGAGGGTACAGAAGTGTCCCGCGACAGGGACGGAGCCGCCCGATCTGGGCCACCGGCTGCAAGGGGACAGGCGATGCGAGCTGCCACCTCGCAAGTGAGTTGGGAGAAACCGGGTGCTGACCGAAAGGCTGATTTCAGAGACCTACAAACAGCGTCAAATCCACGGTGGGAGCAAATCTGCAGAAATCAAGGGGTCTGCGGGGTGGCAGGGGAAGGCTGCAGCTTTGGCGGGGCTCCGTGCCCCTTGTGTGACAGGACCCCTGGGTATTACACACCGAGATTATCGACTGCTCAGGGTGGGGGGAAGGAAACATCAACTATTTCTATTTTAAAAATCAAAAAACAACTGAACATCAATGCTAACATCCAGTTTGGCTTTAGGAGGGATTTAAAGAACTCTGGCTTCTTCGTTCCTTAATCCCACACCATGCTTCCCCACTACCAACCAGTATCGACTTCTAACAATGCAAAAGCATCTGCCCACATTTTTGCAATTATTTCAGACCCGGCAAAGAGCACCCTCCCCTTTCTGTAGGGTTAATCTAAAGAACAGTTGCCAAAATGCTGAGAACACAGTCAAACAATAGCTCCTCTGATGAAATTCCTCCACTCCATAGAGAAACCAGTATCCTCCAGCTGCTGTGGCTTGTCCAGAGATCTCCCCGAGTGTTTACCCGCTCCCATTAAAAGGAAAGGAGAAAAAAAAAAAAAGACAAACTGAAAGATTCAAGTGCAGCTTGCAAAAATTAATGCAGAGCCTTGAAATCCAACCGCAACACAAAAGTTTTATTAATGCAACATTTGCTTTGTGTGAAATATAAACGCCGGCCACCTGTCCTGGGGATAGAGACTTGCTATACTTATCAGTACAGAGACCACTTTTAGCAGCTCCATCCCTTTAAATACTCATTCTCAGTGGAATCTCTGATCAGTCATTTATAAAAGCCGGGTAGCCGAGCTGGACAGCTGAATTACAGCAGCTATTATCCACGTATGCCTGAATACAAGCAGACACCTTTATTTATAAAGGCTCTCTGGCTGACCGAGATTTGACATCAGCTACAAAAAGCATTCAGCATCCAACTGACTGCTTCAGAATAATGTGATGAAAGGTTAGCGAGTGCAGTCCGAGAAGACACCTTTACTCAGCGCTAAGAGCTATCGTTAAAAGAATTCATGCTGCTGTGATGACTCTTTTAACCGAGCAGGATTAAGTAATTGATTTCCTGAACAGACACGCTGAGCTGCACACCTTTGCCTCTTCTGCTGGTATGTATTCAAATGGATTTTTTTTTTTCTCCTAGACCTAATTCTAAGACATTTAGAGTATTTTTTTGTTTCATCAGGCCTATCCCTTCTCCTCTTAGAGCTTGTGGGTCTCTGTGCTTCCCAAGCTGCCGCTTCTTGCTCGTTCACCTTTTGGCTCACCCCCGCCTGCGAGCCACGAGCATGGACACACGCTTTCCACAGAACGTGACACGCAGGTAATGCAAGTGCAAAGGGATGGGGAAGGAACAAGAGCTGATGGTAAGAAAAATCAGTCGCTCATCGTTGGTTTTCTTCAGCTCTAATCATCTTGGTGGCAACCCCTGGTAACAGAAGGTAACGAAGTCCACAGCAGAAATGCAAATTCTGCTTTAAATTGACAGCTTCCCCAGGAACAGCAATACAAACCTACCAAGCAGGGTTCAGCTAGGTGAAGGCAGGCTTTAGGTACATCTATGTTCTCATCAGGCTCCTAACTCTGTTACAGTAACCCAAAATGGGAGCTGGCACCTCTGCTGGGGCGCGGAGATGGGACCCGGTTCCCGACAGGGCTCCAAGGGCCACGCTGTGCCTGCTGGCACAGAAATGGTGAGGTAGAACCTTCCTTGCCCAACTGCTCATTTCTTAAGGACGGACCATTAAGAGCATCTTCGATTTCCCAAAGCATCCTCCCTGCTCCCAGCACCTTCCCCCCTTGCACCCATCCCTCCCACCACACCCAAACCTGCATCACCGGGGCTCACCAGCACCGATGGAGCTCCAGCACAACTCTCCAGCTAAAATTCCCTACAGATGATAAAAATTCAGGGGCTGACAGCAACAGGAGCAGCAAAGTGACCTCGGGCACCCCTCAGAGCACCAACCTGAAGCTCCGGGGAGGCTTCCCAGGTCCCCTCCAAGGAGCTGCTGGATGGGATCCCCGTGGGGCCACCCTCAAAACCCCAGCGCCAGGAAGGAGCTGCGCGCTGCCGAGTAAGTTGTTATGGTTACTGAAGGGTTTTTGTTGAGGTTTTTTTTCCTCCTCCTCTTTTTAAAAGAATTCTTATCAGTTAACATAATACCACAAGTCAGTAACAATTCTTATCTTAAAAGGTCACTCAGGTAGTTATAACTCAACATTTCATCTACATTCACATTATCTGGAGGGAAACAGCCTGGGGACTTTGGGGTTTTTTGTTAGTTTTTGGTGGTGGTTTTTTTTGTGTGGGGTTTTGTTTTTTTGTTTTGTTTTGTGTTTTTTAAATCCACTACTTTGGAACTTTAAGATTATTTTTTTTTTAAGAAAAAAATAAACCTACCCAGAACCAAGCTGACCCTGCAGGCAATTTGAGCACACTGGGGAACAGAGAGAAAAAGGTAGAAAAATCACACTGATGTTTGCTGCCTGAGAAACAAGGGGAATATCCCAACAGGAAAACTATGAAACCCAGGGAAATGCATGAACGTAGGCCACAGCTGCTGCAGAAACACTATGTTCTGCTTGCAAAAGTCAGATCAGCCAAGTTTCTCCACAACAAAAGTTGTGGGTTTTTTCGTCCACATTTCTCTCCCAGTTTTCTTCCTTCTTCACTTCCCATTACAGGTGAGAGACAGAGAGAAGAGTACAGTAATAAAAACCTGAGGACAAGAAGAACCAATCTCAGCTTTTTTTTCTTCCTTGAAGACACAGAAACAAGAAAAAAATGCAGTGGCATGGAAAGTGAGATTTAAAATGTTTCAAGCTAAACCTGGTCAAACCCTTTTTTTAATCCACCTACTCAATTACTTCTTGTAACAACAATTAAAACTCCAAATATAACACATGCCCATACCACACCAGGCAACAGCATAGGCAAGTAGCAGGAGAACTAACTGGTTAAAAGTAAGGCAGGTTTGTGGTTTGTATGAAAGAAGTTTTATCAAAAAAAAAAAAAAAAGAAGAAGAAATCTGGAACGAATTACTTGCAAGGTTCAGTAACAGAAAAGAAGCTTTAAGTGCCCTGTGCTTCCATTCCAGGGCTGCCTCGCTCGAGAACAAAGAGTGGAGCAAAGCTGCTGAATCCTGTAGATGACACTCACAATGTTAACGATATTTTCTGCAAAATAACATCTTCAGGCATGATGGCTCAACACGCTGGGCCATGTCCAGCTCCTGCAAACGGCAGGGAAGGCTTGCGGGGATCGCGGCAGAAGCTGGCTCAGCCCTCGGTGCAGAGCCATCAGCACCATCCATCCGTATCTTCCGTAACGGAAAGTCCCACGTTCACAATACAAAACGACCATGAGTTGTTCAAGCCCGGCCGCGTGCTCAGGAGACACTCTTTTTCTGCCCTGTGGATTATTTTTGTATTATATAAGAAAGTTTTTGCACTACAGCTCAAGCACTGCAAGTGCCCAGAAACAGCTGCAAAGGGCAGCCGCCAGAATTAATAGTAGCAAAACACATGGTTATCACCCCGGTTTCAACTCAAGAAACCAGAAGTCCACAGACTTCATCAATAAGCAAGCAGAGCTTTCGCTTATGCCGGACATGAGCCCCGAGCCCAGGAGGCCTTAGACGAGGTGCTGCACCACACACCCGCACACAGCTCTGCAGGCACAGAGCCTGGTCAGAAAAAACACTCCAATTCAGACACCTTCACCAAAATCTTTGATGCAACCGTACCATGCCATGGGGTCACCACATGCAAATGCACAAATAAAATCACAAGCTGTGAACCAGGCACTGGATGGGTGAATCTGCATCAATAAATCCTTCGTTACACCTGTGTGCACCTTAGATGCATTTGCCTCCTGCATGGCAAGGCTGGTAGAAGCCCAGGCACCTGCCTCACACAGCTAACTCCTGCCAGGTACAAAGCAAACTGCATTTCTGCCTCTGGAGCTGGTCCCATCACCCCAACAGGGCTCGTTTTCTGCCCCCTACCCAGAATCAGAGCAGACCGAATTGCATGGCCACCATGCAATGGGGGAGACTGCACACTGGGTTTCTTCTCCCTGAGCAGAGGGCTTGGGACAATCTCTCCATGCCAGAAACACAATTCTCTCTTCCCATAAAACCTCTTAAAAAAAAAAAAAGAAAAAGCCAGCATCACGTTCTCCCACAGAGAAACCACCCCAACCTTGTTTTGATGAGATCCTGCCCTTCCACTTAGCGCATCTGCTGCGGAAGAGGAAGCGGCGCGCAGGCGGAAAGAAGTCGGAAACGGATCTGCTCCCTGCAATCTCAACTTTATTTGTAATTACTGGGGCCAAAATGGAAAGCCACCGGCTTGGCTATTTGCCACTGCCAAACTCACGCTCAGCGGTGACCTCTGCAAAGCTCTGGGTCTCCTTCTTAGGACCAGAGCACTGCAAAGATAAACACACTGTTTAAGAGAAAAAGGGTGAGCATGCAAGCCTGTGCATCCCCTGCATCAGGGCCTCCAGCCTCTTTTCGCATCCCTTAGATCCCTTGGCAGCTCTTCCGTAACCAAGAGTTAGTAGAAGTAATGCTCTGTTTTTTTCAGCGAGCACAGAAAGTGCAAAGGGCACGCACACACTCAGAGGTATACAAGCATGCACACACGACTCATGTAAGCATTCACCCCAGCTGCAACCCTTGGAGTCAAGCCTCACTCCCGGGTTTCCGCAGACAGAAAGGGTTTCAAACATGTTGACTTTGTGCTTTGCCGTGGGCTCCTGCCCTCCCTTAGCACCATGCAAGATGTGGGGAGAAGACTGGGGCAATCAGGTGGGAACCCCAAAACGCGGCCGAGCGGCCGCTGTAGTACAGCTGCTCCTCCACCCTCTGATGAACCCAACCCCGAGGAGCTGCCGGCTCCGACCCCTGGGGTTTGGATGCAGTGGTAGTGCAAGGGGTGCCCTTTCTCCAAACAGTTATCTGTGGTAACATTAGACACAAGCATGAAGCTGGAGAGCTGAAGCACTGACGAATGCGTCTTAAAATAAAGCAAGCGTTCACACTAATTACTATTTCAGTTACTCACACTGATTGCAAACATAACTCCCAGCTTGGTAAAAAAATCGCTTTCATGGGCCACAAATTAAATAAAAGTGGTTTTTGATGGAAGAGGAGAAAAAGAAAGGTCAAAGCTTGAGAAACTGTAGGAAGATGGGAGTTTGCACCATCATCCACCTGGTCCTCAGAAACCTTCACCAAGTGCTTCAGGGAAACTTTGCAGGAAACTTTGGCTGACTGGAGCATCAATTGTTGTAAAAGCAACTGGCCCAAATGCAAACATGTAAAATAAGTGGCAAGACGGGCACACGGCATCCTTCTGATGCTGAGGTCTAACACACCAAAGGATGCAACTGCACGGATGATCAGCCACCAGCAACGGCCCGGGCTACAAGCAGAGTGCTCTCCCCATTCATCATTTAATCTCATTTGAAGATAAGGGTATTCACAAACTAGATTATTTTAATTGATGGCTCTACAGTTGGTTCTTATTCAGGTCCTGATCTCAAGCTATCCTTGGCCTCTCCCATCAAGATATGGGTTGATGGGTTGAAGGCTGCCGTACACTGTCAGCAATGCCGTGTGCGGTTTCTCCCCTTCACGTACAGCCTCCCTGCAGCCACTGCTATGGGGCAGAACTTACTCTCAACTACTTCTTCAGGCGCAAACACGAGGTGTCTGTGCAGAAGCGTAGCATTTGGATAGATATCATGGGACAACAAGCCAGTCCAGGCAGAAAACTCTGGCTTGGGTCTGCGACGATGCATGAAATGCTTCTCTGCATCTTTCACGTGCATTTCAACAGCAGGATTCTTCCCAACTGCAGTCACTGGGAATATTAACCCTGACATCAGGCCCCTCACCAAGGCATGCATCATATGACAACAAGACAAAAGGAGGCTGCAAAGTATAGAAGAGTCTCTCTGGGGAAGAGGAGCCTGCCCATGGGCAGAGTTTCTTGCACCAGCGTGATGCTCAGGGTGGCAAATCACACTGCTCTCATTAGTTAAGATTTTTTCCTCACCTTGCCCCATTTTAAACATTGCTACCCAAAATAAGTTTCCACCAGCAAGCTCTGCCATGCGGGAAGAGGCACAC
This sequence comes from Phalacrocorax carbo, assembly GCF_963921805.1. Lineage (NCBI taxonomy): Eukaryota > Metazoa > Chordata > Aves > Suliformes > Phalacrocoracidae > Phalacrocorax > Phalacrocorax carbo. The sequence continues at coordinate 34,893,771 of NC_087521.1, forward strand.
CCGCCACCCAAACAACCCAGCCCTCATGAGCTCTGCCCCACGGAGGAGACCTCGCCATTCATAGAGCTCCCCTCTCCTCCTCTGACTGCAAAGGAGATCTCCCAGGAGCCACGAGGGAAGGCATTTTTAAACAAATAAGAGAAAATATAGAAGAGTTAGGCATGAACCCAAGAGGCATCTCCCCTAGGTCCCATCAACAGGGTGAAAGGGAGAGCCCTGCCACAGACCTGCCTCCAGCCAGGTGTGAGCCAAACGCTGGCCTGTGGTGCTTCCACAGTTACTCTAAAAAAAATCTTTAAAAATAAAATTCTTTGAATTGCAAGAGAATATGGGTATGTAGCCTTGCTCAAATCCCCAGGCTAACACCACTCTGCACCTCTGTATCACTCCCTTCGCTATTCTCCAAAAAACCCAGCAGAGATAGCTTTTAGCCCTCAAGTTTGCAAACAAAACCTGGGCAAGATGCATGGCAGCAGCTCAAGCAACAGCACGCAGATAAAAAGAAGCCAGGGTCCACCAGCTCAGCAGATCTCTCCATTTAAGAGTCCCAGCTGAGGATTTTTAATGAGCAGAGCCAGCAAGGGTGCTCACACCCCACTCGAGGCAGAGACAAGGGAGCAGAGGGAGAACACAATGCCAGTGTCCGGTGTTGCACTTAAAACTGCCTATTGTTCCCACCGAGAATGGGGCTTAGCTCCTTCCCCATCCTCCTCCCAGGATGCCTGCTCAGCCCCTCTGGTCCCCGCCACGGGACAGACCAGTGATGCTCTCACACAGCCCAAGGACGCTTAAACTAGAGTTCAGCACTACAATGCAACAGTAAGCAAAGAAAAATTAAAAAAAATAAAACAAAAATAATGAAGAACCATCTTCAAACTGGGCACTGGGATGGTCAGTGGGCGTCACTGGGGCTGAACTGCAAAATTCACATAGCAGGGGGTAGCAGCTTCCCAATGAGCTGGGAGACTGTCTGCGGCCAGGCTGGCAGCAAGTCATAGGGCTGGAGCCACAGCAACCTAAGGATATGAGAGGTCTGCAGGAACATGTAATACCTTTTAATAGACCAGCTGGTACAGTTGGGGGGAAAAAAAAACCCACAACCACATAAGCCCTTCTTTGAGCTGGTGCACCTTCGTGCTTGGCCATTTTTTCCAGCTGCATCACTTGGTCTAATTAAAGACACTACCGCTCCCTGCAACCCTTGTCTCTTCCTCCAGCCAGTCCTTTCCAGGACAAGAAATCTAGGTCATTTTGATGCTCTCAATGGGACACCTGACAGCCTGCTGAAATGAAATAAAGACTTTGGTCATAACATATGAAGTAGTTGATGTCCTGTGCACAGGGCGAAGAAAGCTTGTTGTCCTTCAAAACCAAGAGCTTAAAGCTGTCACTCTGCTACCAGCAGTGCAGACGGGTGCTCGGATGCCTGGAGGACCCACAGGAGCCTTCGGCCATCTCCGTCGGCCAGCAGACTCCGCGGGAGCGAGGAAGCCGCGGCAGCTCTGAAGCCGGGGCCTGTGGGCTGGGATGTGGGACTACTCTGGAAGCCCCAGGAAAATCCCAGTCATGCCTCTGGCCATCAGAGAGGGGATGCCTGAGCAGGTGGGAGCAGAAGCACATCCTGCACTCAATGACAAAAGCCTACGGACCAGGTTTTGTGGATATGGCAGCCCCCGTCTCCTCATCGGGGCTGTATCCTGCAGAGCAGCTATACCTGGCGCCCCTCAGTGTCTCAGCCCCAGCCGGCAGGCGCAGGAGGAGCACGGGTCCTGCTCCCACCATGGGGCACATTACGCTCCTGCCTGACCTTTACTGGAGGCTCGGAGGAGGTCACCGCGTCCTGACGGCTCCGAGCAGCTGGGACCGAGGCCGCCCAGCGAGGCCAGGCTGGAAGGAAGGAAGGAAGTTATAGCAGGCTTTTAAATAGCGCTATGTAATACCCGAAACTTCTATTTCTGTGGACGGATAATATGGTTTCTATATTCTCCATGCACGGCAGGCCAAGCCATTCACGCTCCAACTGAATTAGCAGCAACCCACATTCTTCACCAGTTAAACCAGTAAAGCTCTGAAGCCACTTACACCCACCATGTAGGATAACCACAAGCTGTACGCTTCACCTAATGAAGAAACTTACAGATTCCCTTCTGCATTCGTCTCTCACTTCAATCTACCCTTATAATCAAGCAATATCCTTAAAAGCACTATGGATTGCTGGTGGTCTCGCAGCCATCTCCGCAGCCCCTGCACCACACATAGTCACGTCTCCAGTGTGCTCCAGGACACCAGTGTAGCCTTCTGCAAGATGTCTCTCATCGGAGGCAGGCAGTGTGCTTATATCCACCCCTCCACAACTGAGCAGGTATCCAAAGAGCCACGGAAGCAGGAGGCTCGTCAGGTCTTTTGGAAGCTCATACACAGCTGCACACAGCAGAGCCACCTCAGGTCTGCAGTCCTAACGAGGAGGGCTTGGCTGTCATTCTCAAAAACACCCTTATGCTTGGAAAAAAAAAAAGATAGAACTCCTTCCAAATAAATATACTTGCTTCTCCATGTCAATTAACTAGTAAAAAAGAGTTATTTTTCTCCCTTGAGGTTTTCCCATCCCATGTCATCTACAGCAGACCTCTCATTTGGAGTCTACCAGGCAAGAAACAACCCAGACACCTTTGTTGAGAGGAGTCCTCCTCCATGCCTGGTCCACACACTTGAAGGCTCTTGAGCCCAGCTCCACCAGCCAGTGAGGATTTTATGCTCCAGACTCCTTTAGGGTCCCCTCCTCATCATCTCAGTTGTTGGTGATGCCAAGGATGGTGCCCATCCACCAAGGAACACAGCAGGGCTGCCACCTCCTCCTAACGTCCTTCGACTAGGGATAACGTCCAAGTTTTCCCACCTCCCCAGCAGGGTCGGGGCAAGCAACAGGTCCCGCACGTACAAAACAACTCACTCCTCACAAGAACCCACTGTTTAAGTCAGTTCGGACGCTCGCTCCAGCACGCTAAACTAGACTGGTGTTGCTTCACTCACGGTGACGCCCCTTGCCAGATGAAAGGTTTCACCCATGCTTCATTGAAGGAGACCACACCATGTCCTACAGCCAGCTCCTACGTCCCATTTCGGCTGTGCGCCCCCATCACCCTGCAGTCCCTTGCACACCACTGCTGCCACATCCCCAACATCAACAAGGATGCTGGTGGGGCACCTGAAAGCAGGGAGCCACCATTTCCAAGTCAGCAAACGCCAGGAAAACATACCAGGAGCCACCTCAGCCCCAGCCTGGGAGGGAATCAAGCCCAAATTAGCACAGCAAACAATGGGATTTAAACAGTAAAGAGTAACGCAAGGTTAGATGATGATGATGGTTCAGAAGAACCCAGTGCAATTCCATTACCAGGCAAGTGACAAACATCAGACTGCAAAACGGGTGCTGAATAGGAGTGATTTAAAAAATACAGGTGGTTTTACGAAGACGACAGCATTAACGCTGGAGGCTAAAAGCTCTCCCCCAACAGTTTTTGGTTGCAAACCTCCGCCACCCTTCCCTCCACTGCAACAAGATCGCGCGGCTCGGAAAAGCACACGTCCTGCTCCACAGGATGCACGGATACATCCCTCCCATGGGAAAGGCATACAGAGGGGATCTCGGCTAGAGAGAGGAACTCAGCGGATCCAGGTTTTGCTGTCGGCGTTACAAATGCCCTGGAAGAACGGCTCATTTTTGGAAGAAACGTCAGGAAAAGCACAGGCAGCTCCACAAATGCGCCGAGGGACAGGCAGGAGGCTGGATGCCAAGCTTCGCTCGCAGGAGCGATCCTCGCGCCAAGCAAGGTCAACGGGACTACAGGGGCAAGCAGGGACTGCTCGCACGAGCGGAGATGGGAAGGGCCCAACTCCTCGTTTCCACCTTGCCTTACGTTGAGCAAACGCCACCACACAGATGGCCATACGTGACTTTGTACCCGGGAAGACTTCAAAATTCTGTTTTCCTTCATAATTCACCTTTCCTGCGGTGAGGAGGTAAACCACCCCCCTCTAATTACCTGACCAACCTAAGGGACACGGCTACCGCCAAAACCATGATTCAAATGAAAAATTACGATGCCGATAAACAATTTGAAATTAAAAATATATCGCTCACGCCAACTTGCAGCGGGAATTGTAGCAAGGCTGTGCTAAGGCCGGCACGGGAGGCTGCTGAGTTTAGAGAGCATGCTCCCTCCCTGCAACCCCCCCCGGGGCCTCCCCACCCAAATGGATGAGGTTCGGCCCTTCAGCTGTTGATAAAACCAGCAGTATTGCGCCCAGACGCACTCGGCAGCATTCCTCCCTCTCATTCCTGCGAGCTATATAAGGGAACGGCCAATTCCAGCCTCGCTCCCCCATAGCCAGCCCCAATCCCTTCGCGCCGGAGCAGCCCCGGGCTTGGTTTCCTGCAGAAGGACTTAAATCCATCCTCGGTCGAACACGGCGTTGCGCTGGACCTTGTCATCAAATGGCAGCACAGGCAGCTGCCAAATCCTGCCGGCTCGGTGCTCTAATAGGGAACAGCTGGAGAAGGACCCTGCATTCCTCCCGCCCCATCAACACTGGGGGCTCTGTTCGGGATCCGGCCGCCGTCAGCCCGCAAGATTTCCACCTATCGCAAAATGCGGCCGGGCCGCTCCCCGGCACCGCTTCGACACGCACAGCCTGAAAAGCAAGGGCTCCTGGGCCCTCCCCGTCCCGGGATTTTAAACAAAAAAAAAAAGATGCTTTGCAACAGGGCGGGGGGTCGGGGAAACGTAACTACGCAACTTAGAGACAGATTTTCACCCTCCCTGCTCGTACTCTTGTATTTCACAAACTCTGCGCAAAGCGACTCGCATCCCCCATCTATCTGCGCACACGTATTTAGGAACATACATGCATGCACACCCCTAAATAAATACGTTAGCCCACAGCACGATTCACACCGCGCTTATGCCATCTTCAAACTCCATTTACTTCTGCGGAGTTCAGTAACTTGTAACGGTGTATAAATAAAACCCAAATATACTTTTGCAGCCACGCATGTTTTCTGCAACGCATCCTCTGCATCCAGTAACATAAAACGGTCTACTCATATTTTCTCAGAGCTCTGCTGAAACACAAGGGAGTATTCAGAGCCGCAGGAAAAAATGCGTCCAAACAGGATCTGAATGATGAAATAGGAATTGCCACATTTAAAAAAAAAAAAAGAAGAAAATAGGATAACCCAGCTGCCCAGACCTTTAGAAAATAACAGTTTGTGTAAGGTAGCGATGAGCTGCTTCTGCATGTTGCAGAAAGCAAAGCAAGCCACGTTGTCCAAAAGAAGCCTAGAAAATCCAGACTCTACGTGACCTGACTTACTTATTTCACAGGAAACTGCATGGAAGGAGGAAGGGGGGGTGGGGGGGGAAGAGAGGAAAAAAACCACCAATCATTCATGCTACCGTAGTTACACCACGCCATAGACTGGAGTAGTTTGCTATGGAAAAAAAAAAAAATAAAAATCGAACTGAAATAAGCCATCACCCGTTTGAAAAATAAAACGTATGAAGAGAAGATATTAATGCTAGCAGGCTGGGGAGCCCCGGCTCCCCGACCTCCCTCTTTTCTTGGGTGTTTTGTTTTTTTTAATTTTGCCCGCATTACAGCATCGTTCAAGAAGGGTTGCAGCAAAAAAAAAAAAAAAAAAAAAGACAAACCCCAAAACCCACTCACCGGGGTTGTTGGCCTCCCCTTCGAGGATGTGGAGCTCGGTGCAGTCTGCCAGGGAGTGCTCCAGGCAGAGCTGGAGGAAGCGAGCTTGAGTCCGGCTGACGCGTTTCAGCAGCGAGAGCAGCGCAACAGTCTGCTCGCACTCGTTCCAGCCCTTGAACCAACCGGCCAACACGCCGACCTGGTCTCGAAACATCATGGTGAGCCGGCGGCCGGAGGAGACACCTCTGCGGGGGGAGAAAATAAATAACCGGGAAAGCCTCCCCGCCCTGACTCCGCTTCCGCCCCTATGTCTTGGGTCAGGATTAAAAAATAATTATAATAAAAATTAAAAAAAAAAGAAAAAATATCTCCTTTGCAATAAAAAGGGTGGGTTTTGTTTTGGACGCAGCTTTCGGCCTGGGCTGGGTTTTGCTCCCTCTCTTCTGGCTTCGGTGCAGTGCTGGATTCCCTGACGGCGGCACGGGAGGGAGGGAGAGGAGGGGAGAGGAGGGGGAGGAAGGCCAAAAAAAGAAGGGGAAAAAAAAAAAGCCAGGGAAAAAAAAAAAAGAAAAGAAAAGGAAAACCCCGGCGTCAGGGCTGCCCCCAGCGAGGCTGCGGCGGGCAGGGCTGGGAGCGGCGGGGGCTGCCTCCTCCGGAGGGGGCCTCACACCTGGAAGAGAGGGGGGGGGCGTCAGGAGGGGCGGGGAGGAGGAGGAGGAGGAGGAGGAGGAGGAGGAGGAAGGCTCGCCCTCGTCCCTGGCACGCAGTGGTCCGGGCACCGCAGCCTTCCTCCTCCTCCTCCTCCTCTTCAAAGGAGCAGATCTCCGACACCCTCCACGCTGGGAGCTGCCTCCCCCCACCCCGGAGCACCCAAGATGGGGTAGGAGCACCCCCCCCAGCGCACCCAGCACCACCACCCCCAGCCCAGGGTGCACCCAGCAGCACGGGGGAGTGGGGGATGTAAGCAACCCCCATGCAGTGCAGCCAGCACCCCCCGGTGGGGGGGAAGGAGGTAAGCAACCCCCGCCATGCATCCAGCACCCCAGTGGGGGGAGAATAAGCACCCAGCACCCCGGGGGAGGAAGGGAACCCTCCCTCCCACGACACTCAGGCATGGGGGAAGCCCCCTCAATGCACCCAGCACCCCCGGGTTGGGGGGAATAAGCAACCCCCGCAATGCATCCAGCGACCCGGGATAAGCAACCCCCCCGATGCATACCGAGCCGCCGGGGGGGGAGGGGGAATAAGCAACCCCCCCCAATGCATCCAGCACCCCCATTTAGGGGGGGGAACAAGCAACCCCCCCAACGCACCCAGCGCCCGGGGGGGTCCCCACTGCAGCAGAGCACAGCTAAAAGGGGGGGCGTGCGGAATGAGGTTTTTCGCCCTCACCCCAAAAAAAAGTTCCCCCCCACCCCCCCGGCACCGAAACACTCACCTGGCTCAGAGCGGCCCCGGGGCGCGGGGGGGGGCGGCGCGGCGCCGGGGGGGGCCGTGCCATGGCGGGGAGAGGGGAGGGGGGGAAGGGGGGGGGCGCGGGGCGCGAGCGGCGGCTCCGCGGCGCGAGACTGAGCCCAGCCGCGCGCCGAGCCCCCGCTCCCCACATGCCGTCATTTGCATACCGGTGACGTCATGGGGGCGGGGCGGGGCGGGGCGCGCGGGGAGGCGGAGGGGGGTGTCCCCCCCGTCCCCCCCCCTCCCCGTTCCAAACCCTTGCAAAGCCGTGCGGCTCCGCGCGCCCCCCTGAAACCCCAACCCCCCCCCCCCCCAATCCCCAGGGGGATTCGGGGTGCTGCGGGAGGGGGTGGGGCTGGAGAAGAGCCCGTACCCCCAGTTCACCGCCCCGGCCCCCCCGCTGCGGGTTTCCCGCTGGAGGAAGCCACCATCTAGCGGGCTGCGGGGTAATGGCAGGGCTTCGGCTGGGTTTTTTTCTTTTTTGGGGCGGCGGGAAAAATGCTACTTTCGGCTCCTTTAAATGTCGCCTCGTCAAGAAAAGACATTTTAAAAAAATCATTTTAATTTTCTTTTTCGACGTTTTACAAACTCACAGAATCCCAGCTGGCAGGGGCTGGAAGGGCCCTCTGGAGCTCACCCCGTCCCACCCCTGCGTGAGCAGGCACCCCTAGAGCAGGGGCACAGGGCCGCGTCCAGGCGGGGGGTGAATGTCTCCAGGGAAGGGACCCCACAGCCTCTCTGGGCAGCCTGTGCCCCTGCTCGGGCACCCGCACAGGGAAGGGGTTTGTCCTCATGTTCAGGGGGAACTTCCCGTGTTCCAGCTTGTGCCCGTGGCCCCTTGGCCTGGCGTTGGGCACCACTGAAAAGAGCCCGGCCCCATCCCCCTGACACCCACCCTTCAGGTATTTATAGGCATTGATGAGATCCCCCCTCAGCCTTCTCTTCTCCAGGCTGAACAAACCCAGGTCTCTCAGCCTTTCCTCATCAGGGAGATGCTCCAGCCCCCTGAGCATCCTGGTAACTCTCCGCTGGACTCCCCCCAGTAGTTCCTTGTCCTTTTTGAACTGGGGGGCCCAGAACTGGATGCAGCCCCCCAGATGTGGCCTCACTGGGGCAGAGCAGAGGGGGAGGAGAACCTCCCTCGCCCTGCTGCCCACACTCCTTTCCATGCCCCCCAGGACACCGCTGGCCCCCTTGGCCCCACGGGCCCGGTGCTGGCTCAGGGTCACCTCGCTGCCCCCCAGCACCCCCAGGGCCTCTCAGCAGAGCCGCTCTCCAGCAGGTCCCCCCCAGCCTGTGCTGGTGCGGGGGGCTGTTCCTCCCCAGGGGCAGGACCTGGCACTGGCTCTTGTTGAATTCCCTGAGGTTCCCCTGGGCCCACATCTCCAGCCCGTCCAGGTCTTGCTGGGTGGCAGCACGGCCTTCTGGTGTATCAGCCGCTCCTCCCAGCTCGGCATCATCAGTGAACCTGCTGAGGTTACGCTCTGTCCCATCATCCAGGTCACTGATGAACATGTTGAACAGGACAGGACCCAGCACAGGCCCCTGGGGAGCACCACGAGTGACAGGCCTCCAGCCAGACCCTGCCCCGTTGGTCACGACCCTCTGAGCAATGTTGTTGAGCCAGGTCTCTGGCCACCTCACTGTCCCTCATCCACCCCACACTTCTTTGTCTTGCCTGTGAGGAGGCTCTGGGAGACAGTGTCGAATGCCTTGCTGAGGTCGAGATGAGATAGACAACATCCACTGCTCTCCCTTCACCTTTTGCATGTCGCCATCCTCAGGGTAAATGCTGCCCCAGGGTTCTGGAAGCAGTTGATGGGGATGGATGGATTTAACCCCACAAGACTAAAAGTATGCAGAGGAGGGTAGGATTTGTGTTTTGGGTTACCGAAGTACCCTGCAGATTTTATTTCCCTGATATTCAAGGGATGAGTGATACAGGTATATCCAAGAAGGGAAACGGGGGCGGGGGGGGGAAGCAAGCACAAGCGTTTGCAAGAAGACAAGCTAATAATTGAGCAGAATCTAACACTTTATAAAGCATAAATAAAGGCGTGAATTGTGTTTATTTGTGGGCAAAAGGATGCCAGATGTCTGATCCATGCATGGCTTGTGCTGCAGGGAACAAGTGACGCTGGTACTTTTGTAGCGTTTCCTGGTGCCCGTTGCTTTGCAGACAGGGAAACCCAGAGGTAAGAGACGTGCTCATGTGTCTGGAGACGGCGAGGGAGGGAGGCATGATGGGATCGAGGGAAACCAGGTGCTGAACCCCTCCACGGGTGAATCCGCTCCCCAAAAGGAGCTGCGTGCTCTGGTGGGTACTGCAAAAAGGAGAACTCTGGGTTTGTGCACCCTTCGGCTTAAAAATCCATGCACATGGCTGAATCTGTCCCATTTCGGGTTAAAAAATATAGCAGGAAGATAAAGGCTGCCAGAAGCCACTGGGAAGGCCCGGTCCCGTGTGCAGGAGCATCGATCCCGCAGCAGGACCAGGAGATGCAGATTACGCAGTTGCTTCCAGCTGCTCCTGTACATCAGGCGCAAAAGGTCCATCTCACCCCGCTTAGGAGTTTGCATATTACACGCTTTAGCTTTCAGCATGGTGACTAATTAAAGAAACAGGAGCGGAGTTCCCTGCTGACAAACCCCAGCCATCTGTCTCATCCTAATAAATGGTCAAAGAACCCCTTTCCCCTCACCTCGGTGCCGACAGTCCTCCCGCCGTCCGGGCGTGCTGAGGGACGGCCTGTGGAGCTGCGAGGATACACCATCTGCTGTGCCGGTGTGCACATCTTGCGCGGGAAGACGGAGTGAGGCTCGTTAAACCATCGGCTTTAACGGCACGAGGAGCTCCGGGCAGAATGCCTCGTGCTTGCACGTTGCTAATTTAAGGGTTGCCAAGCTTGCTTTGCTGATAACGCCTCTCAGGTTTTGCATTTTGCACATCTAAAGTGGTAATAGCAGCCAGCAGAAGAATATTTTGAGCTGAAACGTCAAATGCAGCACTATGCGAGGCCGGGCAGATCGGCGAGAGACGGTGTCCCCCGACGCGCAGCAAGTCATGAAGAGCTAAAGGACTGAAGCCACAGAGTCTATCCCGCGCTCTGGGAGTCATCAAGAATGCACCTGATAATAAAACCTAAAACAGTGATTCGCCACTCGGGACCCCACAGTACGTATTCCCCATAGCATCCCCGGGAAGCAGATGCGGAGGAGCGAGGTCCTGATGCAAGAGCATACACTGTGATGGTTGGAGGTTTCTATGGTAATTACAAAATATATCTGTGACCCGTGGAAGAAATACCCTGCTGCACCGCTAGATGCATTGCGGGACGGGCGCCTGTACAGATCAGTGTGATAAAAGGGTCCCTGAGCTGGCTGGAAGCAAATCTGCTTTTGTGGGGCTGATCAGGTGGGGTGGAGGGGCTCATCAACACCTCTGAGGTCAACTCTCCTCCCCACGGATGGAGCACCCAATGTGCAGACGTTGTGTCCTGGGAGCAGAGACACCCCAGCCAGCTCTGCACAGACACAAGGCAGAGCGAGTGGAGAAGCAGGATAATTCCATTTTATACGGCAAGCCCTGGGGGACCCCGGGATCTTTGCAGATCCAGCCAGAGCATTTCTGCAGGGCTGCAAGTCCCGGGACAGAGAGCGGTGGCTGTTAGTGGGGTTTGGCATCGCCCGCGCTGCTGGTTTTTGCCCAGTACAGAGCTGATGGCGTGGTCTGGCTGACCTCCACTGCCGGCATCCCAGGGTGGCTTGGGACAGCAACATCCAGGCACCACCTATGCTTCTGCTTACCTATTCAGGGAGAAAACAAGAGGCCTGCAGTAATATTAGCCAAGCAGTTGGTCTAAGCAAATTAGTGAATCCTGACGTTGCAGGAGCTCAAAGGAAGCCGTGGCTCATCCCCGTGGAAGCTATCCGATAGCATATTTAGCCAAAGAAAGGATGAGTATATCCACCAGCACACAACGGCCCAGATTCCCTATCTCACTAAACCCAAGTATTAGCAAAAATATCATGGTAGGCAAGCTGAGATAATTAAATATGATATCTCTTCCATTTGTTCCTAAACAAAATGTGGGAACTGGCCACTGGGATGCTAGTGTTTTCCTTACCCTGGGTGGTAAAGTGGAGAGCTGTGCAATTCATACAAATAAGCCCCGCCAAAAACAAACACAAAGAAAAGCAATATAAGAAAAGTAAAAATAAAAAGTAACAATAAAACCTACATGGATCTAGATTTCCAAACTGGATGTGGCAGACTTTAAAAATTTGTATTTATACTCACCTTCCTGTGCCCAGTCCGGGGTTCGGGGATGATCTCGGGTCTGAATTCACCGTGAAAGGAGCAGCGATCTTTGATGGTCTCTCCTACACGTATCTACTTGAGGCTGGGGGAGGAGGACACAGGTCTCTTCTGCACAGAAAAAAACAGAAGCAAAGACGATCCTGGCCCTGGAATACCTAATCCGGCCCTACGTACACTGCGTTCTGCTGGCATCGTTTTGGAGCAGGGTGTGAAACACTCATCTTCCAGCCTGAACTAATGGACCTCAAAAAAGCATCTCTTGCAAACATATCACAGGCCGCTCTCCCGCCCCGTGACGCGTGCTGAATCGGTGACAAAGAGGAGCTAAGAAGGGGATGTGAAGGATTTATTTAACCAGGCAGGCAGTGAGTTTCATGGGGCTCTTCCAGTTTCAAACAGCCCCTTGGATATAAATGCAGGCTTTTACATTGCAAAACCTTATCGTCCCATCAACGAGTGAATATTTGCAGAGTTTGATTTTGCAAAACTGAGACCGCTGTGTGTGTTGACGGCAAAGCCTGACTCAAGCCCCGTTGGGCCTTCGGGGCAGCCTGGTTATTAGGCGTGCTGGTTTGCACGGCACATGAGAGATGTCCCATCCCACCCCCTCCGACCAGCTGTCGGCACAGGCACAGAGCACACCTCCAGCTCACGCCTCGGATGGGTCCGCAGCAAGATGCCTGAGCGGCTCTGGGCCCCTCTTTGTGCGCGCTAACACCCCGTAAATGCCTGCTGGCGAGATAACTCCCTGGATGGCTATATCCCATAGCCTCACGGCATGTTTACCTACAACACTCAGATTTTTCAAACCATTTCCAGCCAGCAATGAAAGCAGCTTGTTGTAGGACTTGGAGCTGACTGAGGCTGTGTTGCAAGCAGATGGCCCTGATGAAACAAGACACTGATCCCCAAGGAGGCACCATTCAACGGAGCTGCTCGACTCCCCGGCTCCAGCAGCTCCAAGACAGTCTTGGAGATGTGCATTAGCACACACCATCGAGGAAATTGCTTCCCTAACTACCCCTTTCAAGCAATTCTCTTTGGAAGCCTGGTTCCAACTCAAGACATGTGTCAGCACCACTGGTACTAAGGCAGTTTTCCTACTTAATTATTAATAATGAAGCATGCCTAGCGCTCACAAAATGGTGGTAATTTAAGGAGAGTTTCCTTAAAGGAGAGTGGAAGAGTTGCCAGGCTGGGTGAGGGTTTAGATGTAGCCAGGATGCTGGAGTGGAAAAAAACCTTGACGCTCTCACCTGATGAAATGGGAGGGGATCCAAGCATGAAAGGCAAACATGGGGGGAAACTGCTCGCGTCGATTCTCCTGCTCCTGGCTCCAAACATGCAGCTTTCAGCAAAACCAACATAAGTAACAACTAGGGCTGCACAGAAATAATAAACGTGTGCATGCACAGCTAGAAGAGGTGTAAATAGAGACGATCCACTGAGACCTCTAAGGGGTTTTCTGCATTTTGCCCAAGTCCTCTGAAGATACTGCAAGAGGTGACAAGAAGGGGACAAGCCACGGGAACTGAGTGAGCTGGGGAGAGAGGCTCCATGTACGCAGGAGGTCAGATGGGTTTGGCAGAGTCTCAGCTGTGCCCTGAGCACCGTCCTCGCATCTCTCTCCATCCCACCACGTCTCAGGCCGCTTGCTTGCCCAGGATGCTGCCTGCTCACCCTGGTACAGAGGTTGCGTCTCAGGAGTCCTCAGGAGACCTCCATCACTGAAGGTGGACACGCCTGTTGAAGGGCTAACAGCAAACTGGGTAATACCAGCCCCAACACCCTGATGAACCAGACTGGTTGTACAATGCTCTGTCTGGCACTTAAATTGCTGCTCAGATCTATTTACATGTTTCCCTGAAAAACTGAATAAATAAATATGTAAAATGGTAAATGTTGCTCTGTATATACCAAACTTGGCCATCCCAGCTTGTCTCCAGCCACCACCCAGCAGAGCACAGCAGAGGTCACCGCTTCCCCGAGGAGCCTGGCATGGGGAGCAGGGAACCCTGGCAGCTCTGCCCATGGGCCACCCAACACGCTCGGTGCAATGTGCCAAAACGCCCCGAAACCACCACTCTCGTCTTCATGAGTATCAACAAGTTTCTCTACAAGAGGTGGGAAAAGAAGGAAAGGTTTTCATGGAAACAAGGAGATGCAAAAAAGGGATAAACCCACCTTATTAGATCGGATTTGTGCGGGTAGGGTCACTCAGCTGGACCAAGGTCCATCTCCAACTCCTACTACAAAGGATTATGTTGCTCCAAATAAGAGACACAAAAAAGACTGAAAATCATTCTGACTCTTGCGCTTTGAGGAGCTCATTTGGAGAAAGAAGGCTCTTGATCAGAAGTCAGTGGATATGTCTTTGGGTTTGCCTTGCCCTTGTACAGATTTGTCCTGCTCCCTGCAGCAGAGAGTACCACGTAGTTAAAATACGAGATCACGCATTATGTTCCAGCATAGATGGCCATGATTAACACTGGTGCTGGCTCCAGGGCAAAGCTTTACAACCTACCACATTTTCTGTGATTGTCCCCATCATCACCAGTGTTCAGCCACCTCTCTGTCCCCACCGCCTCTTTCAGTAGCCTTCAGACTACGTGGGACAAGGGAAGTATTGGCTGTGCTGGAGGACGTGGTTTTTATGGGAATCTTTGGAGGATGAACACTTAACATAAAGCAACAAGGAACATTTAAGGACGCTGTTGAAAATGTGGCCTAATGGAGGTCCATCTGTTCTCGCTAGCTAGCGCAGATGCATCCAGAGGGGGATAGCGGAGCCCCGCGTTGCTGCGGTCTCACCTGACAGCAGTCACTGGAAGCAGGAACAGGATGAATTGCAGAGAAATCTGCACGTTGCCAATCTGCCTGTCCATAACAGATTGACAGGCAGCAAAATACAGCCCAGCAAAAGGAGTGGCAAAGTACTGCCGAGGGTACAACCCTGCAAAGGCTGGAAACTTCAAATTCCACGAGGTGCTGTGAAATAAGTGTCTGATGGGACACTGTGAGTAGATACATCAGTTGGGTGGTGGGAACAGCAAGGTAGAGGTTGCTAAAATGAAGGATATAAATGAACCCATCAAAACATGTCATAGCGTCATGAGTCCTTTATATTATCAAATACCTTTTTCAGGACAGGAGAAAAGCAAATGGCTTGTTAATGGTAGAGCTGTTGGACTTGATGCAGATGGTTTCGTTAAGAAGTTGGCGCTGAAAGGGAAAACTGGAGCTGGCAGACTTATTTACACATTTTCCTGTCTCTGGGAAGATACTTAAAGGTCGAAAGACTGGAAAAGCCATGGCCATTCTTACATGTGAAGCCACCAGCTCTTGGCAAACATCTTTCTTTGGTCCTACAGCAAAATGTAAAGGTAACTTCTTGTGTCATTCAAGCTGGCCTTTGAGCAAGCTGTGCCGGTGGAGGAGGGTTGGATGATGCCGCAGCCGCTCCAGCCAGGGTCTGGTACTGACCACCTAGGAAGAAGCCAGCTTTCAGAAGAAAGGCAGCAGCTGGGTTGTCAATCTTGTCTCCATGTATGGCAGCGTCTGATGAAAAGCATTGCTTTTCAAGCTGTCATACGCCATAAATCACTGCCCTGTTCTTACTTTGATCAATGAAAAGTGCCGCCATAGAAAGGGGTCTGCTAACCTTGGCAAGTGAGGCGGCCACGTGAGAAAACGCGGTGCCCGACTCCCTCGAGGCTCTCCGCTTGCCATAATTATCCTCAGCCTCGCTGCCAGAAATATCCCACCCCAGGGCTTCCTGCAAGCTGCTGCATTTTGAACTTGCAGTCAAGGCTCTTTCCCTACAGGGGAAATCCTTGAAACTGAGGTCCCTCAGGAACGGGAGACCAAAATCAAATAGCTTTGAGTGTCTGTGTCATAGTTGACCAGGTAAGAAGCAACGGGACATCTGTATCTCACTCTATTCTGGTAGCAGAAGACTAATGCCTGATGACCCCTGGTAGATCTCTGGGGTCTCACTGCCTCCAAACTCAATAGCATATGCAGAGTTAAAAGGAAAAAAGAGGAAGAGGAACAACTATCAAAATAATTCACAAATTAGCAATCCTCCCTCTAGCCTGTTTGTTAAAATATTGCTCACAAGGAGCTGGTAGACACTGAAATTAATAGCACTACGGGAGAGATAAGTGATGCATTAGACTTCTCACTAGTCCCCTGACTACAGCCTCTATTGAAAAATCTGCCAGGAAATATTAGATGTGCAGTGGCTATGCAATGGGAGAGTGAAAAATATCAGGAACCGCCAAAACCCCTCATCCGATGAAGACAAAAAGCTGGAGGAGGCATCTAAAACCTAGAAAAGATTTCTAGGTACAAATCTGCTGATACAAGGACGCCGCAGAGGATATAAAACACAGGTAGCAATTAATTGTCCAGACAATTTATTGCTGGTTCCGCAGAAGTAATTCTGGGATTCTCTCGACCCTCAGGAGCACCCGGACCCTGCACAGGTAGTACAGGTGTTTTCTAAAGACTGGAAATGCAGTGACCCATCAGGTCACGACTATGGCACACGTCACACGGCTGAGGAGGACATGGGTAGGGAGGAGGAGTAAAAGGAGGTTTCTGGGTTTCTGTGAACCCTAACAAAGTCTCAGTAACCTCAGTGTGAATTTGTTATCTATCATTGCTTTTCAAAATACTGTCAGAGAAACAGAGACTCCTCACTTAGGACGTCAGACTCCGCTGAAGACTTCATCTACTCTCAAGGCTATGTTTGGGTATAGTATTTTTAATGTTTTAAACCATTCCCATTATGGGATGGCATATTTAAAGCAGGAACTCTCCTAGCTCAGACGCAGCAGCATCCAGACAAATGTGCCTTTATGTAGGTGTTGCACATTCCTACGAATTTATGGAACCAAACCAGTAGAAGCCCCTTTTTACAGGTAAAACCATTGCTGCACTACAAGCTCGTATCTCTCTATCCACATCGCTCATGGGCATGAGGGAGTAAAAGCAATACAGAAACAAGGTGTAGAGCCTCCCGAGCGACTCCGCACTGTTCAGGAGAGACTTTCTGAGCCCTTCCGTGGTCACTGGCTGGGCAAACATCCCAGGGGATCATGGCTAGCACTGCTTCAGAGAGCAGTGGCAAAACAGGGAGCAGGGTCTGGCTGGTTTTGGGGGACCCTGCAAAGCATGGGACTTCCCAGTGCTCGGTTGTGCCCTGATAGCTGCGCTCCAGTATGCATTTGCATTACGAGGCCGTTGTATGCTGTCAAAGCAACATTAAAATGGTAGTAACACTGAAGTTATCCAGAAATACAACCCTAATCCTGTTTTTCCCTTTGCCCTTCCTGCCCAGCATACTCCAGCAAGACAATACCAAGCCTTCCTAATGGCTTAATTCAGAGGAGGAGTTTTGCTGTATCAGATAAAATTCAGCTATTCCTGGCATTAATTACATTAGCTATAAACGTACAGGACACCAGGGACAGCCTTTGCAGGGGCTGCACGTCTGCTGCAGTGACAGAGGCCAGTCCTTGTTTACTGTGGATATCAGGACAACTGAGCAAATTGTGACTGGTGGCCAGTTACTGCAGACACCTCCCTGTTACGCACGTCAGCCCCAGACCTCCCTCCTTCACCTGGCAGACCTTGCAGAGCTTTATCAGGGCGTGGGGGGACTGAGCAATGCACAAACCAGCAGGAGAAACTCAGACCCTGATTCCTTTTACCAGTTTTAAGTTAGGAAGTAAATGCATCATTTTAATCAGATTCACACAGAGGCTTGTCTTAAGCTGAACAAGACATGTACATGGGTTCTCATCCAATCAGGCCTACCAAAACATGAGATGCTGAACTCCTGCCTCCTGTATTCCCTGATGGGGAACAGCATCACGCTGGGTTGGCAGCGTTGGCTACCAGTAGCTCAGCAGACAGTCTTGCCACTCTGATGGGCAACAGTCATCCTCAGCGGTGGTGG
Organism: Phalacrocorax carbo; assembly: GCF_963921805.1. NCBI lineage: Eukaryota > Metazoa > Chordata > Aves > Suliformes > Phalacrocoracidae > Phalacrocorax > Phalacrocorax carbo. Next base: position 34,911,218 of record NC_087521.1, read on the forward strand.
TGAGGCTTCATAGGGTCTGTAGTGGAATGCAGCACCGGTGTAGCCCACAAGGAGTGGGGGCCAGGGCATTAGCCAGTTTTCAAAGCACCTTATGGGAATTCTGAATTCCTCATGGAATGGGAAGACCTTTTTAAGATTAATTGACCTGAACTGTCTCCCTCCTACCATTTTCTGCTACTTGGAGGAGGCAGGTAGAATCATAGAATCACAGAATCATTAAGGTTGGAAAACACCTCTAGGATCATCAAGTCCAACCCCCAACCCAACACCCCCAGGCCTCCTAAACCATGGCCCCAAGTGCCACGTCTACATGGTTTTTGAACACCCCCAGGGATGGTGACTCCCCCACCTCTCTGGGCAGCCTGTGCCAGGGCCTGACCGCTCCCTCAGGAAAGACATTTTCCCTAATATCCATCCAAACCTCCCCTGACGCAGCTTGAGGCCGTTCCCTCTCGTCCTGTCACTGGTGACCTGGGAGCAGAGACCAGCCCCCCCCTCACTCCAGCCCCTCTCAGGCAGCTGCAGAGAGCGAGAAGGGCTCCCCTCAGCCCCCTCTTCTCCAGGCTAAACCCCCCCAGCCCCCTCAGCCGCCCCCCAGCACACTTGTGCTCCAGACCCTGCCCCAGCCCCGCTGCCCTTCTCTGGACACGCTCCAGCCCCTCAAGGCCCTTCTTGTCCCGAGGGGCCCAAACCTGAGCCCAGCATTCGAGGTGGGGCCTCCCCAGTGCCGAGCACAGGGGCCCCATCCCTGCCCGGTTCCTGCTGGCCACACCAGTGCTGACACAAGCCTGGGTGCTGGTGGCCTTCACAACTCCCTAGGCAGGGAGAAAGGAAGATCCTAACAGAGCAACTTTCTCTACAGAAGGAAGATGTCCACACCACAGGCATTTGGAAAGGCACCTTGGGACATCCCTAAGCAACACCACTTATTTTGATCACCTCATTTCCAAGCCTGAGCTCTGATTACAGCTGATGAACCAAACCAAGCAGTGAGGTACCTCCCACCTCCCTCCTTCAGCAAAAATCATTACAAATTTGTAATACCCCGACACTGATGAAAAGAAGCAAGTCTTGTTGCCAGAAGTCTGCGATTGTTCCTTGATGTCACCAAATCCATAAACGTCATCCATAATGAGTGGAAGAGGAATGTTATATTACCTCTATTACAACAGGGCGACGGAGCAGAACAGCCTCTGTCAGTATACTGGGGTTTTGTGGGTCACGGAAAGGTTTTATTTCTCTCTTAGAGCCTTGAATCCCTGCTTTAAGACAACCAAGGGACACACAAGGCAGCTTTAGAGCTGCTCCTTTTACTTCTCACCCGATCTATATTTTAAGATGGCTTCTTAGGAGAAGGGCAAACGTAATAAGCCAGCTACTGTACTTTTTATAACTCTCAGTCAGGTCTTTGATTTGGGCCAGCAAGGAAGCTTGTTAGATCTGATAAAGCAACTGGGCATCTCTGGAAAATGCTATTAAAAGAACATGAAACAAATGAAAAGCTGGGACAGACTCAACGGTAAATACACGGCCTGGCAGTTCAGCACGGCTACATCCTGTTTGCCATTATTATTTAATACTGGCATCGATTGCTTGAAGGATGAGACAGACCAGGCAATTCTCTGTGGGGTTTACTTGAATACCATTTCACTTTGAGATTAAACAAGCCCACAGGCTTGGATCACACCGCCTTGTTGGGAAATTTTAATTAATTGATTTAATGTCGGGGACTACTGTGGTCAAGCATTAAACAACACCTCTTTGATCATCTACGTGGACAAACCAAGTCCCTGCTAACTATCAAGCAGTGCCCAACTCCAGGTTTGAACCAGTGCAGCATTAACCCGCTCCTCTGGAATAACAACCTGCACAGCCACTCTCCCACATGCTGGTAGAATAAGCTGTTCGTACGAAAACAGCTATTGTCACGGCTCAGGCTCTTTGGTCTTTATATGATATTTTTTCTGAGAGCCCCCACAGGCTTAGAACAATTTACACCAGCTCTCCGTTTCACAACAGCCACACATGGGTACGAAGGGAAGTCTGCAGAGTAATTATTTCCACCACCAACGCGTTAGCTGCTCCCCTTTAACGGCAGAACAAGGCTAGTGGCACAGATAAGGGAGGCTCAACTCAGCAACTACCTCCACCAGGAATGCTGCAACCCAGCCAGCGGAACTCAGTGCGAGACCACAAAGAAAGGGAAGGTGATTTTTACTTTGAAGACTGATTTCACCCAGTCATTCCTTCATGCGTGTTCTTGCATGTTCACATCTTCACTAGCACCAAGACACGGGTGTCTAAGTGGCCCAGAGAGGTCCGCCTACAGCGAGACAGAAGACAAGTCCTCAGCGTGCCCCTGTGATTCATCCTCAGTGGTGAAGACACTGGACGATGTTTACTGTCTTTATATGCTCTCTTAATACAGGCAGCTCCGCATCTGCTTGAGTTGCATCACACTGGTTTTGCTCTACATCTGTGTTGCGTCATCTAAGGCATGGCCTTGCTGCCGCCAGCACTCGTTCCTTCTGCTACGACCTTCCTCTCTGCTCTCCTCTCACTGTTCCCACCCTCCCGAATTGCAGCATACGCACCATTCTTCGCCACGATGATTTCTACACAGAACCATCTGTCTTCCAAAGTCCTCTGCAAGCACCGACCAGTCCCTAGAGACACCTAGGTATTTAATTCCCATTTGATACACAGGGCAAACAAAAGGCTGATTTGGCCAGCAGTTTATTTCCGAGTTGTCCCTGGCAAGGAAGGTCACTTTACGTAGAGCAGATAAATTGTCTTACAAACACCCTGCTGGTCCCTGGCTGGAAATCTGTGGCTACATGCATCAGTTCCCAACCTCTATCTGTCTTTACAACTAAGAACTCTTTCCACCACCACCACCTAAATCTTTTCCTCAGAGGCAACAGTGAGGAGTTTGGAAGCAGGGTCATTGCAAAATAAAAAAAAAAAAAGATGGAAGGATGAAGATGGAATACCTTTGAGCAGGGGAAGCTTCCTCCCCTGGTTTGGAGGTGTGCAGCACCTTGTGTGTACCTTGTACTGGCAGCACCGTTAAAGATGCTCAGGAGAGGTCAGCCGAACAGCTCGGAGCACAGCTTTCTCTCCCTGAGACTGAGCAGCTGTCCTGGAACTGGATGTGGGGCAAAGCTGCAAGGGAACGAGAGGGAGGACAGAGAGCAGCTACTGCCCATTTTCTACAGGTTCTAACGAACATTTATATTTTTGTCTTACATGAGCAGGTGTGAAACCTGGCCTGTCTGTCTTTAGAATTCAGCTCTCTCTCAAGAAGCCAACCAACAATTTCTCTTTTCAACAACCATTTTTATTGCTTTAGACAATACACCACTGGAGGGGAAAAAAGAAAGAATTTTCTGCTATTCTTTACCTTCTTTTCTTTATTAGAGTAAGTAAATTCCCTGGGACTATTGATAAAAGGTAAACGGTTAACTTTGCATCTAAGCTGACAACGCAAGTAAAAAGAGTTGGAAATTCCCCAAAGCAGGCTACTCGTATAAGAATAGCGCTGCAAAACTGCCCAAGTAACCGCTCTATGGAGTAATTAACTAACATTTGCATGGAGAGCAAGTCCTTAGAGCCGTCCCTAACAAGACTGAAAGTCTGTGTCTCAAAATAACATAGCAGAGACTCAGGCTTGAAAGTGTCAGCAAGGTTTAGTTCAAGCCAACAGTAATCAACAAAAAAATCTTTCCACTGATTCCAACGGGCTTCGGCTAAGGTCCCTCACACACACACACACACACACGCACACAGATCTTTGAAAACAGCCAGAAACAGTATTCCGAATGCCTTCAACTCCCAGCTCCTGCCGCAGTCCAGCCTTCATCTCGAAAATAAATACACACGTGTTTAACAATGAAGAATATTTACTTTCCTTCAGCTGATGCATTCCATAAAGTGCTATGTTTCTAAATTATACTGAGTTATATATTGCCCTAGTACTTTAAATACAATAAATATAGAATGAGCTGTGTGCAACTTCACTTGCAAATTTTATTCTTTTTTTAGTAGGCATACTAAATTTAGTAATGAAAATAGCCTCCCATAGTACCCCATGAAAAACTACTAAGAAGTTATAAATAACATCACATCCTTCAAAGATATCCTACGCACTTCTGTCCACGTTGCATGGCTAAGCGTAGCGTTCCTGCGAGCATATGGAGCGAAGAAAAACAAGGAAGCTGAAAATTACCTAACAATAAAAAGCAAAACCATAGAAGTTAATGCTACATCTCCTCCCATAAACAGTCTGTTTTCTACATTTAATCTCGGTGCATACAACCCAGTTCTTCTCTTTTCTTCCTCCCCATTAAAAAACTCCTCCAGGAAGAACATCTTGCAAGATACGGGTTGATTCATCTTCATCTTGCTCCTTTTTACTGCAAAGTGGAAAAGATTCTTGAACAAATTGCCTACACATTGGACACTGCTGAAAATACTTAACGCAGCCATCGCACAAGCAGGCGTGCCTGCAGGGCAGGAGTACCCAGTTCACCGGGCCATTCTGGCAAACAACACAGTCTTTACTGTTTTCTTCATGCAATTCTGGCTCATCTTCAGCCAGTCCGGCCTTTTCTAGCAAGCTTCTGTCAGTGCTCCTCTCACCAGGGGACGTATCGCTTGAAGATGGTGCGGTACTATTCGCAGACATGAAGAGTTGCTAAAATACACATAAACACAAACATTTAGAAGTCAACAAACTCTACCCCGATGCCTGAACACACACAGGAAATGCAAATTCCACTGGCTTAGGTTCACTGGTTTCCACTGGCTCCTATAGTGCCAGCCTCACTCTTTGTGTGAGTCCTGACAGTTGCCTGCCCTTCAGTTGAACGTATTTCAGATGGATAAAATTACATAGAATGCTGGGAAAATATTATGGGTAAGTCATCAAATCTTAGCTGAATCAAATCAACATATGTGCATGAACTTTAATGGAACTGCCCAGGTTTTGAACAGCTCAGGTTTCTGTTTCTGGTCTATCATTTCTATGCCTAGAGGGATGCTTCTATCCATTCCTATCAAAAATACATCCACCAAGCTGTCAGATCAACTTCACTCAGGTCGCTCCTTTATTACAATCCTCTTTTGTCTTATTTTACATGAAGCGCAAATCCTTCTGGGCATGATCTCTTAATAAAGCCAGTAAACTACCACGCAGCCAAAGATGCCCACAGAGAGCACACCACACAAAACACAGCTGCAGAGTTATTTCTGTTCAGTTTAAGCAGTGTTTTTACAATGGTAACCATACATGAGAAGAAAGGGTTAAGGGGAAGGGGGAAGTTGACCTGGATGAACTATGTCAGCAAAAAACGGCCAGAACAAAACATTTCTTTGGACAAATCTATTTCTGAATGACTGCTAATCGAGTCAATGGAATTAATTTGGCCCAATTTCTAGCTTATCAATGTCATATGTTATTTTTATTATCACAGTAATAGAAAACAGAATCACATCATCAACCACCTGACAGACACAGGACAAAGATGGTCCCACAACATGCACAGATAAGAGAAACCGGAATGGAATAATGAGAATATTGATTGAACTTATAATGGTATGTGCTGGGCAGATTTCTAACCTTTGTGCATGTTTTAGGGTAAAAAGAGATTTAAAAAAGACAAGTTTCTTCTGCGGCTTTCCCAGTTGAAGGGCAGCCTAGGAGAAAGTGTGGGTTTGAGAGACTAGCAAGGAGGTAACAAATGTTCTGTAGAGACGAAGCATTCTATGGCTAGTTAATGTCTTATTACTGCTTTAATAAGTGGAGAGGACCTAGGCCTCTAGGCTAGAATCAAGTCATTTCTCCAGGAAATCTTGAGTATTTTCATATAAAATATTTCTGTGCAGTAACTTTGGCTGGAACTACTTAACTGATAAAATAATTTTAACTACTATCCAGTTCTTTGCGTGACAATAAAAGCCTTATACTAATTTAAAGCCTACACAAACTAAACTTAATGCTGTCACCCAAATGAAATAAGACACAGCATATGGCTTACCTTCAGATCATGGTATTGACCTTGAGTTAGAAGTAGATACTGATACAGTATTCTGCAGGAAAGTCTGTAGCTCTCGTCAGGAATGTGGATTACAGCCACCATTGAAATCTACCAAAAAAACCCCCTATGTTTAATAACTTCCCTTTTCGTTATATGACACATATAGAACAGTTTGCCTGAAAGGCTGTATACTTTGTTACAACCTCTGCCCTGCTTATTTCCTTAGACAATCAGGACTTCAACAACATTGACTTTGGGCACAGATCAAAAAAAGAGGCTGGACAAGGTGAAAACAGGACGTTGCACCAGATCGCACTTTGTGGCGCTTCAGCTGTCTGCCCTGGTTCTCCATGGAGCCCTTCTACGGCCAGTTGACAGCGGGGACCTGCTCTGACTGCTTTCACCTGATGGACTCAGGCCCCAACCTGAAAAGGCACCTAAGCATGTGCAGTCCTCCTGAAGGTAAGTGCTGGTGCAGCTGAGGTAGGGCTTGCTTACACAGTCACAGATGTGCCTTGGAGAGGCTACCTGTGGAATGATTTCAAACCGAAGTAGCAGTTCCCACACTCCTCTTTCCACTCTGCTAATTCATGATGAGCTCCTCCTAGATAGGAGAGAAGCTGACAAACTGCAAGGAGTTTCCCACAGCACCCAAGCCCCAAGCAAGTGCGTGCACTTAAGTCCCGTACAACATCTGCAGCCGCGCCCTGGGCTGTCTTTGACACAAGAAACGACCCTGTCAGCTGAAGTCTGAGTGCAGAATTACAGGGGAACACATAAAAGGCAAAGTCTTCTCTACTTTTCCCCACTTCCCTCACAAACACACGGACCACAGTTTTTAGACTCTGAAAAGCATTTAGAAGTGTCCCTGATTGGCTTGTAAACCCAGTAGGCAAAGGACAAATTTCACTGGAAAGGATTATGAAAAGACCCCATGGGCTGACCTTAAGAGTCACTTTTCTGAAAATAAAAGCCCTCTAAGCTTGCATGCTGTGCCTAATACCCCTCACCCTGCCCAAATTATGTAATAGCCTCTAAAAGGCAGGAAAAAAAGAAAGTGAAATTCAATACTACTGTAGTTCCCAGAAGCTGTCAAAAGAGAAACAAAATACAGAAGAAAGACATTTTGTTTAAAAAAAAAATTTAAAAGGCAAATCTGACTTGCTCTTCAAAATCCACTACACGGCTAATTACCTGGAGAGTTTAAATATACATGTATCTATACATATGTATTTGTACTAACTGAATTTCCTACTCTTTGGCAAAAAGGTCTTTTTTTCTAAATCACGATGCCTCAAAAAAAACCAAAACCAGCCCAAAAACCCCACACACCACTATTAGCTTTGTTTTGGAGCCCGAAAGCCATTAAATCTCCATTAAAATGACAGATTTTGTGTTTTGATAACAAGAGTTTAAACATTAACAGTTCTCTGTGTATTTGTATTATGTCATCCCACCGTAACAGAAGTGCTTGCTCAATGATGACACGTGTCACTGATTCATAGTTTGTTCAGACAGCTAGGCAACTTTTTTAACTGTGAGCGGGACCAGTTCCTAACGCAAGCATCTCGATCTTCAAACTACTGTCCCCTCTGTTACGCTGTCCTGTAGTATAGGGATATATACAGAAATACACTCTGTTGTGATCTAGCAGAAATGCTACACTTTTTGGTTATTGAACCCCTTCCACTTGAGCTCCAGGTATTTTCTCTTTGTAAATACTTGTACACCATAATCAAATTACTTCTCAATCTTCTGTTTTGTATGCAGGCCTGAGATCTAAGCCTTCTTCCACCTTAGCCCTGCCAGTCTTCAAATAATTTCTGTAACTCTTATATATGGTCATGCTAATTTTCTGGAGCTAGAGGAAAATTCCCACAATATATTTACATTTTACAAATTTGTTTCAACAACAACAGATGCAATTCTGACATTTGTCTGGCAAGGAGTTCAGGTGGAACTACTCCATATTAACCATATTAACAGATTCTAGTTGTGTTCCTTTTCTCCAAAACCAGAGGCAAAATACCTCCCCCGCTCTCCTTCCATCCCCTTCTTCTACATTAAGGAATAAGAGAGAGGTGTTACAAATTCCTGTCTACACTAATGTCAAACACATTCAAACATGACATTTACAGTCTCTTTATATTATGCTAACCTGAACTCTAAACATATATAATGAACTGTAAAACATATATAATGTAATGTAAAATACAATCTAAACATACATAGATGTACTAATCTAGGAAATACTGGGGCGGGAAATCTGGAGTGGGGACAGGAGGGACAAAGGCACTCCTGAGGTCAAGTGACAAAAAGCCAAGGGCAGGCATCACTGGGAAAGGGAACAGATTTCTTAGGCACTGGTGTGATCGCAAACACTCGCCAAACGAACGTATGGAAAAGCGTTCAGTGGGTTTAGGCAATTAGCTTCCGAGTTCCTTTGTATTATTGTTCAAGCAGTTAGCGCTATCAGATTACCAACCAAATGAAAAGATGGGAGATAAAAGTGTGTCCCAAATCATTCCAAAAAGAATCAGTCAGTTTAGAGCTTGGAAGGGATATTGAACTGTATGTGACAAGGCTGAAGTTGCTTTAACTGTAAGAGATTAGGAAGAGACCTTTTTGGGGAGGTGAGTCTCTCATATCAGCCTACTGTAAGACCTTCACACCCTTCCGTAAATGACCTGGAGCTGGCTACTCTGAGACACAACGTACTGCATTACATAGACTCGGGCCTGCCGCAGAAAGGTAATTTCTATGCTCCTTCCAGTCAAGTCAGCGATCAGCTCAAATATCTGTGCCAGACTCAAAAAAAAAACCCACCTACCTTGCCAACAGCAATCCAAAAGACCGTACCGGCACAAGAGCTCCACCACAGGTTTATGCGATCGGAAAAACCAGAGTAACAGTGTACTAACCTACCACAGCCCGAGGTCATCTGACCCCAGGGCTTACCACAGAGACCTTTGCAGATATGAGCTTTGTGAAAATCCTGAACATCTTTTGAATGGTATATGTAATTTTTAAGTAACAACTATCCTTGCTCTCCTGCCATGCTCCCCTGGAGTCATCAGTGATAAGGTTAGGGACCAAATTCTAGGGGACAGAGAAAGGAAGCTGTTTTATTCAACCCTGTCTCCTGAAGCGTTCAGACCTTAAACACAGTGACCCTAAAATATATTCTTATGTTACTTACAATATCATATATTTCTCGGTCTTCTTCATCAGCTAACGTCAACAATGCTACCAGCGGATAGCGAGATCTAGGCACCGGGCCAAAATCGACAACTTGAGCATCTTCTGGTAACTGACAGTATTTTTCTTCCTTGTCATTTTTTTTAATGCTTTATATGTGTCAAGGAAAACAATCAGTGTGGCTGCAATTGTAGACAAATGTGACGTTTGCATAAAGAATATTTTTCATCGTATTTGTTCATAAATATATTGTGCCAAGAACTGCCGAGCATTCACAAGTCTCAACACTCCCTGTGCCAACAAATTAGCATTTTTTGTCAAAACAATTTTAAAAAAAGGATACAAGTACTGTTGCCGATAGAGGTATTCGCTGTACAGAGCATCCTCCAACGCCTGAGGAGTCTTTATTCTGAAGCAGTAGACATGTTTCTGTAACGCTTCGTGGAGTTTTTGAACGCTGCAGCCCCAGTAGCATGTAAGAATACAGTCTTCCAGACAATCAGGTGTCAGTGTTATACCCTCTTGTAAAAAGAAGATAAGGATTTCATTGACTCACCCATGTACAGGAATTCTGGAACTCCAAAGTGTAGCTTCTTAAACGGCAACAGGCAGAAAACAACTTCAGTGTCCCAGGTTTTATCATTATAATCTAATCTTCTAAGAATTTAGACTAGGTTTAGTGCTTATGAAAGTCCATGGAGATGAGGAAGTGGGTGCGAGGAGATAAAATGGCTGACTAAGCTAACAAAAGTCGCATGTGCATTTTATGAAGGGTAAATTTTAACTTCTGGTAACATTTTACACACTCGCTGGCAGACCCAGGAGCACACCCCCCTGCCCAAAGTCCATTCCCTCTTTAGATAATAGTATTAACTGAATTGCTGGCCTACAACACCCTCTCTGGTCTCAAATAATAAGGGCCTCTTCATCATGCAGAGGGAGGATGAAAAGAGGATCTATGCGTTCTGTTTCTTTTCTAAAAATCAAGTACCCAACCCATGAATTTCTAAACACTTTCTGCATCAACAGGAACAGAACTCTTGAAAAGTCCCACTAAGTTCATGTACTCAAACCTCCTGAAAAATCCAAGTTACCTGAAGACTAAGGTGTTGGGTTTGCTTTCTTTTTTTTTTTTATGTTGGGGGAGAGCTAAAACTGCTGCAGCCCTCTTCTTATTCCTAGGAAGGCTCCGCATCTGTGTTAGTGGAAGATGCTCAGCCTTGCTTACTACTCCCCAGTGATGCCAAAGGGCACGAATTTCACTTGCTATGTGGGTGATTTCAAGGAGGTTAGGAACTACTTCAACTCTGACCCAAAAAGATATTTAAATTCAGTTTCCACTGAAGCACAGATAGAAGGGGAGGTTGGTTGGTTTTTTGTAGTGCACCGAAACACCTCTAGAGATCTAGACTTACATTTAAGTGGGTGGCATTTACTCTATAATGAATTCTATAGAATTCTACATTTCTGTAAAGTTTACAAAAACTTTAAACTTACAAAAACTTACCAGCCCACAGTAGCTGGTAATCTGCAAATGTTTTTGTTACTTAAAAATACGTTATAGCAGGAAGTGTTTCATTAATAAGAATTAAACCGTACTTAAATATCCAAACATTTCACTTCTAAAAACACCACATTTATAAGCTGTGTAAAAATGATTTCTGTTGTAATGATGGGAGGAAGCATGTTTCTGAGGACTCTTGATAAAGAAAAAGGGTGAGAGCAAGAAAACATAGTACTAAGTTCAGGAACCCAACCTGACAAAAATCAAGCACATCAGAAATCCACTGACTTGTTACTGAAGCTGTAGCAGGATGAGGGATTTCTAACCCAAAAGGATTCTTCACTTGTCTCATCCGCTTTTTCAAAACTTTTGTGCTGGATTCAGTTTCTTCTGAGTTTCTCAGAATAACAGGAACACCCAACCCAAACCTATGAGACACGACACAAGAAGAACAAGTGGGTTAAGTGTTAGCATTGACACATTTGAATTTTTCGTCAGCTCTAAATAGCAAGCAGCACAACATTCTGCTTTGCAGGATATCTGCTAGGCATGCACAATATAGCCCGGCAATCTGACTCCAGCTTTTTCTGGTAGAAGGCAGGACTCCTTGCAGCACTACAGAAAATCCATAAAGGGGGAATACTTTACTCCTGCAACATTTCCAGAAAGAGAATAAAATTAACGAGAATGGTCAACGCCCTCTAGTGGTAAAGGGTTAGCCAGAGCTTCCTCCCAATTGACATTCCGCACATCCCCTCAAAGGGCCAAAAAAAATCGCCACTTGCAAAGATGGAACAGCCTTAATGGACTGGGTGCTCAAAAAGAAGACCTTAAAATAAATCATTCAATCCTGAGGTATTTCTAGCTGTAACCTCAGCCAGCAAGATATTTTTATGGGAGAATAAGATCCAGATTTCCCATGTAAACCTCAATTAAAATAATGCGCTGATATTAAATAAGGGGCTGTAAAGCCTCTGCTTTGAGCCAGAAACCAAGTACAAAATAGTCAAGACTCTGAATCAAAGCCAAGACTCTAAGACCCCTTCAAAGCCAAAACTAGCACGCTAGCCTAAGTGATATTCTGACCTTAAAAGGATAACAAAGCAAAGGTTTCAAAGTTTAAACACTCTGTGAATCAAAATAAAATCAAAGAAAGCGAGAAAGAATATTTTGGGATGATTCCTGACATCAGTTAAAACCCCCAAGATTTTCATATTGCCTGGGGCTCTTAAAAGAACCTCTATAGAAGATGAGGATCTACAAAACAATCTCTGCAACGGACTTCCTTTTACACTTGGCTAAAAATAATTCACTTTTTAAGGTGATAGCAATAACTTTCAATAACCAAAGGCAGATTAGAGAAACTGTCCCAGATACGCAATCAGAAAACCACTTCAGAGACTGAAGAGATTTTCTTAACTGCATTAATCCAGTCCTGTCTCATTAGCAAGGCAACAGGGAGAGGCTGCGGGAGTCTTTTGTTAATGCATTTTAGAAAACAGTTATTAATTAGCTCAGGCTGTACTTTCCTGAATCTGTGCTTCTGTCGCTGCCCCCTATCCTGTCGAGGTGATGGCATGTTTAATGGCTTTGAATTTCGGTTCATGCAGTCATCAGCATATTGGGTGCTGAAAAACTCTGAATGGCACGAAGCACTGGCTCTTCCCTGCATCAACTGTTTCCATTTAGTATTCTGAAATAGCAGCTCTTACAGTAAGGCGGGTCTCATATCAATAACTCAAGCTGAAAAGGGCACTACCAACCTCAGCGTAATCAGTTTGAAAATTGCTTAAGTAATTTCGTGTACAATACAGCTCTGAGCCAAACAGACAGTTTGGTGGCTTAACTGCTACTTTTTCCTGGGTTTAAAATCTTTTCCAACTCCGGTGTGTCAAACAAAGAAGAAAAGCAGAGCTTTTACTGACATTGGGCTCCTTTCTATTGATTTGTGTTGGAGAGGCGCCCTTTGTACGACTAATGGGGAAAAGCATCAGTCAAAAGTGATTTTCAAGTTGAGGAAACTAGTTCAGAAAAAATTCTCAAAGCCATTCTCAATAGCAACAACCTGTTCCTGGCAGCCTAACAAATATTTGCCTTTACCATTTAATGTCTTGCATGCCTGAGTGTCACAGATACACCAGAGAGGAAAGAGACTGAGCTGACGGAAAATACTCTATCCTCATTACTCCATCTTTGATCAATGCCTTTGGTTTGCTAGGTTTTGATGGAAATATTCACATTTCTTTGATGATATAATATAGGGTGCTCAGCTATACTGGGTTTCTGCGCATGGAGGGTCAAATCTCTGCCCGATGCAAGTAAGCGCAGCCACATGGACTTCACTGGGGCTGTAATGAAGTACACCAGTTAAACATCTTGCTCACAAAGAAACCAGGTGCAGCAGCTGTTCCCCTTATTCAATATCCAAAACTCAATGGAGCTAATCTCTCCAGGCGCACATAAAGATGCCTCCTGTTTTATACCATCTGGCCGATTCCAAAGTAAAAACCCTGTTCTTTGGAAACTTTCTTCGCTGGTCGAAAGCAACAGGATAATCACCATGGAAAGCAGCCACGGAAAAAAGCCTCTAGTCCAGTTTCGGTAGCAGCTGAAGGCCTTTCTGTTCAACAATAAGGTACAGTGCTTCTGTAAATTTTAAGGTAGAATTCAGTGTATGAATGATGAATAGAGATATAGTTTTTATTTTATGGTCTAGCATTCTATCAGCCTACATCATTAGCTGGTACAGGGGAAAATTAATTTCTTCAGAACAATGCTAGTTTAGAGAAGGCAGGAGTTTCCAACAGTTTTGTTCATGAGTTAATTTCTCCAAAGAGCAGTCCAGACCTCAAAGAGGTGATAAGCCTACAGCTCCTCCTAATATGAGCATCCATTTCCAGCTCAAAAGGCAACACACAGGACCATATTCAGCTAATCTAAATTCCACCTCATTCCTATGCCCAGAGCATCTAATGGGATGGCTCCAGAAAGCTACCTGTGCAGTAACCTACTTAGACTCTCTGAGCTGAGCCACAGGTATCCAGGGCTGGCCTTAAAAACAGACGCTCATCAAATCAGTGCATGATTTTGCAAACGAAAACATTAACACTCCTAAGCAGTTGGTGTTTTCAGGCTGGCTGACACCATCATGAACACATCCATAAAACAAGCTAAGAATTGATGCTGAAATGATGGGGGAAACAAAACGTCATTACAGCAATATATCAAGTATTATGTACTCATATGACACCATATGCATTTAAAGTACTCCATGTAGCAAATAAAGGATCAAGTTGTTTTCATGAGTAAGTTCAAGAGCAGCTGCAGACACACTGATGTTGCTTGGAGGCTCCCAGTCATATGGCTGTGGTATGGCAGAGTTCAAAGGTGGCAGCAAATACCTCTGAGCAGCTGGGGGCATACTTGCAGACTTGTACGTGTGAGCTCCCGACTACTGCTTCTGCTTGGCTAACAGCTCCTTAACAAACTAGTGTGAAGACAGTTTGTATATATTTACATAAACTGCAATAATATCTAATGCAGAAACACCTAGAATCTCTGATCCTGAAATAAACCCAAAAAGCACCAGTGGACACGTGCGCAAACATAAGGATCTTCTGGCACACCTATTTCAGACACTTTACAGCAGGGGATTGCAAATAATTTATTATAAGCAGATAAATAATTATTAAATTGATAAAGGATCACTGTTTTGGGATATACATGCAGAAGATTCATTTGAATCACAATTCAACGTAATTTTTTTGCAAAGATAATATTTTTTAAGAACTGATGAAGTGAAAAAGGAAAAGTGGAGAGAAGCAGATGGCAATATAAAACCGTCAGCATGCAGTGGGGCAGAGAACTATGAAAAGGATTTCTAACACCTCTCTCTCCAAGTAAATAATGAGGTGGAACTTCACCCAGCAGAAATATAACAAGACCAGTCTTGCCTTCACTACTACCTACCCAGCATTAGGGGAGGCAATGCAAAACAAGAACATAACCAAAAACTTTCCACAAAGCATATCTAAAAGATCAAAAGATAGCTTCATTCACACCAAAAGCAATGGATGGCATACGTTTGAGCCAGTGGCAGCTAACAAAATGATGCAAACAAGGGAAAGACTTTGCACTAAAGGAAAGACAGGCAGAGTATTTATAAGCTGCAAAGAGAACAAACAGCTACAGCTAACACGTCTGTAACTCAAAGAGAGACAAAGGAAGGAAAACACTGAAGCACAGCACTATAGATATTAATGTTAAGCCAATGGGAGGAAATGCAATAACTGTATTTTATTCCCTCCAGAACTGCAGTGTATCCCCAGTTCCTACACAAAGTATTTTGTTTGCTAATCAATGCTCTCCACTTGGCAAGCATCAGTATTTACATTTTTGGGACATGGTTTAGGAGGCATGGTGATGTTGGGTTGACAGTTGGACTTGATGATCTTTTCCAACCTAAATGATTCTATGACTCTACATTTAGGGCCACTGCTGAGCTGGCAGGAAAACAAACAGAACAGTGCTATTACAGACACTGACATCTTTGCTGAACCCTCTCAAACACGAATAGGAGAGGGTCTTCCACTCCTCACCCCTCTAGACACTTTAACAGGTCAGCTTTACTTTAAGGCTTCTCCCCAGTGCAGTCCCAGCACCCTGTTCTTTGGTTCACCTGAAACACCCCCTTCTCCTCTGAGTTTCAGCAGTGGAACAGACTGGTGCCCCATCAGCAGTCCTGAGTAGTCTCACACCTCTGTAACAGCTCCACCTTAAAGCCTGGCAGATTTAGCTGCTACCCGGCCTAATGCCAGGCACTTTATATGCTGTCTGCTCATTTAATCTGCCACCAAGATTTGAGATGTCCTTCTCCAACACTGCCAACCTTTTCCCTTGGAGCAGCCCTCCCTGACCCCCGCTCCCTCACTCAGGGCCAGGTCCTCTCCTGGCCACTCTGTTTTCTCCACAGCTTCCATCCTCCCCTTCTGCTGGAGCAGCCCCTCTTCCCCTATGGTCAGTGCCAGCCCTCCTCACCCTCGTTTCTTCAACACAGCCTCACTGCTGCGACCACTGCCAGGCCTCACACACCTATCCCCACTGCCAGCCCCGGCGCTGTCACACCCCAGGGCCACCCCACACACCCGGAGCCCATTCCCAAAGGGGTGCCAGCTCCCATTAACCGCTTCCTAAGCCGTGCCACCTCACTACATGGCCAGACCTCCGCTGCCAAGGCCCATCGCCCCAGACCGGCCTCCAGGGCAGGACCGGCCCCACAGAGCCGGAGTCAGCCCCACACGCTGCCCCCACAGCCGGCGCCGGCCTCCCCCGCACGCACTCACCAACCCAGCACCAGTCCGCTGGTGACGAGAAAGCAGACGAACACCACGGTGATGTAGAAGAGCGGCGAGTACTCGTAGAGCGTGACGAGGAACACGGCGGCCATGGGGCCGAGCCAGGCCGCCCCACGGCGGGGGACATCCAGGCCGCACCGCCCACCGCACACGGACCCCCACCGGCTCCCGGAGCCGCGCGCATGCGCAGCAGCCGTGTGAAGCCATTGCCCTCAGCTTGCCCGGGGGTGGGCGGGGCAGAGAGGCGGGGCCTCGTTGCCTAGCGACGGCGCAAGGGTTTCCCGGCCGCCTGGATTTGCACAAAGCTTTTAAGTAATAAAATCCACTAAAGGCTCAACCCGCCTTCAAACACCTCCATCCCTTAGCTGTGGCAACCCTGGCGCTTGGCACACTGACCTCCAGTAAAGGCGGGATGCTGCCAAACTCCTCTGGCGACCTCAGCTAGTAAAGGGAGCACTATTTGCAAAACAAGTACATTTTGCATCCCAAAATGAATAAACAACCTACCTACAAAATACTGCACGAGGAAACAGCTGTATTTAAGAGCCTACGGAGATTAAGTGACACTTCAACAGCTGCTGGGCAATCCTGCGCTTCCATGGCGTTTACTTAAGCCCTCGTTGAAAATCTGCAATTTTATCTTATCGATCTGGTGTTTAAATCATTAATTTAATTCACAAAAGGTCACATCGGATATGTCTTTGTTTGCACTTTCATTCTCTTTGAGTGAGCAAAGCAATGATATTCCTAATCCTGTTTCAGGATCGCTCAGAAGGCATTTCTTTTCGTTACGGCAGCACGAAAAAGGCCAGATAGTTCCTCCAGCACCAAGGCAGACCTCCACCGACAGCCTATTATGGAAGGGAAGTGCCTGACTCGCATTTGCTGCTTGCATTTGTGATTTGTGAGCTCCGAATCCTGGTTTACTTCCAGAATTGTGCTCAACTCATATAAACAAGAAGTACCACGAGCAGCAGAATTTACAAAGTCTCATTTCTGTCTTGTGCTTGAATCTTCTCATGTTTAATGAGACGGACGTCCCAGCTGAGGCTTTTTTAACTGTCATTTTCCTGTGTGTATTCTCTGGTGTTTTAGTAAAGGATGTGAAGTTACCAATAGGCCTAATGGCCCCATCTAACCGTGGTCGCCCTCCCCGGTCCTGCTCTGGACCCTGCCCATGGGCTGATATCCTGCCTGGCCTCAGCCGGAGGAGGATCCTCCGCAGATTAGGGTTTTTATAGTCAGCCCCTGTCACCCTACAGGCCCGTTAGCCGCTACGAGGCCGAAGGCCGCAACCGCAGCCCCAGCCCCAGCCCCGCGCCCCCGGTGCCCCCCGGGAAGCTGACAGAGCCGGCCTGAAGGAACGCCTTCCCGCCCTTTGCACACGGCCCCGCCCCGTTGCCATGGCTCCGCTGGAGGGGCGGGGCCCCGGCGCCCTGGCAACGAGGGCGGGGCCTCACATGGCGCCGCGGCACGCGCCCGCCGACCTTACCCTCCCTCCCCTGCGGCGCCGCGGCACGTGGAACGCGCCCGGCACGACGCCGCTCCCCCGCGGCCCTTGAACCTTCCCGCTACCCGTAGGCTGGATGACTCCGCCCACCCGGCTGAGGCAGCGGTGCTGATTGGTCAGAGGGGAGTAGAGAGAGGGCGGGGTCTCCGCCACGCAGGCGCAGTGGGGTGCGCAGTCAAGTGAGGAGGCGGCGGGCGGCGGCAGTTTCCGTTGCTGGCGCGCGAGCGGTGGCTGTTGGGCGGTTGCGCGCGCGCGCAAGATGGTGAGAGGAACCTGAGGGAGGAGAGGTCGCCTGAGGGAGGGAAGGAAGAAGGGTCCCGTCCGGGGGGTGTCCGGTCCGGTCCGGTCCGGTGGGAGTCCGACCACATTCGCGGGCTTGCGGGGTGTCCCTCACTGAGTCGGGAGGGGCGGCCTGAAGCCGGTGTCCCGGGCTTGGCGGGCTGGGGAGGAAGGTCTGAGGGAAGAACAGGTGCCGACGGAAGGTCGGGGGTCGGCACCGTTCTCCTCAGGGCGAACCGGGGCCCGCCGAGGTCGGGGTACTGCCCGGGAGCGTGTCGCCGCCCTGGGAGACTCCCCCGGCCATCCCCGAGCCCTGGGTCCTGCCGTGCTCCCGTATCGGCCCCCCGCGAAAAGGGCCACCTTGGTTGTTTTTCTGCTGGGCGCTGGCAGCCTGCGGCGGGGAGAGTGAAGAAACAGCTGTTTGAAAAGGAAGTCCTGCCCTGCCCGCGGCTGTTTGGCTGTTTCACAAACCTGAATCGGTTTGTGAAAATCTGGAAATATAACGCTGGCACGAATAGTGGCTGAGGTGAACCAACCCCAGAACCGCCCCCACCGCCCTGTTCGGCACGTGTGCCCGCTGTCTGTGCAGTCCTCCTGTCTCTTGGCTTGACTTTCCTCAGTTTTTATTAAACCCAGTACCGCTGAGCCAGCTTAGCCCCAATAGATGATTTGAATCCGATGTCACTGTGTGTTTTGCAGACACAGCCTTCAGCTTCTCTTAAGGGCTTCTATTTGTGAGGCTGCACAGGTGTGAACAAGAACACTGCTTACCCTGCAGTGTCTGCTGGATGGTATTAGGAAATTGCTGAGCCCAGAGGACTGGGAGAAATGCTTCCTTCAGAAAAGAGCATTTGATACAGAATATAACTTTGACTTTGAAATGCAGCCCTGAGCTTTTTTTTGTTTTGTTTTAAAACAGAGACCTCTTGAAATAGTGAGAGTGAGCATTAATGACATTTGCAGATCAGGGGGAGCCAAAAACAATCGTTAAAGTTCAGGGAAAATAAGCAAAATAACGACGGCTGCGCACGCAGTGCCTGACCTGTCTTGTCACAGCAGAGCCCAATTTCCTTTCCAGCTGTTAAAAGGAAGCAGAGGCACAAGACTCTGTGCCAGAATTTGGTCGAGGTGGAAGTCTTTTTAGGAGTAACAACAAACATAGGATATTTGTGAGGTGATTTTGTATATGGGGAAGGAGAGACACTGCTCTGCTTTTTGAGGAGGAGCTCACAAATGAGCGAAGGCTGAGCCTGAGAGACAGATCTCAGAGTTTAAAATAGTACCTTCCTTCTGATTTGTAAGCAGTGATTTGTCTCAAGGAAGTAGCTCTTTAGCAGTGCTTGTAATAGGTAATCCTGCAACTATTTCTCTATTTGAGCAGTTGATTTAAAGAAGTCTTGAAATAACGGTTGCTTTGACACAAAAGCCTCGATGCCATAGGGATTTACAAATACAGTAACGTGAATAAGCTTGGTGTTAAATAACTTTTCTTCATCTAACTGGCTTGCATCTCTTAACTGTGATAAGTATCACCATCTGACTGGCGATGGGGTCGTGTGTATAAAATGTTGCTCAGGAAATGGCAGTGGTTGGCTTGGTACAGTTAAAAAATTGCATGTGTAGTGCAGGATAACCTGCATGGCTGCTTGTGAAATAATAATTTCCTTCCCCATCTTCAGCGTGGTGACTAATATGTTATCTGGACACTTCTGAAAACATGGGAGTTAGTGACATATAAGCACGTGGGGGAAAAGTGTGCATGCTTTTTGATTAAAATGTCTTAAATGTTTTCTGTGTGTTCAGTTAATGTTTTTGTGGGTAAAAATAAGCAGCGACCCTTGATTACTGTCTCTGTTCTTCTGAAATACTAATAGTAGCTCCTGTTATTTTAAATGCTTAAATTACTGTAGCCAGTTTACTGCTACTCTAAGGGGCTTCCTTATTTCAGGCCTTGCCTCGGCAAATGAACTGTAAAATTTGTTTATTTCTAAGAGATATGAGAATAACCCCACTTCAGGAATAACTACTAAAATATTTCTAGTTAGCTCTGTGGTGTTGAGGAGGGATATTAAAACAGATACGTGTTTTGGTTTTGTCCTTTTAAAAACTGCTTTCATCCTTGGCTTTTCTGGTTTATGTGTATGTCTGAAGTTTCAGAACAAGTTGCACACAGTTCCACTTTTGTAGGGTTTATGTGCACATAAGCCTGACACGAGGATTTTTTTCTGGTTTACTAGAAAGGTTTATTTTTCCCTCCTCTCTGCTATTTCCCTTTTGTAGAGTGAATCTTTGGTGGTCTGTGATGTTGCTGAAGACCTGGTGGAGAAACTGAGAAAATTCCGGTTTCGTAAAGAAACCAACAATGCTGCCATTATAAGTAAGTTAAAAAACATGTCTGACAAAAATTGCAAGGTCTTGTAGCAAATCCTGTCTCCTCTTTTCCTTCCCATGTAATGCTGCTGCTGTAACAGGTTAAACATGAGCCAAAAGGCTGTTTCTTGTACGAACTTCAGTGCTTCCCATTCTGCCTGTAATTTTCACATCGAAGCAACACTCTTCTTATGATACAAGGCTTCATCTGCTCTTAGTATAGTATTTATACTTAATTGCTGCTCAGTCTACCACTGGTTGTAAAATGATAGTAAAAATGTCAAGGCACGGTCATTTTGTGTTTGTACATTTTGTAGCCTTTAAGCAGGTGAGTTTGTTTCTTCACTGCTTTTGTGCAGTCATGGGATAAGCTGAAGCAGCAGCATGGAAGTGCAAGGAATATACTTGTGGGGAAATGTTGAAAAGCTTTATGTGTATGTCATGTAAATTCCTTGAAAAACATTGATCTATGTTTTATTTTGACTTACAGTGAAAATCGACAAGGATAAGCAGCTGGTGGTACTGGATGAGGAGCATGAGGTTTGTTAAATGAATTGTAAATAAGAGTATCTTCAGCCTGCAATGTATTGTTGTCTCTAAGGTACTGCCTTAGTTTCAAATTGTTATCAAACTCTTAATCTAATTTGGGTCATGAGCTTATTTAAATGCATGGTCACTCTGCATGTAAAGCACAGCACTATTAATAGTGGAACTATGCAGAAACAATTGAGTTGACTAATTGCACAAAAAATTAATTTCAAGGCTGTCGTGATAGAACTATGTGAAAAGCATCTTTGGCACCTGCTGGCTTTTTGAAGAGACCTCTGCTGTGTTTCCATGTAGATCTGCATATTTGTCTCTGAGCTGATTTGCCATCAGTTAGAAGCTAGGATTGCTAATCCTCTGCAGACTCTAAATTTGATAGGTGGCATAATAAGGTCAGCCCAGCATGTAGTATTTCTTGATGGTACACAGGGCAAAATTAAATCCTTCCCAGGGATTTGAGCATTAACCATAGCTCTTATTCCCTAGAATGTGGAAGTTAATGTAGCATTTAAATAGGATGGGAACTCGGTTTTTTGCTTGCTCAAGGAGGGACTGAATTTTTCAAAAGCACCATTTATGTAGCTGATTTTGACGGATACTTTTTGGTGTGTGCTTGCTTGCTTCTGTTCAGCACTAGAGTTAGAAAAGCATGGTGGCTGCCAGTATATCCAACTAGAGCCAAAAATGTTTTCTAAACTCATTATGCCTAAAATAGGGATGATTGTTCATGCTAACATTAATTCTGTGTTTAGTCATAGGAATCTATTAGCACACAAGTTTTCGTAAACTGCTCTAGTAATTTGTGTGAGAGATCGTTATCAGTTCAGCTGTAGATGTACATCTAATTTACAGCTGTGTCACTGTTCCTTTATTCTGCTTTAGCCTTTGTAGCATACCTTCAAGTGCAAGACCATTTGTTCAAATGTTGCTTGTGTTTAATGTTACCAGGGTATCTCTCCCGATGAACTAAAAGATGAGCTGCCTGAGAGACAACCTCGATATCCTTCTTGTGCTGCTGGCATTTGCTCTTACTGACTCCTGGAAGCTGTTCAAAATGTTCAAAGTTGGACTTTACCTTTTTAGGCCAATACTCGCCTGTAGTGCGACTTTACTGACACTTGATTTGTCAGATAACCTAGGGATCGGTTCTCATGATGCACTGAACAGTCGTCCCACTTGTGGAAACAATGACTGACACATTTAAGCATTTCCTGAGATCTTATTTCCTTTTATACTATATAATGTTTGGGGAAGTAAAGTGAAGCCACGCTGCTGTTAATGTAAAGAAGTGAGTAAAATGTACCAGTTTTGTATGTGGCTACTTCTAAATATAGAAAATTGCCTGTGTAGCTTAGAATCTGTTTTGGTACTTTCTCAGTGTGTGGCCCTTGATATTTTGCTGCCGTTACTGATTCTGGGAGTGCTGTAGGCACGTGATCTAGGGAAGAATCCCTGTATTTTAAAAAAGGAGGGACAAGTAAATTATTCTTTAACTGGATGAAATAAAAGGGGCACTTAAGTTATAAGTGAAGAAAATATCCGCCTCTATTCTCAAAAGCTGGCTGGCACTATTCCACTTGCCATTCTGAATCTTTCCTTTCATGACCATAGTGCAGTAGGAGGCTATAAAGCAGGAGGCCCAGCTAAAACTGGCATTCAAATTCAGCGAAACACCTGAAACGATGAAGTGCTTAGTCTACAAAGAAAGAATTTGTCTTTCATTAAGCCAGAAACACATTGGTGGCTGTGGGAAGTCTTTTTGCAAAGCTGGGAGAGGAATATTTGTGACGAAAGGGTGATTTTTAGCTCTCTGATGTGAAACAGTAATATAGAGACAGCCCTTGCACCTGGCTGTGGTAGAGGTTGGTAAGGGCAGGCGGGGTCTTTGCTGAAAGTCAAATATGGAAGTGAAAACAGGAGAAAAGTAAGCCTACGTATGAAATATAAAGCATCTTCTAGAATGCAAGACTTATTTGTGCCTACATCAAGCTCTGATAACTGAGGATTATATCCTAATAACATCACTGATTTCTTAGTTTCTTTAACCTCAGAAAAAACATTTATTGTGTATAGTTACAAGTATCAGCATGATGATGGAAGAGTTTCTTATCCATTGTGCTTTATCTTCTCCAGTCCAGTTGGTGAGTGAACATTGTGAATGGTAGCTACTATGTGCTGTGTATATGGGAATATTCTTTGCTGTGGAAGATAAAATGGGTGCTTAATGCTGAAATAGTGGTTCAGGTGCTTAAGGCTAGACTTGCTTATGCCACTGCTGGAAGTGAGGCACTATAAAGCTATGGTGTTATCTGGAGACCTTCTTTGGCAGAGAGGAATCTCTAGGGTATTGCTCCATCCTCACTGTCAGCTCATGACAAGTGTAAACACTTCCATCTGCCCAGAACTACCTCGTTGCTGGAGGCTTTCACTGCCTTTGGGGCTCATATTTAGGGCACTTAGGATGTATGATAGAAGAGATTCTTTCTTTTCTGTTTTGGAAGGCTGAACAGAAGTGTTAGTTTCTTGCATCACTGGCCAAAAGGTGTGTCTTTCTAAATGTGCCTGCCCACTGTAAAGGCAAAGAGCCTGGAGCACTCTGCATCTATTCATGTAGGTTTAACCTAATGTCTTTCCTGTCACCTCTCCTCAAATCTTGGGGAATCCTCAAAATACGACCCGGCAAGGCTCAGGAAATGGGTGAGGAGAGGGCTGGAAGATACCTGCCCTGTTCCTGAAGGTTTCTGTTCACCTCTGTCCATTCTGCTACTTGGATATTAGTGACTGGGTGAGAAGAAATCCCTCTCCCTCTCAGAAGGGCATGGGAACCCCTGTCTACCCTTGAAAGGAACAGGACTCTAAAAGGGTTAGGATAGGATTAGAGAGGAGGGTTTTCCAGGGGGCCTGTATGCAATGGGCAGCAACAGAGGATGCCTCTGAACAGTGCTGTGATGTGAAGGTCTAAAGGGCTGTCACAGCTGTGGGTGCAAAGGAGGAAGAGAGTGCTCCATAATGCAGGTCTGGGCTGGTGAAAGTGCTGCGTGAACAGGCTGCGTTCAAGGAGAAGGA
Source organism: Phalacrocorax carbo (assembly GCF_963921805.1). NCBI lineage: Eukaryota > Metazoa > Chordata > Aves > Suliformes > Phalacrocoracidae > Phalacrocorax > Phalacrocorax carbo. The sequence goes on from NC_087521.1 coordinate 34,935,083, forward strand.
GGCTGTAATCTTAGGTCCTCCCAAATTCATAGAGCAGCAGCTTCCTCTGCTTGTGTCACAGCAACCCTCAACATAAACATACCTGCGCAGGGAACTCTAATTTTAATAGAACCCAAATAGCCTGGGACTCGATTTGGACTTACAGAGCTGAATTGTTCCCATGGCTTCCTTATGTGTTCTGAATTTTTAATAGGGTAGCTTGCTGGTGTTACTGGATTATCCTTGTTATCCTCTAGAAGAAGATAAACTGATTGCGTTGTTTTACCATTCTTTACTCAGAACTAGAATAACTAGGTAGGTAAAAGAGTTTAGCAACTAGTGAGCATATCGTTCTGTAGTTACCTGAGAATCTTTGTATGACTGTTATGGGCATTACTTCTGTTCAGAGGATAGATATTTTGAGAGTTAGAACAGCAATAAGAAACTTTCTGGGAGACCTTGAAATAGGAAAGCAGGCAGACTTGTAGTACTTCATAGGAAAAGAGAGCTTAGACAATGTTCTTTATGGGTGGCAAGGTTTAAAAGTACAATTGTATCTAGAAACTTCTAAACAGGCAACTTCTAAAGAAAAGCTTTTTTGTTCCCTGAGGTTTTCTGTTCCAAAAATTTCCTGCAGACATAAGTTAGTGGTTATACTGATACCGGTGTCAGAAACAACAAACCGTTAACTGGGGCTGTAAACAGCACTTAACTTCAGCTGGGTGTGAAGTTGCTCTGTGTTTGGGGCTGGGGGGTGGGGAGTTGTTCTGAGCTACCAATTCAGTTGGGGGGTTTGGGGACAGCTTAGGAGAAAGAACACCACATTCAAACTGGCTTGATTTGTTCTCAGTTTGACTCCAGCTCAAAGGCATATGCTATAAAGATCTGTATAAGCATAACTAGCAAAGACATGGGAATCTTCAAGAAATAGCAAGAGGGCAAAGAAATTACTGCAGTGTAATCAGCACGCTGCTGTAGTGGCAGGAGGTACTGCTTTGTTGGCTGTTGTGATTCAAGTTTGACTGCTGCAATATTTGATGTCAGCTCTAAACAGAAATACAGGTGTGTGTTGAGACCACCAATTCAACCTGCACAACTGTTACTTCTGGAAATGCTTTTCAAGTACTAGATATGAAAGTAAGAGCAAGGATGTTAATGTATATAAAGAAATAGGTCACTTTCGTGAATGGAGGCTTAGCTTTCAGTTTGGATTCTTTAAAAAAAAATAATCTTATTTTTGAAGTGTTACAGTCAAAACAACTAAACAAAATTTCTTTTTCCACACAACTACAGGATGTAAGCCTGAACAGCAGATGATGTATGCTGGAAGCAAGAATAAGCTTGTACAGACAGCTGAACTCACTAAGGTATAATTGACTAGATGAAATTACTGTCTCCCCCTTAAATGCAGGTTGCAGAAGCTGTTTCGTGTCTTGCTTGCATCTGTCGCAAGAAGGGTTTTATGAGACTTCGTAATAACCGTGAACAGTTTCTGTTTCAGGAAGACTGAAGAGAGGTGCATATGTGCAGATTTCTGGAGTTCTAGGGTACAGGAAGAACAGTGTTCTCTAGAACTAAAATATCCGTTGGTAGGATGGGCGTCCTTACTTTGGGGGATGAATTTAATGATGGGAAGAATAGACTGAAGTCTTGGTACGGTGTGGTGCAGACTAGTTTTGCTGCCCATTTGATGGGGTTGTACACTTGTAGAACATAGCCTTCAGAATACGTGTCATGTGTGCCAAGTGCTGAACAGTTCTGAATCTTCTGTGGTTGCTTCCTCCAGTACTGTGACCATAAGAAAACACTGCATTTGTTAGGCCTACGTATATGTATATTTGTTTAAAATTGCCACCAATTGTAATTTTGGAGGTCTTTGAAATCTCTGCTTAATTGGCTCCTAGATTTCTTAAGGTTTTAGTTCCGACCAGTAAAGCTAAATAGTCAGTGGTCACTTCAGGTTTTTTATACAATGTAAAATGACTTCACTATTCCCCAACAGCACTGGTCCCTTTTGGTCTTCCTTATTCTGACTAAGCACTTTAACATCCCAGTAAAAATGTGTATTGGGGCAATGAAAGAACTGTGAACTTCTACCTCTTCTAGTTGTACCTTGTAAGAAAGGACGTCTCTGTTTTAAATTAGATATCAGGATGACAGGAGTAAATGGGAGGGCAGTAATCAGTACAGCCCAATAAATCTTTTTTTTTAAAATCTGTTGAAACTTGATCTTAGAGGCCTGAGAACTCTGTCTTTGTTAGAAAGGAACAATTCCTTGAGGAGGAAGGCAGTTTTCAGTGAATGAGGAGGGAGAGTTGATGAGAAGAAGGTGAAAGCCTGGGGACTAGCTGTTACTATCACCTGCCAAGTGGGAAAAAATTCAGTCTGAAAGCCTTTTTGAATGAAAGCCTTGGAGTGGATATAGATGATCACAGACCTTTTCCTTCTGAAGCTGGGGGATAGCCTGTTTCCAGTTCAGGTTGCTTACTTGCTTTTCAAATACATTTTATTCTTGCCACTCGCTGAGCCATGTTTCATTTTGGCTCATGCTACAACTTCCTCCTGGTGTGATTTCTGCACGTGACTCAGCTGAAACTCTTATTTTTTCAGTGGCTTGCATATTAGCTTGGCTTCTGTTAGGCTGTTCTGTTCTTGTAACACTGAATTTTGGGGTTTCCCCCCTATCTTCTACTTAAAAAAAAATCAATATTAGTTGACAGTAGTGGATCACTGTCTGAACACAAGAAGCAGTGGCCAGAGCCCGCTCCAGCAGAGATGGGAAATGAGGAACAAATGATACAAGACTTGTTTCCTGAAGAAGATTAAAATGGTGAAATGGCTGAGGACAGGACTAAATAGGAAGTTCATTCCAAACAGCAGGTTCACTGAGAAGCTTGTTTTGAGTCTTAACAAAATCCCATCATTCTGTTGGCCTGAGCATGCTTTTTGCAGCTATGTACTCCATACTGTTAGAAGGGCAGATAACTGATTTAGTGATGACATAGCTTTATTTTCAGTGTTGTCAGAATAGTATCAGCAGTTTCCAGTTAAAATATTTTTCTTGTTTTCATTGCCTAGAAGAACACTCTTGAAGGCCTGTGGATTTGTAAAATTTACTTGCCTGACTCTCCTGAAAAGATGATCTGTTTGTGGGCACCTCAAAGAGTCCAGTTAGCAATGCAGAATTAACCTAGCCTCTCTTCAAGGGTGTTTAAAAAAAAAAAAAGAAATAACCGGTTACTTGCCCATATGGAATGTAAAGGGTATATTAGTGTCTTTGGTCTTGTTTTCTTCTTCAAGGCTATGTTAAAGGTTTAAGACTTTCACAAAGCTTTGGGTTGGTGGTTTTTGTTTTGTTTTCATTTTTACAAGTTTTTTATTCTGAGGTATCCTGGGCTGCTTTCTTACAGGGAAGACAGTATGCTGCTGGATACTGTTGACGTGTTCCAGTTCAAAGAAGGAGTAACTGTGTCTTGGGCTGAGCAAAATTCCTGAACTTTGGGCTTAGCTCAGTCCAGAGGTTAAATTCATTTGTAGTCAAATAGACAATCTTCTTGCTGAGATAATGCATATGAGACGCTGCCATTTCAGAGTAACTTGAAAATGTAGCACATGTGCTGTTCTCAGATATTCTTAAAGAAGAAAAATGAAATCTAGAAATAGGAATTACAGAATGATTGTTCAAGTCGGTAACATTCCTTGCCACTTAGCCTTTTGTATTTTCCCCTGAAGTTTCTTTACAATATTAACCGATGTGAAAACTCTGGGCTGGTGACAGGTTTATTACAGCTCAAACAACTTGTGGGGAAAGGTATTGATTGCGTTTGTATGCTTATTCTTTTCAAGTACTATCACCTCAAGAATTTATGCAATGCAATTTTGTTTAGGTATTTGAAATAAGAAATACAGAAGACCTAACCGAAGAATGGCTGCGTGAGAAACTGGGCTTCTTCCATTAAGAAAACCTCTGTAATAAGTATTTATGTACCATCCTGATAATACTGGAACCAGACATGAATACTTACATCTAAAAATATGCACTGTATTTACATCTGTCTCCTGCAGTATATCTCCTGTGCAAAGTTTGTGCAAAGAATAGCAGGTCTGTCTCCTTGAAGTAACAAATCTTTGCAGGTGTTTCCTTATTAGTACCTGGTAAAAGGGAATACTCCTCTGCAGGGACTCCTTTTGCACTCTCGTGACTAATATTTCTATAACTAAAATAGTGCAGTTCTGGATTTATAACTATCAACAAACATAATTTGGAAGCTGACGCTAACTTTTTCTGAGCTACAAGTGCATCCTTATGACATATGCTAGCCATTTATATGCAGAAATTGTGTACTGTCACTAACTTTTCAGACTTTCTGACTTAATGTCTTCTCAATTTTGAAAACTACTCCCTGGAAGCATTTAGTATTAAAAAGACAAAATTCTTGTACAGCAAATCCATTCATCTTTCCATTGAGTCCGTGTGAACCTTCTCAGATTCTTGGAACTAATTTTTGTCATTCCAGTAATTCCTCAGTTGACTGAGTCAACCTTACTAAATTTCAGGGCAAAGCTTTGACTGTCCAGTTCTCATGCTAATATAGTCTTACAGGAACTAGATGATAACTAAGGGCTGAATTACGACTCTGGTTACTCTGGTACCAGATGTCTTGCATATATAACTTATTACACTGTTAAGAAGTTTACCTCTTTGCTCATTTCCTGTTATATGAACACCTGTTAATACTGCGTGCCTTTAATTTGTTAGCTTTAAAATGACTTGAGAATTTTACACTGCCACTTATTACAAATTTGGTAAAAACTTTGTGAAAGAATCCAAGTAACATTTTTTCCTAGTGCCTAGTGTTGCAGTTGACATCTGTAGTTAAAAAAAAAAAATTAAATTAAAAAAGCTAACCTCATTTTCTTTGAAATTCCAGTCATCTACTCCATTTGTAGGAGTCAGGAGGTTAAAGCTTTTCATGATAATGAATGATTTATATCCTTTTGTTATAAAAGTTGGCCACACGTAGCTTTTGAGTACTTTAATTACAGTCTCTAACTTTCTTAACTGCTTGTTGGTCAAGATTACATTCCAGATAAAGCTTTTGCATAAGTGATAATTTGATTTTCATTTACTTACGGTTCATCTCTTTGAGACAACAAATATTCTAATGTGAAAATAGTATTTAACTTTTATAAATGACCAGTCTTTTTACAGGTCTGTTTTATATTGAATAGAGTAGTTGTCTGATATGGGACATGTTCAGCCCATGTAGTGGCAAAAGGAGTACTCATGTGACAGTATCTCACTATCTTGCTCATGAGTGTTTGTTGTGCTACTGAATAAGTATCTGCGTAAGAGCAGCTTCCTGTTGATAACATACTTCAGAATACAGCTGCCTGAAGAAATCTGTTTGGTGAGAAGGAATGCAGTGTTAAATTTGGAGGCCAGTATTTCATGCTGTGAAACCTTTGCTGAAAGAAGGTTTATTTTTCATTTGTAAACATGTTGTGTTAGTGTTAAAACACTAATTCCTCTAAGATCATGGGAATTTGTTTGCAGAGGTCCTCAGTGTTGGTAAATCTCTTTGTTGTTTGACATTACTGCTCATTTATTTGTACACGAATCTGACTTGAGAGGAGCTTTTCAAAATGCATGTTAGAATGATCCAATTAAATTGATCTCTCGGTGCGGGAAAGAAATGCTTGTAATTAAAATTAAATTGCTATGTCAACGTAGTGAACTGGAAGAACAATTTCATTTCCCTGGACAAAAAAAATGTTGATTATGAAACTGTTGCTTGATCATTCTGTACTGCAGATCAATAAAAACAATGTCTTCTGTGACAAACATTGTATAAGTAAGACTTTGGCTTAAAGAATAGTGTCTTTCTAAGCATTAGTCTTGAAACAGCAAGAATCTTGCTTTGTTGGCATTGTGCTAAAGGTAAGGCCTGACAAAGTACAGCGTGGGGGAGAGGGAAGCTGCCACTTGTGACATTCAGCTTGATTTGCAGTGGGGCAAACTGGATTAATAGTCTTTGTACACTGGTGGGCTGCCAGCATCCAACTGCTGCTTCCACAGGTCTTGACAAAAATAACTAAAAAGGGCCTGTCTTGGGAGGAGAAGGGAGGAGCTGCTGCAGTCAAATGATTGAATTGGATCCCTCATCTGTGGATCACTCCACCTTCTGCCAAGAAAATGTTGCTACATATGGCTCTATCTTCAGTCTGAGTTCTTTTCAGTTCACTTTGGAGGTTCTTGTTGCCTCCACTTAAGGATTCTGCCTGGAGGGGTGCTGCCTCTCAGGTCTCATAGAAAGCAAACAAATCCTGATGAGAGCGTTAAAGCCTGCTGTCTTGTAAAAGGTGATGTTGATGCTGCTCAGCCCACCACTATTATTCTTCAGTCTTGGTAGCTGTACCTCCTTCCTCTGTCTGAGCTGTGGAAGTGAGGAAGCAGCTGCAAGTACTTGGAGAATGAGTGTGCAGAGGATGTTTGCTGTTCTAGGCTTGTTTGTGGTTTCCTTGTTTCTAATGCAGTGTTTTGACAAAACTGCCTGCTGCCTACTGTCCTAGGCTCTTGAGATACAGGTAATGCTAGTACTCGATTAAACAAATACATTAATTATGTCAAAATAATTCCTGCACAAATAATACTCATTTTCATAAGGTACTTTTCCCACCTTACCTTTAGAACTGAATTTTCTGTCCTGATGCCCTCTTAAGATCAGTGGGAGGCAGATGTGTCCATCTTCAGAAGATCAGTATGTTCTGACTGTGCTTTACTAGTGAGTTGCTCATCTGAAATCAAACATTTGTCTTAAATTTTCAGATCTCTAAAGAGGGTTCAAACTAAAGGACAATGTAAATTAACTAATGCCACCTATGGGAGCCTTTGTAGCTAAAGGTCTGAGAGTCAGCATTTTCCATTGTGAGCTCCTATTTTTCAGGAGTTAGTAAGCTGGCCATAAAATCCTTGGCCTGGAGTACAAGGTCTCTCATAAAGGGAGACTTCTGCCACAATTAATCTGGTTTGCTTTAAATATTGAATAGTTGGCTGGGATACAGCTCTTGTAATCCCATTAATTGATGGTAAACTGAATTAAAGCATGAGTTTGCATGTCAGCCCATAAAATGGACTTGTATTGTTTGAATATTTTTAACAACAAAAAAAGCTGGTATTTGATGGTTTAAGTGTGTTTCTAGTATCATGAATGCTGTTTTGATCTGTCAAAGGAGGCAATAATGCGGGTGTTGACACCTTTTCACTTCTCCAAAGGAGCATTTTAGGCATTTGTACCAGGTTTCCATTTTTGTATTTGTCAACACCTAGTCCAGAAACAATGTTAAACTGGTAACGGGGGTCTGAATCAAACACACAAAAGCAAGGGAGCTCAATTCCTCACTTCAGTGCACTCAAAAAGAAGTGTCGTGCAACGTATTTTGTTGTTGATCCGTACATCTAGTAACTGTGAAGTGGGGGTGTGACGGGACATGAGAAGGGCGCAGTGAAACTCTTGCTTTTGTTCCGTGGTCCAGGCTCGATGTGACTTGTGTACTGTGACATGCCAGCGTTGGCACCAGTGCTGCAGGTCGTAAAAGGTGCGAGAGGTTCACGGCCAGTTTTGAGAACTTGGCAATTCCATGAAAATATCAGTAACCAGTACAACTTCCATACGCTGTTTAGTCTCTGCTAGTTCACATTGCATGTTTACTTTAAACCAAATCTTTTTTGCTAAGCATGGTGCTTGTATTGGTTTAAATAAAATGTTTAATTAAGAGGTTCTGTTGCCCTGTTTTAATTGCAAAGTGGCACATCTAGCATGGCTGTCTGACAGGGAAAAAGCGATTACTATGAGGTGTGACCTTCCTCCTTTTTGCAGCTTCCCGGAGTTTGCTTCGGACTCGTAGCATGGTCTTCAGTCTTGAATGTGCTCCCTCACTTGCTCTTCCACCTAAAATAATTCCTCTTTCCTTTTGTTGGGAAGGGTGGCAGCAAGGGAGAGGAGAGGACAGCAGCTGATGGAGTACTATCCTCTGCTGCTTCGCACCTTTGTGTCACAAAACTCAGTGTGCATTACCTGTGTGAGCTGCAAGACGGCATGGGGGCTGGATTTCCTTCTGAAATGCTACTTAGGCTTTCATGTTGCACCTCTCCCACAAGGTCAAGGCTCCTGGAATAACCTGGAGCTGTGAAATACAATATAGAGTGTAGGTGCCAACTGAACAGTGGTAAAGTAGTTGTCAAGGAGACCCTGGAGCTTGAAGGAGTCAAAGGAACTTAGTTTTACCTTTTTCTTTTCTCAGTTGTTGTCTCACCTCTTTCCCACCCAAGAGACCCCTAGATTAATTTGATTGAAGCACTCCCTTCTGTATTCTTGCTGACTGTTTCTTCCTTTCCTGACCTTTGGAGATTCCCCCCCATATTATTGAAAAAACCTTTTAAAGGTAATCCAAGAAACTCCGCTTCGGTAGCTGACATACATTGCTTCTGCCAATGCTGAAGAACAGTGTTAATGGGCCACAGATTCACCTGAGAGAGAAGGGGGTTACTTCTCTCATGACTAGAGAGCTCTGGGAAGGAGAAAATGCACTGCTGTCTCAGCACATCTGGCCCTTGAATGGCATCTTGGCCACCAAAGTATGTTGCAACAAAATCTGTTGCCAAAAGCTCTGAAAAAAACCAGCTAAGCTGCTGTGGGAGAAGAGTAGTTCTCAAGAACAGCTGATTAAAGGGAAGGGGGGTGGGGAAGGCATAAAGAGCTGTCACTTCAGAGCGAGAGGTCACCTGTGGAGTCCTGTGGCATTCTCTGTTGTTCAGTGAGTGTGCTTAACTAGAAAATCGGGTGGTAGTTTGCTGGTACTACTACAGATCATTGAGACAGTAAAAAAAAAGCTGACTTTTTTTGAGAAAGTAAAAAAATAAAAAGCTGCCTTAAGAGAATTGTAGGGAGATCTAGGGATATGAAGTGAGGGGCAGCTGCTTTCATTCAGGAAAGGCCATTGACTTGTAATAGTTCCATGAGAAGGGCAGTTGTGTGGTCATTAAAGTCACGGCTAGAGAAGGGAATAGGGAACAAAATGAAAAATCTCTGGGCAGCAGTACAAATCTGCAATGTACTGGTAGCCTATCACACGCAGCTGGTGCTTTTTCTTTTAAGTTTGTGAACAGATGGCTCGCCCAGGGCTAGGAGGAGTTTGCTAAGGAGATCCCTTGACTTGGCAGGGCCTTTGGGGATGATGCAGAGAAGAGGAGAAATATAGTTGGAAGAGGACAATGGCAATCGCTGCCCATGTGTGCTGGCGTCCCCTGGCAGTGAAAGGAATGCCAGTCAAAGGCCACTGGTCCTGTCCCAGTTCTTGGCGGCTTTCCTCCGTATCTGCTGTTCCTTTTGGTGATGCCACAGTAATGCGATCCTATGGGGATAACAGGCTGTCTGCTGCCGTGTGTGTACGCAGTATCTTGTACAGCCTTGCCTTGGTCTGACTAGGCTCTATGTCTTTTCTCTAATGCGCCCATAAAGTGAAGGAGATTATTTTAATACATTTGCATAGATGAAGTTAATCAGCGTGGTCCATTTTGTCATGCTGCAGGGGGTTTGTCTCCTCTGGACTGTTGTGTCATGTTTTATTCTTTCAGGGACTGCAAACACTCTTGGTTAACCTTGTTCGCCTTTGGTGGTAAGTGAGACATCTCACACAGAACGTGATCGAGCTCAGCTGAAACTCCCCTGACAGCTCGAGCAGATCCTCAGCAGGAGACAGAGGGGAGGAGAGAGCAATTATCAGGCAGAAAGACTCTGAATGCAGAACAGATGTGAACACTGGGAAAACAGCATGACTGTCTTTCATGGCAAATTTACTACTGCAATGGGGAAATCCCATCGCGGCTTTTTGAAAGGCTCACTGTTAACCGTTCCTGCTGTTACGTGCCGTGGCAGGCAGCTAGTACATGAATGCAGCTTCTCTTCCCTTTCCTGCAGTCCTCAGCTCGGCAATTAATATAATGCACCCTTGAAATCCCCATGCCACAAGCAGCTGTTGTTGTCACCTCTTTTCTGCAGAAAATGGGAAGACGGCAGAAGATGTTCAGTTGAAAGGGAAAGGGGCACCAGCCATCCTCCGCTTTCACTAAGGCCTTAGAGGGCAGAAGTAGAGCAGAAAGTTAGGGGCCAGTGCCCTTATTGAGCTGAATAAGGAACAAGAGAGATTTAGCACTTCTTCAAAGTAATGTCTAAGTATCCGCCGTTGGAAAATGTCGCTGGATAATTGGAAGGAGAATGTGCCCGCCTTGCTCACAAATGCAGTCTGCCTGGCCATCTGCTCTGACGGCAACAAATCCTGGATTGATTTGCGAATGTGATTAATTCAGCTAGGATGACTGGATCAAGGGATCAGCTAGAGACAATATTTATACCCTACCTCCAACTGTGAACGTGCAATTGTTTGGCTCAAAAGGACAAAACAAATTGTTTAGCTGCGTTGCTGGAAGAATGGAAAAATAGATGCATCCCTTTTTTCCTTAGATGGCCCCATTCCAAGGTCTGTAAGTACAGTCTATCTTAAGCCTGCTTTCCCTGTCTGTGAGGTGAAGCGGAGCTATTCTCATTTTACAGAGAGTTTCTACATGGTTGTCCCCTGTGCCGATTCTGCTGTGGCTCTCCTTGCCACAGTTTAGCCCTAAGATCTCGGAGCTACTGGCTCTGCGGCCTCGTCCTCATGGCCTGGAGAGGCAGATGTGGAGCGTAAGCCAGCCGCCCCGCCCTGCTCCCTGTGCCTGCGGCTACCGATGGGAGAACTGGTACTGATCTACAGCCAGTGCAGGGCAGGACTTAAATCTTAAGAACAACCAGGGGGGTGGATTTCTAGCACTGGTAGAGCCTTGAGCTGATTTGAAAATATGGATATAGCTGGAGAGATCAAAAGCAAGATTTGCAAGGGAATTTAGATACAGATGAAGGCTTTTGGAATCCTACTTAGTGTGATTTGAGTGTGTAAATGTGCATTGGGCCTGAAGGTGCTGTGCTCAAGGCCACGTGGGGTGTCTGTGGGAGAACTGGGAGACCGAAGCCTCCTGTGTCCCATGCTGACTCTCTATTCCCCCTCACAAATTTCCAAGCGTGCTGCAGATCTGCTGGGACTGAAAGAGCTGCTTGGGGAAGCAGGAGGTTGGGGTAACTGGGCTGTGTCTTCTGACTGTTGACAAGACACCAGGGCCTCAACAGCTTATTTTTTTTGATAGAAAGCAGAAGTTGCGTGTATCTTCCCTCATTTTGGGCAGAAACAATGATGTTACAGCTGGCAGAGGACTGAATGCCTCATTTGTCCCAGCGAGGAGCTGCCCAGGCTCTACCTCGCTGCGTTCTTCTCAACATATCCAGCAGTGACTGGGTCTCTGCTAAAACAATGAGCAGTGAAATCGTTAATTTTTTTAGGTGTTGTCATTCAGTACCAGATATAACACCATCTTAAAGTGCTACCACTATGCTTTCAGCTTCTGTTTGTTCAGGCTGATGTCGCTGCTCTGGTTTATATTTGGATCAGAACTTAAAAGTCCTTCTTTGAAGAGCTAAGGACTAAGGGTGGCGTTTTTAGAGTCGTCGCTGCTACAGTTAGGCTACTGCAGAATGCTTTGGAAAATCCCTCTCTTAGTTTGTTAATGAGCAGCTGAATCCTGAAACGCGTTATAAAATAATTCTTGTAGAAACAATTATTGGTCCCTTTGCCTGATCACACACTGGTATTATGCCATGGGCTCAGGATTGTACGGATAGCCATTAACAGGAGCTCTACACAGCAAAAGAAAAACAAACCCTGGTATTAAAAGGACAGGTTGAATATTCAGTATTTAGCCTATTAAAAGAAAACTGTTGCCATCTGACAGTAAATGTCGGAAGGATTGAGGCCACGGGTGGATTCCATAATGAGATGTGGTGAGATGCCTGGCAGCGTCTGTGTTTTGAAATTGAGTTTTAAATGTGATTCTCATTTCTCTTGAGACTTTTCTTTCATGTTCAAAGGAATTTATAACGTGAATTTATTTACATGGTCACATACATAATGGTAGAGTCTAAACAGGGATTCTAGAGATGAATTAATTAGTGCACCAGGAAGGGGTATTTGCTGGTTCAGAAAGGAAGCAGGTGCACTCGCAAGTCCAGGGATCTTTTCATCATGCTGATCAAAGATTGAGCAGCGAACCAACACCCTCCATCCTGATGTCTGTTAGCCCATAAATGAGGTAAGTGGGTGCAGAGCTTGTGTACTTCTGCTGCTTCTGGCGTGCATTTAAAAGGTGTGCAGAAAGGTGACCTCTGCTAGGCTACTGTAGAGGCACTTGGAGAGTCTCTTCTAAATTATAGATAAATATTCAGATTTTCCTCTCCTGAAAACCCAGTAGGCAAAGTGTTTATTGAAGTCAGCAGGATTTTTATTACTGAGTTCAATAGTATTAGATTCTTCCCCGATAGCTATAACCGAAATGACTGTTTTTCCAGGGATATTATTTTTAATGCTGAAGAATGTGGTTAACCCGTGCATTTCTACCATGATAATTCAGAGAAATTGCTCTGTAATCTTCCCTCACAGCTCTCTGCTGAAGCACTGTTGCCGTGACCTGCCAGAGTCATCTCTCTTCAGCTAAATCTTCCATTACGAACAGACTGTGACACGCTGAATTATAGGTGATTATATGACTGTTTTCCGATAAGGACAAATACTTGAGAGGGATTTAGGATGAAGTGAACAGACACTGACATTTTCCCTTGGGATTCCAATCAGGATTAAACTGAGTCCAGGCTGAAAGTGCATTAGAAGCCATAGGCTGTCTCCAGGCCTCCGCCGTGTCTTCCTTACATTGTTTACAAAGTTTAATCGGAGAAGATTCTGAGAAGATACTCAGTTGTTGTTTGATTTGAGATCCCAAATAAATGAATGAAATGCGAATTGATTAGAGCCTTTTCTACAGAATTCGCTTTTGATCTCCTTTTGTGTTATCTTAAAAAGACAGTCTACAATACAAGAAATCCTTCAATGAACAAATCTTTGTTGTACACGATTACAGCTGCCTTCCGCTTTTCCGGACAAGATAATTGCAGCTGAATGGTATGCAAGCATCAGAGGTAATAAAACGTCGCATTCCTTGAGGCAGAAACCAGTAGTAATTTTAAATGCAAGTATGTGGCTGACACACCTTTTTATTTCTGGTACCACACATCCCTGTTGCGCAGCATTCTGTCGTACAAGAACAGAATATAATTAGCAACATAGCAACACCGTTGCTTATTCGGGTGTTGAACAGATTGTTTCCCTTTTCTTTCCCCATGTTTCAGCTCACAGGGATCATACACCCCAACCCAAACCCATCAGCGTGAGTTACAGCTGGAGCGCTGCGAAGGAGATCTTACCGCTGCGATGACTTGTGTATCCAAACAGCCGTGGTACCGTGGACGGCATTGTGGGGGCCAGCCCAGGCGCTACGTGAACAGCGGCTTGGCATGATCCTGGGTAGAGTCCTTAGTGCGTATTTACGTGTCTTGAAGTACAAATTCTTGTGTATAGGTGAGCCTGGTGGCTTATAGCGGGTCTTGTGGGGAGCCAGATCTCTGGCAAGAACAATATTAGCAGACTTAGTGCCAAAGCACGTGTAATTCCCCAGGGCTTTCTCACCAGAGAAGCTCCAGGCATTACAGGGAAAGCAGCGGCCAGTGATGGTCACGGTATCTGGGTGCCTTTTTAAGTATCTACCTTGAATGGATCAAACCGCTGCTTTCCATACTGTGCTCGAAAACCAGCATTCCCCAGTCCCAAGGTATAACAGCATCTCTGCACACATGCTCTGTTTCTTTACCTCCCACAGCTTTTCTGATGGAAATGCCCCTCCTGGATGGCTTTGGATAAGCCTGACCCAGGGAGTCTAAGCACTGAAGGTCGGGTCTTCCAGCAAAGTCCAGTCAAATGGCCTTGGGAGTAAGCGCGCCTGTGTGGCTCGAGGCTACTTGAAGTGAGAAATAAACAGTGAGCTAATAAATAAAGCCTAATGAAGCATCAAATAAGTTGTGTAGAAAAGTAAGCGATTGCAGGGGCAGACTTGGTCCCCTGTTGTTTCTAACCCACTCCCCAGGAGCGAGGGACGAGGAGTGGTCGGGAGGTGGCCGCAAGGCACGGCCAGGGGCTCAAAGAGCCGCATCCGCCTCAACTGGCGGTACCAGCCGCTGGCGCAAGTGACCCCCGCGTCGCCCGAGGGCCGTACCCCACTGTACGCCATTCCCTCCGCAAAACGTGAACGCGGTGGTTGCTCTCTTCCTAACTCACTCCGAGACGGAAGGAAACCACCGTGGGCCCCGCGGTTCTTATCGCCCGGTGGTCGTCTTCTCTGGCCCCCTTGGAAGGGGACGGAAGGGTCCCGCAGCACCTGCCCCACGCTCACCCATTCTTTTGTCTCCCTACCTTTTAATTTACATGCAAAGGTTAATTTTTAAAGCTGTTTTCTGGGTTTCACGTTGGAGTTTCATCGGTCGTAATGACACCGGGGTTGGTTTTATGGGAGTAGTTTATTGACGAGATGAGTGATTTTATACTGAAAGATCAACTTTATGTTCACAACAACTGGTTTCCTAAAGATAGCTCATTTGCTACAGTTTCCCCTCTTATTTTGGTGAAGGAAATAAAGCTTCTGCTCATCTCTCATTGTGACACCCAATTAATTGCGTGTAAAGCTTTCCGGCAGATATCACCGAAAAACATCGTGTACTATTTGGCAGCTGTTAGTTTTATGGAAATCATTATTTATGCTGCTCGCCTGGAGGAAACAAATGCGGCAGTGCCACCCAGACTTTCCTTTATTGCAAGGTATCACTGTGTAAAACTGAATATTTTTTTTTGTTGAATTTGAAAAAACCGACTTTTATATGGCCCTGCAGAAGGAAAATATGTGATGTTCTCCTCAAACTGTTTGTTTCTTTTGAGCAAGCCCCGAACTGCATCGATTTGGGACTGTATAAACTCGTCACCCGGCTCCTGCGGGGCACGCGCAGCTCACCCTTCGCCGCTATTTCTTCCCAAGGGAAATTTGCCGTGTCCCTTTTCTCCAGACATAGCCCATATTCACCCGGCAACCCCCTCCAACTACATTTATCGCCATCGCCCGCCCGCCTCCCGCAGTTTAACCTGAAAAACATCTTGGTTTAGGTCAAATTCCATTTTCAAGTTGAATTTTACCCCCGTTTCCTTGGTCTTCGGTTACGTGGGGTTGCAGACGCGTGTTCGCACGCCCCCTTCCTGGCTCCCCGCGGCCCCCCCGGCCTTTCCCGCCTGTTCGGTCGGACGTACCACGGTGGGGGGAGGGAAAAAACCACCCCACCCCACTCCCGCGAGAAGATGGCGCCCCCGCGCGCCGGCGGCGGTGCCGGCGGGCCCCGGCAGGGGGCGCCCTCGGGCGGGGCGGGGCGGGGCGGGGCAGCGGGGGCGGGTCCGGGCCCGTCCCGGCGGTGAATGATCGCTCCCGGCCCCGCCGCGCCTCGCCCGGCCCCGCCGCCATGGCCTTCACGTTCGCCGCCTTCTGCTACATGCTGGCGCTGCTGCTCACCGCCGCCCTCATCTTCTTCGCCATCTGGCATGTGAGTGCGCGGGGACGGCCGTTAGCGCCCTCCCTTCCCGCCGCCCGGCCTGAGGGGCGGCCGTCCCGCCCTCCCCTCCCGCCGCCCGGCCTGAGGGCACGATGGCCGGGACAGGGACGGGGATCGGGGACGGGTCCCTGCCGCTGCGGCCCTTTCCCGTGGGGCAGCCGCTCCCCGGCTGGAGGCCACGGCCCATTCTCCCGCGGAGCCGGCGCAAGGCCGCGGGGCCCGGCCTGGGGAGGTGTCTGTCTGTCCGCCAGCCCGCCCGCCGGGAGGGGCGGCCCCGTTTTCCCGCTCTTTGTGCCGGTCCCGCAGCCCGTCCCGCCGCCGGTGGAGCGCTGATGAGGAGCGGCGGCGGCAGGAGCCCGGCTCAGGCGCCGCCGAAACCGAGCGCGAAGCGGCAGCCGGGGCCGGCCCGCTCGGCCGGGGCGCCCTGGGCAGGTGCGGGGGAGTCTCCCCTGAGGAACCCCCGAAGGGGTGGCCCGGTCCCCCGGGCATCCCCCGGCTCCCCCGGGCCGTCGTCGCGGCCGGTCCCCGCCCGCACACCGGTGGGAAGCCGGCCGTGTTCGGCTGTGGGTAAAATGGATTTTCCGGCGGGGATCCGGGATCCATCCATTTTATTAACCGCTGTTTTAAAGGAGCGCAGGCTTTTACAAGCAGCAGTTGAGGATTTTTTTAGTCTGAAGTCGGTTTAGCTGCTTATTTAACAGAAATAATGAGTTAAGTGTTGCGTTCTTTTCATGCTTTTATATTAAGATTTAATTTTCTAGTTTTTTTTTTAATTTTTTTTTTTTTGGAGAGTTTTCCATCTTGATCCTGTCACAGGCAGTGATGGGAACCTACCTTGGATCAGCTGCAAGGTGTTGCTCCAGGAGAGGAGGCGAGGAGGATGTTGTTCTTGGCACTATTTCAACCTTGCTAGTTATCCTCAACAAAACCTGTTCCATGTAACATAAGCCCTTTCCCCTAAGGATATTGGGGCTTATATGAACATAAGTGAATCTTGTACTGATGACGAGTTGGTCTGTCTGGCACGACGTTTGTTCTGGAGAAGTGGCTGTTGTATTTGGTGCTGCATCTTTGGTTGTTGTGGCATGAAAAGGTCGAGCGTACGTGGGGTTTTACAGATGCACCTTTCGGACATGTATGCGGGGTCACCATTTACTTTGACAATGAGATGAAACGTTTAAGATTGTTATTGCTTTTTCTTGATTAACAAACCCCGTGTCAGGTTCCTGCTGGCAACGAAGGGGTTGGCTTCTGAGGTTTGGGGTCTGCACGCAGGGAGCGGGGCTAAAAACTGCGGGAAGGGACGCTGGAAACTCGTTGCTGGTGGGGAGGTAAAAGGGCAGTGTGTGGGCAGGGGTCTGTGAATGCCTGAAGCATCTTCTGCTTTCTTGTTTGTGTAACCTACCTCAATCGTGTCTTACCTGGGGGTTTATGACATTAGAAAGAATGTACTCGGGAGAAATCCTGCTCCTGAATATGGTGGCAGCACTTGAATGTTATGGCTCTGTACCAAAACGTTACTCTTCATGGAGAAAATACGTTGTTGCTCCTGGGCTGCAGAATCACAACTGTTTCAATTTTCTTTTTCCTAGATTATAGCATTTGATGAACTGAAGACGGATTACAAGAATCCCATAGACCAATGTAATACACTCAATCCTGTAAGTAGCACGCTAATGTTTTATTGGTTGTTTTTTTTTTAAATAAATTTACATAAAAGTGGTTGGTCTTGATGTTATCTTGACATACTCAAACGATGCAATAGAATTGCATATGGGTGGACAGAACCTAGCTGTTCAATAGAAGTTCTAGGGAAGATTCTTTGTCTGATTCTTTACTTTCAAGTTGAATATTCTGACTGTTATTAATCTGCTGGTGATCTTGTCAGCTGTCATACTAACATTCTTTCAATCTGCTTTCTACATTCTCGGCACAAAGACAGTTGAAAAGGTCAAAAAGATTAAAAGAGTCAAAATTGCATTAAAGGTGTGTACTGCTTTTCAGTTTAATGTTTTTAATGCCACTTTCCTTTCATTTTTGTTAGGAACATTTGTAACTATTAAGCCATTTTGTTTAGTGTGCCTGTTCATCTGCTCGTTATTTGTTTGTTGAGGTCGATAACAACTTTGCGGACTTCCATATTTTGTGCAAAACTTCGCTTGCTTTACCCAGTGAAGTGGGGAAAACTGTTACATGCCTGTTATACATGTCCTATCGATAAGCTGAACTAACTTCAGATAGAAATAAATAGTACTTTTCAAGCAAGATTTATTGAACCCTGAGACTGTAGGAGACTGGCTGTTTCTCAAGCACGACCAAGTAAATTCTGATCTTGTTTGAGGATTTGGGCGCGCATAACGTGACAGGCGTTATCTTCACTTCTTCGTTTCATGTTCCAGGATCAGGGGTGTATCTTGGTGTCCTCTTGGATGCAACTCTGACACTCCTTGGTTTGTGAAAAGCCTTTGAGACAAATTATTTGCTTCCATCTGTAACAGGCCAATAACAAAAGTGACACTTGTTAAAGCGCATATAGTTTGATATGGCAGGGGGTTTTGTGCATTTCTCATGGTTTTTACTTTGGCTTGGTGTGCCCAGGCTGAGGTAGGACGTAGGGCAGCACAGCGGTGTGGCCTGGACTGTAACTTTATGGGGTTTTTGAAGAGTTAAGTAAATTACACAAATGAAAAATGAATTTACAGTAGCTGGCGGGGGGGAAATGCATGTTAGCCGTACAGCATGTATGTTGGCAGCGAGAGCAGGTGGGACGGAGAGGAGGTGATAGGCAGAGGATTGCATCTCGGAGTGGGGTTTGATCCTGGGATAGCTGCGCATCTAACAGTTTCCCTTGCTTGGTCTGTTTTACAGTCATTTCTGCTACAGTATGGGGGAAGGCAAATTCTCATTACATTTATGCATTATGATCTTATTGCAACCTTTGAAGTATTATGAGGCGCATGTTTAACGCAAATATTAACCTTCTGTTAACCCATGTGCATGTAATGTTTATTGATACGATAGCTTTGTGAATTGGAGAAATATTAAAGAACTTAATATTTGCTGTGATATTCTTGTGAAAGTAGATTGGCCACTAAAAGTGAAGTTAACATCCAAACTCTTGAAGGGATCTGGTGAATGATGCTGGACAAACACACTGAAGTGTTGTTTTCCTGTACAAAGAATCAAAAATCCTGGAAGAAATTGAGACACCTCCGCAGAGAGATTAACCCAAAATAGTAACTGCTTAGTACACTGATGCCTTCTCTTCCCTGCTCCTGTTATAGTAGTATCTCTTCTCAGCAACGACATTTCTTCCTCCCTTGCTTCTGTGATAAATACCACGGTAGAATATGTAGTAGTTCATTTTCCATTAGGACGACCAGGGACGATAAAATGTGGTAGAAGTGAGAGAGAGAGGTATTCTGGTGTGGGAGTAGGGCGTAATAAAAAAGATAAAGAAAAATGTGTTTTGAGATGTGTAGTTAAATAAACTACAGATTTTCAGACCTGGTAAATCTGACTTGGCAGGCTGCCAAATGCATCGTGCTTTGGGTGGGGTGGTGGTGGTTGTTCTGCTCTAAATCATTGGCAAGTTGTAAATGGTAAGTACACAAAGAAGGGTCTGGACAAAAATATTTACTTCGAAACATCTCATGTATGACAGCTTACTTTTGTTGATGTCGATGCAAGTTCGCTTTGTCTGATATTCTTCATTTAGAGAAGCGCAATGTTGTAGCAAAGTAAGTGGGGAGAATGCCTGCTGGTAGTTTTTTCGGTTTCTGGGAAGATATTCTCATGTTTTAAGAGAAGCATCTGCTTAGAGAGAATGAAAAAAATTAGAAAACACTGAGACTTCATTGTAGTCGCCCTATGCAACGTTAGTCATATCACACAAAAAAAGAGGGGCAGAATGTTGGTGCGTGTACGCGTGCGCGCACACATGAGCACCGGTACATCGACACTTCGCGTCTTTAGGTAGAAACGGGGTGTCTTTCATGAGGAGATGTTCTAGTGGTCCCGAGTTGAGAAGTGAAAAGCTTACAGACTTGCTTCTTTCTGAATCGTGTGATAAAGGAGTAAACGATACTGCTTTGGGTGACTTGTTTTAGAAAATCTTATTCTTGTGGTGGGTGTGAGATTTTGCTGGCTCTTTGCATGTGTTTAATCTATGTATCTCTCCATATGATTCCTATTAATCACACTAATACTACCTGGCATTTCACGCTTTCTGTGGTCTCATAGTAAACTGATAATTAGCTCTGTGGGCTTCTGCTGGAAAGCATGATGCTCTCAAGCATGCGTATTAGGTACTTGTGAAGGAAAACGAAGCTGGCTAATATGCCCTGAAGTGTTTGTGCAGAGCCGCTGTGGTGCCCTCCTGCACTGCCGGCAGCACGGCGCTCGTCTCCGTGCAGACCCGTGTGCGTGACGGCCCTGCTGCTGGTTTGGTTTGGTAAAGCTCCGTCTGGGATCTCACATTTTGGCAATAGTTCGAATTTGAAAAATTATGTACGTGTGAGTACTGAAACAAAGCTGTAAAACGAAAACACAAAACATCTCTTTGCCTATAAACCACTGTATGGAGCATGTTTCTGTCTGATATTTCTCTGTTGCATGAGCAGAAATATCTCAATGATCTCTTCTGTTATGAAAGTCACGTATAAAGCGTGGAATCTGTTAACAGTGCACTTAGTTTTTGGGGTTTTTTGGTTTTTTTTATTGCTTCTATTAAATTAATGTTCCGAGCATTTAATTTTATAAATTCTTCTTCTTGATTCATGAATGTCATGTGAAAACAGCAAGGCACGTGCTGCTGGTTGCTGTTTTCACTTCCTGCAGTCTTGCTCATGTTAGTGTTGTTTTTAATAATATTTTTAAGCGATAACTTACCTCCAAAATAGGTTAAACACCACACACTTTGCTCTGAGTAAATGAAACCTCTAACCTGTATTTTTCTTTTCCAGCTTGTACTTCCAGAGTACCTCATCCATGCATTCTTCTGTGTTATGTTTCTCTGTGCAGCAGAGTGGCTTACGCTGGGTCTCAATATGCCTTTGTTGGCTTATCATATTTGGAGGTAATACTGTACTCCTGGTAACTGTTGCAGTGCTTCTCGTTAAGTGTTCTCTGTCTTTCGGCAAATGAAGATGCTTTCTGATATGACACGGAGAAAGTTTATTTCATAGCTGTAAAATAAGAACCAGCACTTTGCTTTCTCTGTCATTTTCGTTTGTTATTCTCTTGTGCTACGCAAGAAGTGAGTTGTGTATGGGGGTCTGTGCGTGCTAAAGGTAGCCGACATGTCAGAGGCCTACTGATACTGCAGATTCACAGTGTGGATTGCCAGGAGAAGCGGCAATCCTGCTTTCCTCCTACTGCTAAGACACAGGCACCACCTCTCCTCATGCTGGTATTAGTCCTGTGCGGGGAGCTGCAGGAGGGAGCCCGTCTGGCTGAAACGTAACCCTGCAAAACAGCTTCCAGTGCATGGCTGTGGCTGTGCTAGTCCTGGCATGAGGAGGAATCAGGGGTGGAGGTAGGGCTGTTTTTGCCAGTAACCTGTGTTAAGCTATGATTTCAGGATTGTTTTGTATTGACCCATGTGAGTATTCCTTCAGCATGGTAGCCAGCATGCGCTGTATTAATGAGCAGGGGCTGTAGGTCACATAAGGTTATGCGCTGGTCTCCCCTCCAGCTTTTCCAACCCTTCCATAAAGAATCCCATTTTCTGTCCTATTTCCTTCTGGTATACCAGAGTTAAGCTTGGTTTAAGCTGAGGCAACATGTCATGGCACCATCTGTGAAAGCTCTTCCACAGCTTGGAGCTTCGTATTGCTCTTGCAGTTGGCCGTCTCCTGCATGCAGGCAGTGGGCTTTGCTGTCAGGGGCGTGACTCCTGGTCTCCCTCCTGGTATCACTTGGGTGGGGGCAGGAACCAACTTTCCCGTCGCCGTCACCACAAAACTAACTGTATGTCACTTGCAGGTACATGAGTAGACCGGTGATGAGCGGCCCTGGTCTGTACGATCCTACGACCATCATGAATGCAGATATTTTAGCCTATTGCCAGAAAGAAGGATGGTGCAAATTAGCATTCTACCTTCTATCATTTTTTTACTATCTATATGGGTAAGTTTTTAATTTTTTCCCTTCTGTCTCCCATCTCATCTTCAGTCTGAATTTTTTGTGGTTGTGCTCAGCACACAAGAGAAATTTTTTACGTAGGAATATAAATAGTGCCAACTTGCCTGAAAAAGAATCCCCACAATCACAATTTATTCTGTTTTAAAACGCAAGTCTTCATTAGGTCAGAATTACTAATTTCAATCTCTATACCATGACTGGAGACTCGAAAGCTCCAAGCTTTTCTTCCTTTGAGCATAATATAATAACCCCCCTGGTATTTTCTGCAAGAAGCTGGAAGAGTCGTAATTTTAAAGTAGGTATTTTGATGTAAATGTGATTTTTGTTGAAGTCAGAGGTAGAGGCATCATTCCACGAGTGACAAGGGCGGGATGCACAAAAGCCAGTGCCACCGCCGGGTTCCTCCTCCCAGTTCTTCCTTCAAGCCCAAAGCCACGTCGCCGCTCGGGGCTCCCGTCCGCACCGGCTGGTGTGATGCGGGAGCCGGCGGGTGGTCCCGCTTCCTCTCGGCACGCTGCGCTGCCTCCACTGCAGCTGGAGCCGTTTGGGCTGTTGACACGGGCGTCACGTTTACACAGGGCTCCCTGTTACGGTGTCACTCAATGCGGTGACAACCGGCTCTTGCATCAGTTCACGTCGTGCTTTGTAACACCCTCCTGATGTGTTTGTGACTTTGCGTAACATCTTCAGTTGTGACCCACGTACCTCACACGGATTCATCCCTTAGAATATATGACCCTATAATTAAATGTATATTGCTAATCAAAATGCTGCATCTTAATGTTTTTGTTTTATTTTCCAGCATGATTTATGTTCTGGTGAGCTCTTAAGAAGACATTCAGCAAGCTTTGTTCCAGCTAAGTGCATGCAAAAGCCACAAAACATGGATTCCTTACAACGGGAACCTCTTACCAAGATTAAATACGGAATCTGATGATCGTATTTACATTAGAAAACAATGACTCCCCTATTTTTAAAATATTTCCACATTTTGTACTTGTGGAAAGACTGTTTTCATATATCTTGCTGGGACACTAAAATTAAAGAATTACAGGTAAATTAATATAAAGATTACTGGGTTGTGAAAAGTTTTGACGTTGCACTCCACAAGGAACAGCCATAATCTTCACGTAGGGATTGGTTACTGACTAGCCTTAGTACACTAGGGATTTTCTTTAGGCTGGGCTTTGTAGTGGCTCGCTTGGACTTGCGTATCCCACTCTAACTGTAGATCAGCTGTAGCTGCCGAGCGCGTGGGAAGGACTGGAGGTGCTCTGTGTGTTACCTGTAGGTGACGCTGGTCTTAAGAGACGAATTCACGGACACAGTGGCAAAAATAGGAGTTCTTTTTTATTTTGTTTTTTCTATCTGGCTAACCTTTCCCTGTATGTGCATGGTTCAGAGACCGCTGTATTTTCACTGAACGTTAGCCTTGCTTTCATCTCAAGCATATGTCATTGTGGTAGGAGAAGTTGAATTGTCCACGAAGACGTGATTTGAAATGACTTTTTTTTAAATGCCTGTGCTGTCTTTTTAACAAATGGACAAACCTATGACATTTATCAAGTCCAATGATGAAAATACTCTTGAGTTTAAGAGTAATATTGCAGACCTTTTCAAAGCAGAAAGTGAGATTGTGAAACTGCCCTGCTGTTCCTTAGTGCAATAAATAATAAAAAAAAAATCACAAATTCAGAAACACTTATTTTTACCTGGTGCCTTGTTTTGTTTTAAATTGAGCAGATACGTGCTGTATTCACCTGTTTGTTTTATGATG
The DNA here is from genome assembly GCF_963921805.1 of Phalacrocorax carbo. Classification (NCBI taxonomy): domain Eukaryota; kingdom Metazoa; phylum Chordata; class Aves; order Suliformes; family Phalacrocoracidae; genus Phalacrocorax; species Phalacrocorax carbo. The sequence goes on from NC_087521.1 coordinate 34,958,606, forward strand.
GATAGTTGCATTACCTTTGAAAAATAGAACACTGAATGAACTTATGGCTGGAAAAGGGAAGCTCTGACTTCCTGCTTTTTTTTTTCCCTGTGAGTCTGCAGATAAATAGTAGAAGGGGAAGGGGGAAGGTGTTTCGGATAAACTACAATATTGCACTGTAAATTGTTACTGCAACAGTTGCTTGATTTAGGAGTCATAATTAGGAATCTTTTTCATTTACCTGTGCTGGAGAATAACGAATAATTTCCCAGTTCTAGTAAAATGTTTTTGTATAAACTGTGTTATTTGTTCACTTTGGGTCTCTCGGGTGTTGCGTGCAATAAAAATCATACGAATTGGCTGCACTGAGCTCGACCAGAAATCCAGGTACTCCAGTGGCAGTGACGGAGGGGAAAGGATATGGAATAGGGCAGGCACTGAGTTTCTCTGCCTGAGGCATGAGAGACTGTATTTAGAATCCTACCTGCCACAGATGTCCCGAGCTAGAAGTATGGCATCGTAAACAGCCCTCGAGTAGCTTTTCTTCCATTAATTCAGTTGTGTTTTGAGTGCGTGTATGGCCTAGTGTGGAAGATGCCCCAAGACAGTGAGTTCTGCAAGGGAATTACTCGGTATGTAAAAAAAAAACCAACTACTTTAAGAGTTCTCATGTGGTGCCCCTGAGCTCTTATTTCTTGTGATCTCTGACCCCATCCTCCTCAACCAAGGGGCAGTCCTCCTTCCTCCAGAGTGTCTCTCCCCTCTGGGGGCTGGGGCGACTGGGGCCAGCCGTAGCAGTGCAGACGGAAGCAAAGGCGGCATTCCGTAACTGCCTTCTCTGCATCCTGCCTCACCAGGGCCCCCACCTCGTCGGCAGCGGGCCCCCACTTTCTTCAGTCTTCTACTGCTGATGTATTTGAAGAGGCCCTTCTTGTTATCCTGGACACCCCTTGTCAGACTGAGTTCCAAGCGGGCCTTGGCCTTCCTCATCACATCTCTGCATACCCTGACGTTCCTGTATTCCTCCTGCGTGGCCAGCCCTTCTCCACACACTGTAAACCGTCTTCCATCTGAGTTTTTCTAGGAGCTCTTTGCTCAGAGCAAGTCCTGCCATAGCATTGCGATTATCCTTTCTCCTCCGCAAATTTTCCTTTTCTAAGCTGGAGGAGGCCAGGACTATTGTCATCACACAGATCTGGGTGCCCAGGGGATTCAGAGCGGCGGTTTCCTGCTCTCCACTTCTGAATTCTTCTCTTTTTATAAAGTACTGGAGGTATGACAATTGAGGCTGCGATAACTTTGACTTTCCTAAAATAGATACCTGACAGCTTACTACTATGTATATAAAATGGTTTTTCTTGTGTGTTTCCTCTTTGCATTCACTGACGCCTAATTTCACGTGCCATCGTTGCTCAAGCATTTGGCATTACGAGATTGCGTTTCCCCCTTCCCTGGCTGTCCCAAGACGCTTGCAGCGGTTGCAGGCTTTCTCTGGTGCCCTTGTTTGCTCTGCGCAGGCGCGGGTTCCAGCCCGCACCCCTCTGGAGCTCTGCGGAGCCCCTCCTCGCCACAAACTGTATTCCTGTTCTGCGATCCCTTTCGGTCAGTTGTTAATCGACAAGAGAATTTTTCTTCCTCATGCAATAATAATTTTGAGGTTTTAGCAAAAGAATTTTTGAAAAGCTTTTTGGAAACTTGGGAACATTGTTCCTGTTGGATCGCTTTTATTTTCCTGCTCCTTGGCTCTGGCAGAGACTGCTGTAAGATACGACTTCAGCCTGGGTAAGCAAAACTAATTAACCCTTTTGTTATGTTTGTATATTTATTAATTTGTTATGGAAATGAGACTTACTGGTTCACAGCCCCTAGCTCTCCTTGGCCTTCTAAGGAAATCCCTCATTCCCCGGTACTGGGGCTGATTTAAGCCAAATTACCCACCAGAATAAGCAGTGCAGGATTTACCGAGTCTACCTGAGAGCCTCTTCTGAACACCCCCTCTGGCTGTGGAGGCTTTACCCAGGGATATTTAGCACAACGTTGCGTGGTCCTGTCGATGACAGGCTTTACATGTAAAGTAAAATTTTTAATGTAAAAGCACCCGTGAGCATTCCTGAACAGAGGCGTTCGGGGGTAGGCGCAGCGCCGTGGCTCGCCAGTGCCGTTCTGCTGGTGGGCTTGAATCCTCCACTAACCGCAGGAGCAAAATGCTTATGTGGAGCCTGCCCTGCCCACTGTGGTTAAATACATGAGGACTGCAGAATTTAATCTCACGTCAAAGGTCTTTAAACTGTCAAAACATTGCAGAGAAAGGTCAGAAGTACAAGTTAGGAGTTAAAAAGTCCTACAAGAACCCGGCGTGCTGAAGAGTGATGACCACCGACAAGAGTCCTTCAGAGAAAGCTGTTTAGAAACTGGTTTCAGCACTTTTATTTAAAAAAAAAAAGAGGTTGGCATCTACCAGCACCCGCCCAGCTGCTGGGCGGTGTGAACCCTGTGTCTGTACCCAGTGGTGTGAGCCTCACACCCGCGTTTTACCGGAGTATTCCTCGTGAAAGCAGCCAATGCATGTGGAGCACGCGTGATGCCCAGCTCGCGTACCGGTCATTCCGCATCCAAACTGTGAACGTGGTATTAAGTGATTTTGGGAGTTCCAGGAGGCGAAAGATTATGGAGAAAATAAAGACCGTTTCTATCTTGCTGTCAGCAAGTTTCCTGCCAAGTCATTGTAAAAATCCATCTGATGTATTTAATATCCGAATACCTTCAGCTGCAAGGATTCAGCGCTGAAGGAGGGACAGACACTCCTTTTGGTTTTGTGATTTCTGTCTGAGTGTTGGGGAGAAGCATCAGGGACAGAACAATACATGTTCGGAGCAAAGTATCCTCTGTAAGTGACCCCATGCTGTGGAAACTTCTGGAAGAGTTCCTGTTGCCTGCCTTAGGAGGGGGGGAAGGGAAGGGTAGTAAGAGCTAAACAAATATCATCTGTAGAAATCACCTTTAAACGTGCGTTCGTGTCCGAGTTCAAACATGTTAAGAGAAGGTTATAAATTGTAAAGTTAGCAAAGCAGCGAGTTCAACTGAAAACCACCGGTGCTGTGATAGAGCCTCACATCACAACTTCGGACTTGAAAACTAGCAAAACTTTAACGAAATACACCAAAACCCAACTGTGTCGCTGTAGGCCCAGGGGAAGTGTAGGCTTGCAGCACTGGGGAGCATGGCAGGGTGACCCTTGGAGCAGGGCAGCAGCACAGCCCTGCTGGTGCTGGTACTGGACAGGTGCCCAGCTGGTTTCTTGAAGCACTCGGGGAAGAAAGCACTTCAGAATTAACTGCAGGGAAGAGGAGGCGACAAGGAGGCAGGAGAACAGGCAGGACGGTGACATGCAGCTGCCAGCAACTGCACAGCAACTTCAGCCCAGAGGCAACAGTTCTCGACTCTGTTGGTTTGTCTGACGATGAAAGGCACAGCGTCGGTGACACCGGCTTCCTTCCCAGAGCCAAAACTCACCTCACACAGCGCCGGAGGACACCTGGGCACCGCCGTGGATGCTAATCGCTTCCTCAGAACAGGAGAGAACTAGTTTAAATGTTTTCTTCAGGAGTCTGTTCATCTTCTCTGGTCTTTGTGAGCGGATATAGTTAAACAGGAGGGACATGGACCGGTACAGGCACGTTTCTGTGAGATTCCCTCCAGCCCACAGCTGATTGTTTATTTACTTTCCCTAGCGTTAGCACACAGAAGTGCTGTGCCAGAAGCTCACCCACGCAGCTACAGCGTAGTGTCTCTTCCTACCGTATTCATATAAAAACCCGTGTGGTTTGTCATGGATCTTCGGTACAAAACCTCCTTCTCTCAGAACGAGGGGGTCTCGTTCCTAAGTATCTCTGAACACAGAGTGGCAGTTTTGAGTGAGTTCTCACTAGGTCGTAAGGGGGAAGCACTCCAGCAGGAAAATTTTCATGCTCGATTGTCCTTTGGTTTAAAGATACAGCTGCAGCTTTTTTTTTGAAAGAGCTCCAGTGCTGTAGTTTCTATCTAGCTATATCACCCCAGCATGACTCTCTTACAAAGGCAGTAGAGGGGCTATCCCTCACCCCTCCCCCTTTTCCTTCCCCTACACACTGGAGCAGAAGCCAGCCTGTCAGCACTGGAAGCCTGCACTTAGCTGAGGGAAGCTACAGACTACTCTGTTACCTCGCAGCTCCCACCTCCGCGTCCAATTGTCTGTCCCAATTCTCACCCTACATAGAACAGAGACGAAGTAGAGAGGGAATTCAGTCGCTGCCTTGACAGCCTGGTAAGTTTGCTGAAGCAGCCTGTAGGATGTCAACACGCAAACATCAGCGTACCAGTTCGGTGGCAGCGGAGGTGCACGCTGTCAGCACCAAGTGATGGCAAACATGAAGCGGTCGGTGTGTAAGTCATTATTACGCTGCAGACAAGCTCGTTAGGCGTGCAGGCCCGCCAGCAGGACAGTAATGAACACAAATACATTTCCATGTCTTTTTAAGGCAGTGAGTATTAAAGGCTTGCAAACAGAGGAAGATGCTGCGTGCCCTGTAGGATTTCTTTCCCCCACCCCACCATTTTACACACGGATTTGGAAGCGAGCAGCTGTGTCACACAGGCAGTAGCAGAAACTGTAAAGGTCAGGAGTGAGGTGTCTTGTCCAGGTGTTGCCGCGGCCACGTAGACGCAAAGATACACCACGGCGGGATTAGTTACCGCGATACCGATCTTAATATAGTGTCCTTTGTTGCCAGGTGTGCAGCTAGGTTCTCTCGAAAGTCGTGAAGGTAATTGTACTGCTGAAAAAGCACAATCGGATTTGTAATGAGTGCTCGGTACTTCCAGAAGAGGCATTGCCCATCTTAGAAAGCTGTTTCATACCCCCGGATGAAAACTGCACCCTCTAGTCCGTTTATTTGTTCTTGTGCTTACTCCAAGTCCTCTGGAATTTTTCTCCATCAGACACAGATCACACAGATCTTGGCTCGTAAGGGCACACGTAAGCTCAAGATAATGCAAAACACAGTGTTCTGGTTTTGGCTGGGAGAGAGTTAATTTTCCTCCTAGTCGCTGGTACAGGGCTGTGGGTTGGATTTAGGGTGAGAATAATGTTGGTAGGGCAGTGTGAGAAGCTGAAAAGTCCTTGACTAGTGTAAGCGCTACTTTGCAACAAAGAAAACATCAGTGTGTTATCAACATTATTCTCATCCTAAATCCAGAACACAGCCCTGTACCACTGACTAGGAGGAAAATTAACTCTCTCCCAGCCAGAACCGGGACACGCGGTCTTCATAGGTGGGGGTTTCATGTCAGAATTCAAAGCTCCTTTACTTGGGTCACCCAGAGTATTGCTCTCTCCATAACGAGCCCATGGTGCAGAACACAGCCTTTAGCTAGTATGATGGCGTACAAAAGTTTGTAGTAAGGGTTCTTAGGTGAACTCACACATCATGTGGAGTATTAATATGCAAGTGTTCAAAATGAGATAAAAAATGTTGGTCAGCAGAGGCTAAAGGGCAGATCATTCACCCCAAGTGGTTCTGAGGGCTTCTAAGCATAACATCTGTGAGTATCCTTCCCCGCCTCTTCAGCCAGGGATGCAAGCTGCTCCCCACCTGCCTCCTTGGTTTGTGGAAAACTGATTTTCAACAGGTAGTTTAAACAAGATTTGCCTTCCAGAGAGGCTTAGAGCTAACAAAGAGACAGTCTTTAGGCAACTCTTTTTCTCCTCAGAAACTACTATACCATAAAATTTTTAAATGTCAGCTCCTCTTTCCACTACGTAGAACTGTTTTAAGAGCATAACATCTAGGACTTGTATCAACAGAAATATGCACACAGAGTAGCTAAAAATCCCACCAAAAGAAGAAAAAACCGCTATGTTCAGCAGCTGAGGCCTCCCTCCATGTAGGCTTTAACACTAGTGCTGGGGATACTTCTTAAAAGGAGACTGCCAGTGTATCGATGTGATAGCTACGGAAGGTGAACATGGCTAGCTGCGTTAGGAAGGTGGAGCAACACTGAGGCAGAAAAAATTGAGTGGATGTCTAAGCTGTGAGGAGAACGTGAGCAGCAGGAAAAGGGACAATAGTTTAGTGAGTAATGAGCAGCGATAAGGAGAAGGAAGCAACAAGTTACTAATGACGGTGAAGAATGGACAGGGAGAACAGCAGTTGGATTCAGTAGAGGCAGAACAAGGCAGAATCAGCATGAGAGCAGAATGCTAGAAGCTCAAACCCAAGAGAACAGCTGGGGCACCAGCTGTGGAACATTTCAGAAAGCCAGGGGGATCCCTTTGTGAAGTGGAGAGGGAAGTGGAGAGGACTGCGCGAGCTCTCCACACTTGTTTTGACATGTGTGTTACCTGTTGTAGCCTCATTACCTTGATGGTCTGTATCGCCCCCGATCCCCTCAGGTTTCTGAGGCTGTCTATTGCTTGCTGAGGTGCCAGCGCATCCGAAAGCTGAAGCAGTAGACATGCAGCTACTGTAAGGGAAAGGTATATTTGCATGTATGCTACTGGGCACTTCTTGCTGAACACAGAACCACTTTTGCACAGTAATCAGTCTGTTCCATGAAAACCACTCTAGCAAAGCTCAGCTGCATTGTGTCAGGGCCACAGATCTGTTGGATCTTTTGCTGAATACCATTTGTTGGCGCTGGCCCCATCTGCCTGCTGCTCCTGCCCCAGCGTGCAGGCTTTGGAAACAGGCAAAAAGCCTCCCACTTTTCACCCCCCTGAATTTCTAACACCATTCAGGAGGTGAATTCTGAAGTCTTTCCAAGAAAAAAATCCCAGTACACCCAGTTAATTCCCCTTTGTGTCTCCTGACCACATTTGCTTTTTTGGCAATACGACCACCCCTTCCTTCTGGGGCGCACACAATAACGAACGCCCCTGCAAGCATTTGGGGGACGTTGGGCTGAAGAAAGGTGCAGAGGAATAGGTTCATCTCCTTTTCTTGAGGAGGCGTTCAGGGAAGAGGGGAAAGTGCAATCCCATCAGTCAGAGGAGACTAAAATTTGCAGTGAAAACAGAGAAAGAGTCAGTAAGAAAGAACTTTCGATCAGCCTCGCTGACAGACTGACCCTGCCTGACCCTCCATCCCCTCACCTATATACTCAGAGCTATACCATGACATACTTATGTCACTCAGCACAGTTTCTACAGGCAGCTAATGTTACTGCCATTTGACAACACCTTTCCCAAGAAACATGCTCAAAACCATCAACTAGCCTGCTACCTCCCGCAGCAGTTTGCACTGTAACCACAGTTAAGCTTCAAGCAGAATTTGGCTCCTGTGGCCAGTGCTGTCTGATGCGAATGGGTTTGCAAGATGGGTTAGTTAGTCAGGCATCGTGAGGGGGAAGACAACTGCTTACTGAGACATGAGCGTCCAAGGCCACCGTAACAGCTGAAAGAGAAGAAAACATTTGGTTGTAACAAGCTGTAAGACACTGCAACGCCAGAGCCCCCCCAGTACATAAATGTAGACACAATTCTCGCCTTAATATAATCAAGAGGAAGAGTGGTAGAATAAAGAATTTCTGTAGAAATACCGACAAAGCTAGCTCCCATTTATTCTTCAGACCCTCCTTAAGTAGCATCTTTTTACAGAAACTGCAATTTTAAAGTTCCCCATCATTCATGGTAAGAGTCCCAAAGGCACAGGAGGCCAGAAACAGCATGAAGATGGGCAATCTTGATTTTCTTTAAATCCTGCTCCAGAGGAAGGCTTTGATGGTGGTTGTGAGCTAACGACAGCAGCAGGGTTCTGCATTGGCAGGAATCCCAAGGGGTCCATGGATGCCTGTGCAGGGAGCTGTCAGCAGGATCATCCAGGGAACATGAAACTTGGAAAGCTCTTCCCCTCTACTCTGAGCTTAGCTACGAGTGTCTAAAGAAATGACTTTAAACCAGTTTCATGCAATTTAAGAGTGAATTTTGCACTACTGGAGCCCACCAAGTCCCTGATCAACAGCCCTGGGCTGTGTTATCCTCCGACAACAGCTGCTTTAGCTTACAACTCATGTTGTATACCTGATACCCAATTAGGCTAGCAGCAAGGAGTCATATGGTGCCATTCAACACACACTTTGAAGTGCTTGCTGGACAGAGTAAGGGGAAATAGGAGATTCAAATCTTACAAAGGACATGTTAGTTCCAAAAGGGTGCATGAGGAGAAACAAGCAGCTTTTCACAGCTCCAACTAACACTAAAGAATGCAACTGTCATTTGACAGGATTCTGTTTCAGCTGGTCATGCATCTAGAGGGAAGCTGGTGTCTTTTACAGGAACGTGGGGTGAAAGGGAAGCAACCAGAACCTACTGTATGATTGTTTTCCGGTTACTTTCCAGGCAGCTTCTGAGCTCTTCCAGAATTCTGCAGCACTTGTCAATGTCGGGGGCGTCCCCATCAGGAATAGGATAGTGATGCACACAGATGCCATGCTGTTGGTAGGAGTCTAGAAGGTTTGGTACTCGGTATTTTAACAGCTCTCCTCTGGTACAAAGCACAAATATGTCCTGGGTCCCATAGGTCTTTAGTTCTTCTGCCAAGAGATTAAGACACTTGCAAATAAACAAAATCTTATCAAGCTTGAGGATAAACAGATAAGCTACTTGGTACTGATTCTCTTGTTTAATTTTGAGGTTAAGACAATAGTAGTTAGCAATATTGCTTTGAACAGCATTTACTTCTACTGAGTCTCTCCCACATTTGCCTTCAGGTGACCCACGAAAGGAATTTTCTCGGTTCAGAGTGAGGCTTGAGACGAGCCTCACCAGAACGCATGTCAGCGCTCAGAACGGTCTGCTAACGGCTGACAGCTTAAGCATGATTCTGTCCCATCTCCATCTGTGACTGTGTCCAAACACTGTGGGGTTTTGCTATCAGTCTCTGCTCTACTAGTGTTTGCAGATGAATACTAGGCACAAATCTTTACATGATTTCAGCTTTTCTATCCCAATCTCACTTTTCTCTGGGAAAAGGAGATTACAAGTTTGTAATTCTTCTTGGTCCTAGCTGCTTTGAAGATGCCGTCTCCTACACAGAACTTAGCAGAGCTCATAGTAACTGTGAAAGATATGTGAAAGATAGCTCCAGCCTGGAAATACCCTGACTCCTTTTCCAATATTTGGTAGAGAAACCACAGAGAAAGCGGCACTGCACACATGAAGGTGATAGCTAGTACTCATAATGGTGACTGTGCTAAGATATTTGCTGTGTCTCCAAGCCCAGTGTTACCAAAACTCAGCTAGAGATCGCTGTCAGACACAGCCCCAGCAAGTCTTTATAAAGAACTGCTATGTGTTCTAACATCATGGCATGTTAGACAACTATAGCAGCCATTATGGAAGTATGATCATAGAATCATTAAGGTTGGAAAAGACCTCTAGGATCATCAAGTCCAACCCCCAACCCAACACCCCCAGGCCTCCTAAACTATCTCCTCAAGTGCCACATCTACAGATATTTTGAACACCCCCAGGGATGGTGACTCCCCCACCTCTTTGGGCAGCCTCTTCCAATGCCTGACCACTCCTTCAGTGAAGACATTTTTCCTAATATCCATCTAAACCTCCCCTGATGCAGCTTGAGGCTGTTTCCTCTCGTCCTGTCACTGGTGACTTGGGAGCAGAGACCAACCCCCCCTCACTCCAGCCCCTCTCAGGCAGCTGCAGAGAGCGAGAAGGGCTCCCCTCAGCCTCCCCTTCTCCAGGCTAAACCCCCCCAGCCCCCTCAGCCGCCCCCCAGCACACTTGTGCTCCAGACCCTGCCCCAGCCCCGCTGCCCTTCTCTGGACACGGTCCACCATCAGAATAAATATCAGAATAAAACATCACCATCTCTCAAAGTCAAACCATGATTTAGATACCCAGCATCTGGCTCTTTATGCCCAAATTAGATAAACAGCAACTCCAGCAGTCTCCAGGCTAAGACAAGGTAAGCCTCTAGCCCTGCAGTAACTTACACTTTCAGTTTACCTGCACATTGTTCTTGCTTGTTAATGGAAATGAGAGGCACTTATACACTGGCCAGACGACTCACCTATATCTTTTTGAAGATTTCTTCTAACATCCTTAAACCTGCAACCTAAAACAAATTAGGAATGACATTACCACTCCAGGTAAGTGACATTTATGGAATGGCTGCTACAGCTGAAGAATAGAGCACAGACAACCTCCCACCAAAACCAAAGCAGACAGCCAAAATAAACACAGTTCTTTTCACAAATAGATCACTAGTGCAGAAGACAGTTTATACATTATTGTCTGCTTAATACTGTAATGTAATAGGATTAAAAAATAAACTGCCCAAGTTTTTAAGCTCCTATACATTTTCCAGATGAGAAGATTTGGGTATTTTAAATCAGGGTACAGCTTAAAAAAAAATAATCAAAAACACCAAAAACCCCACAAAATACAAAACAAAACCCACCAATAAATAAAAGGGCTGGACAGAGATCACTTAAGAGTTGTCCAGCTGACTGGTAGAAAAGTAAGTTCCCTGTTCTGTAATACTCAGCACAAATCATATTAAAAATCCTCCTTACTGTTCAATCTTCAGCATATCACCACTTCCATTTTTGCCTCAGATCATGCTACCAAGGCATTTCTGCAAGCCTACGGAATATTGCTGCACTGCAATATTCACAGCTATTGTTTGGTTTATGAGATCTAATTGCTCAAAATATTTGCACCGTGTCCTCTCTCTGTCTCCCCTCCTTCAACCAGAACCCCACAGGCACACAATCATTATGCCTGCCCTGACAACACCCAGGACTGTTCATATCCTGAAACACCTTTTGAAAGCATGACAGCAGAGTCCTGAAGACCAAGGGCTGTATCGGCAGGGCTAGCCCTGAAGATTAAAAAGCTACTACATGAACACCTCAGGTAGCTGAAAAATGTAATGACCTTTTTGGCATATATGTTAACTGGTGTTCAAGTGTTAGTGGGATTTTCATCAGCACTGGCCATCACACACTTCAAGGTACCTTAATTTCAAACACTATTCAACACTTTTTTTCTAGTTCTTTATTGTGGTGTTAGTCCCAAGCTTGTATTTCTCCGAGTTGTAAATGAAAGTTGAGTAACTGCTTTAAATGAAGTAGGGGAAGTGCACATTGTCACCACCAGCAGTTCTATCTCTTTTGTGACAACGGGGGATTCACTGTGGCTGCAGTTTTGGTAATTACAAATACAGTGAAAGCTTATATGTTTATTTTTATATGGTAGTGCAACCTAGACGATAAAGGAGAGCGGTACAGGACTGTCAGCACAGCGAGTGAGTATAATTTGAGCCCAGTATATCTTTCAAAGGGATTATTTATCAAAGCATCCTTGTTTCACTTATGTTGTTGCTTGTTATAAATAGTGAGCCTGGGTTAAAAGCCAGCTATCTTAAATGATGGTGGAGGATGGCCACTATTCTCTTACCACTCTGCCACACGATCCTGCATTAAGACATTCTCTCGATCAGCCTTGGTATTTCTCAAACAATTATTCCAGTGGTAGGTTACAAAACAAGTCACCCCACCAAGTAAATGGAACACGGAATTTTGGGGTACAATATATTACCTCTCTTCAGCTTCAAACATGACTGCAAATTTCAGTGAATGTTTCTTACCTGGAAGGGAACATAATCCGAGGAACTCAGAAGAGTAGGCAGGCGACAAAGACAACCTATCAGAAAATAAAAAATAAATTAAAAAAAATCAGATCAGAACATTTTGATTATTTGAATAGAGATAACTTACTGCAAGACATTCATTTTCCCTGGGATCATGACAAGAGCTACCTACCTAGAATTTAAGAGTAAAATGGAAGTATTCTGGTGTTATTTCCACAACATTAGGCAAGGGAGTCACACGCTTGGCAGTGAACATCACATACCCCTGCCCAAGAGGTGGAAAGTGTTGACAAATCCCCACGATATTTGCCAGACAAAAATCTACCAAGGCGCTCGGGGTGGCACGACCGACCGCGACTGGAAACCGCCTCCACACCCGCACCTGGCCCCACACCCGCTGACAGCTCGCCAGCGCCAGCTTAATCCCTTTGCAGAGGCACCTGAAATCCCTTTTCAGGGTTAGGCTCACCGCAGCCTCAGCCCTCGCTCTGGCAGCTCACCAGAGCCCGGCTCCGGCTTCCTTCAGGAAAAACCCTCCCGATTTGCCAGAGCGGGATTTAATGCAAACGCCCGGGTAGTTTCTGAGGGAAAAGACACAGCCCCCGCCCCGGGGCGCGTCTCACCAGGAGATCGGGAGCGGCCTCGGGTCCTCCTCGGCGGCCTCGTCCTCAGAGGAGTCAAAGTCGCCCGTCTGGGTCGCGCAGGGCTGCGACGGGAGAGAATGAGGAACTCACTGGGGGCCGGCGTCCGCCCTGCCCCGCGGCTGAGCCGGCGTGGACGCCGCCCCGGGGGTCCCGGCCCCGATCCCAGCCCCAGCCCCGGCCCCGGCCCTCACCGGCTTCACCATGGCGCTGCTCCCCGGCCGCCGCCGGTTTGAACTGTCCCCGCCCTTCGCCCAATGGGAAGCTGCCGCGCTCCGGAGGCGTGGAAAGCATCCAAAGGGCTTCATGAGAGGAGCATTCTGATTGGCGGATAACGAAGGAGAGGCGGGCTTTTTAAAAAATGAAAAGCCAGCGGCGGCGCTCTTTGCGCTGATTGGCTGAGGCGGCGTGGCGGGAAGGGGTTACGTCTCGCGCCGCAGGCGGCTCCGTCTTCCCCTAGTTCCTTTGTAAAGCGGGCGTCGCGTTTCTGACTGAAAAAGGGGTGGAATTAGGCTTTTTCTGGTCTATAGCGAATTGTTTCCAAATCGGCCAAGTCTTTATCATCTGGGATGCTGTTCCTGGGATAAATGTGGTGCTGGAAAGCACCCGGTAAGCGTGGAGTGCTTTCCCAGGCTCCTGCAGTGCCAGCCTTTTATTTCCATTTGTCTCTGGTGGTCTTAGATCTGCTGTGGTTTGCTTAGTGCAGGTGGGGTGGGAGGGAAAAGCTGAAGGGAAGGCCCCTTCCTGAAAAGTGGGCCTGTGGGTTCCAGAATCTACATCCCCGCAGGCTGTGGCTACAACATGGAGACAGATGTGAGCCTTCGCTTGTGGCGTGAGAGAGAGGTGTGCTTGAGTTTGCTGGGTTGGAGTGCAGTATGGTGTCCCTTCTTGGTATTAGTGTGGTTTTTGTGTCTGTCTGTGGCCTTTGTGGGTGCAGGGGAGTCTTCAAGGGGTTCCCAGGTGCCCTGCAGAGATTTTGGGTAGTCAATTCTGGATGCAGAGAAAACAGGACTTTCTAAAAGCAGAAAATGATCAATGCTTGCTTTTTTTTAAACCATGAATGTAATGTCAAATATTCTGGCAGCAGTAGTACATCTAGCTCTTGGGACTGTTCGGGCCTTGCAGATGTGCCCTTAGCTCTGCTGCTTAGGTAGCTGACCGACAGCTGTGCAGAAGGAAAGCTGAAGGTAGCTGTAGTGTATGATCTTGTGGGATCTCACGGAAAATTCAGACTTAAAGCAATTAGATTTGTCCGCGTGTTGCTCTTGTCATGGCCCTCTTATCTAATGTTCCATGCAAATAGGTTTTAGGGATATTGCAGTGAGTTTTTATTGTAGTCTAACTAGCACAAAAGATGGCTTGTGGGGGGGAAGATTCCGGCTGTCTGACTTTTAAAAGCCAGCCTGCTGCCTATGGTTAGGGCATTTTAGTAGACCTCTTTTTGCAGTGTTTCTGGTTTCCTGTGCCAGTAACTCTGGCAATTAATTAGTAGGGAAAAATACATAAATTTTTACTGAGGAATTTTGTTTTTCAGGATGGTATTAAGGCTTTTCTGCAGTCTGTGCTTAGACACGTGCAGAACTATGTTGTGAAGGGGCCAGGCACGAACAGTGATTTTTGGCATCATTCTAGAGGATAATATATGGATGTGGAGACTTCTAGAGATCATGTTTTCGGTCAGAAGTATGATTGTGTACAAATTCCTTAAGTGGTTTGAGTTTGGTGGCATTCCCAGTAGGGCCAGTGCAAGATCTCCAGGTGTGAAGGTTTTAGATTTCAGTTCTACATTAGTAACATTAGTTCCACAGCTGGAGGTTTTAATGAAACCTGCCTGAGAAGGGTTGTAGAAGCCCATTGCTTGGTATTGCAGGACTCAGGGTAGGTTCAGGGAATGAAGAAACAGATGATGAGAGGATCAAAGAGAAGACCAGTTTATTAAAACCCAGAATATGAGAGCAGATGTACAAAAATTACATTGTTGAGCATAATGGAGAATTAAAACAATGCAGATGTTGCTGGCTAAGATGAGAAATGGGATAAGAATTGAGGCAACATGAGAAGAGCCAGCCACTGTAGCTGCAAACGTCATTTTAATAAACCTTACAGCCACTGCGTGAAGGAACAGGTAAGTTGTTTCTTCTGTTCAGTGTCTTTTTCAGCTCTGGTCCCCTTAGAGATTATGTGCAACACTTGTACTCTTTGGTATAGATTGTGAAATTTGTGTATTTTTTTCCCCATGATAGATTTTGCCTATTCACATGAAAGGTATTGCAGACTTCAAAGCTGAGGATTATATCTTTATGGAAGCATCGACATGAGACTGATAAATAAAAAAATAGCAATGACAATAACAGTCCTCGTTGTTCAAAGGAATTCTCTGGAGTTTGTGTGTCTTCATGTGGTAGAAATCAGTGTGGTATTGCATGGAATCTAAAACGCAAATAACAGCTGGCAATGCCAAGGAGTCTGTAAAATATGAGGCTAGAGCTTAGGGTCTGTTGTGGCAGAAATAAAGAGGTCTAGTATGCAAGTGTGAAATCTGAGGTGTAGGAAAAAGGCTGGGGTGGGGGAAACTCCAAACCTGAGAAGGTCCTGTGACATTCCTTATTACCCTGGGCATCTTGCAGCATTAAATGACAAATATGACATTTATTAGCTGACTACCTGTTAGGGTCGACTGTTGGTTTTTTTTTTTTAAATTGAGCTGCTGCCCAGCATGTCAAATTGTAATGTGCTAGAGCATGTAGATCAGCTTGGTTGTGATGTATTTTGTAGGAAAGAGTAACAGAAGTTGCTCTGCAAGAAAGTGTCCTTTTGGCATATAAAAAGGAATGTATCGATGTCAAGGCTTTACCTTCTGGATATTTTTGTCAGTTTATAGATTGGAGACCTGTCCAGCGTGAAGAAAAATAGCTGCAGGCATGGGCTGAAATAGAGTTTGGAAGATGTATTTCATTAGTGAGAGAGGGTGATGAAGAAGGTATGATTTAACCAGAATTTTAATTGGGCTTTTAGATAAGTGATTGGGCCAGGAGTGGCTGTCTACAAATACCTGATGGGAGGGTGTAGAAAAGATGGAACCAGACTCTTAGACCTGTGTAGCAGAAAGGGAGGAGACAATGGACAAAAGTTGGAGCATGGGAAGTCTCTACTCAATATAGAAGGATGTCTAGGATATATAGTATTGTAGTGTGTATATATATAGTGTCTAGGTTTAGAGTATTAAGAAAATAATTGCTTACTGTGAGCATTGACAGCAACAATCAATACGAATTTGAGTGGTAATTTTGTGCTTCCATGGTGGATGCTTGGGGTTATGGTGTTTTGGTTGGCTTTTTTCTGAGAGAGATAATAATGCTTATGTTATATGACATAACACACTTATACCCCTAATGCAGTAATAAATACCCTCCCAGAGATATTAAAAATAATTTACAGTCAGGAGGGTCACACAGCAAGGTTTTCCAAGGAGCCCTTTGTCCCAGGCTTTAAATACATGTGTGTGGAATGGGTTTGTGGTCTGGCAGCAAAATCTGTATACAAAATTTGTAATGTAAGAAAATGATGTATGAAAATCCAAGGCAGGACTGGTGGGTTAGCTAAGAATTTTCTCATGGACCCAGTAGTGACTCTTGTGAAAGCAATTCTGTTCAAACATATCTGGGTTTCAGGGCATTTTTATTTCTCATTTCTCAGCAGTCAAGCTCCTGAGAGCCAGCTGGCTTTCAAAAGTTGCTCTGGTCATACCTGGCTCTCATGTCTGTGTGCACCAAATCAGAGACAACGTGAAGATCTTTATACCTGAGTTTGTAGCTTGTCATGCTGATAAAGCGTTAAAATGGTGATTGCCAGACAAAGACAGTTAAGCCTAACCTGGTTTTGAAGCCCTTGGGTCAGGGGAAGAGCCCTCGTCCCTGGGGACAGTGGAGTGGTTCATATATGCTATTTTGTATCTTCTGTTCTGCACTTGGTTTTCCTGGATGCAATAAATAATTGATTTACTTCAGGTAAAAGCCTGGGAGTGAACTATTGTGTAGGCAGTGGAGCCAGCCAGTGCCGGTGTGAAACATGGAGTGCACTAACTTAGTGGTATATAGTCTTAACACCTGTCTTGTTCAAAGATAAACCTTTGACAAACAAGCAATGTTCTTTTCCTGCAAGGAGCCAAAATGAGATCTGAAATGTCCAAACCATCAAAATAATGTTAAGATCATTGGTATCTGAACATTCCAAGCACAGATGTGTAAGGCCAAAGGCTTGTTAGTCACCTCTCGTGTCATATCTCAGTTTCTGGAAGTTGCATTTTAGTAATTAATTAATCTATGTAGTGTTCCAAGAGATGCCCTGTAACATCTTTGGGAGCACTCCACTGGTGATGTCACCAGAAGATCCCTCTGGGCATCCTTTCAATTTTTCAGATTGTTGGTTTTGGAGGGGAAAAATAAGTGGAACAGAGGTTCAGAATTTTTAAGTGTCTTCTTTTTTCCCCACCTTGACCTTAAATTGTAAGTTTATAGAAACCTGAGCCACTGCATTATAAGCTTTACATCGCACCTCATGATGAGGATGTGAATGGAAAGTTCTTTTTATGTGAGAAAAAATTGTATAATGTTGGGGAAACAGTTCCAACTTGAGACAGGAAAGAAAATTTTAGAATTGCAAGCTCAATCTTGGGAGATTCTATATATTTTCCACATCATTACTCAGTTCTTTAGATATGCTTGAGTTTGTTTTTTTAGAGTTTTAGAATAAAACTGTGCCAATAAGACACAGGCAGAAATATTTATGAATGGTGATTGTCTGCTCCAAGCCAAAGTGGTTGAA
The DNA here is from genome assembly GCF_963921805.1 of Phalacrocorax carbo. Lineage (NCBI taxonomy): Eukaryota > Metazoa > Chordata > Aves > Suliformes > Phalacrocoracidae > Phalacrocorax > Phalacrocorax carbo. The sequence continues at coordinate 34,975,701 of NC_087521.1, forward strand.
AGCAGATTCTTTGCAAGGTATGTAATTTCAAAATAACAAGCAACTACCCTTCTACTACAAATTTTTTGAGGGAACTTGTTTTTTCTTCATGTGCATGTGGTTCTTCATTGTTTTCCATCACAACCCAGATACATTTGTGGCAGGCTGGAAACATAAAGCTCATGGATTGGCTGCCTTTTCTGTCAATACAGCTTCAAAAGCGTAATTTCTCTGTAGCTCTGAAAAAAACCACCCTGCCTGTTGAGAACAGCTGTTGGCTTGTGGGGGCAGGACAGGGGGACGGGACGGGACATGACACGAAACTCACTGGTGGATATTGTGCTATAGGCTGCTGCTGCTGCCGTGGAACTGGATTTATGGATTGTTTTGCCAGGATAGTACCATGGAGTTAAGAGTTGAAAGAAAGACAGAGGGGCTTAAGCTCTGTCTAGCCCTATAAATCCTACTTGTCTGTTGAATTAAAACCAGAACTGAGATTTGGCTATAAAGCTGGTCATGAAAAACACTGTTATAGAGTAACTGCTGAGGGCACAGGTAAATAAAATAGTGTTCTGTGCAGTTTTATAATTGTTACTGGCAACTGTTAGTGGAGATGAACTTCCACACTTTTAGGCAGGGTGCAGCCCTGCCTTTATTGAGACTAATGACATAAGTGTCACTAGGATCAGGATGTTTTGACTTGCAGTCTTCAACAAATCACTGTTTATTCTGGACTGAAATGTGAAGCCTTTTATAGCTACAAAGTTCTAGTGCTGTTTGGAGCTGAGAATCATGCCATCGTGCAGTTGGCATGAGATGGTGCGTGTTTCTTGTCTGCCCTTCTTTTATCACCGTTCTCTCATTTATATATATATTTGTTTCTATTTGTGGTAAATACACAAAAGTTATACCTAATGTGGTAAAGAAAGTCTCTGTAATGGTACTTTTCATTTTGTTTCCACAACTTGTTCTTTCTATGGTGGCCTGTTCATGACCTTGAAGAGTCCTATTTTAATGGAAATTTTTATTTAAAAGCAATATTTTCCTTACTGCATGATTTGTTTTGTATTTCAGACTGAAATTGCCTGTTAAAAATTTATTTTTTATTCCATTTAGCTAAGTTTTTTAGCACAGTGTGGTTTGATTATGACTTGACTGTATGAGCCCTTCCACAATACAAATAATAATCACAGTTAATGTCAGCAATAGAGCAGAGGAGTCTGCAACAACTGTCACTGCTCTGAAGCAGGTCATTTGTGGATATCTGTATTGCACTGTGTATGCAGCAGCGTATTCGTGCATGCAGTTACTTGATTTCCAAGGGATAAAGTCATATTTCCAACAAATAAGATGTTGCCTGTGGAGGTGAGTGTCAAAAGTTGGTCATTGGCTTGACAAATGGTATGAGTATTTTTTTTCATTCCAAGTTATATGTGGCCGGGTAGATCTTACTCTTTTCATCGTGGGACCTTCTTGTCCTTTAGTACCATTCCAATGTCCCTTAATGCCTAATAATTATTGTAGAACTTTTGGAGGGTGGAGATCCTGTTTGCAAGCAAAATGATTTGAGTTATTAATTTTTTGCTGTATTTGTGGTTTTCGATGAACGTGAAGTTCCAAAGCAATGACCAGAACAGAATAGGGCAGTGACAGCAGGAAATGAAGGAAGTGTGAAAGAGCGAAAAGAGCTTTGAAGGCCAAGTCTTCAACTGATAAGGTTGCCATGCTTGGTGGCTATCCTGGTTTACACTAGCTGGAGGTCACGCTTCTGTTTTCTTTTATCAGCTTTGTAGATAATTCTTTCCTATTTAACACTGATCGAGCTAATATAAAATTGGCCTTTTAAAATGCATACTTCCTTTATGGTAACAAAGATGAAATGGAAAATAACATATATAGATGAATTTGTGCTTTTTAATTGCAGTTACTAAATTGCTCATAAGACAGCTACAGTGAAGCTAGGGCTTCTGTGTGTTTCTGGCTTGCTCTTCCAGACATTGTCTGTTCAATGATATTAAATATTTGGTCTATGACAGCACAGGCTTTTGCAGTAGAGATGATATAAAGTCCCAAACAGACAGCTGAATTATTACTTCAGTCATTATGAAAACAGCAGGAGGTGAAGTTTTGAGTGAGTGCCTGTGAAATAATTTCATGAACCGTAATGAAGGTAAAGGAACCAAACCAAATATTTAATAAATGGGCATATGTTTAAATTATGTTTAAAGCTCAATAGTCCAGGAAAGTTTTTGAAGGTTCTGGCATAATGAATTTTTTTACATGCTAGTCAATGGAAATGTTATCAAAGCACAGGACTGAATAAATGTATGTTTTCTTTCTCAACTTCTGTTTATTTCAGAGAGTTGTAATGAAAATTAGCTACAGCCTCATCAGTGGGGTGACTTAAGAGATACTTAAACATAAGTATGATTTATAAGTGTGAACATTCATAAGTTAAACATTCATAAGTGTGATTCTGTGATTTTTCAGTCCAAGGAAGTATTCTAAACCATCAAAATGCAACTTGGAGTGGAAAAGTACAATACTAATAATAGTTACTTCCTGCAAAGTGTAAAATCTGATTTCAAGGGACCCTCTCTGGGATGGCAGAGGAGTGAGGGGGGATGTGGTTGAAGTCAGTGCCAGGGATTTGTACCTGTACCTTCAGTGACTAAAATCTATCACTGTCTCTTGCTGTTTGTGTCTGTGGATATGCGCGGTGACCATAAGAAACGGGGTTAAAGCATTGGATGCAAAGTCAGAGGATTCTTTCTTTTCCTAGCTCTGTATTCGTTCATCTAAGCCTGTTCCCTTAAACTGTGTGTTGCAAAGAAGGGTTTTCCCTGAGAATGTTAGTGGATAGAAGTTACTGGAGTGGGTCCAAAAATAAAAATGCAATGTTTTGAAAAATAAAGTAGAAAGGAATTTTATATGGAAGCATCTGTTTTTTCCATTCACTCATCTTAAGTAGTTAGTGGGGAAAAAAAAATAGAAGTGTTCCCCAAATGGTTGGGGAAATTTTTTCAGTTAATTAAAACTTGGATTTTGATCAAAAAGAAGCTACGTTGCCCAGCTGGCCTAGTAAGATGTATCAGATGTAGGAAGTCCTTTTTGGCTCCTAAGTCTTACACTTATATGGGAATCTAGGAGCAATAGGGTTATCAAATTATCTTACTAAATCACCTGTACAACACAAGTTAATAAAGTTCATTGAGCCATGTCCATAGTGTTGTCAAAGACTGAACAGACAAAAGGATGGCAGCGATCAGGAGCTGAAGCTGGGTGGTGGTGACAGAGAGATCAAAGTGCCATACATGCCAAAAGCTTGTGCAATGGAAGGAAAATGACTGGATGAATTATACCTACACACTGCCAGCAGGTATGTAATTTATTTTGCTGGGTGTCTACTCATTTCACTGGCTCAAAATGTGGTGATCATAATATCCGTAAGCAAAATGCATCAGCTGAGCACTTAGTGCAGACTGTCTGAAGTTCCATCTCCAGCTGTGTCCAATGCTTTACGAAAGCATCGATATTAGCTCAATAGAAAACTTCTGGGGAGTTAGGTTTTGCAGTCTTCTAGTTACTTTTTAATCCCAAATCCTGCACACAGTAATTTGTGATTCACTTGGAATCTATTTAGTCCTTCCCTTCGGCATGAAGTTGGGTTTCAGTGCAACTCAAATTTTTTTAAGTAGGTTTAGGTTTGATCAGCAGTTAGATAGAAAAGACTGTAGGAAAAGTCAGCAAAATATAGCTGGAAGTGTCATCTTCCAGGGCTCATGGTGCAGGCTTCACAGAGTCTGTGATAGTGAGGAAACATTTGAAAACAACAAAATTAAAATTATATATTGCTTAAGCAGTAGAGCGGAGAACACCATTGGAAGGTAATAAACATCCATCGAAGATGCAGTCATATTTAGATTAAGGGAATAAAAAACCCGAGTTAAATGTAAGGTGATAGTAATGCAGCTAAAATGATTTTGAAGAGAAAACTCCCTGGAGATACAAAACTACTAATATGGTTTTTCCAGTCATATTGGAAGCAGAACTTGCCAGGGAATTTTTATGGCCTATTGACAGTGGAGTAAGAGGGATCCTTAATGAAGACAAGGTTGAAGCTGATTGAAATAATTCATTCAGTCTTCAATGTTCTTTGCAGAGTAGCTTAGGGATCTTCCAAGTCTAGAGTCTTTCTTTATTCAAGATGTCTCTGAGGAACTGCCTCAAATTATAGTCAGTAGGAGAATTTAACAACAACAAAAAAACACAAAACAACCAACTCAATGAAAATGAAGAATAAATGGCTAGAAGCAGAAGGTTTTCATTCAAGAATTTCAAAGGCATCTAATAATGAGTTTGCCAGATTACTCTGGTATGCTGCTACTTTCTCTCTTGAAATGGAATTGAGATCACTGACTGGGATGACAGGTGACAAACACTAAGCTTGCTTTTAGAAGAGTACTAACTCTTCTGGTACTGGTACTAAGGATCCAAGAGACTTATGTGGGCCTGACTGCCACATTAAATTGGTTGAAGCTTTAATAAAAATAGAAGTAATAGGCACTTGGGTAAGTAAGCTGTAATGGCAAAGAGTAAACATTGCTTTTATAGAGGGAAATCAGGCCTCAAAGATCTATTAATTTTTTTAAGTAATCAAGAAATTGCAGTTCTGTTGGTTACTAGAATGATTTTGACCTAGTCCTGTTACTGGCTTGTGAAGGAGGGAACAACTCCTAGGCTGTGAAGCCACTAAGGTTTGCAGAGCATCTCTGGGCCAGGCGCTGCATATATCGGTTATGTGAAAACTTCATACAGGTAAGGATGATCCTCCCTAGTTCTGCTCCCTCCTAAGCAGTAGAGGGCGACCTTGTCTTAAAAATTTAGACTTTACACCTATCGATGCCTTGCCTTTACAAATCGTTGCCGAAAGAATGAAGGGTTTTATCTCTAGAAACATATAGGATCCGATGTCTGTATTATTCTCTGTAAATGTTATCTTTGTCAAAGATACTTGCAGTAACTATCAGGTTTTACACCGCACAACAACATTTCTCTATATTAAGTGAGAATTGCTGAAGTAAAACCATTATAATACTAATGGAGCAAATAATAGAATCCACTGTGCAAGATGACTGTAAAAATCTGCTGTAATTGAGTGATACCCGATAAGTATTCAGAGATTAACATTTTTTTACTTAAGATAAAAAATATATTGAAACATTTTGATTCATAAAATGTAGATAAAACTGATAATTATTTGATTTAGTATGCTACATGAAAATCAGCGAGGCGCCATTTAAATGGCTTTGGTAAACATTTCTGTACGGAAGGTGTCTGCCCTTTAGCTGTATATGCGGAGATGGCCAACCATGAACCGAGGTGCTAAGCCAGCTTCTGGTGTTCTGGTGGTGAGTTCTGTTTAAACAGGCTGTTCTTGCATGTATGGACAGTCTGAATGAGTAAGAGCTAAAAGATTAATGCTTAAGTTACTCAGATTAAAAAAAAAAAGCATTAGGCATGTGACTGGGTAGAGAGTTGTTCTTCAGAGTATTTTTTTTGTGCTGGAATTTTAAAACTGTTTTTAGTGTGTTTATTTTTATTTTGTACAATGTTTTGTATTCCTAACATGTCACCTGAAGACTAGTGTGCTAAAGCATTTGGCTGCTAGGAAGGAGAATGACTGAACTATTGTAGATGGCCTGTCTTGATAAACTTTTTTGTCAATTACTCTGTTGCAAATGCCCTTAGTCTTCCAACTGGGTTTTCCTCTCACAGCCCTGTGACAGTTCCTTGTGGGTCCAGGACTGAACAATCCTGGGCAGTAAAGAGACTGAGATAATGACAGTCCATGGTGACAGCAGGGCTGGCAGAGCCAGCCTGGGGGAAGACACACACATACTTGCCAATAGAAATACCTCTACCCGTTGGGAATTGTAGCTTGGGAATCAAAGCTGACCTCATAGACAAGAATGATGGAGAACAAGCTTTTGATTTATGACTAGATGAAGCTCAAAGTCTGCCCTTCTGATCCTTCTTTACAACACACCTTTTGTATTTTATATGAGCTCTTTCACTTTATTCTCAGAACGTTATCTCTTGGGGTATCATTTTTAAGTCTTTCAGTGCCGTAATAGTTCACTCATCTCCTTCATTGCCGTTGTTTTTTTTAAATGAAGCTAAAATCCCTTTTTAGTATCACAAACAAGCTGTCATTTATATCTAACATGACTGATCAGCTGCTTTGCTTTTTAGTTTTCCTTTTTCCTGGGTTATCCTGAAAGCTAAAACCATATTTGCTTTCTAGACCACAGACTCATCTAGGAAATCCCATTTGCATTTGCTGGTGCCTGGGTTGCCTCAAGTACTTATTTGCACTTGAATATGAAAAAATTGCATTTTTAATATTGACATTTATGGGCCAAAGCCTTAGGAGGATGTTGACCTCTGAGTTCAATGAAGTTATGCTGTGTTTCACCACCAATCTCTAATTAAGGTACCCATTATAATGATTGGAACATTATGCCCCTCTGCTAGGAAGTCTGCTCTCTGCTACGTGGTCACTTTGTCTGATAGGTCTTAAGCAGAATTGTGAACCCTCTAAAAGTGTTAATAGAAGATTATGGGTCTAAATCTTCTTGGCTTCTTCTTGTCCTAGTTAGTGTTCATATTTTCCTAGTTTTTGCTGTGTCCTCTGTGACAAGCCATAGAACGGGGATAAAAAGCATTTACGGTGGTGTCACTTATAAATGGGAAGGACTATGACATTGTAAGACGAAGCACAGCCTTCTGAAAAGGAATGTTTCTGCGCATCAGCTCGGTCGTATCTGTATTTAGGGTGTTTGTGTTTCCATATATCTGTCAGTCTGTCTGTCATCTGCCTGCCTGTCTTCCTGACTTATATGACTGTTGATAAATATGCTCCATTGGTGATTAAAAGGAAGTGACCTCATAAGTTTGTCTTTTCAGCCACAAAGGTTTGGTTGTAACGTGACATTCCATCCTATTACTCTGGTTTACACCAAATTCAACAACTTGTGGCCTGCAGATACTCAGTATAAAGAGCAGAAAGAGACTGACCTTGACAACCTCATTTCTCATTCCTTTCTTGTTATAGGTAATATAGCTGAAAATGTGGTTTTAATTATAGTACTAATGAAAACTGAAAATCCAGACAGACACTTGACAAACTCTGGTACGCTTTATATTACATTTGTGCTAACTACAAAGTATCCAGCTGGGTGTAACATTATATCTCTTTTCCTTGAGCATCCGCCTGACTTAAGCTGTATAATTAATGTGTACTTTGGCTGGAGGTCAGCTTACAGTTGGTTTTTTAGAATTTTTACATTTTTTAAGATGTTGTAATGAAACGAATATGTTTATTACCTCTGTGCCTGCGTTCCCCAGGGGGATTTAATACCTGTGGAGGAGCACTGTCTGGGAGAACTTGAATAAAATGCTTCTGCCAGCTGAGTCTGAGGCATCAGAAGTCTGTTTTGAAAAGTAGGTGTAAGAAACAGAATCAAAGAATGTAAAGTCCACAGATGTGTTTAACTTTGATTCACCTCCTTTGTATGGTTTGTTGATTTTAAGTTATGACACCGATACGCAATTGCCCAAAGTAGAATTTGTGAAGGGATTTCTTTTCTTTTTTTTTTTTTTCCTTTGGAAAGGATTTTGTTTTCAGAACTCACCAACGAGAAACTGATGTTCTCAACTAGAGCCAAAAGCACTAAAAGCAGGTTCCCTGCCAAGGCCTGCCAGTGCACCTTCATCCTGACCTGTCTTAACTCTGCTATTCCAGTTGGGCATCCGGCTGCACTAGCACGTGTATGCGATCGTGTTAAATTAAATACTGGTCTTCATGATATGGACAAACGCTCTCTTGAGACCAGACTGAAATTAGCTTTGAAGCAATTTTATTGTGAGGTAAGGCAAAGTTGAAACAGGGTTGCGAATGATAAAAATCCAAAGACTTGCATTACACTGCTGTTTTCGAGGACCTGTTGCAGATTCTGAAAGTTTTCTTGAAGAAAATATTAGTGTGATTCTTATGCCAAACTTGCAAAAGACATCTCTGACATGAAAGGAAATGGCTGCAGTACAACCACCTTCACTCGAGGTGTTACCCTTAGAAATGAATGCATAATGATTTTCAAATGACCTTTTCTGGCATGTTCCTATGGCTGCTAATGTGGTTTGATGCTCTGTACGAGTGCACAAAGAGCCTATCTATGCAGCCCATCTGCAGCTGTGCTTTAAACTTGTTTGCTGATATAGGTGATTCTGAGGAAAGCCTTGGATTGTTTCTGCTTTCTCTTTTTGTGATCACAAAGCCAAACATGGATGTGAAAAAACCCCATTTCTTCTGAAAAATTATTCATTAGCAGCTGTGCTAATGTTTAACTAATTTTTGGAAGACAAACTGGAGTCCAACTGATCAAAAGGTCTCACCGAAATGGTATAGCTAACAGGTGATTGTTTTTAAAAATTGCCTTTCTAAAAACGGTTGGCAGGTAGAGTTCCTTAAAAGCTGTACCTTATCCTGGGAGATATTTTGGACAATATGTTGTTGAAGTGATACATTTCCTTTGTTTAAATGAGGATATAGATTTTGGAAATAGCAACCTTCTTATGCATTTGTGTTCCAGAAACATTGAAAAGCCTTGCCTGAATTCAAGCTCTGTAAGACCAAATGCTGTACTGACATGTGCAGTAAGAAACAGCTTTTGTTCCAAGGGCCCGCAATCTAAAGAGACACCGTAGGCAAATTCTAGCCCCTGTTTCTCCCACAACTGCTTAACTGGTTTTCACAGTGTCTCAGGAGTCCCCATTTGGCATGAGGGAGATGCACCAGCATCAATTAAAGGCATTTCTCATCTCAAAGAGGAAATAACACCTAGTCTCCAGTTAGTAAACAGCTCAAAAAAATGAATTAAACCAGATGTTGCTGAGCTCTTGGTATTGACACACATGGTAGTACAGCCTTTAAAGTGTCCCTCCTGTGGCCCCTCTAGTTATATTAAGATCTTATTTCCATCCTATAAACATTTAGGAGAATGATTAAGCAACAGTACCCCATTCATATCCCATGTTATGTAGAGAAAGGTTCATGGTTGCATTGTTTCTTGAGTAAAAGTGTGCTGGGTGGGTAATGTAATATCACTTGTTTGTTATTAACTGTTACTAAGCAGACAGGACAGAAGTACCTAAAAGTGTTTAATGTTTAATATTTGTGCATTATTATTCTTTGGCTTGTTTTCTTCTAGTTCTCCTTCACCTTGGCCATTCTACTGAATAGTCCCATTAACCTCAGTGTAACTACTATAGCTGTTATATTTGTTCTGATTTTATTTCCATCTGCTATTTTCAGTTCATGATTTGGAATGAAGAGATTGATGCTGAGGCACTAATTCTCCATTTGGCATCAAATATCAAGCACAGGCATGAGAATAAAGTTGTAGAACCGCGTGGTATTTGCTGGACAATATAGCACAAATTAACTGGGAATTCCATTCAGAATAAAAAAATGGGTGTGTCTTTCCAAAAAACCTCCTTTACAACTAACTGAAAGATTGTTTGGTGTGAGTGTGGGATTTTTACTCTTCTTGAGGGAAGGCAGAGGCAGAGAGATGGGTTATACCCCTGTGACTGAGGGCAGTGGGGTCTAATAAGGAGTTACAGTTCAAGGCTTGATCCACCTGTGTTGTGGACTGGGGCGAGGTGCTGCCCTGTGGCCACGCCTTTGCTGTGTAACCCAAAGAATAGGCTATATTGGGTCAGTTACCTCTGTTAGGTAATACTAACAAAGGAGGGAGGTGCTGCTTCCTTAGCCTTTCCCCCAAGAAGTCAGTGCTTCTAAATGATAAATTGTCAGCAGCGGGGGTGTTAGATGGTCCTGGTGTGGAAAGGAGCCATGTCTTTTATTAGTAAGAACAGCAAACCTATGGAACTACTTCCATCAATTCCCGTAGGTGCGATGGATTCTCTAAATCAAGGCTGATCTTGGTGTTGTATACTGCTGTGCAAACATAAGCTGATGGGCTTCAGTACTAGAATTGTGGGCGACTCAAGAGCTGCAAGTAGTAGAAAAACCATTTCTCTGTTTGGGTTTCCTGCGCTGAGTCTGGGGGACTCTAAGCTATACCTGTGCATCTTTGTGTTTTGCCTCCCTTAGTGACAGGCCATGAGATGCTGCTAGTTAACTCTGAGATGTCTTTTCCACTTTTTTTTCTTTTTGACAACAGAGGTACGGGGTTCCTGCTGAAGTTCTTAGAGATGGAAAGTTTGCTCCAGTGAAATGCGTAAGTGTTCTGCATTTGGCCTCCTGTATATCAGCATCACAAGATAAAGCTGTCCTGGGAACATGCAAAAAAAGTGTTAAACTTTCTGATTTGCCCGCTCGTACATAACTGTATCACAGTATTGCGCTTGTCATGCTGTGTGTGTTTTGGATTAACTGTATTTATGAAAGCTACAAATAGAAAAAGGAGGGTCAGCATGACAGTGTCTTGCACTGTACCTTTCATTTTAAGTGTTGGTTTGTTGAATTTGACAAGGTGTTCGTGCCTTTGAGATTGTGCAGCAAATGGAATTTACTGGGGTAGATTGTTCAGATGGAGCAGTGTTTTTTTATCATATAACATTTCAGAGGAATGGCTGGAGGAAAGTTGACAGTTTTCTTTGGGAACACTATTGGGCAACAGTTAGATCTGTCCAGAGTGAAAACAAAAATCTACATGCCTTCCTTTGCTGCCATAGTTCTCTAGGAAATGATATGGATGTTCCTGAATGTTTTGTATTTAGATCTCTGATTTACTGGAGCTTGCAGAGCTGTGGAAGTAGATTATTTATTTTTTTTTTAAAAGTGTGGCTGCTGTTTGTGTTTTATTGCTTGATGGGTTTCTTTTCTGTGTGGGGCACTGTATGTGTTGATGTGTGCCTGCCTACATGTATATGTTCTCAGCTGAAGTGTGTAGATAGTTAGGTTGCTGACTGGCAGATGAAGTCAGGTGCTTCATTCTCTGACAGCACTTTGATTCTCAGATAACACTTTGCAAAATTTTTTCTTGGGTAGCTGATAGCATCTGCAGATTGGACTCAAAGAGCAAAGGCAGAATGCAGTCCCATTTAAATTGGCAAGCGCAGTTTTGGGCAGCCGGACAGCTCCCTTTTGACCACACAACTGAAGAGGATAAAATTTGAATTATCCCTAAAGTTACTAGCACTGACTGCATGCTCCATGATAGAGAGAGAAACATCAGTGCTTGCCCCGAGGAGTTTACAGTCTAGATTACAAAGTCCGATTGTGTAATATTTTATAGTGTATGCCATCTTAGCTTGAGCTCAGAATTTTCTCTTGATCCAATTTGTACAGATTCATACCTGTTCTGTGTGACAATGAATAGAAATTAACAAAGTACTTGAGCAAGGAACACATGAGAGAGAGCACTGAACACATTCAGTTCTTGAGCTCCAACTCTGAAGGACCAAAACATAACATTTCCTAAATAGAACCCTGTTCAAGGAAACATGTATATACGCTTTTGTTTCCTGAACTGGCCCATTTAAGTTTTGGAGCTGGAAGAGAATAAGATTCTGTACATGTTAATCTTGGAAGTATAGCCATGAATAATGGATCTGAGGGTAGGATTTAGCACTAAACACTAACCGTGGTTCTGATGACTTTATAGAATGCTATAGAACCAATTCCACCTTTTTAAAATTAGGGAGAAGTGGTAATAGTCTTCTGTCTGCAAGACCTAAATCACATAGATTCTGAGATCCATTCTTCCAGCTGTAAAGTGCAGAAAGAAAACATTTCCTTTCTCCCATCATCTGTGTGTAAGCTTTCACCTAGATTGCAAACATTTGGAGTAAATGCTGCTCCTTACTGTGTTTGCACAGCACTTTGAAACTGGAGCAGCAGCGTACGGTCAGGGACTTCTGAAAACGTAATACTGGGCAGGGATGCCAGGTGAATGCACTGCCACGTTCCGCCACAGTACTGCAGTAAGCAAATTGCTTTTAAAAGCGCAATGATTCATAATTTTGCCAAGTGGTGGTTCTGATAGTAACGACAGATGGTTCAGCACCAACCCGTGGCAGTGTATATTCAGCATGGCAACAATATACTTTGAATTATGATACACATGGTGGCCCCTGAGTTACGTGTGGAATAGCTGTGGTGCTGGCTGATGGGCTATTTTGTACCTTGGATGCAGAGTTTTTATGATGGCCAATGCTCTGAAACTCGTTCAGGCAATAAATTTACTTGCCTTTGAGTTTACAAGGCAATAAACAGTTGAGGCCTTTGACCTCAACATTTACCAAATACATTTGCAGCAGTTGTGTTTATTGACAACTATTTATAGGGAAGTATTTTATACTGAATTTCACATGTGAAAGAGAACAGTTTAATTTTGCAGCTCTTGTTCTTCTTTCTGATTTCCATCTCTGCTTCCTGTCTCTTTGATTTACTTTAATAGGTGAAGTTGCAGGTTAATGCTGCAAAATACTCAGTTATTGACAAAACAATTAATGTAAAACTTTGTGCCAGACTTTCAGAACTTTTTCTATTTTTATTTTGGATGACCGAGGTAAAGATATTTGTATGCTACATTTCACAAGGCATTGTGTAAGGCTCATTTTATATTCTCTTAATAATCTTAATAGCTGTTTAGTAACTTGAAAACAATCCCTTCATTAGAACATGAAGTGAAAAAACTGGGGGGGGGGGGGAAAAAAACCAAACCCAAAATGACAGTACTTTTAAGCTCCTTTTTCCCTGATTTGTAGGAAGCTGGGGTTCTCACTTCTCTGGTGGGTGATCAGCATCGTGGATGCTAAGGCTCCTCGATAGATCCAGAATATCTACTGACTGATTAGTGTTTGCTGTGTACTCATCAAGACCAAGAACAATGTCCCGCTCTGCAAATTTCTCTGCAGTTGAGGCATGTGTGGGATGGAGGCAATCAGCTGCCGTAGCAGGGCTGTTCGTAACAGTAAGGGGCAGACCAGTTGGAATTTTAACCAGCGTAAACTCAAAGTCCTGAATCTGCTCTGATTTATACTATGGGTTAAATGAGAGACTGTCAAGCCCTGTGTTTACTGGAAAGCAGAAAGGTAACAGTGCTTTCATCTGTTCCTGCAACTGTCAGCTGCGCTCATGCTAGGTGCACCTGAGTAACTGTTCCCAAAACAATCCCTGCTTTGGAGTTGTTGCTTTGAAAATTGCGTTGGCCCTGACCCAGCAAAATACTTTAGTTAATGTTTAATTTCAGGCATGAAGCATGGGACTTCAGTGTGACTGCTCGTAAGCTTACAGATAAGCACATGCTCAAGTTCCTTCTTGGAAAACAGCCAGCATACTTTTTATCTTGCAGCATCATGCCTGTAAGATACTGATTTCAAACTGTTGAACTCCAATTGCTCGAGTTCTTCTAGAAGAAGGATTTCAGATGCTGTGGAATTAGTCATTCATGTCTAAATAGCTCACCAGATTCTTGCCCCATGTAAGTTGCTTCATGCCAATTTACGACATTAGAGGATATGCTGCTGAGTTTTGGTCAGGAAATCTTTATGTTGTTTTGCAACTGGTTGTCTTTTTCCTTTTTGTCAAAGTATTTATCATTAGTTATCTACAGCAACATTATGAAATCTATTAGAAAAATCATATTTAACCACATGATCAGACTCTCAGGTGGGTTATACCAAATAACTCTAGAAAGTAGTGTCCTATGCTTCAGTAAATCACTATAAATGGGTCATCCAGTGCTGATTTTCATTGATGTAACAAAGAAAATGGGCTTATTCTCTAGAGTGGGTCTGTCCACACAGGAAGAGGTTCATGTACAACATGTTTTATGTATTTGGTGTGTTGAATGTTTAAATGAGTAACAAAAATACTTTATCAGCGTGGCTTCAGCTTGTGTTGCGAATTATGTTTACGACCCATAACCCAGATTCACACACTAGAGATCTGTGGAAATAATATGAAATGGCACTGGCTTGCACTGAGGTGGTGACAAACCCAAGATCTGGGGTGGGACACCACTTTCTTGGCACCTCTGTTGTCTGCTTAATGAAGTGGCAGTGACGCTGGGCTGGAATTAATGTCCTCTGATATGAAGGTGTAGGGGAAAGCCCATTGCTTTGTTGGTTTGGGATTTGGATGAGTACCAGGGCCCTCTGAAGGAAATCCCCTATAGGCTGCCTCAGCATGCATGTTTGGCTGTGTTTGCTGTAGAGTGTAGAGCGGGGATAGGCCCATTGGTCTGTAGGGATGAATGCACGCAGCTTTGTTAGAGCTAAATGAGTCAAAGAAGAAAAACGACATGGAGGAGGACAAGTGGGGAGGGGCACTGCGTTAGCAGCCTGACTGTATGATGCTGTAAAAGGCAACTCCAGATCTGTCAGCACAACTGTGTGTGGAGCAAGCCAAGAAGCCAGATGCCGTTCCTGCCGCTGAAAGACTATTTTCCACAGTTCAGCCTTGGGGCCTTGCGATGTAAATCCCTGCCCTATGTGTGGCCATGGGTGCAGGACCTTGTTCCTGGCTAAAGTAGTGAATGCAGAAGAAGGGGAGGAATCTTGTGCTTACTTGGGCTGACTTATAAAGTAAAAGCAAATTAACTGAATTACATAGTCAATTTAAAAGCGGGGGTGGGGAAGGGTACTTTGTAACACTTAGTGATTTATATGTTTAGGTAGCAGCATCTGCCTTTGCTATCAGTGTGTGTCTCAGCTGTAATCCTCCCCACAAATGCTCATTTCCGAGAAAGCACAAGAAATAAATATATTAATTTTAAAAGGAATTGTTAAGCTAATGTGAAGTGTACTTAAAATCACTGCTTTATCTGCTTTGTGTCCCTTTCACATCTAAAATAGTCTTCCTATCCTAAAGGATTAAGCTTTCACATGGCACACATCCTGGGTGGAGGAGTCATACTCAAGAATAGTCTTTAGAGGCCAGTGGACAGAAATCCCCACTAATAAAGCCACAGAGCCTTAAGGAATTATAACAACCTTCATCTACCTTTCCAGCCCGCTGGCTGCCCTCCAGGATCCCTCTCTGCATTGCTGTGCAAGGGGTCACAAAGGTGCTGTTCTTTGTGGTCCACAAGGCTTTACTCAGAAAAGCAACAATAAAAAATTGGGCTGTCAAAATAAAAAGGTGCATCAAAGAGTAGCCACTGTTCATAAATTTGCTGTTGAGTCTTTTTTGATAAAAGATGTAGATACTTTGTTTTGTACACAGAAAATATCTGCTTTTATGGATGAAGTCCCAAAAGACATTTTATGCTGAAAATCTATTTTTTTAATATCATTAGGGGGTTATTGATTGAAAGTTGTTATTTTCTACTGGAAATTTGTCAGAAATTACTACATTTCCTTGACGTTTTCAGGAAGGGGAAAAGCACTAACCATTTTGCCAGTAGCTTTAATAAGCTTCTATTTTCCTGGCATATTCAGTACTTTATGACTTTTACATTTTCATTGCAACCCAGAAGTTTGGGGTGGGAGGGAGGAATTAGGTACTCAGAGCTGGAAGAGGACAAAAAAGGCACTAGAGTAAGGTTTTCTTTGTGAAGCTTCCTAGCTAAATGGAGTCGAATCCCAGCTGCCAGGAAGTGGTTGTCAGATCTCATTGGTGTTCCACAGAAATTTTACACCTGGAAGGTGCCCAAGGAAAGTACTGAGCACCCTGCCTCCATTAGAGGCACTGCCTGCAGTTAGCACCATCACCCTGTTACCAGCACCCTTCTGCTATAGGTGACGGTGTCTTGCACTGATACTCCCCTCTCTTATCCCAGCCAACCAGCCACCACTGGGGACTTAACCTCTCAGGGGATGATGAAGCCCAGTTTTTGTGAAGTATACACTATAATCTTAAGTTAAACCAAATGTTGTACCATCAATCCAAACCATTTCATATTTGTGACCTTTTATTTGCTTGATATCTATTTCTCAAGTGTGTAATGAGTCCTGCCAACAGATCAGATGTAGGTTTATCTCCAGCAATGTTTTGATTAATTCAGGGGGCTAAAATGGGAAAGGAAATTTATATGGGCCAAAAAAAAAAAAGTGAAAGGAAACAAAGACCGTGGAGGCCTTGGAATCACCACCTTGTCATTAGGTTATTATGCCTTCTTTTATTAAAAAAAAAAAAAGTTCTACAGAAACAAAAGGCTGAAGGTGAAAACTATAGTGAATTTCCTCAGTTTTCTTGGTGGAAACCAGAGCTGACAGGCTGTTGGTATCTCAAACCATGTATTATTTAATACAGCTCTTAAAGCCTCAGCTCCAGGAGTCACTGCAAGGTCTAATGTACCTTAGCCTACTTGCCCAAGTTATTTACCTTTAAATTAAAGAAAACTTACTACTAAATTTTTATTGTTCTAAATCTGAGTTGATATCCCCAGAAGAACCCAAATGCTTTAAGTACATATTGCACTGATATCTCTTCTACCTTTTAACTGCTTTTAATTAGTAGCGCTCCGTTCACTCTGATAGAAATGTATTAATGAAAAAAGGTAGTGTTTAAACCAAACAAATCAATGACACTGCCCCCCTCCCCAAACCTTCCAACAGACCAGGGTTTGTCCATTCTCCTCATCAGCCCAGTCTTTTCTCAACAGACTGAGAAAAGATGAGCTGAACAGGATGCATAGAAGGCGAACAGATTCAGGTTCTGGTGGGCCAAAGTGCAGGGAAATGAACTGAAAAACCGAGGACTCCCATAAAGAATAGTCTGGTGGGTCCCTCCCTATTTATTTTGAGAAAAACTGGAAAACTTAGCTCAAGCGTACTGTGGTCGTAACCTTACTAAGCGTAATCTGACATGCATTTCGTGGAGTTATTCCAATTGATCTCAGCTGAGGGTCTGCCCAAAGACACTAATTTAAGAAAGACACGTAACATGGTATGATTTTCAGGATTATGTTCCAGATGAGGAAGATTGAAGGTCTTGCTTGTCTTTTCCAATGTATTTATTTTGTATCAATGTACCTCCATTAACTTCAGAATGCGCCCGCTGCTCTTTTACTGTGTGAATGTAGTGTTACTGTTTAAAGTCAGAAGGCAGGTCTAGCTGGTGCTGTTTCCCATCGTGTTGTTTGAGGAGCTGTAGGACTTGGCCCGAGGGTTATGCAAGGTGCTGTGCTGAAGGAGACTCTTCTAGAACCAAACTGCATTCCTCAGCCGCAAAGTAGCGCAGCAGCGCATTATCTGCAATTGAACCTGACGTCCGAGATGTATCATGTGGCATGTTATGGGCTTTCCACGAAGCTCAGCTATTGTACAGTGGCACAGAAGTGCTGCCAGCATGTGCTATACTGAGCTTTTCTGTTGGTGGTAACAGTATTGCTCTTTGTTAATAGGTACTCTATCGGTAGGCAAACAATTCTTCTCATAGAACGATAGCATGGTTTGGGTTGGAAGGGACCTTTAGAGGCCATCTAGTCCAACCCCCTGCCATGAGCAGGGACATCTTCAACTAGATCAGGTTGCTCAGAGCCACGTCCTGCCGGGCCTTGGATGTTTGCAGGGATGGGACATCGACCACCTCTCTGGGCAACCTGGTCCAGTGTCTCACCACCCTCATTGTAAGGAAAAGTCTTCCATATATCCAGTCTGAATCTACCCTCTTTTAGTTTAAAGCCATCACCCCTTGTCCTATCACAACAGCCCCTGCTAAAAAGTCTGACCTCTTCTTTCTTACCAGCCCCCTTTAAGCACTGAAAGGCCGCAATAAGGCCTCCCCGCAGCCTTCTCTTCTCCAGGCTGAACAACCCCAGCTCTCTCGGCCTGTCCTTGTAGCAGAGCTGCTCCAGCCCTCGGGTCATTCCTGTGGCCTCCTCTGGACCCGCTCCAACAAGTTCATGTCTGTCCTGTGCTGAGGACCCCAGAGCTGGATGCAGTACCCCATCTGTCTGGAAGATATCTATGTTGTGCTTGTCAGTGATTCTAGCATTACATTGCATTAATTATATGCAAAGTAAGTAACACTATCTATGGTGTTATCTGGAGCTTTACATTATAACACTGTGTTACCAGTTGGTTTTATCGTCACTCTTCAGCTCTTTGGAAGTAATAGATAAACCCAGCTGCATTGTTTATGAGATTAGAGAAAGATGCATGTTTGTTGTTGCTAAAATTAAAAATATTTTTTAAATTATGCTTTGGACAAACCCTTGAAATCTGATGCAGAAGCGGAAGTTGTTCTGATATCAGAGGGAGATCTCCTGGCCTCCCTATGAAACCTTTCCCAAATCTGGCCAAGCCGTATGCCTTTCGAAAGATTTTAGTTCACAGATGTTTAGTAGAGGTGTGTTAGATTTTGACAGCTTAAATTCTTTGAAGTTTCCATCTGAACAAATTCAGTTTTCTCGTAATCCCTTTTCTTTGCTGCCAGTGCTGTCTCTAAAGTATACGGGCAGGAAAAATAAAAGGGAGAAGCACCTGATGGGAACTTCAATGGAGAAAGTGGGAGGGAAGTAGGAAGTAGAGGCAGAAGGAAATAGAAAATTATCTGAGTGGAGGCTACCAATTCTGTTCTCATGTATCTGTTGTGAAGACAAGCTTTCTATCCTATGTGAAGCACTGGGACGCTGTGCCAATAAGACCATAGGGACACCCTGAGGAAATGAATAAGTCTGGTTTAAATGCAGAGTTTAAGGCCACATATAGGAAAAAGCCTGGGGTTACATGTTGAACGGAAGATAGAAAGGAGTATTGAATAACTGCTTGTTTTCTGAATGAGTGAGTGTTCCTACAGACAGCTATCTCCTTGACTACCCTAATTCCTTTCCTCAAGCCCACCCTTACCTCACAATGAATGAGGCAGTGGTTTGGAGGAAATAAATTGTGCATGATCACGTAATGAAAACCCGCGAATCGTGAATCAACTAATGAAAACCTGAATCATGAAGTGTGCTCGGTAAAGGGCTGAAAGAAGTTTGTGCTGGTAACGTTAATTTTGGCATTTCCTAACTTTTGAATTCTTGGCATTGTATTGTCAATGTTATTTTAACATAGTTTTTGGATGTCATAAGTAAAAGTGATGCCTCCGAAGCCTGTATTTCATCCTTAGCTCCAGTGAAGCATTCCTAATCTTTATTTGAATGAGCCTAAAGGGGCTTGTTTGTCAGACTTAAAGGCAGTGACAAATTGTTCACAGCAGCATTTTAGAAAACAAACCTCATGCCAAGTTTACAAATGATCTTCCAAGAATGCGCATTTTGCATCTTGCCCCTGCAGCTATGTGGAAAGCCACTTGCACACTCAGCAGACATTTGCCTGCAGAGCTCAGGAAGTAAGATGTACAGTTACGTAGCTAGGATGTCCGTGTGGATTTGAGTGGCTTTCTCCTGGGGGCTGCATTTGCATTTAATACTTGAAATATTATGAAAGACTGCATCCCATTTCCCTTGTAGTAAAAGTGACCAGTCCCTTTGTCAGTTCAGTAGGAATGCTAATGAGGGTCCTTGTTCAGAGAACCTTGCCATCTGTAAAGTAGTTAAGCATATTCTTAATGTTCTTATACCATTAAGGGCATACTTAACCCCACCAACTTAACGAGGAACATACATCTTTAAAGGTAATCATATACTTAAGTGCTCTGTTGAAAAGGGGTTGATTTAAACCCGATACAACTCTGTAACTCATCCTGTTGACCAAGTACCTATTCAAATTCCTTGCTTAACTAAAGGGCTGGTTTACACCTCCTAGACACTGCTTTGAGCAGCAGCAATGTGGAGCTGTACTGCTTCTCACAGAATCATAGTAGCAAAATAGGGCTGAAAGATGCCTGGAGAGGTTCTTGATTCCAAGGGTGCTCAGCCTGTGATCCCTAGGCTCCTTATTGCTCACTCGAAGTTTGCGAAGTTTGCAAAGTTTGCAACCTGCTCCTTCTTTTTAGGTAGCAACTCAGGAGCACATTAAGGGTGGACTGTTGGCTTCAGGAGCTGCTTGGGTAGTGGGAAGTCCATGATCATGACTCCCGTTTTCCTTGTAGGGTTCCTGGACTTGCATTCCATGAGGTGCATGGTGCCAGAAGTGGGGTCCCGTGAAGAGTAGCAGCGAAGTGTAGGTTACCACCTCTGGAGCAGCTCCTCTGGCTTGCAGTCTGCATCCTCCTGACTCTCCCTCTGAAAAGAAGGTGGCAGCTGGGAACAGGCTGTTCAAACTGATCAAGCAGCACATCCATGACTTTGTTTTTCCAAGGGTAAGCTGGGATGCTTAGAGGCTTTCCTCATGCATGTGCATGAATGGAAAAATGAGGGACCCCAGGAAGTGCTGTTCCTACTATTTGGGCACCCCAGATCTTGTCAGACTGTAGGGGAAGGACAGGAAAAAATGGTCCGTCTAGCCAGATTGTCTGAATACTTCTCACCTAGTTTGTTACCTTGCCAAGATGGGGACCGACTATACCTACATTTTCCTGACAGTTTTGTGTTTATGTAAGTTTTTTCTGTCATTTTAAAACAATTATTGCTTTCTTTTTAATAATGTCTCAGAACAAAGGTATGAAATTTTCATCCTGTCTATAAATGCTTGCCGGTGTATTGTGTCACGGGCAGCAAACACAGGATTACTGTGTATGTTCTAAGTATCACAGTGCAGAGACACATTTGGCCAACAGACTGTGAATCCTCATGGGAAGGGGCACAAGGGTTTTCCAAACCTCAGAATTATATGTTGAAAACAATTGTCTGGACGGTAATAGTCCCCCAGAATGGACTAATAGCCTGACAGGTTTCATGTTTCCTTAAGTCACTTCTGAATTCATAAAATGTTCTGGAATACCGCGATCCAAATTTAGTTCTCAAAGATGTCAGCTCATGGGATGAAGCTTTTCACTCCAAGGTTTTACCTGAGGCCGGCTTCTGTTTGCTGTTTTCTTTGGGATGGCCTGAGTGAATCAGGTGAGCAGGCTTGTGTTGCAGGAGTCAGTTTGTATTTAATCTGTCAGCAGAAACTTGGTTGAAAACCTTAGTGAGGGTGTTGGTAGTATAAGTGTCCGGCTGCTAAAATACAGATGTTGTACAGCTAAACTGGATTCATCCAGAATGGTATTTCACTGGCAAGGTTTAGCATTCTTAATGCAAAGTGAACCCTCATAGTAGGGCCTCTTATACTGTAGGTTTTGTACTTTAATGAGGTAGATATTTAATCAATTTTAGGGTATACTGGTATCTGCGTTTTGCATATGTTTCAAATAACAATGAAATTTATACACAGATGAAGTAATTGAACCATAGCCTGATTTCAGAAGGGCGCACAGTCCTTACTGCAGTGTAATTCGAAGAGATTGGGGATCAATCAAAGTGTTTTAAAATTAAGAGTTTTCTGCAGCTGGGACACTCCCAAGTTGAGCTACTTTGGTTTCAGTTTATAGCTCAACTTTTTTCCCCAAGTCAAATGGTTTATTGTACCCAGGATTTTTTAACTGTCACATCTGAAAATGAAAAGTATCTTTAAAAACCTGATATTCTGTAGAGATCTAAACCCGCATTGAGCCGTGTGACCCAAACATACCCTGAACTGTAATGGCAAGAAGTTTAAAATTTAAATCCAGGTCCACATTTCACATGAGTTCCTATCCTTGTGTGTCAGAATTTGAATGCAATATTCAGCTAAAATACCTTGGAATTTGCCTTTGCTTAACTGCTCTCACACGAGTTACAGCTCTGGCAATTATTTATTGCCTCTAAGCATGATATTAGCTATTGTTTAGCAAATAACCCTTATCCTTATGGCGGTCCATACAACACCATGTGGTTTATATCTCTGTCTGCAAACTCCAGAGTATTTGAAATTCAGATATGGATTGTTGGGCCAGAACCATTACCAGATTTTCACAATATTGCTTTACAAATCCTCTTCCTTTTGTAGTGAGCTTATTTTCGCCTTTTTCTGCTAAGAGTGTATTATTAAGTTATTCTCTGAGGTCCAGTTTCTGATACGTTTTCTTGCAGTAAGTAACACCGTGTTTTGTGGGGAGTTCCCCATGGAATAGGAGAAATTCATTCTGGGGATAAAAGAAGCAGACTTTGGCCATCAAGATCTGATCCAATACCCACCAAGTACAGTGGAGGTCTCTTGTTGCTTAGCAGGGCTTTGTATGTGCTTGGAGAATAGGACGATCAAGTCGTCAGGAGTAAGATCTAAGACAAATTGTGTTTATCTGTAGTTAAACAGTTTGTTTAACCGTACCTCAGAATGATGTAGATTTTTTCTGTGCTGGATTCTGAATTTTATAATTGACAGTTAACTTAGAATCTTTCTACTAACAAAGAGCCTCATCTGGCTGAATGATGAGTCTTAAATGCATTGCTTTAATATTCGTGGGTTTCATGAAAAAATCCCAGTAATCCAACGGAGACCAATAGTCCGATATATTTTCAGACTCATTTCTTTGCTTTTATTAAGAGGTACGTACAAAGGATATTTTGTTTATAGCTAAAAAAAAAAATGGCAGTAAAAGCATCTTTGTGGAAACAGTAAGAAAAATAAAATGCCAGAAGCGGATGGAGTGTAGAACACCATGTTAAGTAATTAGCAAATTACATGGGAGTCAATACGGGATCGGGTCCTGCAGTGTAGGTTCTATAACAGGCATATACAAATAAAACTGTACTGAAAACATTACATTGAACAGGCAAGCGTAGTTTAGTTTTAATGAGATTTTCAATAATTTGGAATAAGACACTGACAACATTTCAGTGGGGTCTTTTGCAAGTTTTTACATGGTTTTCTATTACAATTTTATTTCCCGTTTGAAGTTACTTAGCATCCTTCCTATTAATTCAAACTGTTGTTAAGCAGCGTTTCATTAGGAAAGTCTTAAAATAAGCTATGTGCTGTATTTTTCAGAATCCCATCTCTTTCAGAGTGCAATGCTGAACGGATAAAGGATGCACATTTCCAAAATTCCTTCAAAAAGAGCTTATTTTAGGATGATGTGTGCACTTTGGAAAGAAATCCTGATATGTTTAGATCTTGATTAGAAGCAAGAATAACTTAACTATCAGGTTCTGCAACGGGTCATAGCAGCTGGCAGCTAGCGTGCCACTCTGTGCTTCTCACTATGTCTTTCTTCCCCTAGAGTTATTATTTATTTAGTTTTTCTCCCTCACCTGCTTCTCACGCAGACCATCAATGGGAGCTCACAGCGTACCACACAAGTTACCCCCCAGAGCAGGTGCATGCCAGGCTGGCAGCGGGTGAGTGGCTTTGCACCACGGTTGTGTTCCCTCCCTTCTGACTGCTGGCGAGTGGCGTATTTAATGCTGCAGTGGTCCCGCACCCTCTCCCGTCTGCTCAGAATAGACAGGTTTTTTTTTTTGAGCCCTTCTGTGCTGCTGGAATAGCACAAAGGGGCTAGCATAAGGGATGGAAGGGGGGCTGCTCCCCTCTGGATATGTTCACTAGCCCTTCCAGTTTCTGATGTGCTGGTGGCTCGAGTTTAGAAGTACTTGCCATGAGCAAAATTAGAATTTTAGATTACTATTTACAGGGTAAATTACAGTGTAGTTAAGCAGGGAAAAACTCCAAACAAAACCACAACAAGTTATTTAGCAAAATAAATATTTTGAAAAGTGATCCAAATTGTCCCGCTTTGTGCAGCATTAATGGAGTTACATGGTGAACACGAACACAAACTACAAAGTCCATTCAACTATAGAAAGGAAAAGAGAAAAAGCTTTGCTTGTGTGAAATATCTGACAGCAGTTACCTATCACAGACATGAGGAAGACAAAGGTTAGGAATGCAGCGTGCTTTAGAACAGAAGATTCTCTGTGTTTTGTCTTTTATATCAATAAATGAAAATAGAATTTTGTGGTTAGAGTATGGTTTTAAGTGCATAGATAAGAGCCCAAGTAAATACTAGCACTCCTCCATTCCTGAGGGAAGTTGGTGGCCTGCCCATATAATTTGCTGATAAAGTCCCATCTGTTAAAACAAAGTACTGCAGCACCAGTAATAAATTTCAGGCAAAGACCATGAGAGGTTATTTTTGCATGACAGTCTTTGCTGAGCTTTATTTTAAAACAGAAAAAGTATTTGAAACTGAAAGAAAGATTATAATATTGGCTTTTAGTTAGCTTTACACTTTTACAAGGCGAATGAGAAATCCTGCTCCGCTTTATTTCCCTGGTAAACAGCGTCGCATGATAAACTGTTAGGATAATAAAGTCATAAGGAAAACTCTGCTTCACAAATGACATACGTAGAAAAACAGCAGATGTCTGATGAAGTAAAGAACCGACTTATTGCCAAGTCTTTGGAAAACAAAATTAATTTCCTTTCGTCTTTGATAATGATGATGTAATGTAGTTAATAGGAAGAGCCTGCCATGCTCATAGAGTTATTAAAGAAGAAATGTTAGACATGCAGCAGGTCAGAAATATGGGTTTACTTACCAGTGCCATTTCCATGAGAGTATTTATAGATGTGGAGGAAAAAGAAAAAGCGATAGTGGTGTAGAATGTTGCTTTTTGTCTTATTTGAAGAATAAGAAATGTGTAATGAAACAAAGCTTGTGAATGTCCGCTTAATGAGTTCAGAATTGTGGTTGTTCAGTGCAAAGAAGAAAACCCTTTTTGGTAGGTGACATTTTTCTGTTGAGGTCTTACTTGAAGAGAAATAAAATCTTTTTCTAGAGTGAAATTAAGAAATAAATAATTTGCCTTCTCGTTTTCCCTGACGAGGGTTAAGCCAAGTGAAGATAGTGGATGAATGGACATGGCCTTGGCTGTTTTACTGGGTAGAAAATACCTCAACAACAACAACAACAAAAAAGAGTGGGCGTGTTTTATCTAATTTTCAAGCACTTGATTTTGCTCCTTTCATTTTAACAAAATGGTGTAGTGGAGTAGATGCAAGGGCATATTTATTTGCAATATGTCCTTTGGTCACTAGATGTCCCTGCATGCTGTTGGAGTCGCTGGCAGGGTGTGGTTCCTGGTAAACAAAAAAGGTAAAGCTAAAACTAAAGCTGTGCAGATTCCTTGAGGGTATGGAAGAAACTGTCCTGTTTAAGGACATTTTGTGATCTTGTTGTGCACTTAAATGGTGGGGGAGGTAGTGCTGGAATGTACTGTAATTTTACCGTACTTCATGGAACGAAACTTCATGTTCATGGAAACTTTTGAGGAGATACTTACTGGAATGGTTGAAGCAATCAGAAATGGTTTGGCAAAGCACTGGTGACTCAGTCTCCTCCCCGGTGATAAATATTACAAGTATATAGAGGCTGCATTTAAAATTGGAGTTTCACTGCTTATACGTGAGGATAACTGCCATATACATACATACATACATATATATATATATATGCGCACGTGCATGTGTGTATACGTATATATATGAGAGAGATGCCACAGTCCTGCAGTCATTGTAACTAATGCTGGTTTTAACAATGTCCATGATAACAATCTTGACAGTAATGTTTTATATTATACAGCAGGTTTTATATTATGTGGCAAGGCTGGGAGTAGTACCTCATTAACCAGAAACTTAACGTTGACCTCTCATCTAGAGAACTCGCATCTATTCCTAACATTTTTCCCTTTGAGTACAAAATGCATACTTTTTGATAAATCTGACTGCAGAGTTCTACCCTGGTGTGAACAGACACAATGCTGTTGCTGTCACTGGAGTCTTGTTCTCATGCAGGTTGCAGAATTGGGTTTTGTCTTTCTAGTAACTACCTGTTTGCTACATATGGAAGCCAGGACTCACCTGCTGGCAGGTCAGCTTTGAGGGGAGATGGGACAGCTAGGCTGTCATCTAAGTGATCTCACTTGTTAGGATAAGGACAGCTGTTGGGCTTTCTGAACAGCATTATGTGCCTTAAGTTTATAGATGGGTTTTCTCCACCGTTAAAGATTTGACAGTTGAGTGCAAATCACAAATATAGAAAGCAGAGGAAAACAGTGCAGAAGTGACTATGGTTTCCAATTAACAAGTAAAAAATAGTGCCGGAATTTAGTGTAAAACACCAAACATAACTCTCAAGAGAAAAAGAACGTGTGATTGAAACACTTACCTTCAGCTGAAATGGATGCATGGGGACTACTAAGCTGCTTTTATTGTTACAATTTTATTTTTTGCATATATGGCTAAAAGTTTATGGACATTTACTTGAGCGTTAGCCTGCCCTATTCCCTATTTGACTTGCCACACGTTGTTATAAAAATAAAATTATTTTGGGTTTTTTGAATACCGACAAAATTGTTATGGTTATTAAAACACACACAAGCTGATAGACTGTGTGTTTATTAAGCTTGTGTACTAGGCCCTTTAGAGCCCACCTGCCAATGAATATTTCACTCCAAAAAGAATCAGTTAAAGTTCAACAGATTCATTTTGCAGTGGGTTGCTCATGCAGAGGTGAGACCTGCTAGTGTGCCATCAAAATGTTGAGAGCAATCTTAGTTCGCTTCGCTAAACTGCATTTCAGGAGTGAATTATATTGATGTTGCAGCCTCAAGGGAGTACCTTGTCCTGGAAAGCTGCTTTTCTGCCCGTGGAATCTCTGAACTCTTTAGGAAATGAAAATTTGAAGGTTCTCAGTCATGTACCTGATGACTCCAAACCTCTCTGTCGCCCTGCCTTCCCTCCCACAAATACTGTACTGTGGGTAAAAGAATTCAAAAGAATAAATTATATTTTGTGGTATTTGTTTTGATGAGAGGAACCATGGCTATCCAGCTGGAACAATGGTTTATAAAATAAAACGGATCCTTTGAAATTCTTGCATTTAGTACCTGTTTGTTCTAATTTCAACTGAATAACTAATTTTTTTTATTGCGCTAATGGGCTGTTATGCATATGTGGAAGCCATTTACTGCGTGCCCTAGATGGAAACAGACTCATATTTCAACTCTGAATGTTTAGCACTTAATAAGGTAGCCACCTGCTTTAAAAGTTATTCCAACATATCTGAACAGCCTTTACTGCTCATTGTGAATACCAGGATTATTTTTGATCTCCTGTAAAAAAACAAATAACCAAACCAATTTAAGGACTAAATAAAAAAAAATTTCTAGCCCCTCTATTTTTCAGAAATTCAAACAACTTTATAATAGCACCTTATAAATCACTTCGAAGGAGTTCTGTAATTTTAAAAGCCAGGTCTGCATATAGTGAATGTTTGTTCTTGTCAACATGACACAGTGAAACCACTGAGTGCATAGTGGGGTGAGGGCAGGTGCTGAGCTCTGATCACCACCCAGCACTGCCTGTTCTCTTCAACCCCGACCAAAGCTGTCTGGAGCATTCCTGTTGAAACCTCAGACCAGGCAAAATTATTTTGTGCATCTGTTCCACTTTGCCCCCAAATTTTGTCATGGCTCATGAACCTGCGTCTGGGGAATATGAAGTACAAGCCAGAAATTGGCAGGGAGGTATTGCAAATGTGGCTCAAAGCCATGTACTTACTCCTCACTTTGGAGCTGGCTGCTCAGGACTTCAAACAGCTTGAGAAGTCGTCTAATTTACAAGGGTTGGCATTGCTGCAGGGACGGAATTAGGACTGTGTGGTGGTTTGTGTGGGGGAAGTGTTACCTTAATTCAGAATTTCCT
Source organism: Phalacrocorax carbo (assembly GCF_963921805.1). Taxonomy (NCBI): domain Eukaryota; kingdom Metazoa; phylum Chordata; class Aves; order Suliformes; family Phalacrocoracidae; genus Phalacrocorax; species Phalacrocorax carbo. The sequence continues at coordinate 35,003,277 of NC_087521.1, forward strand.
GTTTCTCTAGTTTTTGCTGTTTGATTTTGATGCTGAGTATACAGGACAAGAACATGATTAATGCCATATTATCAAGCTTCAAGATGCCAACCTTTTCCATACAGTGCCAGCAAGGCTGGGGACTGCTGAGAAAAGTTTTCCCTCTGGGAACAGCCACCTTATTGCCATTCCCCAGAGCAGTCAGTTTGCCAGCTTAGTACTCTGTTGTCCACCTTACTGCATCACTTCTGGTGCTTATCTGCAAAAAAAAACCCCAAACCAAGTTCTTTCCAGTTTCAAATCACGTAGAGCATTGTGTAAATGAGGGGAGAGAAGCTGATGGAAGGATGGCTCCCTTTGGTTCGTTGTTTATTGAGTGGGTTGAGCGGTGCATTGTTCCTATGGAAAGAAAGGTTTAGGATGGCCTTGGACGGGAAGGTGGAAATGCTTGTGACAGCCTTGGCTACAGCAGAAAATGTTCTACTGCCTGGCAGCTCTATTTCCAGAGCAATAATCTTCATTTTAACATCAGCCATTGCAGTATCCTTGAGAAGGGAACTCTGGAGGGGGCAGTGGCCTTTTAGACCATTTCTCTTTGGGTCATTTGGTCTTTTGAAAATAAGGGTGAGGACTTAAGAGAGTAATTTATGGTTAGTCAGTCCAATAGCAAGGAAACAATCTGCCTGTGGTTACTGTGGGTAGGAAGGTGTGCTGCAGCCTTTGGTACCAGCTGGAGGTTTCTTGGTGCCAACACTCAGAGTCCCAATGGGCTGTAGTGCCACAACAAGATAGGAAGCGAGGAAGGCATTTACCCCTGAGGCCGGGTCATCACATGGATGTAATGCAGACTTCTGGCTTGTCAGGGATGGTAGAAAGCATTTCTCACAGATGTTGCTGTATGAGAGCACAGTATCAATAAGGAGTCCAGAAAGCTTCCAGAACGCGGATTCTCTTGATAATCTGCGAGCATGTGTCCTTGCTCTGAGGGAACCGCAATGCTCCTTGGAGCATTTCCCTCTGCCCACAAGCCTAACCTCTGTCCTGCTGAGTCTTAGCTTCAGCCAGCTCCTGCTCTTCCACGTGCTAATCTTGGCGAGACACTGGGACAACTGAATGTCTGTTGTATTATCCTGGGTTGTAAACAACAGACAAAGCTATGTGTCATCTACAAGCACTCTAATCCAAACAGTGGCATGAGCGCCTGTGCACCGTTGGGAGCATTTTTGTAGTGCGTTAGGCATGCTAGGGGGACAAAGGATGGTCAGCGTGCCAAATATCTCTCGCGTAGACAAGGCTTAGACATGTGTGTTGGACAAAAGCAGAGCAATAGCGGCAGAAGTACTTAGTAAAGCAGCTTGAGTCGTTTCGGCCAGTAGTAGTTTCCTTTCTTTCAATGCAAGTAAAGAAAATAGTGTTTTTTAAGAGAATGGTTCCTCTCTGAGGGAGCTGGTGAATGTCAGAAGAGGCTGGTAGCAGGGAGGGACTGTCGGGAGTCCTTGATGATGTTAGCAGAAAAAGACTGCTTTGCTGCTTTGTGCTCTTCTTTTGTTTAAACTCGTCCTTTTTGTATAAAACTCAAGACTTTTGTGAAGAGAATAATTTTTGTGATGTTGGAACTTGCTATGCACTTCTGGATTGAACCAGGGCTTTTCTGAAGCAGATGAGTTATGTCAACTCATGGGTCATACTTAGCCTTTTTACCCTTAAGATGAAAAAGATTGAAATCTGTGTTTTGTACAGCAGACGTTACTAAAGCAAGGAGAAAACTTGGTTCTTTTCCTGGGTTTTGGAAGAAATCTGGTATGTAATATTTAGGAATTTATTTCACCGCTGTGCCTTTCTTTAACCATCTGTAAAATGGGGATAATGATACTGGCTATATTATGTCAGGTGTTTTAGGACACACAGGGCAAATGAGCCAGGGAACGAGTCAGAAGCTGATTGTAGTGGTGTATCTTTCAAAACCCTGAATCTGACAGAATCCTAACTGTACAAGGATCTATCATCCTCTTTCATTCCCAGTGTCACCCCACGCAGAATAACTTGAAATTCTGTTTTCATTAGGAATATGTGCTTTGTTAAAACTAACAACATACTAGCAATGGGCTAAACATATCTTCACCAGTAAGTTTTTTTTTCTTGTAAGGGCAAAGAATGTACAGATTCTGTAGCATTAGCTGTCACTTATTTTATTTTTAAACAACTCGTCCCTATCTGTAATGGGGAACAAATTATCCTGAGCAGCATGACAGTTTACATATTTTCAGTATATTCATCTTTCCAGAGAAGACATAGCTTGAGCTTTTAAAGCAAGAGCGTACAATGTGTAGTTTAATAGTCCTCGTATGCCCCGTTTTCACACACCAGCATAAGTAGTTATTATCTCCCTCTTTCTTCTGCGAGTTGCGCAGAAAGCTCGAAGCAAACCTCCTGTTGGGCACTGAAAGGTTTTGTGTGGGATCAGCAAGCAGTGGCTTGTTCTGCTATCAATAAGGCACAGAGAAAAACAGGTGAGCTGGTGTCCTGCTACTTGCCTTTGCTTGGTGGCAGGATTCCTCCCAAAACAGAGATCCCAAAAGCCCATGATTCGAGCTGACTGAAGGGATGTGGTGCACCCAGAGATCTACACTGCGCACGTTATGCCTCACTGCTTCCTCCGCTGTGTCCTCCTCTGTATTCTGTGAACGCCGTAGGAGAGAACCCTGAGAGATGTGCTGCTAAACCTGTCTGTGCGTTGCGCAGGCTCTTGTGCAGGAATGCTGACACAAACAAAAAGGAGATAACTTGGAAATTCTATTGCTCCGTTTATGTTATTATTGTAGTTAATGGTCTGTCAGCATTTCCATTATAAATCCCTATTTTCAGGGTTTTATAACTCAGCCGTAAAAATTCTCTCCAGGCTGAATTTGGCATGTGTGTTTTCAGCCTGAGTGCACATGTGTTGTTTTTTTGAACAAGTTTTCTTTTTTAAAAAAAAAAATAGAACTGCATTCACAATTTTTAAGATATAGAATTGCCAAAAAAAAAAGGGGGGGAACAAAAAATAGGTGATTGGTTACAGATGCTTTCTTTGCACTCATATAACTCAAAAATTGCTGAGTTATTTCAGCTGTAATTGTGGGTATGTGTAAGGTTAAAATGGTGGATTTAGTACTATTCCTTTCTTTATGGTGTTGGTATTTGACAAGCAAATAGAAAACAGACCCTGATACTGTATACACTCACATATAAGCTGACCCGTGTGTAAACTGACCTCCCAAACTTGCCCCCCGCTCCCCTTGTCTAGGATCGTTTCAGTGTCAGCAAGGGTGGGGATGGGGGACAAGGGAATGGAGAGCAGGGGACAAAATTTTAGGTTTTGATGAGTTTCTTTTTCTTTATTCCATTGCTTCCAATAGGCCAGTGCTGCTCTGCAGTCACAGAATCCACATCAGCCAGGTGGTGTTATTAATAAAAAGCTAGAATAGACACGTGTTCGCACACATTCTGAGTCTCAGCTTTGTCCATCTTGTTTACAGAGGGACTGCCCTCTGTCTGAAACTCACTCCAGAGAAGTTTACACAAAGATGAGTGTAAACCACATGTTTTACGCTGAAGCATCTGAAAAGAAAAGAAACGGGGGGGAAGACCAAGAGGTTATGTCTGAATTCTTCGCTGTCTGCACACACAGACCTTTCCTCCTAATCTCCCCACAAGACCTGTGGTTCTCCATTTATGCTCATTCACCAGTGCTGGAACAGAAAAGGGTGACCAGCATTCAGATAAAATTTTATTTCAGAATCTCACTTCCCAAAATATTTTCCTTCCAAATGAATCAATTACCTCAAGAACTGACTCCAAGAGCAGGCTGCAATAAAGTCCATAGATTTTCTTTTTTGCACGTAGGGTGCTTTCTGCATGACATTTTATTGTGCATGAGAACAGAATGTCGCATGTCTTCCCAAGAATGAACAGTTTCCTTCACACTAGGAGAAAGTGTGCAAGAAACTGTAACAATCATATGCGCTAGCGGTGCCTGCCATTATTGTACTTTGGCATTGTATAAGTGCTGGTGCCTATAAAAGTAGATAGAATTATGATTATGGAAAAGTATACTGTGATTTGATTTTTTTTTTGCATCTTATGAGATCTATCTGTTCTGTAAGTGTTTGATTCTTTACATTTTTGCTATCCATATTGAATTTTTTCCATGATGTTTTTAACATCCTGTGATATATAACATCCCATCATATCTTAAACATTCCTTTACATCAGTATGAAAGGTCATGTACTTGGGCTGTTTTTCATTTCATGAACATCTGGGCTTATGAGATTAACAGAACAGTATACCATTGCCTTCTTTTTGGTCTCTTTTATTAATAACTTGTGAATAACACTTGTCTTCTACCATGTGGATTATACTTCTGTTGGGGCAATTTCCTCAATATCATAATGGCTGCTAGTTAACCCCTTACTCACAACTGCTGCCGTTACTAGCTCAAATGGATTTCCTTATAGTATAGTACAGTATAGTATGTATAGTCCTGTATGTTTTCACGGGGTGGGAACAGTTCATTTGCCTAAACGTAGGCATCTAGCACCATTTTACACGTTGTATGGTATCCCACCTGGTCTCCAGCTGTCGCTCTTGAGAAGGCAGGGATCTCCTGTAGGTCCTCTGTTGTATCTGCCAGTGCTGTGCAGATGTCTCTGATACTGCAAGGTATTTCCAGTGTTACTAGATGCCTATGTTTATGTTAGAAACTTATTTCTCTCTCTGTGATGAACACAGTCAGGAATTGGGGTCCTTCCACAGTGCAATGGGAGGGCCACATCGTTTCTGGTTAGCAAAACCATGAAACAGGAACGAGAGTCATTCAAGACGTGTGCCAGGAAAGTCTTTACCTGACCATGTGGTGGTTTTATATTCTGCATAGACCACACAGGTAACTGAGTTACAGCCAGGCATTTGGGACATGGAAGGTGATCTGAAATAATCTAAAAGGCCAAAAGTAGCTTTTTTATGCTACGTGATAATTTTCAAGTTCTGGAGGAGCTAACAAATTTTTTGTGTTGTTCCCTAGCAATGGTGTAACACTCTCATTGCTTGTTGAGTAAGGTGTGAGACAGCAGATTGCAAAGCTCTCGCTGGTGTCGGAGCAAATGATCTTCATCCAGAGATTTGGGCAGGTTGGCAACTGGGAAAGGAGAAAGACACAAAGCATAGAGGATGGATCTGAAAAAAGGTTGTGCAACAGGAGAAGGGCAAGGGCAATGCTACTGACTCTGTGCCTTTGATAGTGTAACACAAGTCAGAGGGACCTCGAAGAAATTCCTGCATCCCATCTGTGACTGGCAGAGGGTTTTCTGTTTCCTCCATAATTTTAGGTAGTCTATTTACATATGCCTTCTCATTCTCCTTCAGTGCTATCATCACTATCCTCGTTTTCTCTGTGCACCCGTTTTCCCAGCTCTAGTGTTTACGAACAAATAAGCGTTTATGTCTCAGAGTCCACACGTATGTCCTAATTGGAGCACTTGTCTTACAGGAAAGGCACTTATTTTATGTCAGGCAATAACAACATTCAGTGGCCCCGTTATTTATGGTCTCCTGCATTTCCTCCTGCTTCAGTTCAGTCAGAACTTGGACAAGCTTGTAGAAGATATGTCAATTTTTCACACAGAAAACTTATGTGAGGGAAAATGTCAATAATTACAACTATCTTTTAATGGAGTTAAACTGTCAGAAGTGTGGAGGAGCTGGTTCTACACCTGTGGACAGAGACATATTAAACAGTTAGACAACTACAGACTTGGAGATTAAAAGTCTCCAAACTTTTAAGCCCTTATTTCTTATTTTTTTGTCTGCTTTTTATTGTGTGTTTTGTGTACTGTATTAAATGTACCATAGCAATTTCATGGGTTTTGGCCACAAGATGGCATCTGATTTCATAATCTTTTAAAATATAACTTTTTTTTCTCTCTTGATGGAGTAATGCCCAGTTTTCTTGCAGCAGATTATAACCTACTTTCCTTCTGCCTTAGGGAATGTCTTCAGGAGCAAATGCAGTATGATTTTTCCATGGCATCCTTGGCTCCTGATAGTTGAAACTGCCAGCAGAGGCAATGGGCTCAGTGACACTTGCTGTGAATCCTCTGCTGTGTAGCCCCTATCCTCCACCCTTCCAGGGTGTAACTGGTGCTTCTGTTATGATTGTTGCCTGGTAAATGAGAACTGACACAAAAACTTCAGCTCATTTCTCTTGTGAAGTGATCCGAAGTCCCTTGAAGTTGTTAGAAAAACTCTCACTGGCATAAAGGAAACCTTGACTGGGCACCCGCTTACAGAAAAATAACCTACAATTTCTTAATTCTAACTAAGCTGCCTAAAGTTATGGGCAATGTGTTTCCTTATTTCTGCTTCAGGGCACCTCCCATGTACCTGTATTTGGAGAATGAGGAACAGTCAGATTTGAAGCACAAGCAGACAATTTAGCAGACCCTTCTCTGGAGCAGGCTGGTAATTCTGTCTCTGCAATTGAAGGAGAAATGGGTAACTGAGATTTATCGGGGGATCAGAACTGCAGCAAACCACAGCAATCGGTTCTTGGAAGCTTGGAGAATGGGAGATGGAGTAAGGCTAGATCTTAATTTGCAATGGGAGAACTAAATTATTCAAAAATTGTTCAAATGGGTTTGGCTTAACTGAGTGAAAACCAATGATTCAATGCAGCTAATCAGTATGTAGATAACATGCTGCTTGGAACCTACCAAATGATGTGAAATAAGGCAATTTACCTTTTCCTAAGTAACTTCAGCAAATAGCATAATTGTGAATTGCACCAGAATATTTTATCACTGTGGACCTTCCAACAACTTCAGAAGGCAAAAAGTGAAAATGGAGTTGAAGAAGAGATTAGAGAGATTCATAGAGTCCTTTGGTGGCTTTTACACAGGATTGTTTGGTGCAACCCTGGCTCGGAAACCACCTGTCCCATTGATTCCTGGAAGCTGGAGTTCTGTCAGAGGAATTGTGCTGTATTTTCCTTGGGCCTCATATTCCTCCTTCAATATGTGCCACTCTCTCCTTCTTCCCCTCCCAGGGACAAGGCTGAACTAGGTAGATTTTAGGTCTGACCTAACGGGCACTTTCTATGCTCTTCCCTGTGTGCTTAAATGCTGAGCTGCTTATCCTTCATCTTAATCGATGGCTATCATGTTGGTTTAGTTTTTGGAAGCGTGTGTGTCAAAACACTCTTCCATTCATAGTCGCACAGACCATATCCTCTCCTTTGGACAGCCACAGAAACCATTTCCTCTCTGTTTTGCAACAGATTATTGAAATAGTAACTGTTGCACCTGTGTCCTTGGCTCATCAAATGAAGCAATACTAGAAGGTGCCAAACGCGCTTTAATTTTTTTAAACAACAGTCCAGCAGGATTGTTCCAATCCAGCTGGAGAAAGAAGCCTCAGCAGCACTGTGGAGCCAGATGGCCTCTACAGCCCACCAGGAAGGGCTGGAGAGACTATTGATTAAAGACCACAGGGTAGGAACCTCTGCCAGCCAGAGCACCTGGGGATTTCAGGTATGGATGGTACCGGGCAAGAAATCGGGGATAAGCGCACAGTGAATTTGAGACTGTAGACACCAAATAGTTCAGCCTCATTGTTACTGCTGAACTGATGGATCAAGAAAAAGGGGAGATTTACCTCTGCAATCTGGTAACCCTTTATGAAATGTAGATGAAACAGTAGATGCTCACAAAAGAGAGGCCAGCACCAGGCAAAGTGATAAAGGCTGAAGCAGCAAAGAGTGGAACAATTAACCGTGGTCTCTGTATTGATGTGTCTCATAGTTGGATTTTCTGATTGAAGCTTTTTTCTGTGTGGGGCAGAGGTAAAGGCTCTTTGCTCTGTGAGTTCCTGATGCCTGGTGAGGGCTGAGCTTGTCACACAGGGGTTTCCTCAGAGGTAGGATACACTGCTAAGCTCTCTCTCCTATAACAGAGGAGAGGTACTTGCTTTTAAAAAATTAAGTGTCTTTAATTTCTCTGAAGCCTCTACCTCTCAGCCCAGTCACACGTGACTGAAACTGACAAGTGGGGATGTTTGTGGAGGGGACAGACAAACAGAAACTGTATGAACAGAAAACTGGGCTAAACCCTCTCTTTTTCAAATTATGTTTTAATAGAAGCTCTGTTAACTTTATTAAGTGGCTTTTTCTGTAGATGCTTACCCGAGCACCTCAGAGACTTGTCTTTACACCTATAACATTCCTGGGAAGGAAAGAAGGATTGTTGTCTTATTTTTCACTTGAGAAACTGGAACACAGAGAAATTTTGACTAAGATGACAAGCTATTTAAGTGTATAATTCCTAGTAGTGACTTAAGGCTCTGTAAAAATAGTCCCCTGAAGGACCTGGATCCAAGCAGTTTGCCCAAGATCACACTGAAATTGTGTTGCAGAGAAGTGAGGTTTGACTTCCCTGCACCTGGGGGCACCCTGGTCACCAGGCTGCCTTTCTCTGGATCCTCCCCTACACAGCAGGCTGAGCTGGGGAAGGATGGTAGTGCCAACTTGCTTGCTACCGCCACTGGCCACTGCCCTGCTGCCCGCCACAGCCACCCCAGCTGCACCAACAAGGGTGCTTGTGTGACTCCTGTTTCAGGCTAAAGGGGCAGGGCTAGTTTAAATGATGTAAATAGCAGGCCTTCGCTAATTTTGCGTGCGATATAGTGCTTCCGTGAACAATTTTCCTAGGAAACTGACAGGGCTGAAGGCTGTCCTGTTTTCCACAGGTATGGCTGGATCCAGGAGACAATGTTTGTAGAGTAAGTAACTTTGCACATTTCCATTCTGCCTGAGCCTCCCTTCAGCCCTCTGTGGTTGAAGAGTCAAGAAAAAGCTGCTGTTAGCAGAATTTGCCCTTGTGCTGAGACTTTGCTTGAGGAACTCAGTGGAATGTATTGGTGAAGTGTGCTTCAGGTAATTATTTTCCTCTTGGTGCACTTGACCATACGGAAGCTCCAATGTTCTATGTGAATGTTAAAGAGCAGATTTTCAAACAGCGTACAGCTAGTCTAGAGAATATTCCAGCTAACAATTTGTGTTTGAAAAATACTGCTTCTTTTACCAAGAGGGGCTGTCTTTGTTTGGTATGGAGAAGTTTCAAACTCTTCCACTCCAGGTTTTAAGGAAAGAGATTACTGCAACAGTGAGGAGCTAAGGACAGCTATCCACCGACACCTCCACTTTTCACATCTGGTTAAGTGCATTATGACATTTTTGCTTTTACATATGAATCATTAGCTATTGGCTGTGGCCAGTAGGAAAAAAAGACAGCAATTTTCATAAGCCTGGTCATATTCTTATATAGAAAGGGAGTAACATTTTTCTAAAATATACTGTGTAAGTGATTCTGTAGCATCTTTCATCTAAGTACTTCCAGGTTCTCTGCAAATTGTAATCAAATCAGTTGTATGATGAGACAAATAATAAGGGGAAAAGTGAGATCAGCTTCTATTTCTTTTACAAATCCAGAGACAAGCACATATTCCTTTTCTGCTGAGCAATGAGAAGTTCCTGTTTTATTCTGATGCACTTGAAATTCAAAGTGGAACTACAGTTTATCCATACCCCTGTTTTTCTGCTAATATGTTCGAAACGGCGTTTATCTGGCAAATATGCTTTCTTCAGCAGAACTGGAGTCTTCATCTAAACAGCCTTTCCCCATCTAAGCAGGATCGTAAGTGGAGGAGGCTATTCATCTATTAATCTCCTGCATGGCTCAGTGAAAGCTCTGGCAGTCTCTGGAGTGACTCTCTTGTGTCAAATGGGAAAAACTTTTATACATTCTAGTTCTCGCTTCTGTACTTCAGTCAGTCCCAACCCCAAATATCCTGCTATGTCAGCTGCTGTTTGTTCCCTTTGATGTACCACTGTGTGAACCAGTGAGATTTGAGCTGCGTGTTTGTGCTTTGTCGTCTCAGCTGCTGTCATTTTGGCAGCTCGAAATGGGCGAATGAGGCAGACAAGCAGCTTTCTGGAAAGGCTCGAGCTTTGGAAACCTGCAGCACTGCTCAGCAGTAGTACAGTGATTGCTGAGCTTCTCGGTAAGGCCGTGTTTGCCCAGGGTCCAAGCAGCTGCCGGGCACTCTGAAGGTACGCTGAGCGCACTACAGCAATCCTGCTTGTCTCTCCAACAAGCTCACTGTGACAGTGGCACTTGCTGCCTCCAGCATGCTGCATGCCATCTCTCCTTGATCTGCAAGACCACCCAAAACAAGCTGCTGCAGAAACCTGGAGCTTATTTTGTAGGTTTTGTGAAGATGAGCAAATCTTACTCCTTATATAAGGAAAAAAGGCTTTTTGTGTGTTGGAGGGGAGTTTGATACATGGGATAAAACACTGCACCTCAGTAATGTTAGTTATGAGTCTATTCAAGGGATGGGGATACTGGCTGGTTGGCACTATTTCTAAAAGGAGCATTTTTCCACTGAGCTTGTGATTCCATAGCAGTTTAAGCCAAAATAAATTGGTGTGCTGTGGTCTAGTGCTACCCCTAACCTCTACTTGCACATTCCCACTCCCATCTCCTCCCCTCTCCTTTCTGTGCTGGCTCTAGCAAGCCTGGAGCTGTGGATGAGGCAGGGCTGTTCCCTGCATGCGGTGGGTTTTGCAGTGTGGCAGGAAGGAACAGCAGAGGTGCTGTCTTTCTGTATCACCCGAGAAGCTAAGTCACCACCTGGCCAAAAATTCTGGGAACTTGTGACCCGCCTTAATCAAATCCACATGTCCAAACAGGAAACCACTCAGTGCTGTTCTTCATTTACATGGGTAGTCCAGGATGGAGAGCAGCGAAGATACCGTTGAGTATTTTTCCTAGTTCTACCACTAGTTTACACTCTTTCTGACCTTTGGCAAAACAATATAATTTGCTGATGTCCAAACTGTACAATAGGGCTATCGATACATTTGATCCCAGAGGAAACTTGCACAGTGCCACTCTGTGTGGGCCAAGACGTCTGAGATCCTTGGACAGAAAGTGCTCCACCTAACTGAATTGCTATAATTATGATTTTGTTAGTTACTTGTATGTTTGTAAATATGGGGCAAGAAGTCTGAGAAAATACCATAAATCAAGAACTCTGGAAAAATGTCAAAAAGAATATTTAATTCCTCTCACTCTGAAGTTTGTAAATCTCAGAGTCCGTATTAGGAAAAAATATTTTTCTGCATTATGTCACTTTTCAGACTATGGCTAGTGCCGCTTCCGTCCCCATGTAAAAAATACTGAGATCAAAATAAAAGGTTGCTTATAATTATTTCCACCTTTATCTATTCTTCTTTTAAGTGTGGGGGAAAATGGGGTCACAGGGAACCCAAAACATTAAGCCTGTCTGGGCTCTGCTTTAGTTCGAATCTGAAGACCCATGAGGTTCAGTATAGAAAAATAAACTGAGAGGAGCCCAGGCCAAGCACCTGTGCTCGTCCCAACTGTTGGAGTTTGTCAGGGACTAAACTGCTGACTTGGCTCTGAGACCCTCCCGAGAAAAGTAGAAAAGGTTACCGGTAATGAAAACACTCAGAAAATTGGTGTTGTTTCATATTTAAATGTTTATGTTCTGGCACATGTGCAGTCAGTGGGTTTCCCTCACAGCTCTGGCGGAAACCCGCTTCCTCCTCCCGCCTCTGGGGTGACAGTCTAGGAGTGAACGCGGGAGACCAGGTTGACAAAGAGCTGAGTATTATCCTGAGGATAAATGAGTTAACCCACCACTGCAAACACTGTGCTGGCGGATTTCAGTGCAATTAGCTCCACAAATACCAAGACATGCAGTCTGCAACCAGACTAAAAGGTCTCCTAAACAATTAGGGGACCACGGCCCCATGGACCCCTGTCATGCACATTAATGTCACTAGCCTTAGCAAAGGGGATGTGTGTGCTTTGATGCCAGGGGAATCCAGGGTTTGACGGCCCCATAAACTTCATACCATTTTTGGCCCCAGCTCCCACGATTCAGTGGCACTTTATTTACTGCACCTAATAACATCTAGTCAATAAACACATACAGATTGGGGAGAGGGTCTAGTGTGAGCTTAATTACCTCAACTCTCGGCCTTCTCTTTTGTTATGTACATCATGGATACTTGACAGCATTAACATTCCTGGAATTGTATCTGCCATCCTTTGTAAAAGGATTGAATACTACGCATTAGTTCGGGCTCGTGGGGCATTTGTGTCTCCAACAACAGCTTAATTATGGACATTGTTTACTAATCAGTATTAAATTGACAGACTATGAGGGCTAATCTGGAGATTAACACAATAGCTTGTTTTCATTTTGTTCTTCTAGCAGTTTATTGAATGCAAGATTTAAAACAAGACCCTTTTGTGAGCCTTTCCTTCCACATCACAGCTTGTGTGTGTGTAAAGGTCTGTATATTTCTGTAACTCAGAGTGTGAGCACAAACATTTTGCTTAATATATATAGGAACAAGCATAAAACCCCCATGTTGTATTGGATACTGGATACTGCTGGATGTAAAAGCAATAAAGGGTGTCCCTTCTGTAGGATCAGCAGTTCACAAATCTTTAGGCTCATTTAAGCCTTCTGTTTGTTCTGTTTCACAGAGTATCATCACTCAAACAAATACCAACAGACCCCAGGCCCCCAGTAGTAATTTGTGTAGTGAGAAGATCTGATGTCACTGCGTGCAAAGTTGTTCAGGGAAAGCTGTGTGTACTTCTGGGACATCTGTTTTGCCCATACAAATTATGAAACTCCCTGACAGTTTTGATTTTCCTATGAAAGATTTGCATTGTAGGCCACAAAAGCTGCCCAGAAGTTGAATGTCTGTTTTCTATAGGCAGGTGCCTGTTTGATTATGAGAAATATGAGGGTTTGTTTGGGGAAGAACACACATCGTGTGGAAGAGTCTTATGCATGTTGTATGTCTGTCCATCTTGTCTTACTGCAGCACTTGTGATTTACAGTAATGACAGTGATCTGGCATCTCCTGTTTCCAACATATTCACATCTGTATTGGACTCCGATTTTTCAGACTGCTGAAAATACCTTGGGTTTTGTAGTCTGGGAAAACTTTGCTTATTGATGGATTACTTAGCTGATTAAGTATAAATGAATGAAAACTCACTTAGTAATATAAGATAATCTTTATTCTCTTACTTTCTGAAAAAGTGACGTAGAGTAGGAGAAAGTGATGCTACACTGTATTTCACAGCAACAGCTATGGTGGGAGAGTGGATAAAACAACCAGAAACACGTGGAAAGGGCTGTTGCTGCCCTCTGTCCCAGACACGACAGTTCTCGTATGCAGGGTTTAACGACAGTGTGGCACTCCAAATTCCGTTACGGAGCAGCAGTCATTTTACTTGTGGCAAGAAAAGATGGCAAATATCTCTGCACTAAAATGCCCAGCAGAGCGTCTCCGAAGTCAGTGCTTTCTGGTCCATGCACTCCTCATGCTGGAAGTAATTAGTATAAAAACCCTAATCTTTTTTTGCATCCGAGCCACGTGGTATAATCCAGCCTTTCAGAAGGATAAGTCAGTATTTGTGAGCTCACTTGGATTTAATGTAAACAATAAAGGACTAATTCAATAAAATGGCTTTGACCCATCAAAATCTACTTTCAGGAGCTGTACTGTAGGCTAGGAGCCCACATGGTGTGTTGTGCATGCAGAAACCTTCAAACCTGCCTGTTTGGAGAATAGCTGACAATGCAGATGTACCAGCCCTAAGAAGAGCCACTTGTTAGAGATTTTGCATCTTGGGCTTTTGGGGTCATAGGCCTCCGTTCTCAGGGAACTTGTTTGTCAAATAAGATATGACAGCATTTCTGATTTATTCACAAGTCTTAGAAAAAACAAAGGAAGAAAAGCAAAAGAAAAACAAACAGAAAGACAATTAGCTGGGGCAAAAGAAAGTAACTGGGTTCTTCTCATTTTTTATTTTTTGTGCTTAAAATTTTTCACGGGAGTGTAGTTTTCAGGAAACATTGAATATTTCTACTGATTTGCCTCCTGAAAAAAATAACCCCACAAGAATACTATTAAAAACTAAGGCATCCAAATGCATTTGGTAGCTTCTGAAAATTGAAGCTAGAGGTTTCCAAAGGTTTCAGCTCGCAGACATTGAAAAATCTCCCAGAGGAGGTGCACTTTTGCACAGTGTGGTAAATAGGCTGTGGTAAATAGGCTGTCTTTTATTGATGTGCTGCTGACTCCTTAAAAATTGTCTGTTGATCATAGGTTGAAAGTCAGCAATGTAAATGACTGGCTATTGCAGCAAAGTCAAGTTTTACTTAAGAGCAGCTGCTCCTTGCTGCTTATTTACTCAAAGCGTTCCTTTTACAGAAGAACAGCAGGGTTTTCTACACAGATTCATATTGGCCTCATACATGTGAATGTAGATCCATAAACCACGTATTTTAACTATTGTGCACAAATGTTAACAACTCTGGTCTCTTGATCTACCTTTTTGCAGTTGCTCATATTCAAGTCCTTTTTAAGCAACAGTCTTGAAAGGGTGAGCACGAGAATGTTTTCATGAGACTCTTAGGAAGCCGATAAAGTTTGCTAGTTGATCAAATAAAGCTGTGTCTGTTGCATCAGACCACATCAGTCGGATCAGTTTACACCCTGGCTTTTAAAGCAGGTCTTTGTTTATTTTTTTAAAGAAGTACCTGCTACCTGTACATAGGCTCTCAAGGCAGAAGGGACCACCCCACTGATCATCTATTTCCAGCCGCCTGTTTCCATAGGTCATACGGTGTTTTCTGGAAGCTGGATTAAAGCATTAAATTAGAACTGTATCTGGTCTTGCTTAAAGGCTAAGAAGAACAAAGTCAGCCAAATCCTGTACTAAGAGGTTCCAATATTTAATAACACTTATTACAAGGAAATTACTTTTTATTTTAGAGTTGAATTCATCTGTCTCCACTCCAGCCAGCCACAGGATTTTGCTATACTTCTGTTAGGTCAGGAAGTTCCTGGTTGTCAGGTCTCTTCTCCATGTATTAAGCTTAATAGACTGAACCCTTAAGCACCATACTGTAAGATTTCCTTTTCAATATCTGAATATTTTTGTAGCCCTTCTTTGAATACTTGAGGAATATTCCAACCTCCTTCAAAGCATGGACATCAGAACTAACCAGCTACTCTAACTCATGTCTCATCTGCATACTGAGGCAGTGTTGCATCTCTGCTTCCACTTCACAGACACCTTACCATCAAATGAACTACTTTTTTTGCCCCAGCATCTCAGAGGTTTGTGTCTGTCCATTGCCCCATGAATCACAGAATCACAGAACAGTGGGGGTTGGAAGGGCCCTCTGGAGATCATCCCATCCCACCCCCTGCTTGAGCAGGCACACCCAGAGCAGGGGCACAGGGCCGCGTCCAGGCGGGGGGTGAATGTCTCCAGGGAAGGGACCCCACAGCCTCTCTGGGCAGCCTGTGCCCCTGCTCTGGCACCCGCACAGGGAAGGGGTTTTTCCTCATGTTCAGGTGGAACTTCCCGTGTTCCAACTTGTGCCCGTTGCCCCTTGGCCTGTCGTTGGGCACCACTGAAAAGAGCCCAGC
The DNA here is from genome assembly GCF_963921805.1 of Phalacrocorax carbo. Lineage (NCBI taxonomy): Eukaryota > Metazoa > Chordata > Aves > Suliformes > Phalacrocoracidae > Phalacrocorax > Phalacrocorax carbo. Next base: position 35,018,843 of record NC_087521.1, read on the forward strand.
CCCATCCTCCTGACACCCACCCTTTAGATATTTATAGGTATTGATGAGATCCCCCCTCAGCCTTCTCTTGTCCAGGCTGAACAAACCCAAGTCTCTCAGCCTTTCCTCATAAGGGAGATGCTCCAGTCCCCTGATCACCTTGGTAACTCTCCGCTGGACTCCCCCCAGTAGTTCCTTGTCCTTTTTGAACTGGGGAGCCCAGAACTGGACGCAGCACTCCAGGTGTGGCCTCACCAGGATAGAGCAGAGGGGGAGGAGAACCTCCCTCGCCCTGCTGGCCACACTCCTTTTCATGCACCCCAGGATATTGTTGGCCTTCTTGGCCCCAAGGGCCCGGTGCTGGCTCAGGGTCACCTTGCTGCCCCCCAGCACTCTCAGGGCCTTCTCAACAGAGCAGCTTTCCAAGTCAACCTCCCCTCCTGCTGGCAAAACCTACACGTTATATTTCAATATGTATTAAAATGGCCAAGTGATCCATCCATGATAATACCATTTTTCTTTCTATGCATTACAGACAGTGGCTTGAGAGCAGGTTATCTCACACCCTGATGACAGAAAAGATGCACATTACTGCTCACTTAGCTGTTTGGAAGCATTTGGGCTTGTGTGTTTCTGTACCATCTCTGACAACCTAACAGGTAAGTGTCTCTGCAAAATTCAAGAGCACTCTGTTTTATCCTTTCTTTACAGAAAGAGATGTAACAGCTGATTTTAACATTCAGGTTAAGTGACTTATCCCCAGGTTTCAGCCATTAATTATTTATTCTTCAGGGAGAGAAGGAAAGAAATGGTCTCTAATACCTGCTTTTTACTACTTCTGCTCTTACAACACAGACATTTTTAAGCTTAGTCTCTCTTAAACCACAACATCTTAAAGAGCCTTTAGGCATTGTCCTCTAGGTCTGGCTGTGCCAGTTTAAAATATTGTTATCCTCAGCTGTTCTTCACCACTAGAATGTAAAGATTCCTTCTTCCCCAGCTCTTCAAAAATCAGCCAGATTAAGTCAGAGTGTGTGTCTGCAACAGTTTTAGTCTCTCTAAACCAGAACTGCCTCAGTATCACACTCACCTCTGCTTTTCCTACTCCCTTCTTCCCACAAATTTTAGTAGTCATCAGACTCTGTAGCGAGGCAGTCTGGAGAAGGCAAACCTGTTGATAATTAGGCACTTTTTCTTAGGGTTATGATGGAATCACATTAGGTTCCTTTTATAATTTAGGGAGAAATCTCTAGAGAGTAATTCAGACCACCTAAATTCTGATTTTCCTCCTCTCCTTTTAGGAAATCTGAGGATAAAGTTATATGATACAGTTGAGCTGATCTAACATCTTGCCCTTCTGTTGAAAGAGGTACTTCTGCCCCTCCCTACTTCCCACTATACAGTCCTGCCACCCTTTTTCAGCAGCTAAATAGCTGTCTTGTGTAACATGCAACTGTCCAGCCAGGAAATGGCTGGACTGTGGTTTTGTAACCTGCAGCAAAGGAGCAGTGACATATTGTTAGGCTAGATAATGCCTTGACTCGCAGTGCTATTTGCTGATTGAACCCTGTCCAGTTACACACACATTTATGCATTTGTATCATGATTATCACATGATGATGATTGTATCATCATCATTATCAACCACCTCAACCACCATTTACACAGTTTGATAAGAGATTCTCAGCCTATCTTGCAGGAGGCTGTTAACCCTCTGTGTGAGGCTAAAACCCCTTTCTCTGTAAAAGTCGTTCCACTGCTCAACAAAACCAGATTTCCCCTCCTTCGCTGCTTGCTTAATGAGCTAAACTTTCTCTTACTCTTCTTTTCCTTGCTTGGAAAGTTTTCTGAGAATATCATTTAAAAACCCTTTTCTGCAGTCTGTCAAGAGCTCTGGGATGGTGCCTGGTGTAATGTCATGGGTGTCAATGTGGACTGTAACCAAAGTAGTACTTCCTGAGCTTGGAATCTTCCATGTTCCTTGTAATAATATGTTGCCTTCATTCCTGGAAAACTATTAGCTTTTCTGTTGTCTGTCTTTTGTCTCTTGCAGATCATCTTAATCAGTTTCCTTCACAGAGTTCTCAGACAGAACTATCTATTGACTTTGGCAAGTTGAGGGTTGTGTCTGACCTCTGAAGTCTGTCTGGTTTGAGCCAGTGACAATTCTCAATCAGTTCCCCCACCTTATTCTTGCAAGGCAGTCTCTTCATATGTCTACAATGTCAGGTACAATTAAACACACCCAGGGGTAAAGATTTCGGGCATCCTCCTAGCTGTGATTTGGTTTTAGTCATCTTTGGTTTCCTCGTCTATGCTTTTTATGTGATTCCTCTGGGAGAGCGTGTAGGAGTCCCTGTGGAGTGATTTGGACCTGTCTCTTGAGGAAAGATGCTTCTCTCAGCTGCCAACTTTCTCCTCCACCTGAACTATTACCTTGTACTTCATAAAGGCAAAAATATGTCTCTTTTGAGGGAGGAAACAAAATTTGGCACATCCACTGTAGTGGCACATAGCTGACGACCCTCTGTCCATCTGTGGTGCTGATGGGAAGCTGCCCTACAAAGCAAAGCCTCAAGCTCAACTCTGGGAATGTTCTCAGAAATTCCACTGCCGGCCACTTGCTCTTCAGAATTTGTATTCCCTCTGTACCATCCCCTTGTAAAGGGTTACAGATAAGCTTAGGAAACCAAAGTCAGAACATACAGCATATCTTTGTACCTGATGCAAACTACACAAGAATCCTAAAAGCAATCACACAAACCCCAAAAGACCCTGAGGGTGGGCTTTGCACAGTCTCTGTATGTGATACTGAGGGCAGGGACACCATGGAACAAACCTGCTGCCAGGTCAGACCAGTACGCCATAGTTGTGACTGTTTGCATGTTCACCATTAGGAGTCAGGGGCTGATAACTTGGTTTCTAGTGGACAGGCCTGTGTGCCTTTGTTTCCTGCTTTTCTCAAAGCTGTATTTGTGCCCAGATAGAGTCAAACCTGTTTAAATTACTGCCAGTCACAGAGGCGCAAATAGCCACCAGGCTTTTTATTGGACTTCCTTACCATAGCTCCGCCTTGTGCCTCAGCAAAGGAAGCGTTAAGAGAGGAAAGTAACTGGCCTACGTTAATTAGAGGCTTCTCTTCTGCTTTCCCCAGTGACAGACTCTCAGTTTGTAATTGCAATGCATCAGTAACCCCCCACTTGCCTCTGATGCTGCTGCTTGGTGAGCTAATGAGGGAGAGAGGACGAGCTATAGTAAGAGGCTATCCTGAGTGGTTTGAAGTTGTGTAGGGGAGCGTTTACTTCACTCTAAAAGTGGAATTTGAACTGTAAGATCAGGGTTTACAACAATAATACTGATATGTGCTCTTAGGACGTTCTATGAATTACCTTCTCTTGCGACTTGATATTAGATATGATACTATGCTACATTTCACTAATACACATTGCAGCACAGGCTTGTCTCTGCTTCAGAGCAGAAGGAGGTCTGTTCCCATTCTTTTTTTTGTGTGCAGATGACCTGCTCCACCTCATTAGCTCTGTGGTGCTGGTTGGTGTGCTGGGAAGGATGATCCTGAAAGATCCACCCATCTGAAAGGGATGCAGAGCGGCAGCCCAGACAAGGCTGCCATCCCTGCTTCCTACATGGGCATCGATTCGATGAGGGTGGAGGAACACGCAGGGAAGCAATGGAGCAATAAGCTCCCGTCTCCCTTGTAGGCATTCAGTGAAATAAATAAGAATGTTCCAGCTCAGATTTTTTAAATCACGTGTATGCACATAATATTAAACCATGTTCTATAATCAACAGTTCAGGTTCTGATTTGAGTTAAATAGACCTCAGTGGGGGAGCCGACCTTACTGTCCCTAATACATTTGAAAATGCCAGCTGCTGAGTTATTTTAGATATTTTCTCAAGAACACAATGCACAGCTAGATCCTATGATCAGCCCCCTGAAGGAAGTATAAGTGAAGTGCTGTCCCTTTAGTTTTGGAGAGTGCTAAATTTAAGAGACTTCTGATTCTTAAAAAAACCTCCTCTGTAGCTGGAGGAAAACCATGTCTTTCCTAAAAGCTAATACAAATAACAATCTAACCACTCAACTAAAATACTACACTAACATTTTGTAGGAATTCTCTGATCTACCTCAGCCCTCAAAAACTGATATTTGAATAAGGTGTTATTACAATTCAAAACACTTTAGTGAATTTTACCAGATACTGTGGTTTAGGTACGCTGAGATATATCATATCTCTTCTGACAGCAGTGAGATTTGAGTGTGTAATCAGAGGCACTACCATATTTTGCTGACCAGAGATGTTATAAATGTGTTCTTAAATTAAAAATATTTGTAATTCTTAAAAACCTACATTAGCCAAATGTCTTTGGTCAGTATCTGTTGCAGTTGATTTGGGCTCACTTGGTACCATTAGAAGGGAGAAACATGCATTTTGTAGAGATCCAGAGCACTGAGTTTCAGGGTGAAGCGAAATTCTCTTGTGTGTAAAGCAGTTGTTAAAGTCTCAGAAAGAGAGGTTTGTACTGGGAATGCCGTTGGCATAGTGATAACTATCAAACTGAATGGAGTCTTGGAAAGAACAACACTTGATACAGCTGTGTTTGCATTAAACATTTTTAGAGTTCAGTTCAGAGCAGTTCTGCACCATATATGTAGAATTTTTATGCAGAATTTGCATACAGAAAGCATGGAATGCTCTTTACTGGGTAAATGATTTGCTCCTGCTATTTATTACGCTCTCCCCCATCCCCTGGGCACACGTGGCTGCAAGGATTTGAGTTAGTAGAGAAAACAGGTGTGCCTGGTCAGAAGAGCAAAAAGCATGTATTCAAGGGAAAAGTATGATTTTTTGTTTCCACTGAGATGTATAACACAGTCCTCCCTCTGGGTCCATCTAAACCGACCTTTTGGCAAAAGGGAATTAAGGCATAGATACCATGGCCCATATTTACCTCATCTAATGGAGATGCTTTAATTCTGTCCTTATTAGGCAAAAGATTTAAGTACAGTCAGGAAGGTTGGTGCACTAGGCTTACTCTCTCCTCTGAGGAAGAGAGGTTCCTCTAGATGGTACTTCAGGACATCTATGCACAGAGCCATCTTCTTGCTCTTCAGAGAGACCATCAGGGAAGTTGCACGATAACACTGAACCAGTCCAACACCTCGCTTCAGGTGAAACCGGTGCTCTCACTCCTCTTCCTTGCCCTTCTTCCCAACTATGCGGATCAATTTCCTCTGTTGCAGCAGAGCTTGCCTGACCGCATAGGAAAAACTGAACCAACTCACCACTCTGGAAGAAAATTACGCTTTTTCTTTGGCCAGGTGGAGCAAAAACTTTCCTGCAGGCTGAGTGAATTGCATCAGGGCTTAGGGGAATGCCAGGGAACACATAAAGAATCCCATGGCATGAAGGATTCTTTCCTTCCAGCAGAGCTCGCCTCAGAAGGTTGTCTGACTTCCTGTTTCCCAAGAGGCCACGGATCACAGAGCAATAGTCCACAGCCTGTGAGTCTCACCTTATGTTATTCCTGGGTTTGGATTTGGAAATGGAAGAATTGCGGATGTACAGATTCTTTGAGGTTCTTCTGGCAGTGGTATTTTTTAATGATCTTCAAAACAACTGAAGGTGAAGCTCCCATTGCCGTGCAAGTCCCACCTGCCTCCCTGCTCCTAGGATAGCATAACCTGAATGCGTTGGAATTCAGCTGAAACACTGCAACTAGTATTCTTTTTCCTGCGAAAGGTACCTTCTGATTTTAATGACCAAAAGTGTTAAGTTGCTGAATTTTACATGTCATGTGAAAGATAGCATCCCTGTCAGCACCTGCCGTTAATACTGTTTTGGGTCATCTACTCTGCAGTGATTTAGAAAGTAGGATGCAGCTACTGGCTCAGCAGCATCACTTGCAGCAGTTTAGGTGTTCTTCAGAGATTGCTGTCTGAAACCTGATCCTACCTGACCTGCATAGCTCATGAAATCCTGTGGAATTTCTCAGAGGTACTATGACTAACTGATTTCACCTGTGACTATGGCAACTGCACCATTTTTCTTGCCTTATGAGGGAGCGATACAATGAGTAATAGCAGTAATACCAATTCTTTTTGTATTTTTGCTTTTCTAATCATGGTTTAATTTTTTGAGGGTCTTTGAGTGGAGACTTTTTCCTTCTTCAGTCTTTCTGCAAAATAAAAATGTCAGCAGTAGGTTTTCTGGTAGGCCAGCAAGAAGACTGAATGGTGGAAGTAGGAAGATACCGTTCTGCTACGGTTCTGCCACCAGTGTAAAATCCATATGCAGGTTTTAATTCCTGGTCTTCGCTTGTAGTTATCTTCTGCTTCTGACTTGTGGTCCTTATGGCATTTAGCCTTCAGCAACTGAAAAGGGTGCCAATTCCCACTGTCCGCCCAGTCACGGCTCCGCAGCAGAAGCAGTAGCATGGGTGCTGTGGCTTAGCTATCACCGTTGGCAGTCCAGTACAAGAAGAGAATATGAGTGGGGGAGACAACTGCTGTGAAACTCTGAGGATGCAAGAGGGTTTCAGCAAAAAAAATCAGCAAAAGGCACAGAAAATCCACACAGAACTGTGGAAAGTTGTCTCTTTGCACAGTGTCACCACAGTCAGAAGAGCAGAAAACAAACACAGTACCTGTCTCCTGAACCAGAATTTTGTCATGAATAAACTGGTTTTGCTTGTTTTAAAACCAGTGTAACCCTTAAAATAGTGTGAGACAGTCGAAACCATTGGACAACTGTGAACTAACATGCATGCTAGTTCTCCAGCAGGTAGCTGGTGAGGACAATGCCTGATTGTCCAGAGGTCCTTGTGTTGATTGTTCCTGTTCTTATCAACTGGAGAGTCAGTCCCTCTTATTTCTTTAGTCTTCCTTCAATGCCAGATAGCGTTGGAGGTGGCGGTAGGTACCATTTGGGGTCTAATGTCCCTAGAGTTGAGACATTCTCCGTTCCATATGGCTGAACACTGGCATATAATCAGATTTCATTTGGGGAGCAAGAGTAAACTTATCTTCCATGTTCCTCCTTTGTATGCAACCTATAAAAGGCTCCATTGTTTTAAAAGAAAGATTCTGGACTGAGGGAGAGCTGTGCAGTTTTGGAAATGTCTTTTTTATTTTTGCTCAGGCTAAGAACAGCATTCATCTCTTAAGGCTGCATTTCACATGGAGGGAGGCAGCCTGTATTCCCATGGTTTGAAAGGGACAGAGTGTCTATGGGGTAGGACCTCCCCACTCTCAGTGTCCCCTTGTGCTTTCCAAGTGCTTAGCATTCCTTACAAATTACAGTCTTTTGTGGTACGGAATACTGTGCTATTTTAACCAATTGGAGGGGTGGTGGTGCTGGGGGGAATATAATAGGCTGAGAAGTATTTCCTTACTGTGCTAGATGGTTTGTTTAGGCTTCCATCCTGCAACAGGGTCTGAAGGCGTGGACCCTTACAGGCCCCGGTGGGACTCCCTTTGAATAGAAGTCTCATCTACTATCACATCCTTAAGTGTGGCTTCACATGTAAAACCCACTGGCAGCTGTAGCACCTCTGTATTCTTAAACTGATCAAACAGTATAAAGGAAAGGAGCTATCAGATATAAATCCCAGAATACTGATAGGCACCTTGGATACAAAGCGGTAAGCAGGTGCTAGTGTTCATTTCAGGTGGTGGAATGATTATTAAATCCCAGGTCACTTGAATCCAATAGGAAATGTGAAAAGAACAAATAAGGAAATAGCTTCCGAGATGAAAAACATTTACATTTACACTAGAGAGACAATAAGCAGATTACTGACTTCAAGAATCCCATTTTCAGGAGGCTGTGAAAAGTGTCAGGAGAAGGGTCTAGAGATCAAAAGGAGACAAAAATGTTAACAGATCTTCCTGAGAACAAGAATGTGACAGCGGGAGACTTGTTAGAGCCATCTAGGGTGACAGCACGGAGGGGAGAGAGACCTACATACTGTATAAGGTAATCTAAAGAAATTGGCCCTCCCTGCTTAAAACAAAAAGAGCTGAGAGCTGGCAGTAAGCACCAGTAAGCCCTGGGGAACTACTAAACAGTTGTATTGCATATATTGTTTTTAAGATTTGTTTTCTCAGAATAGTTTGGTTGTAAGATCTGCCCAGATTCTGCAGATCTAGGCTTTTTCACACTGACAGTGGTAGAAAACAAATAGCGTCCTTGGAGCAAAGTATTTTTAGTTAGAACAAATCAAATACTATTTTTTGAACTTAAAAACCTGATTATCCTTAACATCCAGTTTTTCAAAACTACAGTGAATTCTCACAGCGTTGCCCACAATTCCTGTGTCCATCTGTCATTTCATTCACACAAATCCAGCATAAATCATAAATCCAAGCGTACACTCAGGTGAGTGGCTTTTGTTTAACACCTGTTGCAGTAAGGTGAAATAGGAAGGCAGTACATGGACTGTTTTCAAGAACCTATCAAGAATAAATGTTATTGATAACAAACACTGAATATGCAGCCAGCATATATGCAATAGAAAACAGCATTGCCTTTGTTTCTGCTGTTCTATTTATTTCATTTATTTTCATCCATACTAAGTCCTAACAAATATAGGATTTATTCTGAAGAAATCCCTACATAGTTCTTTCCATTTCGGGGAAGAGCAAGCTCCTCAGTCTTAAGCTAAGAACATATTAGAGGTAGGAGAAAGTAACTGGGGGAAAAGTAGGTGTTTCCTGAAGGTATGCTGATTTGGGAGTTGAAAGAGGAAAAGAATTTGCTGGAGTCTTGTGAGAAACAAACACCCCTTGGGATAATCCAAACTAATATACCCTCTCTTTTACACTATTAAGAAATTTCTTCCTACGTTCTTAATGTACTACATTTCTACTAATTTAGAGTTACATTCTGAAATACTAACGAAGTGGGCACTTTTTTTCTCAAATGTGTCACTCCCGTTACACTTAACTGTTCAATAAAATCTCATTTCTCCCCTTAAGATGCAAAGGAACACAAACAACAAGACAGTTCTGTATTTTGAAAGACTTGGAGCTCCATTTTGTTGTATCCCAAGTAATTTAATAAAATAGTGAGTGTGGTTTTACCTCTGCCTTTTGACAACTTTCTTGGTGTAAAATGTCCATTGAACAGCTGTGCTACCAACGTGAGCTCAAAACTCAAAATATCCAGGTGCTCTGAGCTATACCTCAGCAATGGCTCTAAGTCACTTCCCACCCGTCTTCAGCTGACACCCGTGCGCTAGTACAGTCCAGTGCAAAGAGGTTGGAACTGCCTCCCCACGTTTGGGCACGGTGTCGGGGGGAGCCAGGATGCCAGAAGTTAGAGGATGAGCTAACCAAAGGTTAAAAAACCTGTGGCTCCTGAGCACCTACTCATGGTTTGTGGAAGTCTGTGTGGTGTAGCTGTTTTCACCTGCTAAACTGCAGAGATAAACAACTTTCTAGTCATTATTCTGCAGATTCCCTTTCCTTGTCTCCAGGTATGAGTAAGAAGAGCAAAAGCTCATGTAAATACAAAGTGGAGAAGAGTAGATGCTTTCTTTAAAAGTGTGTCCCACATCTGAAAAAAACTGAAAATCCCCGCCGTGGTCCTAGTATGCAAAGAAGAGGAAGGTGACGGGGGACAGGAGGAATATTTATGCTGATGGGATCCTACCTCCTGAAGATGCTGCTCTTTTAAAGAAGGTCTGCTTCTCTGAAGAACAGTGGAGGTGGGGAAGGATTACTTGCTTTGCCGTGAAAATCTGTAGGGCCCAGCCATATTGCTCAGATAGTTGGCAAGAAAATATGCTTTTAAAGATCACTTCTGTTGAACTTGATAGGAACTCTGTCAGTGACTTCAGTGGGACCTGGATCAGACCCTAATCTGTTAAAGAAATAACAGCGACACGACTGTTTTCCCTCCAGGCCCCCTACTTTTGGCTATTCTGCCCACCACAGTGTTTATACTTTCTCAAGCTGGGCTGGTTTCATTGCAGCAGCACAGACAGACTGTGTATGCCTCTGACCCAGGGAGCTCTTACAGCAGAGAGAAAGCGTTGTGCTGCAGCTTTTTGCTCAAGCAGCTCCTCCAATTATTAAGGGAATAGCCTCAAAGAATCTAAGGAATCGCAGATATTCTGGGGAAAAAAAATCTGTTGGCTGAAAGTGACTGTGTAGAAAAAGAAAAGAATGAACTAGCGTCTTGATTCAACATGTCTGTTATATCAATCATTTACTCTGAGTGGGTAGCAGAGATATGATCTAATAGGTGCGGGATTCTTATTTCCTGTTAGAAGCTGAGCATACCTTTTGTGTGAAGTCAGAATGTTGTTATTTTGGTTTATTCACCAAATATTTTTATCAGCTAATTTCAATGGTAATGTGGCAAAAAGCATATAGGTTGTCATGTTTCAGACTATATCAACCCCTTTAAGATCTTCCAGTTCCTTTATAAGGCTTTATAGATATATTCTCCAAAACTTTCAAGCCTTGTGCTTTCTAGCAATGTGGTAATTTTCTCCCTGTGTTGCTCAAGTTCAGGTTCATACTTAGATATAAAAGTCATTTGTTTCCTTTGAGAAAATGCTAGTGTATGTACATTTAATGATAGTACAATCATTATCAGAGTTTACTCTCTCACAGTCAAGAAAGACAGATAAATTAGAATAAAATAGCAAGTGCCATCATCTGCTCTAGAAATTGGTGGTGAACTCTCAGTGATAAGCAGCTGGATCAATATCCACATTGATATTTAGGCATCTAACTACCCATGGATTTCACTGGGAATTCAGACACTTAATTAGGATTTAGTTTGAATATCTCTGTGCACCTGGCTCTATGCCTGGTATGAAGTGTTACTAGGATCAGCCCCCTCAGCTCATATACTCAAATCTGCCATGATCCTTCTGTAGGCAAGTCCATGTGCTCCCCAGTGACTTCAGTGGAGTCAGGAGAGCCTGGAGGCTGCTGCTGTGGAGCTCGTTTTAGAATCTAAGTTTTATTATGAATGAGGAGCTTTCCATCTTTTTTCTGGTATGTGTGGTGATTTCTTTGCCTCTAAGGTATCACAGAAGCAAAAGAAGTAATGGAATAGGTTAGCAAAATACAAGACACAAGCAGTAATTGTTTCAGTAACCAACTTTAAAAGGCCAGAACACTGAGTTTCCTTCAAGGCCACTTCCTTTCTCCTCTCTGGATTTAGAACCTGTCTGTAGGCAGTGCAGATAGTGTTAAGGCAGTGTAAACGTTTCCAGTGGAACAGGTTTGGAGTGACTTGAGTGACTGGCCTTGCTCAGGAGGCAAAACTGTAGCTAATACATCCCAAGGAGGAACCAAGAAGCTCTTAATGCCAAGCCAACCTTGCACTGACCTTGCTGCTGCACCATGACCTTGCATCTGGATGTATCACAAGATGTGTAAATAGACAAATGAGCTACACCTACCAAATAGTCCAGATCAAACTGAAGCGTTGACGTATCCTGATTGTTATTCTTTCCTTCACCCAGCTTTGTGTCATCAGCAAACTTTATCAGCAGCAATATTGTATCTTCCTCTGGCGTCTCTGAAATGTTATTGAATGGCACTGTCCACAGTGAGATCCCTGTGCTATGCCTTTTGGAGCTTGCAGGCTATGTTCTTTGCGCCTTTGGACTCAATTTTCCATATGGAGTGGTTTCTTGGCCGTGTTCAAGCCATAGACTGGGTGCTGAATCAGTTTCTATGAAGTACTATTTTAAAACTGACATTTTGTGAAGCATACCCTACAGATTTCTATTTATTCTGTCAGCTCCACTACTTTTAACAAAAAAAATTTCTAATCATGAAAATATTTTAAGCATTTAAGACTTGCACTCCATTTCAAGAGGATTGATACTATCTAAGTTGTGAGTCTTTGGCCTCATAACTGATCGCATCTCATCACAGCCTTGCCTTATCTGGAACTGATGCTGTGCTGACCCTTCTGTAGTTACCCACAATTCCTTAGTTGGTACATAAATGATTTTCTGCAAATCCCCTGCCTTTGCAAGATGTCTTAAATAAAAACTGTACAAGCTCAGAGCTCCTTGGACAACTCTTCAAAACTGTAAGCCAGGCATAAGACAGAATGGTTCCAAGTGCTATCAGGAACCCAGGGAGAGAGCAAGCACAGGCACATTCATAAATACATCACATAACAGTGGGCATTATACCCATAGAACGTGTTTGTGGACTCAGCACCGAGCTTCTGGGCTGAAATCATAGCCTGGCTCTGTCCTCTCTAGGATGTTTCGAGGGCTGTAACAAGGCCTGTGGTAATCAGAGGGGGATCAGGGAACTTCCTTCATGTGTAACGACCCTGTATAATCTGCTATCTTCTGCTTCACATCCAGAACCCAGAATGGCTCCAGAAGAAGATACTATAGACTTGACCTGCTTCTACCAGGCTTCCATCCTTGTGCCATGGCTGGAAAAGGACCACGTGTAAGACTGACGACGTCCGCACCAAAGTGGAGCTTTCTTTAAATGCCTCCAAGGTTGGAAACCAAAGACTGCTGCAAGGTAAGAGGCCATAGATGAGAGAATCCTTTCCCGTATTTTCTCTGTGCTTTGGCAGTGTTTACCAGCTCAGCCTTTGTATTTTGAATGTTACAAGTTCAACTGTTTTGCTGGTTAGTGCCTTCTGCAGACATTAAGAAACCAAACTGCCGATTAATCTCCAAACAGTTAATGTACATTTCTAGAGGAGATGACTGAGAGAAAGGTGCACTATCTTTACAAGGAAAAAAAGGAAAAGCCCACTCAACAATTACTTTTCAAGACAAACATTTAGGCAATTTGCCAGAAAAACATAAAATGCTGTCCATCATCTGCAGTGTGCATCTTGCTCTCACAGCTTGTCCCAGCGACTGCTTTCAAGCTTTTGAATAAAACCTAGAAAAAGTTGTATTTCAAGGAATAGCCCTGGAAAGCTTTGATTCATTGCTTGTGTTCAGGATTTGTGAGATGTACTGTAATTGCATATGTTATTACTCTTGCAATATTTTGTATTACGTTACTACATGTTTATAGACCAAAACTTTATAGACAGATAGAAAGCAGCCTGAGAAGGAGGGGAGACATAAATCAAGGTATAAAACTGCCCTGAATAATATTTTATGTTTCACTATATTGACCTGGAATTACAGGATAAAGACATTTTCCACTGGTGCACGTTCTTTTCTTGCTTTCTCTGTGTGTCTGTTTCAGGCTTGTTGGAGTTCTTCATTAAATCCAGAATCTGTATCAAATGAGCTGTAGTGTGCTGCAGCACATAAAGGTTTCAAAGCAACAATTACTCTATTATTTCAGCAGAGATTACCTGTTTGAAATGAAACCCACACTGAATCCTTTCTGACCTGGTCCTTATTGTGATACTGATAACAAGCCACACTCTCCAGCCTTTATCTTACCTCCTACAGGGTAATCTTTTCTTCTGGAGCTTAATTCTGCTAATAGCACCCTTGACTGGTTGCCAGACAACAAACACAAGCAGGTGAAAAATGAATGGCTCCAGTCTGACCGCTGATAACTGCTAGAGACTTTTTATTCTCAGAATTCCCTCCAAAATATACAAGTTGACCGGTGGACAATCAATTACATTCCTTGTATGTTTCTCCCTCCTTCAGGCTGGTTATTCTTTGAAAGAAATTGTGATGATCTTTTCTACAGTTTCAGATTCTTTTTTTTTTTCCCTCCTCCAAACAACAGTAAATAGTAATTCCAGATGGTAGAAATTACTTTTAAATTAAACCAGTTGATACAGGGAACGTATGCTTATCTAATTCCCCTGTTTTAAGTGGTAACCATACGATGGAAATGGGTAAAACTGATGTGCAGTGAAGGTATGCAAAATAGTTTGAGATTGTAAAATGCTTTTTCCCCCCCTTTTCTGATTTACTGTCCATGAAAATGAATTATAGACTCGTGAAGAAAACAGAAGTTTTTATTTGCTGAACTCAATAGGCTGCTTTCTGGGGACTTGAACTCTGCAAAGTGCTGAAAAAAAGATTACTGCATTCCACTGACAATTTTTCTGTTTGAACCAAATGGGAGGGATGACAGTATGCTGTGCTCTGCCCTTCTGCTTCCCAAAGAAAACCTCAGGAACTGCTCATTGTTCCTCTGCTGTGTGAGGAAAAGTCAAGCCCTGAAGCACATGCTTAAAAACTTCGCTAAAGTATGCATTTGAGCCCGGACTTAGCTTTAATTGGCTTCTCTTAAAACCAATGAGTGCAGAAGATCTGTAGCACCTTGCAGGTTTGGGCCGTATGTGAATCAAAGCCATAATCAGAAGGAGGATGGTGCAAATGGACCTCGCTTCACCCAAATCAGTGAACATGCATTAATTTACACCAGCTGAAGATTTGGTGGGGACTCATTTGTTTTTTCAAAAGTGATTTTGCTTTTACCATTTGAGTATATGATTATAAAGTAACTAGTTAGCGCTGAGGGGGAATGTAGTTGGCTTTGCTGGAAAATATAAAAGTATCCACTGTTCCTTCAGGGAAATCATTTTAATAGATAACAGCATGTTGTACAATGTTTCATCAGTGATATTTAGATCTAAATTAGGAGCAGTTGTGAGATGGGTTGCCGATTTTCTTGTGATAAAAGGGAAATAGTTCAAGAAATATAGACCAGATGTTATCTTAATCCAATCCTCATGTACAAGAGCACACTATGAGACAGTAATAATAGTCCCTTCTACCTGTTTCTAATTTTCCTGCTCTGAAACACCCCCTGTGAAAAATAGATTAAACCAACACATCATTTATGAATCGGCACTAGGCGGGTTTGAGTTTGTATGGAATGCAGCATGCGTGGCACAGACTGGAGGGTGCAGCCGCTAGATTTTGATACATGTTTAAAAATGCTCGTTTGACAGTAACGTTTAAGACAACAGCTCTTAGTGATTTAAAACGAGAGTAGCCAGTTTGGGTTTGAATCAGGCTTTTGGTTCAGCATATCCCTACACAGTTTCAAATTTGTCATCAGTGTTTCTAGGCAGTATATGTTATACAATCCTCAGCGGGCCAAAAAAGAGGGGGTTGATCCTCAGCTGCTGTAAATCAACACTGATCCATTGATTTAGATGGAACTACACTGATTTGTACCATCTCATGGTCTGGACAAAGTGTATTAACTTTCCCCATGAAAATCCTTCACAACAAAAAGCTCCATTCACAGTCCTACTGGATAAGCAGTAACTAATGTGTCTCTGTTCTCGTAATAATGTTTAATACCTGCATCATTTCCTACTTGCTGGGGCAGACGAAACATTACTCTTTGCTTTGACGTAAGAAGTTGAGTGCTGCGCATTTGTAATATTTGGGACAGCTTTTTCCATAACTCCCTGTCTGAGCTAAAACATTTTGCTGGAATATTCATGTCTCTTGGCATCAATATGCCAAGGAGGCATTTGGGCAGCTGTCTAGCGACTCAGGAGACAAGACTTTTATTTTCCTTTGAGGAGCACAGTCATATGAAAATACTTTATTCAGCAATATTCAGAACTGTAAGAACTACTGGGCTTTTTTCTTTTTTCCACCGAAAATAGCAAGAGCTGTGAGGATAGCAATCATACCGACAGCAGCGTTAATAAGACTGCTTTATCTAGAGCAGACACCTTCACATTTTGGACTTTTCCAAACTATTTTTCAAGCAGAGTAAAATCCTGTTTTCCAGATCGGATATTTTCATATTTCTATGAACAGAGGAAACAAGAGCAGGCGATGAGACAATTAATCTTCAGAGACTGCCCACACAGCTGGCTGTCTGCTGCAAGGACTGTGCAGGGATGGAACCGAAGCTTTCCTTTTGAAACTAACTCCTTTGCTTGTCATTTATTTTTAAAATGAATGCATAACATTGCAAATATATTCACCCCTCTGCTGTTTTGTGGGTTATTTGTTTTATTTTTCCCAACAGCTTTAAAGATAAATGGGCAAGCTTGCGTTGGAAAGAATGGCTCTGAAGGGCCAAGGGTGGCTGCAGGCTCACACTGGAGAGCTGGAATCTCATGGATTCCCATAAAAGGTTCATAATCTGACTGTGCATCTATGAAGACTCATGGGTGATGTATCAACACATTAGGGAAAAAGTGTTCAGTATTTTTCAGAATATTTTCATCGTGTTTTAACCTGTTAATCCAACAGCTGTCACTTTATTTATATTGTGTGTGTACCTCAAGGCCCTGCTTATCTTTTGAAGGTCTAGCTTTGTTCAGCTCTGTACAAATGCGTGCACTGAAATTCTCTTGAGTCGGGCAGTGTAGTAAGATGAGACAGGTAGGTGATAAAGGAACAGGAGGGGATGGGATCATAAAGGAACAGCACAAGAAAATGCAAAAATAGAGTCTGAGTTGTCACATGCCCTGGACTGCTCACATCAGTGGGAAAGCTGTCATTTGGGATAAGAGTGCTTCAGAAATATAGACGGGAAACTTGATGGATTAAAGGAGTTAATGAGAGGAAGAAAAATGTGGAGTGGTTGAAAATAGTTATAGGAGAGAGAATTCACCTGGCAGACAACCTGTTGATTGGGAAAGCTTGCAAGGCTGCAGCAGCAGAGATGAATACACACATCTAATCAAAGTGCAAAGTGCAGTTTTGAGCTCTCAGCGCTAAAAGGCACCGGTGGTGGTAGTAGTGGGGTATGTAGGTTAATACTGAAAGCGTGTTATTAGTAATGACCGAAGACCTTTAGCCTCCTGTCCAAAATCCTTTTTTACTGTATAGAACGGGAAAGTAAACTCTATCATGTTGGGCTATTTAGTAAGCTATTAGTGCATTCATCTTTTCATCATTTGACAGGTGGAAGTAGTAGTCCAGCTTTTAGTTTTAATTATAAGGGATTCCAGATGTAGAATAGGACATAAATTAAAACCAGATCTACTCATATGTCTTTTCAAAGTAAGCCAACTTCAAGGTATCTGCTTTTCATTTCAAAATGTTATTAAAGCTATTACTAAGAAATTCATAGTCTTAGCGTGCTCCAATAATTGACACCTTTAAAATGACTAAACAGATTTAGAGTGTGCAGAAAAGTAAATTTGTCTTAGAGAATGACTCTAATCATCCATTTACATATAATGGACAAATCAGTGTTTGCGTTTTGGAAGGCTGGGTGAGCAGTCTGTCTAGATGGCTCTTTCCGACAACTCCTCCAGCCTGGCCTGGCCGCCGGGTGTTAAGGTTGTTTCCGTGATTATGCTACTAGGCAAGTGAAGATATAGAATTAAGGGCTGATCCGAAGCCAGTGAAAGTCAATGGGAGTCTTCTGATGAGCTTTCCGTCATAATCTCCTCCTCTCATGTTGATTCAAGCTATGTTACATTATGTTGGAAGTGGCTTTTTTTTTTTTTTGAAAGAAAATTAAATCCAGAACCATTTGTTTTCCCAGTGATAACATTCTTAAACCCCTAACTGTGTAAAGAAACCTGCAGATTCTGTTCTAAAAAGCCTTTCTTTCCCCAAGACCTATTTATCTAGTGATACGTTACAACCATGCAAATAACGCTGTACATCTGACTTCATAAAAAGTCTGAGGTTTCCAATAATTAGAATGATAGCTGGCAAGTCTGATAAATTAGAGAAATAACTTGTTTGGTGTAAACTGAGCCTGTTTCTGAGGCAGAAATGTTAGGCTTTTATCCTCTGGAGTGTGATTGAAAGGGTGAGAAGTTAATTTGGCAGCTTCGCTTCTATGGTTTCATAATGTTTCTCCTCCCCCCTCCCCTCAGCTTCAGGGAAGGACTGTGATTTCAGTACTTTGCGCCTGCCCTCATACAAGGCAAGAGCATGACCCGAAACGAAACCCCTCTCCCCAGGGCACATCCTGAGCAGTAACAGCTTGGCTCAAGTGTTTCTTATGAACAGCCGTCCAGAGCACTTGATCTAAATCATGCCATTTCCTTCACAGTATGGCACAGTTAACAAGTCAGTGCATCAACACAATCTGCAGATGGCAGTTCAAAAGGTGCACGTTCCCCAGCAAGATAAAGGGCAATGAGTTCCATGGGTTAGCTCATTACTTGGATTCAGGCAGGGGCTCCGTAGGGGTGTGAGGGAGGAAAAGGAGGCAGGCAAACCTTGAGAATGCATGTCTACACAAATAAAGCCAGCATTGCAAGAAGCATGTTATTGAAGTAAAGTGCAAACAGCTTGCAAGAGCATGGCTTCCTTCAGAGGTGGCTTGCCTCGCCTCCGAAAAGCAAGAGGAAAAGGGGAGTGAAACACGTGCCCATATGCAGTGCCTGTGCGCCTTCGCTTATCTGCAAGGCCTGGAAAATATGACACCATTTCCTAAGCAAAGCCCCAAAAGTCAGAAGAGACAAGCGAGCTATCGGCAAGGGCCGCGGCTCGTGGTTGCTCTGCATCCTGCTTGGGAAGGAACCTGTTTTCTGGAGCGTCACAGAAGGGCTTCTAGAGAGCAGTGTGCACTCCTGCACAGGTTACATTAGAGCTAAGCATCCAGTGAAGAATCTCTGAGACATATTAGTCCTTTAGACTTCAAAACAAGCTTAAATTGGAACCATATTGCTGGAATACTTCTTAGCTAACATTTATATTACTTCAGTTACCAAATCCAGACTAAGTCCCAGGACTCGGCAGGGGAGGACATAATATATTAGGAAGTAAGACGGGGGTGTGCACTTCTGGCCTCCTATTTTATATAAATGTACAAAAAGTTTCCTCACACTAGCAAGGAAATGACTACAAGGCCCTAAAATGCTGATTTCCAGCGGCAAACGAGGGAAGTCCGCTGCCCCTCCTCCCCTCTCTCCCCTGACCATTCTGTGTGTGCCATGCCTTGGGGATAGTTTGGATTACTTGGAGTAAGACTGTTGCATAGAAGCTCAGGTATCAGAGCAGATAATTATACACATATAGCTAGATACAGCAAAGGTCTCAGTGAATTGTCAGAGGATGAGATACATCTCGGGAGACCAAACAAGCCTCCCCTATACTGATCTTTGTAAATGAATCTCTTTGGGAACTATCAAGATGGTGCTTTACCACGATTTTCACTGCTGAGGAAAAAGGAACTCTTCCAAGCTGTTTGTTTTCCAGGTTGTATGGAAAGCTGGCGAGTGAAGATTTTTTTTCTTTCTGAGCTTATGTTAGTATGAATGCACTGAAAGGCGCTAACATATGTGCTGATCTCTGAGTTCCTGCAGCAGAGAAGTTCAAGGCAGGTTAGGCAATGGAGGAACAGTAACCCCACCTCCTCTCCCCATAACTTCAAATCTACAAAGGCTGACTTTCCGGTGAACTCCCTGGTCTACATCGCAATTCTTTTGGAGAAACCGTGCTAAAACTGGGAAGGGCAAATCCTGAGTGGCTGCTAGGCGGAGGTGTGTTGAACTAAGTTCATTCTGTGTGTGATTTGATTGATTTAGTAGAGTTATGCCAGAGAGAAATTTGGCCTCAGGCTTTTGGGTGATGTGTCATGTTTCTTTATTTAACTTACCGAACAGGTGCTTAGCAACAGCATCTTCCACTGGTTTATCCAGAAATCTTCGCTTTTTTCTTTCATTAGCCACTCTTTAGTATCCGTCCAAGCTGAGCTGATTTAAAAACTAAGCCAAGACTTCAGGCTATGCCCCACTAGGACACACAGGTATGCAGCACGTTTCACCAGGCCCTGTATCCATTTATTTCTTAAGAGTGCCTGCTAATTGCTGTTTTTCTCAACTCAGCGAGATAAACGAAGGATAAAGAGATGTGAGTCTCAGAGATTTTTCTGGATTTGGTGAGTTCAACCTTAAGCCAAAGCAGCTGAAGAGGACTTCAATGGTAAGGAGCTGAACTTCATTTCATTAGAAATGTTCCAGCTTCTGCTGAGATTGGCAGAAAACAAGTGAGCCCCAAAGGTTTCAGGCCTGAGCTGACAGGTAGATGCCTTCAGCAGTGATTCAGGTTGTTCACAGCTGCTGCACAGTGTGACTTCTCTAAACCACTTTTTAAAAGCTGCAGTTTCTGTACTGGAAGCATCTTTGCCCAAACAACAGGGGTAGGACATGCACATCTCTTCAGACACCTCAAAGCAGCTATTTATCTCTCCCTGTTGGGCAGCAGCCTTCAAAGTACTTTCTCTTTGCCACAGAGTGCAGTGCCCAGAGCACTTTCAGTGAGGTGGCTTGAATGCAGTAAGGTTCTGCCTCGGTTACATAGATCCTGCTTCTCTTTCAGAGGCATCTTTGGTATCTCAACAAGGTATTGCATGGTGCTGTGCTGTGCATCGTGTGTACCAGGGTTGTAAGAAATCCTATTTTTTCTCTCCCTTTTCCAGCTTCTCTTGAGAAGAAATGAGGAAGGAGAGATGAGCTTTCACTAATGCCCTGGTGTGGAGCAGAGCTTGCCATCCTGTGCAGATGGTGGAGGGTCCTGTTCATGAGATCTATGGCAACCACAAGCTGCCTAATCTCTCATCTCTGTGGCTGTATCCTTCACAGCCACTGCTTGCAGAGAAAGTGTTGTTTGCTTTCTTACGTTACACCTTAAGTTCAGCCCAGTAAGGTACACCTGACAAACAAATGTGTGTGACTTATGAAAAGGATTATATGACATGGTTTCTTGTAATAGCAGGAAACAGAACTTAGTGAATTAAGTCCCTTCCATCTTCATCTTCCTGTGCTTTCCCTCCTAATGATGGATGTCAGAGAAGTATATGGTTTATTCTGGTAGTTCTTACTGATCAGCATGCTCATATTTCTTCAAACTGCAGTGGAAATCTCTGGCGTTGAGTTGAAACAGAATCTCAGACCCTCACAGTGCCTTAGTCTCCCAGAAAGCATTCTGCATCTTTATCATGAAACATCAGTGTTATGATAGCACTGAGAAGCCCTGAGGATGGGGACTCCAGTGTGGAAGGAGCTGTATACTGAGACCTGAAATAAAGAGATTGATCTCACATCGGCAGCCTGCAGCAGAACGAGCACACAGACCTGGGTCTTCTGCCTCCCAGTCCCATGCTTTCATCGTGAAATCACTCAGTTCTTTCAGCTGGATCTCCAGGCTCTGTTCTTAGCACTGTAGTTTCTCTGTCCCTCATGGAAACCCCAGGGCTGGGCTTCACAGACTCTCTGCAACTCTATCCCTTTGGACTGTAATTGATTTGGAGTCAGGTGGTGCTGTAACATAACCCGTATGGAATTTGTTGGTGAAGTTTATGGCCATTCAGTTAAAAGAAAAAAAAAGGAGGAATATAGAGGGGGAGTAGGAAGTGAATTGAGTTTGAGTTCTGGGATTTGAAGCTGTGGTGTTTTGCAGCCCAAGGAGAAAAGCTTGTAGGGGCCTTGGGTGTGGAGAAATCTATTACCAGCTCACGCACCACAGTCCTGCTCAGCCTGGCCATAACAGCCTGTGTATATACAGAAGAGTCTACAAAGAAATGCCAGGGTCCTGCTCTGGTCAGCCTTTGAGCCAGTATGAAAAAGTGGAGAATTGCAGAGGGAATGCAGGGGATACTTCAAAAAACGGAAAAAAAAAAAAAAAGGAAAACCATAATTGCCCTTTACTCACTCCACACTACCTGACTGTGTGGCTGCAGTAAGTCACTGAAATTCTGTCTCCCCTTACCTAAATTTCCAGGGCTTTTGTGAGGCAAAGGAAGATATTCTGGTGTGGCTCCTGGGTGCCCTGAGGTACTGCAGGCAGCTTCATGTTATTTGCAGATGAACAGCTGATTCTAGATTGAAAGTCTTGGAATTAACTGGGAAGATCTCCACTGACAGTACCAGATTTTCTGATTTGGCAAATTCATCTGGGATGGTAGAGATGACAGGCCAAAAAATTGTTCTTTCTGTGACAAAAGGATCCCTTTCACAAGGTTTTGTTCAGTTATCCCTGCATTGCTTAAATAAAAATAAACAGAGTGAAAAAGGCTGCTGCGAGAGCTAAGATCATGACCGCATGTAATGTTTTGTAAAGCGAACACTCGTAGCTTTGCTGCAGCCATGGTGATTTACTGATACAAGGGAAGCAAAGTCTATGCGAAGCAGTAATATTTGTCAACAGGCCCATTTGTACAGCTAGAAGAAAAATGGGCAGGCCTTTGAACACACGGTCTAGGTATTGGTGTTACTGCTGTCATTAGTGTAATATAGGATCTTTCCAGGAGGAAGAGAGGAAGCCAGTTTTCACGCCAGACTGGAGGCAGACTGTTCCTCTCTCTCTCTGGGCTATTGAGCAGTCCTCATCTTGCACAAAATACTGTCTTATAGAGTGGCTTTGGAGAGCCATCCTGCTGCTGCCATGAGTGGAAATATCTCTTTTGTATGCAAGTGAAGTACGGAGGATAGAAAATAGCAGTTGAGGAGAGAGAAGGTTTGCCTTTAAGCACTTTAAGCTCTGAATAAGGTGTGATATCTAAGTTGCATCAGCCAGACAGACATCCCAGGAGACCTCAGGTCCTTGGTTACTCTCCTGTGGCACATTTTTTTCCTTTGCCCCTCAGAGGCTCCTCCAGCCAGTACTAACAAGGGAAGATTTCCTGAGGAAGGGGTAAGATGTTTCAGTCCCTCTGCTAACACGACCTTATGCAGCATGTGCTGTGGGTCAAATGCCCCCCATACACTTATGTCCTGCTGATTCCTTTCCTTGGGGCTGCCTGGTCCCTCTTTTCAACCCCACTCTGTGAAGTCACTCTCATATGTACTACACACACCAGGATCCCAGGGCAGATCACCTTTGGGGTGATCTCTGCCCCCACAACATGTGTGTGCTGGTGTCCCAGAGCACTCCTGGACTATGTACTCTTTTCTGTGCTATGTTACCCTGTTCTGCCTCAGTGGAAAATGAGGTAGAACAAGGTTGAAACCAGTCAATTTGTAGTGAAAAATTACCTCTTATAGAAATGTTCAGATCAGTAAATGAAAACAGTAATAGGGACTTCTGAATTAATCTATGGCTTTCTTAACAGAGGTTATAATTTTCTATTGCGCTTTGCTGGACACTTACCACATCTGTAGAATGCTGCTCCTTTGCTACTAAGCACCACCAGATTCTTCCACAGGGGTGATTTTTTTTTTTAAAGAGAAAATACTGAAGCCCCACGTGAAAACAGGAAACTCCATGATTTTTTTATAGTGAAACTTTTCCACTAGGGAAACATCCGTATTTTACAGTTTGCAAAATGTGTGGGACCATAAACTGTAAAACCACATAGAGAACCACAACTCCTTTGTACTTTAAAAATAGACATAAAAGTAATTTCTCCAGAAAGAAGAAGCATATTTTTAAAGGTGAGTATTTGTAGGGCTTATAAAAGCTATTGGTCTGTTCTTGGAAACTGAATGATAATGTTTAAAAAAGGAAAAGACACAGATTGTGGTGAGTCTATTGCGACTGAATCATCTCTCTAGTATGTGCTCAACTGGACCAGCCGTAGTGCAGCTGCACGAGGATGTGAAATGTTCCCACCCAGCATGTAAGCCTCTGGTTCCCCACTGCACCCAGAGATGAGG
Source organism: Phalacrocorax carbo (assembly GCF_963921805.1). NCBI lineage: Eukaryota > Metazoa > Chordata > Aves > Suliformes > Phalacrocoracidae > Phalacrocorax > Phalacrocorax carbo. The sequence continues at coordinate 35,042,308 of NC_087521.1, forward strand.
GGACAGGAGAGATGGTGCACAGGGATGAGCAGGCGGGTGGTGGAGAAGGTCATGAAGAAATTCGGGCCATTTAATTTCTCCCACAGAGAACCAGCCAGCGGAGCTCAGCTGGAATGAGGGAAAAGCAAGCTGTTCAGGCCACCGGACTGCTGTGTTCCCCCCCACTCTGGAATAAGTGGTGAGCAGGGAAGGGGTCATACTTTACTCTTTTGGTTCCTTGGGGGTGGTGCAGGAATGACCACACTCGAGGCTTTAAGCCAAAACTCAGTCTCACACTACCGGCTGTGTCATTTGTAGTAAAAGAGACTGACACTTCTCTTTTCCTGTTCGGATCAGCTGGCTTGTAGCCAGGGCTGTGCAGGACCTGACAGGGCTGGTCTTTAGAGCTGCCCAGCTGGGACATGCACGTGTGGCAGGATGGTTTTTAGCAGACACTCTGTGCCATGGGTCAGCACAGGGTTGTCATCGCAGGATGACAGGAGGTATTTCTCTGCTCCTGGGTGTGCTGCAAAGACAAGCAGCCACCATGATTGCCTGAGGCACGTGGTGTTTGAAAATGGGGTGAGGCATCCCGTGTGTGAGTGGCAAAAGGAGAGGTGGGGCTCCCTTAGCATCTAATGCTGGCTCTGGCTCTCTGTTGGTAAGATGAAAAACCAAGGGCAGGATACCTTCCTCAGCATGCCCAGGCATCTTGTCTGAATACTGAATTGGACTGGGGCAGGTTCTAGTTCTAGACAAAGCAGTTGTCTTGGAGCTGGCAGATTCCTTGGCCCTGTTGCCTGTTCAGTGCATGCCAGATCTCTGGAGAGCCAGCGTTTCTGCTGCTGCTTCAGCAGAGAAGTTGGGGTGTGTGGAGGAGATGACCTTTCCCAGCAGCAGCTATCTTGCTGTCCTCGCCTCCTTTCCCAGCAGCAGGAGCAGCAAACCTTAATCTTCACAGTTCTTTTCCCTTTCCCTTCCTCCCAGGCTTTCAGCTCTGATTCCAGGCAAGAGGGGCCAGTTCCTGGCATAGCCTCCTCTATGGGTGCCAACATTCACTCTCATCTGTGTGGTGGAGGACACCTTACCTGACTCATAATTTGATAATGATATTCTGTTTATCAAAGTTTATCCTGCCATTTCATATGGATAGGAATGTACTTTTCCATGTGCTGCTCAGCGCTGCTGTTGTTGAATAGTGTAGTATTCCGGTCCACGGTTTGTTTACAGCTGCCTTTCATCTTCAATTATCCACTATATTTTAGCAGTGGATAACTGACTGATTCCTGTATTCAGGCCAAATCCTGCTTGTTTGGCTCATGTGAGTAATCTAAGGAAGTCTGACACTTTGTTCCCTGATCTGTCTGGGAATGCTTGCACGACAAGTGGTCCCCAGGCATGGGACCCATGAGCAGGAGTGGAGTTCTGAGGCTGAGACCCATCTTCCTTTCACTGCATAGGCACTGGGCAAATGCACTGGTCTCAGAGTGTGACTCTAGCTCTAGAAAGTCATCCTGTTCACGGCCAGCTGGATAACATTAATTTTTACAGGCCGTTGGTACACAGTGTGGAATATACCAGCTGCCTTTCCATTTTCAGGGAGGGGTGAGACGAGGCCTCGGGCCGTTCCAGTTGGACAGCACTCCTGAAAAGGGCAGCTAGATGAGTTGGAAACATGCAAAGTGAAAAACTTTCCCAGTTCTTCTGTGCAGCTGTCATCATTAGCACAAACAGGCTGGTGCTGCCAGAGCTGCTGGGCTACCCACTGCTGAGACTCATTTTGTGTAAAATCACTGCCCTGCTCTGCTGGCAAATGTATTTCTTTTGGATGCCTGCATTTAGCTGAGCTGCGGAGTACTGGTAGTGGTTTATCTCAGGATGGGGCTGCAGCCGCTCTGTTTTTCCTACCTTTCTGCATATTTTTCTACCTTTCTCTACCTTGAAGAGATCTGGGATATGACCACTACAGAGGTCTGAGCATGGACCAGGGCGTTGTATGTGACCGTACGTGGAGCAGAGTAAAGTATGTGAATTTAGAATAATTCATTTATTTCTGTCCTGTGCCACCACCACTTCCACAATGGGGTCACCACCTGAGAGAGGAGAGCTGGCCCATGATACAAGCATTTCCTTTGGACCTGGGAGACATGGGTTCAGTTTTCTGCTCTGTTACAGATTTTCTCTGTGAACCTCAGAAAGTAACTTAGACCCTCTGTGATTCAGTGTCAGGTGTAAAATAGTGGTAATAGCCTGACCTTTCATCACTAACACACATAAAAGAAAATGAATTAAAGAAATGTTAAAAGTCAGCCATTATTATGTTGAGAGCCCAAGGGAAAGGAGTATCTACCCTGAGGAGATGAACTAATTGGGAAGGACAAAAGTAAATGGATGAGGTAGTTTAGGTTTGGGAATGAAAGGGGTAGAGGTATGGACAAGGTGGGGCAGGGACATGTGGTTGCTGGAAAATATTTGGCAGACATGGAAGGAACAGGACGGTGTTGGAACTAGAGTCGTGGGGAGGGGACTGAATGGGAGAGCAGAAGGTGTAAAAAACCCCTAGAAAAAAATGCTGATTTTTGAAGAGAAACTGCATATTTCTAGAACACTGTTTTGAGCACCTGGGCTAGAAAACGATGAAGAACAGGAGGGCGTTGTGGGCTTGGTGGCTGCCCTCCATACACACGCTGAGGTGGCTGCAGGAAGATTTCCTGCCCTGCTCACCAGGATCACTTGGGCTTGTTAACTGAAACAACGCTGTAAATGTTCCAAGCTGAGCTGTTTGTCCCCAGGCTCTATCTTTGTCTTCTCTGTTGGTTTACTTGCATTCTTCTTGAACAAAGTCCTCATTGTCTGCTTTTACAAAATCTAAATATTTTGGGGTGTAAACTGGCAGTGTCTGGGTAGAGCAGTGGGTTTACGGTTTTGGATGTTGTGCAGTGTTTGTAAATAAAGTTACAATGCAGATAGCAATAGAAATCATGACAGTTAAGAGCTCTGGTGCCTGGACTGAGCAGTTTGGCTGGGCTTTGGCCATCTCTGTGGGCTGTAAAGACAAGACAGCCTCTTAACAACTGCTCCATGGGTCACTTGTGTGAGCCTCATAGCTTCCAGCTCTACCCATCTTTTCCAACCTAGGGAGGGTCAAATGTAATGGCAGCCTTTCAAAAGGCTCTACTCAGGATCCAGGGGACTACAGAAGTGTAATACAGATTTTTGTATAGACAGGTTAGTAAAAATAATGGACACATGAATAAATATAACTTACTTGGGAAGAGTCGACATGGTACTTGTGAAGTGAAGTCCTATCTTATCAATGTCTTGGAGTTCTTTGGAGGGATCAATGAACAAATGCATAAGAGTGATCTGATAGATGTAATCCACCTGGGAATTCCAAAAAACTTTACACAAAATCTCCCACCAAAGGCTTTTAATGAAACTTTGCAGCCATGGGATAGGAGAGAAGCTCTTTGCATGGATAAATAATGAACTTAAAAGAACAGGATACAGAGAGTTGAAATAAATGGTCATTTTTTGCAGTGAGGGAAGTTCACTAGTGGAGCCTTGAGCTGGGGCCTGTGCTATTCAACATATTCATAAGTGGTCAAGGGAGAAGAAAACAAACAGTGAGAAAATCTGGTGGTGAGGCAGGATTTAGCCAGGGGAATAAGGTTGTTGATAGATAGTGAAAGAATGTAAAAGAGCTTGCAAGGCTGAGTGACTGGTCAACAAAATGGAAGGTGAAATTCAACAGACATAAGTGTGAACAGATGCACACTGGGAGAAATAATTTGGCTTTGCATTTAAAGTGAGGAGCTTTCAGCTGACCACTGCTACTCAGGAGAAATATGCAACGACCACTAGTTTTCTTGGATACCTCTGAAAATGTCAGTTCAGTGCTGCATAGCACTTAAAAAAATCCCAAATCATATGTCAGGAATTACTAGGAAGGGACAAATCATATGTCAGGAATAACTAGGAAGGGAGTGGAGATGAAAAGAGAAGAACCTTATGCTTTTATATAAATCAATTTATTGCCTACCCATTCGGTGTGATGTACAATTCTGGATCCTCATCTTGAAAGAAATATACCAGAACTAGAAAACCTTCAGAGAAGAACAACAGGGCTGATAAATGCTGGGGATCGCGGTTAGGATTTTTTAGTCTGGAAAAGCTACGAAGACTGACTGATGCAGAGAGTGTCGATAGGGATCAGCTGTTCAGAGAATCACAGAATCCCAGGTTGGAAGGGACCTCAGGGATCATCTAGTCCAACCTTCCTAAGAAGAGCACAGTCTAGACAAGATGGCCCAGCACCCTGTCCAGACAACTCTTGAAGGTGTCCAACATGGCCGAGTCAACCCCTTTCCTGGGGAGATTATTCCAGTGGTGACTGGCCTCAGTGTGAAAAATTTCCCTCTGGTGCCCAATCGGAATCTCCCCAAGAGCAACTTGTGTCCATCCCCCTTGTCCTCTCCATGCAACTCCTTGTAAAAAGGGAGTCTCCATCTTCTTTGTAGCTGCCCCTTAAGTACTGGTACATGGTGATGAGATCCCCTCTGAGCCTCCTTTTCTCAAGGCTGAACAAACCCAGTTCTCCCAGCCTGTCCTCATATGGCAGCTTCCCAGTCCTTGGATCATCCTGGTGGCCCTTCTCTGGACCCCTTCCAGCCTGTCCACATCCTTTTTGTATAGCAGGGACCAGAACTGTACACAGTACTCCAGGTGTGGCCTGACAAGCGCTGAGTAGAGCGGGATAATGAGTTCTTTATCTCTGCTGGTGATGCCCTTTTTGATGCAACCCAGCATCCTGTTGGCCGCCTTGGCCGCAGCAGCACGTAGCAGTGCAAGGGCTAGAGGGCGATAGGAGCAAATTTATCTAATGGGAGTCCTGTTCAAACCAGACAACAGAGATGGGTAGTTCATCACTGGAGCTCCTTGTCATAAGATGTGTAGATGGATGCAAAAATAGTTTTAAGGGAGATTGTATGAATAGTTAGAAGAGAGACCTGTGAAATGTTTCTAAACAGGAGAACCATCAAATCCACTAGGCTGAGCAGAGTTGGAAGTTGGAACAGCATTCAGGCAAGTATCATAAATGATTGCCCTGTTCTTACTTTCCTGGGTGTCTCCTCAGTATCATTACTGGGAAAAGGATATTTGTGCTTGCTCTGACCCAGTATGCCAATTCTCATGTTCTCTCCTATATGCACTTTATGGGCAAACATCCACTGGCCATTCAGATTCACATATAGCATTGTACTTCAGTAGAGCAAGGTCTAATCTCTGGGGTGAGGAGGCAGTTCAGCTCTGCATCTTAAATTCAAAACAGCATAATCTCTGAAGTTTTTCCACCTTTCTAGGGTAGAAGGTAGGCTCTCTACACCTCATAAAGAAGTTCAAAGGATGTTGTCCCTGAGAAACTAGACAGTATGGTCATTAATCTTGAAATAACAGTTTCTTGATGCACCCTTATTTGCTATTGGAGGTAACAAAATATCACTGCTTTTGTTCTGGGACTAAACTTTTAGCTGATTGTATCTTGGCCTCTTTCACCAGTGGAGACTAGAGACTTCTCCCTGTGGAGACTGGAGATGTTATCCACATTCCCTCCAATTCATCTTAATTCAGAAAGCTAGCACAAGAACATGCTAAGAAGACTTGGAGAGTCTTTGCTACCCAAAACAGTTGGTTTTCTAATCTGCAAAAAGTAATGATCTATCTAATGCTGGTTCTTTTCATTGAGGATGTGATATCACCATAACATAGCTGGATTTTTTATCCTCATTTCCACTGTTTCTACTCCACAGTTTAGGCAGTAAGTGGCTAACTTCAATGAGGCAAAGTGAGCCTGTTCTTGAAGTGCATAAAATATCCTCCTTAGCTGGAAAGATTAGAATAGTATACCTTGAAGATAAATAAAAGAAATTTTCTATCCAGGCTTGTTGCCATCTGCCATTTCCGTCTAGAAGGCAGATTCAAAACATCTGAGAATACCTGCTGAAATTGTAATGAGCCTTTGGTGAATTCAGTAGTTTCAGCTGGCAGCTCCTTGAGAAATGCTCAATATTTTCACACCTCTGTTAAAAAGGTCAATAAAAGGCTTAAAGAGGACTTACCTGCAAAGGAATTGTTCTCTGAGCTTTACTTGAATTCTGACAATACTCATGAGACCTTTTTTTAGTTGTTACACTTCTATTCTCTTTTTTGATTGTCCAGCAATGCTAATTTCTTCTAAGCAATAACAAGGAAGAGTGGAGGGAAAATCACTAATGGTAGATCTCTTTCATACTGTTTTTTTACAGAAGAGATGTTTTATTAAGACTCATTCTGAATTCCTGTCCAACAAAATAACAGATTTCCACCATACGTATTCAAGTAGTAAGCATGCCAGTTGTTTTTGCTGGAGCTATGAAACATCAGGGATAGGAGCAAGTTTAATAAACTGGATATATGTGAGACACCAACACTTTAATTAACTGGATTATGCAGTTTAGATCCTGTCCATGTTGCCTACTGGAAAATAAGAGAGATCAAGCCTTTTCAGTAGTAAGAATCTTGATTTTGGCTTCCATATGTATCTAGAGTGGACATTACCTGTCAGACTTCCAGACATCCAGGGAACATTGATACTTGTTTCACCAGCAGGGCTTAGGCCATAGGGGAGAAAAATCCTGGAAGAAAATTCTGATTTTGATAATTTCTCAATTTTAATACATTCATATATGTCATATCATCATCAAAGCATCCAAGCTGCTACAGACTTGAGGAGAAAGTTTTACAGCCATTGAAAAACCCGGGAGTATGTAGAGGAATATACTTGTGATTTATAATCACTGGAGAAAGAAAAAACAGTTCCTTACTTGTACAGTAACTGTTAGCAATGTGCTAGACACAAAATCTCTCCATAGCTTGCTCTCGGTTCTCTGCACGGTAGATTCTACATATAACTTACAGATCCAGAGGAGATGCCCTCGCAATTTATAATCAGGACATTTTTTTTTTTTCATTCCTGCTATTTTTTCACCCACAAAAAAGAAGATTTACCATCCCCATCTGGGTTTTGAATATCTCAACAACTTTCCACGTCTTTTCAGCACTCCTCCCTAATACCTCATTACAGAGTTGGTGGCAAGATACTGTCTTTCATCTGCTCATTCGTTCACTTCACAGAAAGTACCTCAAGTTCTCTGTAAGGATATCTCACTAGGATTCTAGTATGGGTTTTTCCCTTTGACCTCTTCATAGCCCTCGGGCATTCACCAAGTATTTTGTGGTCATGGTAGCTCATCTGAAGCGACAAATACAGATCCAGCCATAAAGATGTTTCTATAGGCACTGCTATCCAAGAGACCTCAACTGCCTGTATGGATACAGAGAAGCAGAAGTAGAATCCATGTGGACAACACATCTTGAACTATAATTACCATATGGTAAATAGCCATTCTTTATTGTATTGTCAACAGTCAAGGAACATGCTCGGATCTGGAGGCTTGGGGTACTGCTGACAGAGTTAATGGATGAATCTTGGGGGAATACTCTTTTTCCCACTTGACACTCAAGTCACTTTTCTTAATTGTAAAAACATCTGTAAGAAGAACTGAATGAGTTGTAGGCCTTGACAGCTGATCTTCCCATGAGTCATTCCACAAAGACAAACTTGTCTTAAACTTGTCCTTTATCTTCATCCAAAGCATTTACCAAGAGGAGTGTCTGAATTTTGCTTAAATTTTAATATTCAATTTCAGATTTTCCATTCAAAGCCTTTGCTCCAGAAAGAGAAGGGAAGCTTCATATTGTGGCAGTGATAAGGTTTTAAGAGTTATTTTGGATAGAGCCAGGGTATTTAGGAAGGCACTTCAGGCTTTTTTACCTTTCTGCATAAGGTTTAAAGAAGAAAGCTGGTTTTGTTTGATTTCAGATTGATACGAATTAGCTTCTGCACGAAGAGATGTAGTTTTTGCTTGCATGTTAATAGTTACAATGGGGCCACATGGAGACGTTAACAGCAAGTTGTCTACACCTCATCTACTTGTCTAGCTTCCAAAATAATGAATGAAGAGAATTAAGGTGTGTCAGTCTCTTCCCATAACAGTTGCCTAAAACAACTCCAACTGTATGTTCCCTAAATTGCCTATTTCATTTGTTTTCCTGCCAAGCTCGGAGGTAGAAGTCTCCAGTGTAGGTATCTGAAGTGACTTCAGTAACCTTCCTCCATTACAGAGTTTGGTAGACCTCGTTCCTCAGAGCCTTTTCACTTTCATTGCTGGGAGGCATCTCTACAGTCTTTCCCAGTAGGTAGAAATTAAGCAGGGACTTCCTAATTTCAATTAGATTAGCTTGTCAAGATAAGATTGATAGTAAATTGTCTCAAAGTGTAAATACCTTCACAGATATGAAATACTTAGTAGAGTTTTTTAACCTATTGGAGAAATGCATACTGGAACCTGCTAGCTAGAAGCTAGGTATATTTCAACTGAAAATGAGGCCTTTTTTAATGAAAGGGGTGGTTAATCAGTAAAGCAACCCAAAGACTGTAGGAAAAGGATGGATAGATTGTCCATCTTTTGATGTCATCCCATCAAGACTGGCTGCCTTTGTGAAAGGTATATGTCAGCCAGCTACAAGTGACACTCCGGTCAAACACAAATTATTGGGTTCAGCACAGGGGTAACCCAGTGAAAGTTAATGACCTGTGATATATAGGAAATCACACTAGATGATCTAATGGTTTCTTCTGGCCTCACACTCTATGAATCTATGAATATGTATCCTCTGAGGCTGACTGCTAATTATATTCCTAAACAGGGAAATAGGCAGAGGCTGCTTCAAAAGAAGGATTTAAAGTTATTTACTGGTATCCTTTGTTCTTTAGCTACATATTCAGATGGTTCACACCCAGCTTCTTTTCTTTCTTAATTTTGCTTTTTTTAAGGTCTGTGAGTGGAGCTGGAGCATTTGGGAAAGCATGGTTGCTGATAGGCTCCACTGTGAGAATTTGGTGCTGTGAGAAATGATTCACACAGTTCCGAAAAGGCGCTGCCTTCCAGCATGTTACCACATCTTGGCAGCATTTGAAGGGCACCCTGCAAGGATGAAGGGCAGAAGTGGTGATTCAGAGAGCCACAGCGAGTGGTACGAAACCCTTTATGGTAGAATATGAAAACACAAAAATACATATACTTCTTGTGTCTGGGGCTATTCAGAATATCAAGGGAGGTACAGCCCTCAGTAATTAGGCTCATGTGTGTATGTCTGGAGATGGCTGTTTTGGCTGCCACTTTAGCAAAGTAAGGCTTTTCCCCACATTTATTTTCTGGAAGGACTCAGAAGAACTCTTAGAGCCTGTGACCCATCCTTGTGCCATGCCGGGGCTGCCCATGCATACTTACAACATCATGTTCCTATTGCTGGTTTTGTTTTATTTTCCAATTGGGTGGGAATATTATCTTTAAACAGCCCAGAAAATGGAAACGACTGACTTAAAATCTCTTTCAAAATAATAATCAAGGAAGCAAGGGTGTTCACAGGAGGGAAGGATTAATAACTGGTGAAGAGGCAAGCAATCCGAGGGAAAGAAGTGACTATAGATTTGGGGAATGCTGGGGAAGTCCTGTCTGTTTACAAGCTCTGTTTATCCACACCTGTGGGTTAGAAATGCTGTCATCTGAGGAGTGGCCCCATATTACAAGAAGGTCAAGCACCAAGCAGACCTAATTAAAAGCTCATTACAAGAGACAATCTCCATTAGCATGCCAAGTTTCATGCAAATCCATTAGCACCAGGGCTCTCTTCGGAAGCTTTAAATTCCAGTCCTGTGCCCCAGGGACTGGAAACTGTGGCCGGTTAATTTGCCATTCTCAGTCTGTGAACATTAGGCACAGTCCTCTTACTTTCTGGATTATTTCACATTCCAGCAAATTAGTTTTATCCGTTCTGAGAACATTTTAACAAAGAAAGTTCTTTTGGCATCACATGGATAAAATAACAAGGGATAAAAGAATGAGCAGTTCCCCCAATCAGGAACAAATAACTTTAAATCTCTCCTGAAAATGCAGCCTGTCCTGTTATTCCCACCCCTCCCACCCCCCTTCCCTTCATTTATCTTTCGGCAGCCAGCTTTTTTAATTACGTTTCTGCAGCCAAATTCCCCTCCCTCTCTCTTTATGATGGTGTTCTCAAGAGCCATGTTTTTTCTTTATGCCATTGTATCAGAACTTGACTAAAGATCTTCAAACTTGTTAAGTATAAAAGTTGGTAAATGATACTATTGTTTGAGTTAAGGGTGGGGGGAGAAAAGGGAAGGCGGTTTATCTGGGGTGGCTGTAGGGAGGGGGAAGGTTTAAAAAAAGGAAAAGAAAAAAGGCTCAAATGAACTGAAATGGATCAAAGTAAACAGAGACATCTAAAAGCTTTTGTAAGTTAAAAGTGGCTATCTGTTGCAAGTCCTGCCTCATTAACTACTGATAGAAGCACTGTCTTGGCCTTCCAAGATATCTAATGCTGACCGCCTATAACAAGATGAACTCTGGGTTATTCCCTCTTGCCGTTCCCTGTGTTACCGCGCACAACTGCTTAACCTCAACCTCTCCACAAATGTTTATCCTCTCCGCTAGGCGCAGCAATGGGAGATCAGTCCCCAGACTCCATCAAAGGAAGAAACATAAGCTCAGAGAGGAGGAAGGAGTGGGAGAAAGAAGGAATATCCCCAAAGTCAGTGTCTTGCCTGGGTGTTTGGTTTGCACCATTTCGATATACCTTTTTCAAGGAATGAACAGAGTGAAAGACGGAGCTCAGCCTCCCCATTCGGGGTTACAGTATCCCCCATGCTGTCCCCATTCGGTGGGGGAAGCAAGCTGAAACTGAGAGGCTTGTCTAGAGAAGCAGGGAGAGTGAGGAGGGATGGGGAGGGGGGAACACGATGGCTCTTTGACTAGGACCAGATAGGTCTCTGTGTAGAGTAATATTACAGCTCACTCTCTCATAAACAAGCTGCATGCCGGCTTCTAAAGAGCCCATCTGGCATAGCTTTGAGAATGGCAATAATTACAAGCTGATGATGGACATGGAAGAAAAGCCCTGCTGAGCTAGCTCATAAGGAAGTACAGGCCAGGACTGTAGGGAAATTACAGGCTAAAACCCTTTCTAGTTTAGGCCTTTTGGTGTTCTTAATCACAGACTTTAAATGTTGTAATAAACACTGTTGCGTTTTATTGACCAACTCCCATGACAGGCAAATCTTTTTTTTTATTTTATTTTATTTTTACTATTTGTTAGTTCAGAAAGCAGTTTGAGAACAATTGTTTCTTAAGACTGGGTCTGTAGATTTACTTCATGAAAAGTGATCCAAACAGCAAGATTCCCTTTTGTTACTTTTGCAATTAAAAACAAAAACCCAAGAACAAAAAGGGAAAAGAAATATTTTAGAGTTCCACTTACTCCAATGCAGTACTAGATCACAGATAATGCTCACCATTTTTGAGACTGTTGTTGAGGAATAAAGGATCTAAAATTAGTTGTGAAGTTTTTAGGTGAAACTCCTCTTGATTTCACTGGCTGTAGGATTTCACAGGAAAGAAAGCAAGCGCTTTTTAGGTATGAGCAGTATGGGCCTGATCCTGTGCCCAGTGAAGTTCGTGGCATACTCACTGGCTCCAGTGGTCTGGAGCTTCCAGTGGAAGCTTAGAGGCCTCATCAGCATCTGTATTTAAGTGCACTCTTACTATCGTGACTCAGAGCAGTGTTTCTGAATAAAAAGGAAAATTTCAGGCCGCTGGGGTCACTGGGGCTCTGTTCCAGTGTCCCTTACAGGCATCAAACATCGTTTTCACAGTACAACATGTGAAATGTAAAACCCAGCAATGTTGACGCTCAGTTTTGGGCACCTGACAGGGTTGTGGTTTTCAAAGGAAGGTGTCTCTGGCACCAGGTTTCCCAAGTCTGGAGTTAAGAATCACTAAACTTTTGAGAATGTTACCACCTCTGTGTCTCTAAATGTCTGTGTTTCGGGTATGAGTATATCTACTCTGTGGCCCTATATGCTCATGTATGTGGCAGTGCCATCTCTGTGGACTACAGATGGATATGGGCCATCACTATGGACTATCTCTATGGGTATATGAGTGGAATGCAATGGAGCTGTGACAGTTAACACCAGCTAAAGTTCTGCTTCAGAGAGCCTACCTGTTTTCCCAGACTAATTTCATTCTCCTTTTCCTTCTACGGAGTCTAGAAGATCAAGAGTTAAACAGTTCTGTGAGTTTTATTTGACTCGAGCGCAATAAATCTCCCAGGGTGACTGATAGACTGATAACTCTCAAAATCCATTCAGTACTTTGTGTGTCAAATCAACAGTGAATATGGGGTGTTGTCAGTTGTTTTCAATAATGCTGTTTTGACAGTATGTTGTTTATTACAATTCAACACGTGTAATTTGTTTTCTTGGAGGAAATCTGCCTTTATCTTACATTCGTTTCTTTTAGTTTAGGAACATCAGCCACATATTAGAAATGCTGCATAATATGGTGGGTTGGGTTTACTGATCCAGTTGAATCCTGGAAATGTATCTGAGGTTTTACAGGACACACTCTAGTATGAGATCCTAAATAGCAGAACATTCTGTTCCTTTAGATAAATGTTTGCCTGCAGGTATAGCTTCGTGTTTGTAAATTGTTTCATGTTGGTCCTATTCCAGGGGCAGTTCCCCTTTCAAAGACGTTTAAAAGTTGCTGGTTTACTCGCAGCTGTTTGTGTATCCCAGCATTCCATAACGCAGACCACTTATTTAGTTTTCCCGAATACCATTTGATTATTTGTTCAGGCATCTGATTTTTTTTTCTCTTTTTGTTGCAAAGCTGAAGGAATGCAGAGGTCAGGGAATGGAAATTTACCTATCCGAATGCAACTCTCTTTTCTTTCATAAGCTTCCTTTGGCTTCTTAATCTGAAACTTGCTTGTCAATGTGAAATGATTTCTTTATATTTAACTGTCTCTTTCCAATACAGACTAGAATTGTTCCTAACAAAAGAAGCATGAATTGCTGGAAACTATATATTAAATGCAAGACTATTTGTCTAGTTTTCATTAGGTTGCTGAGTGAGAAGCCCAAACTCCTCTCTTTTCCCAAGGTACTCGGATATCCACGAAGTGCCTTCATCCCGTAGCCTTGTTTCCTCTCCCAGTAAACCAGCTTTCCAAAAGAATGCTACACTCTCTGCTCTTTATACTGTCAGCAGTGACAGCAACCAGCAACGCTGACATTTCTTATTGTTTACAAAGGATGAGCGCCAACAAGGCATCTCTGATCATTTGATAAACTCTCCTAACCCTCTCCCCCCTCCCAGCCCTCTGCTCCACTGACCAAACTAACCTTTTCACGGTACACTGCCTATAATTACCAGTGAAAGACGCTAACCAGAAAGGATCAAAACTTCAGCTAAACACAAACAAACCAGCAAAACAGCTATGAAGATAAACTGCTCACAACTAACATTGCTCAGCAAACTGCAGGCCAGGAGAAACCCAGTAGCTGCAGGCGGGGGTGGAGAAAGAAGAAATCTAACCCTGAATTCCTTATGTGCATGTATTTTTCATACAAATTTTAAAATTGCTTGAAAAACAATCCTAGAATAGCATAAAATAACCTTATTGTTTATTAACATAATCCTGTATATTTAATATCCTTTTTCCTCTTCAGTTCCCCCCACTCCTGCAGAAACTCCCGCCAACATAGTGGTCAAACTAAGTTCATAGTTCCTCATAATGAGCCCCGGACTGATGCCTATACCAAAAAGAGTTACTTACTTTTCAGTAATCACATGAATTTTACTTTTACACACACACCCCACACACCCCCCCCAGTTTCTAGTGTGGCAAGCAGATACTGCATATTTCTTTCCATTCTGTTTTCCTGGAGGTGAGAAGCACCAGCACATCGAGTCTTCTCTCATCCCTCTCCAAGAGTGAGTTGGCGAGGAAGGTAGAATTGATGGCCTTTGTTTGCCAGGAATGTTGATGTGGGGGATGATTATATAAAAATGGTTTAAATTCCGTCTTAAAAAATTGCATCTGCTGTTCCAGATTCTACCTGAATTAGCTGGATAACAGGCCTGCTCAGTAAACAGAACTTTTGCCACTGAGTTTTCCAGTGCCAGAAAGTCAGACACAGTTTTCAGGAGGGTGTGATTTTCTTCCCATACACTAAGCTTAATTGATTCACTCTTTTCTTTTGCATGGTAAGAAGGCTGTTACATGGAAAACAAGATCAGTGTAGGTCTCCAGCAGAAATCCAAATCTTTAAACTGAAGCTTTATTTCAGGCAAAACAAACAGCAGCAGAAGGTCTTCTGGCTCTGCAAAATACCTTCCCGCTCTTGCAGAAGTCTTGTCTGCTGGGAACCCAGTCATGCCATGTTATCTCAGCATGGAATTGGTCTTTCCAGCAATAAAATTATTTTCATTTACTTGTGTTACTTCTGCAAATTCCATTGATTAAAACCTCCGAAGGAATAACCACAAAAGTAGCACTGCCACTCCTATGGCTTTTGGACAGGCTTTGTCATCAGCTGGATACTGAACACCTAAGAGACCTCTCTACATCTTTCTTTCTTTCATCAAATTGTTGTAGTGTTGTGATGGATGAAATAGCTTGCACCTTAGCCCTAAAACCCTGATCCTTGGCTGGAAGCTTCAGCTGAAACTTCAGCACAAATAATAACCTGTTGCTAAATTGAAAGTGGCTGAGATCTGTCCTTGTCTGACTTTGCAGAGCTCCCATCATCGTGCAGAGTATCCAGAAATGCTGTTCATGTCAACACAATTGGTCAAGGTAGTACGTGGTGTTTTTCCTTTAATTTATTTTACTGTCAATTTTCATGCTTCTCTCTTGAATTCTTATCTATTCCAAGTAGATTTCACAACATTGTCAAACTAGTAAGACATGAAACGCTGAGCCTACGGAAGCAGACTTAAAAGCCTATGTGATTTAAGCAGCATGAAAACCTCCTTTAGAATTATGTTTTGTTTAGCTTTATTGGCTTTCCTGCCTTCCCTCTATATCAGTCTGACATTTTTTAATCAGAAGGTTCTGCACAGAAGTGGCTATTCATGCACTTAAGACACTCAGAATGAAAAGTGTCCACAGGCCTGAGATGTGAATTTTCCCTGAAGAACTGGGCATGTGCTTGTGCATGTGATGTGCATGGATGCCTTCGTTTCCTCCCAGCTCTTCTTGTGGCAGTAGGTATATCCCACAGCACTGATTTGCTCCAATACTCTTGCAAGAACATACTGAGGGAATTGCTGCAACAAAGCTGAGCACTGCATTGACAAATGCAGTTTAATGTATTGACAAATAGGAATAGAATTTAAAATAGCAGATATGCATCATATGAGGACATAAGCTTAAATATACAGAAAACCCCCCACAAGCATAAGGTGTATTTGAAGTTTCTAGGCTAAACTATTTATGAAAAAGAAAATGCAAAAGCTGTGCAAAATACCACAGCTATTTACTTTTTTAAACATCCATAGATAGGAAATGCCTTATGTCAGTCTTTATTTTGTCCAAAATATCCATTGGCCGGTGAATGCAGATGCTAAATACAAAGTTGAATTTTTAAAAAACTATTGAATGCATTTGGTGAGGGGAGACTAAATTAGCCTTATCAGAAAAAGCCTTACCTATTGAAAAACTGCTTCCTCCCCATAAACGTAGGGAGGATTCATAGATCATAGGGCTAGAAGGGGAAATTGGTGGGGTGCTGTTTCCAGCATGTCACATGTTGGCCAATATTGGGTATTTCTAAAATTCGATACAGGAAAACCTGTAGCTTGAGCCAGTGTAGGCAGTGGCATGACTATAATCAACTGCACTGAGCAGAGATGGCACATATAACTTGTGCTCACCAGTGAGTTACACAGTCACTGCAAACCACTTGGGTTTCTTTTTGCTGCTGCCACTGTATTCAGAGTTCCTATATTTCCCACCACTGGCCTTTTATCTTGCCTCTCTTTCAGATTTCCAAGTCTCACTGTCAGCTCCATGCAAATGAGGCATTCCTTGGCTACACAGTTGTTACCTTGGTGTAGGTAAGTGGGCATGTTGGATATGCAAGTCTCACCTGTTCTGCATCAACACGACATTTTATTTCTGTGCTTTGTGTTAGCAACTTGGTGTGAGTGTAGCCGTGTGTTCCCAAAGCTCAGGGTTGTGGCTGGAGGGGCTGGGCAGGGAACCGCACTAAGATAAAAACGTTAAAAAAGAAATTCTTCCCTCACATGTGCTTGTGTTACATCAATCCCAAAAAGGTCTGTGAATTAAGATGGGGTGAAAATGCCAGCAATCCCATGCCCTTTTATCTCCACTGTAATGAAGTCATGTCTTGCTGTTTAACTTCCATGTTAATTTTTACTTCCTCATGTGATTCACTGCAGGGAAAGTGGATTCAGAAAATTTTCAAGGGCGAAAAGACACAAGTTAGAGGAGTGAGTAGGTGGAAATGGAGGTGTTTTTCCAAGTTTTTTATTTCCAAGTTAGATTAAAAAGAACTGCTAGAGCAAGTCTTGCTACCATCAGCCTGCAGTGACTGGAAACAATAACAGATTTGCCCTTGGGGCATTATCAAAAGCCCCCTAACTCAGGAGAAGATACTAGTTGACTTCAAGGAGTTAGCAGGGGGAGGTGTGTGTGAGACAAACAAAGGTCAAGCACTGAAAAGCCAATGGGCTAATTGTTGTTTGAGGCCACAGACTTCTTTCTGGTTTTTGGATCTGATGTTTAAAAACGTGAACTCAAAATTCATGTCATTAATGCACAGCAGTATTTTACAGTGAGAGCTAAGAGAGTACTATTCATATTTAATGTCATTTGTCATGGAACTGCATATAGATCCTCTACCTAGTCTACCTAAAATGAAGTGTCTCTGCTAGACAAAGCCAGTCGTTCCCTGGACACTGGATGAAGTAGCTTTCTGCTTTGTAGATTTTTGCTCTATTGCATTTGCAGGTGCCTCATATTTAGTCACAGACAGCAAATAATCAGAACTTATCTGAATAAAATTTTCCTGAGCCTTCTGCCTGAATGTTCTCACTGTCTGTTCCCAGCCAAACTGCCTTTCCAGTTCTTTTCCTTACATTTCTGCATAGTTCATTGCCCTCATTCCACCACTGGGGCCCGACCGTTTTGTTTGATGTCTCTCTCTTGTCTATACACATCTGTTTAGGCCAGTGGCTTTCAGACTGTGATGCGGGGAGTCTCGCTGTGCGGGAAGAGGCGGTCGCCACGGTTTGTCTCTGTAGAGCTGTATGAGATGTCACTAGGAAAAGCAGAGTTGTTGTCATGAAGTTTAGATTTGCTAGTGCGTGGCCTGCGCTCCCACATGAACACTTTTAAGGGCTGGAAATCCTAAAAGCGTTGCTGTAAGTTGTGGAAGAGGAGGAACAAGTCTCTGTGCTGCACGGCTCCTGCCGATGGGCATGTCCCAGAAGAGCTCCTCTGGGACGAGATACACTCTTCCCAACCACCACTGTGTCAGACTCTCTCCTGAAGGGGCTGCTATGTGTCTTTTTCATTTAGAAGTTATCATGACGGTCAGTTTGCTGAGGTACTAGTGGAGCAATTATCACATCGGTGGTTGTGGGGCACTGGATTTTGGCTATTACAGCCTTGGTGGGCCACCTGAAGCAGAAACAGACAGCTAAGCATTTACATCAGGGACACACTGTGCAGCATTAAAACCAAAATTCATTTTCAAGCAACCAGCATTTCTTTCTGAGGAAACGCTCCAAGGAAGCATAGCAAGAAATGGGAAGAGAAAAAAAGCCTCTGAAACAGTGCTCAGGGGAATTTTCCTCCCCAACTTGCTGATCTTGTTGGTATAAATAAAGGGGAAGTGAAGTCAACCCCTCCTGGTCTTGGTTAACTGTATTTATTCATATTGTGGAGCAGATTTTTCATCAGCTAAGAGTTACATCTCTGCAGGAGTCTCCTTGTCTTTTGGCTTTGGGCTCTGCTGCTGCTTTGCACATACACAATGCAAAGTACTAGCTCGGTGAGGTTAGATGCAAGACAACCAAATCAGCCAGCTGAAGCTGCCCCGTGGTCCCAAACATGGATGTTTGGGTGTAAGGCAGGCTGGCAGGCTGCCCTGGCCCCTGGGAGGCTGGGAGCACGGAGGGGTGCCACCCCATGCGAAGCAGGTGGCCAGAGCCAGTGTTTCTCCTCTCCCCCAGCAACACCCCAGCTAGCGCAGGAAACTGTGCCAGACATAGGGCGATTCGCTGTTCCTTATCCTTAGGTCACGCTGGATCAAGGACCAAGATATGATTTCTTTAGTCACAGTGAGGCTCTAGGGCTGTACATCTTTGCGTTGCCCTGTACTTAGAGATGATAATAAATTCTGCCATGGACCTCTATGGAAATGGTCCAGCCAGTGCTGGCCTGGTGTTTTCTATACACCATTCGTCCTGCTAAGCCCAGTTCCCTCCCACGGTGTGCTCAGGCCTATGAATTTTCAGCCTTCCGTGTTCCCACCTCTGTCTTTAGGAAGCGGTAGGGGTAGCTCCTTCTCTAAGGCATCCGAATGAACCAGTTACCCCTGTACTTGTGATGTTTAGAACTGCCGTGTTTTTAAAGGCTGCTTAAAGCAGAGTTTACTAGAGCTGTGTAAATCTTTCCTTTAAATCCACTGTAAATATGTTACAGAATCTGCCAAACATGCATTAAAATATTTTGCTGCAGATATGCCTATGTCTAACCTTTTGGTTTCTAAGAGCTTTAATCAGTAATCTTCAAGTAGGAAGTTATTCATCTTTATTGCCAGGCAGTTCTCAGTGGTGGTCGTGGCAACAATCTTTTCATTGCTTCTGTGTTTAGTTGTTCTTTGACATGATAGAAGTCAGCTGCAGTTCAATGAGCTCACTATTTGTGCAACTTAATTGCTTGCTTCCTTTAATATGTACTCAATTTTTCCTTTTATGAGCAGGGTTGTTGGAAAAATTAAGCTTAAGGATATAGCTATCCACTGTTAATTAACCTCCTTCCCAAACACATTAGTAAAATAGGTCAAATGACTGTTGAGTGTTAAGTGTACCATTACTAAGGTATTTCTCAGCTGGAAAATGAACCCTGTATTGGATAAGACAGGAGTTTCCAGGGGAGCTTCAAGGACTTAGGTGTCCATATCGCACCGAAATTCAATTAGATCCAAGTGCCTAATTCCCTTAAGCTGGATTTTACAAAAGCTCTTAGGAGCCTATGTTAAGGCGTTTTGATTTGGTGCATGTTTAGGGTATGCATGTTTAAAAATAGACTGAAACTGCTTCCTTTTGTTGCTCTTCAGTTAAGCTTAGTGGAATCTTTGGTTCCACTGGGGTGTGTGACCCATGCATGCACGCGTGTATCTGCATGTGTACACAAGAGCAGGCAAGAAAAGGGAATCGTTTTCTTCATAGGTATTTGTACTTTGCATTAATAAGGATATTGCATGTGTTTGTTCTTTCAAGAATGACTAATATTATTATTCAGATTTGAAATTCCTAGAATAGCTCTGTTATGTGAGGATGTATAAATAGTTTTGATGAGTATAAAATATGCTCAGTGAGGGAACTGATCTATCAAAACAGCTTTATACAGTGATAGTGTAATTTCTTTCCATGTCAGGGATATATTCAGAAGCAAAAATCACTTTAAGGGCAGTGGTGATAGCTTGACTGGAATTTTGCCAATTTACCCCCCAAATTGTACATGAATTTAAAAATCATATTTAGAAATGTGAGTTCGGTTGGGAAGTTCTTCATTTTTTAAACATATGTATTTTACAAAGGGATGGATAAGGTTTAAGAAAAGTGGAAGTTGGAAGACTTCCCACTGGGAGATAAAAGGCTGTGTTTTGTTTTGATGACATCTCCCAGTCGCAGTTCTCAGGCTAAGTCAGGAGACTTATTCTAGAAGCCGGTGGGACTTCCCATATGTGTAAACTCTCCTCATCCAAATATTATTGTGTGTTACAGTAGTGGCCAGCCAAGTTCAGAGTCCACTGTGCCAGGCATGGTCCATGCGCTTAGGAGGAAACCCCTGCCTCTGAGAGCTTCCAGTCTGAAGAAGCAAATGGAGAGGAATGAAGCATTCCTGCTTCTGTTTTATAAAGCAGTGATAAAATGCCCAAGGTCACATGGTGGATCCGTGGCCTCTTTGCAAGGGCACCAGGAGGGAGGTTATACCTTTGGGTTCGAATTGCAAACAGGGCTTTTGCACACTTCTCCTTCACGCTGTAGTTCCTCAGACAGAGGAGTGCTTGCCTTTGAACAGGCCTTCTCCAGGCAGGGTTTCCCAGCGCCGTGCCCCAGCTGTACCGCATGGCCTGCGCAGGGGCGAAAGGCTGCAATCCCCCTGGACCTCTTCCAGGTGCTGTGGCTGCATATCCCCCGTGCAGAGGGTGAATGCCATCCTTTCCAGCACAGGTTCTCCTTCTGCTCTATTATTTTCCCCTGTATTCTAATATAGCTTTATAAAGGGCTTGATAGATGCAAGGAAGTGAAAAAGTGGAGGCTAGGCTCTTCATTTGAAATGTCTTCCCAGTTCACCAAAGCCAGGGTCAGTGGAAAACTTCTGGCTTCCAGGATGCAAGCCGGAGCTGTACAGCACACTGTCTCTCTTTTACACCAGATCAGAATGCTGTAAAAAGGACATAAGGCAGGCGTAAATGACATTTCTGCCAAAAATCAAGGCCCCTTTAGCCACCGCCAGTGGTGTAATAGGGCCTATAATAAATGAGAATGAAGTCCTTATTTAGAGAGATGCACTGAAGCTGCTGAAACGCTGCCAATGTGATACAAGCATCAGGAAATCGCATTTGTTCCATGTGGCCAAAACCCACAGAGAAGCTCCATGAAGCACTTAATTTTTTAGTATGGCTGTAAATAATGTTGCAGAGAATTAAAACTGAAGTCCAGCGAACAACTTATAGATGTGCTCCTGACAATGTGTTTTCACCGCCCTTTGTAGCTGGTGGTGCCGCACTTCAGGGGACAGATCTGAGGTTCTCCTCGATAGAAATGCACCTGTGGATGCGCAGAGGGTGTGATGTAGCTGAGGAGCTTCCGCCAGCCAGGTGACAGCCTTAAGCATCTGAAATGATTGCAAAGCCGCTGCTGTTTGCAGAGTGGCTGCTCCTTTCAGGACACGGTGGACTGATACCAGAGCATGGTTCACACACTGCTACTTGCAGCAAGGGAAGCAGCCTATTTCTAGATCCTGGGACACCAGGCCAAGAAAATAGTGCAGGGAATTGCCAGTTACTCCTTTGCTTATATATCTTCCTCAGGAGGAGAACAGTGTGAGGATTCCCAAGCTGGTCTGCTTGTGGAGCTGGAGAAAAGGGTGGCACTTGGTTACGCCGCAGGGAGGAGTAGAGCGTGTGAGAGGAAGAGTGGCTCATGTCGCATTGCTTGTGTCGGGCACACCGTAAGGACCCGAGCGCTCCGAGCTCTTCCGTCCGGTGACTAAACCGGTGGGGCTGGTGTTCCTTGGGGACCATCTTAAAAAGCGATTTTGCGCGCGGCCACACCAGCTGGTAGCGACAGAGGGGACAGGCGGACTGGGAAGCCTTTCTGCAGCAGGGCCTTGCTGGGTGGCTGGGATTCGTGTCGCAGGCCAGAAGGTGGCACTGCGGATACTGCGTTGGAGAGGTCCCATCTGCTCCCGGCCTGAGAAGGAAAGTGGGGGAAATACTGCAGTAACAAGACACTGTAAACGGGTGGAAGGGTAGCAGGGGTCTGCGAGAGCTTAAAGCGAGCAGCATGAATGGACAAGGCAGCAGTTTGGATGTGAATGATGTGAGGGTACAGGGAATGTCCTGGTGCTTAATCTTCCACTTGCAAGATTTTGATCGTATTAATCACAGAATCAGACTGTGCAAAATGTTGAAACTTGCAGTTTTGTTGCAAACTCCCAAAGCGAATGAGCTTGGCAGGAGGTTTACGGCATGAGTGTTGCAGAGGGGTTCTTGGCTTTGGCTGGACAGCATGGAAGGCTTCGTTGTTTTGAGCTGGAAATGGGCAAAACTCAGCATCTGTGGCTAACTTGGCAGTGCTGGGTTGGGAGAGCCACTCCTACCTCTTGCATTTCTTTCTGTCAGCAAATAGTCACCTTTTTGTCAAGGAATTTTCAGTAGCGAGGGACAAACCGATGGACTTTGGTTTTGCTAAAACAGGAGTGACAACAGAAGGAAGGAGCAGGTGAACAGCTGGCTATGAGATCTTTGTTAAGACAGAGTCCACCTCTGGGGTTACACACCCGGCTTCTTCACCCTGAGACTCTGTATATTTTGAAGAGGATATTGTGCTCAGCTCCGAGGGAACCCTCCTAAAGACAGTTTGATTGGAAGGCCACTGGGCAATTCATCATCGAAATGACTTATCCCTCCCCCAAAGTTTCTTCAAAGTTTCCTGTCAGAGCTCATGTGCCCTGAGGAAAAGTGCTTTTTCTTTTTTCATTCCTTCACTCTTCACTAGCTATTTGTGTGGGTGTTCTAGGGTCTCAGAGAAAGTGGTGCTGTGCCTGGATTTGTCTCATCTTAACTCCACTCTGTTTCCATCCACTCCAGTGTGAATCTGGTGTCTCATATTAAAGTTTATGGCGATCCACTCAGGGACAGACTTACCAGGCATGTCTGTCGGGTGGGGGCTTTAGCCTTCTCCAGAGCATCTTTCAGCTGCTCCCCCTCCACTGCCACATGGAGACACTTATACAGGTGACAGAAGAGTGAGGGTCTCTGGGTCCTAAGCCTGCTAATCCTTGTGAAGAGTTGCCCTGGGTCAGGTTCAGGGCTGGCTGGGATCTGTGCCTGGGTATGGTGCCCAGCACAGGAGCAGAGCAGAGCCTACATGGGGATGTGCAGAGCTGGGAGCCCCATAGGGACCAGCTTCATTAAATCATGAAGAGTGGCAGGTTTTCCTTCTGCTGTCCTGCTGTGAGTAGTAGCTGCCAGCTCAGTAATAAACAACTGGGGAGAAGAGACTTGCAGACTGGGAAGGGAAGATACACAAAAGCTGAGCAAAGACATGAAGATCAGTGTTTTGGGCCAGGATCATCAGCCTTTTACCTGGAAGAGTGCTGTGCTGCAAGGGGGACATAACTCAGTCTCTGTGCTCTGCTCTTGATATGAATGCCTAAGAAATTTCTTCACCGCAGAGGGCAAAGCTCCCAGACAGATGCAAGAGGCTTGTGAAGGGGAGGTAAGGTCTGCTGCATCCTACCCTACTCCCTTTTCCCCTCTGTGGGCAGACAGGGTGGCTCGCAGTGTGACCAAGCGTAAATGGTGCAGCTCTCTGAATTGGCAGGCAGGGAATTATTTTTTTTTTTTTTTTGGTCAGGATTGCACTTGCCATTTACAACAAGCTCGTTTCTGCTGAAGGGCGGATGTGACTTTGCTGTCCTGTGAAGCCAGCCCCCGGCCCTCCTCTCTCAGTCCTGGTGGAGTCCTGAGGTGGGGAAGGCCATGTGCAGCTCCGAAGGGCACACGTTTCCTGTCTCTTCGCTCCTGGCAGGTTTTGTCTGCAGACACTGGCTTGAGTACCCCGTAATTACATTTTCGCATTTTTTAATATAGTAACACATGGCTGGGCTTGTGGTAGAGAGCCAAGTGATGTCTTTGGGCCATGAGGACTATAAATAACCAAAGGGATCATTTTATTTGGTTATGGAAGGAAGGTCTTTCTTCAGCAGTTACTTTACAAACACAGCTTTGGAGCAAATAAAGAAGGGTTCCTTCTTCTATATGTTAGGAAGATACCCTTGGATTCAGCAGAACCCCCCAAAAGACAAGAATTCTTTGAATTACATTTCTCTAGAGAAGGCCTTCACACACTGTCAAGCTGTCCAAATTATAGCTTTGTTTTCATTTTAGTTGTGGCAATTATTGTGCTTTTGTTAAAAATATCATTCTGTGTCAATTCTAAGCTCTCTGTAGCAAGGGCTGTCTTAAAATAAATACATGTACAGTGCCAGGCACAATAAGCCTCATCTTTGCCCGAGACCTTGAGGCACAACTGCCATATATACAGCAAATAGCTGGTTTGTCTAACAAGATGCAACTTTTCAGGTCTAGATCTTGGCACTGTGAATCTTGAAATCTGTGATTCCTCCTTTCCCTCTGCAGCGTGCTCCCTGGCACATGGGCGTAAGCTCTATCAGATTGCACTCTGCTGTAAAGCAGCCTCCCCAACTTGCTCCCCAGCACGTATTTCCCCCACTGTGGTGATGCCCCTTGCCCTGCGTAGCACCCTGCTTTCCACATCCAGGCAGCGCCTTGATCGGCGTGTTGCTCTGATCAGAAATGCTGAGCAGCAGGCAGGACCAGGGCCGCGGTGCTGCCCTGCCGCCAAGGGCATTCCCCACCAGCAGCAGCCTGATTCTCCAGCATTCCTCCGTTGGGTGGGTGGCCTGGTTTCACACAGTGCTGGGATGCAGCCCGCTTTGAGGCCTCAGCGCAGGAGCAGCCAGCCATCCCCACCGCATGGCTCACCGGTAATCTAACACATTGTGATTCCTCTGACTTGGGGAGTTTGCTTAGTGTGAACGACTACACACGAGGCTCGAGGCAGGAACATTTAGGCCTGTTATGCATAGCTTTAGTTCTGCCTTGGAATAAGAGTCCCATGACCTAGTTATCTGGGCCGAGTGCTGGATCTGCCATAAACAGTTTGTAGAACTTCAACACAAGCTTCTCCTAACATAACAGAAAGATGCTTGGAGGGATCACACAGGTATATTGTGCATCTGTAGAGGTTACAAACCAGAGACAGCTTTCTGTGCACCGTGGACCAGGATGCCTGGTGCATCTACATATTTGTTAGTACAGGTGATAAAAGTATGATCAGTTATATTGTGGCCATTTCTACCCCCATTTTGTGGACACACTGACTCTGATAATGAAGCAGGTGAAGAATATTTACTGCAGCCTTTCCCATTTCCTTTTGGGGAATGTTTTCTCTTGCCCATGATCCATCTCCTACTGTAGATGAGTGCCAGACCAAGAGGTTTCATTCCTAGCCTGTGTGCAAACTGCTGCATTTCTGGAGGGAAGGCGCTGTTCATACAATTGCATCGTTACAAAGAGGCTATAGTTGCATGATTGTCCTCAATTAGTGAAGCTGCCAGATCATTCTTAATATTTTTTTTTAGATAGGCACAGCGGTGCAGTGAATCTGATAGTATGTATGTTTTGATGTGGTGCATTGACAGCAGCAGTGTCTATCAAGAGGAACAACAATGACAGATTAAATAGCAGGGTGCTCTCTCTATCATGGTGGGGCAGTTATGGGGGGAAAAAGCTCCCATTGTTTCCAGGGCCGTATCGACGGAGGCCTACACAAGGCCCTCTTGATTAAACGAACTGGCAGCAGAACAGCAAGTTCTTGTTAACCATACATGCCAAAAGGCCCTAACACAAACAATCCCCATTATAAATTAGGCCTTTTACAAACAATATTTCAAGAAACTACTTGTCCGTTTTCCATGCCATTATGCATTTTTAGGATGATTACATGTTTCTGCTGGATAATGGCCTTTTGCCAAGGGCAAAATGGAGTTTCAATAGGACTCATTATGAAGTGAACAGTTTTTCTATTCCTACCCCCTGGAAGGAAAAACCACTCACAGATAAAGCTTGTGATATAATTACATTGCTTCAGATAACCAGCGACATTACTTCCCAAATGATAAGTACTTGTTTTTATCCTTTCTTAATCTCACAGGCCTCTTGTAGTCTTTTAATAGGAAGTGGTGGCAGCTGTGAAGGCCACTTGATCATTTGGGTCCGAGCAGAGTGCAAGGCTGCCCTGCTGATAAAAGTCAAGACAGCTCCAGCTATCAGGATCACTATTAGAGGAGGAAGTGCCGTCTGCAAGGGCAGGCTATGCCAGGCAACTTTTCAATGCACTGCTAAATAATTGTGTTCCATTACAAACCTTTCCCTTGCCACTGTTCATTTTACAGAGCCTGATCTTCCCCTGAATTAAGACACGTTGCTCGTATCTGCAAGGGAACATGAAATGCTGAGCTTTCAGGATGGGGATGTCAGGGTTTGATCCTGCAAGGTGCTGAATGACAGCGTGAGGGGCTGAACCCTTGGATTCTGGTGCTATGTACAGGAGTTCAGCAGTGCTCCGTATCACAGAGGAGTTACGCAGCAGCTTTGGGACTGGGATCCTGACAAAGGCAGAAGTTGCCTTGGAGATTGAAAAAAAAAACCAGGGGGCTTGGGGTTCAAGCCCTGATCTGGGTCTCAGGAAACCTGGCTCAGTTTTCAGTTCTCCCTCAGCATCCTCAGTTTTGAGCAGTCACTCACTGCCCTCGTTTCCCATTTGTTAAATGTGAATAGAAATAATTTCTCCTTTTGGCCAACTCCTAGGATTATAGGATCTTAAGACAAAGATTCTGTCATCGGTATAGAATATCAGGGTCAACAGGCTTTTGCATGTCTTAGTTGAGATACTGCGTTGTCACTGTACCAGAAATCCCATTTCTCTGATCTGTGGCTCATGTGACCAGCTTTGTTTATAAAGATGCCCATCACTCTCCATTACATGCTTCCCCCGTCATTACTGCAGGAATTTCATCAGAAGGACAAAAAATAACTTGGTGACCATGAGAACAAACGCCCCAATTGATGAAAATTAATTTTGAGGTGGCAAAAACAATTTGTTATACCCATATAGCAATTATTGTCAAGTTGCAGATTCCAGGATTTCATTATTATTATTAAGAAGACAAGACATTTACACTTTTATAGTCTAATGTCTTTAGAAACACTAATTAGAGCTTTTCAGCACTCCTGGAAGGGAGGAAGATTTTATTGTGCAGGATCAGCTCACGTTCACTAGGAGGGGAGTAGGGAGTTAAGTCACTTGCCTGTGTGACAATGAGAAGTTTGTCCTGACAGCTAAGGAGTTAAAGGATTCCCCCTTGGCTTTGTTGCCTGATTCACCTCCCTTGGCTCATCCAAGGAGCCAGTCTCTAGGCTTCCTTGGAAGAGCAGAGAAAAAGACACCTCCAGGTGGCAACTCAACCTACTGAACATCCACACTTCCACTCACTAAAATGGATTTTCAGCTGCCTAACTGAGGTGCTGCTGGTAAGTTACTAAAGTTAGATAAGGTGAAGCTGAGCTGAGGCCACCTCATCCTAATTCTGGTTCCCTAGCTGTGAGGAGCCAGGAGAGCAGAGAGGAGGAGTAACTCTGGGGAAGGTGCTCGCTATCCAAACTGAGGGTGAGAATGGGAGCTTGAGCGAGTCATGGAGGAGTGGGAAAGGAAAAAGTGGTCCTGGGATTTAGATGGTGAGATGTATCTCTCATGCTGCCACAGTGGTCTTGTATGAGGCGAGATGTTTTTACTGCCCTTTTGGCTAGAAGCCCTAAAGGCATGTTTTTCTGTTTCTGGGTACTCATCTGAGCTCCATCTGAATTGTGGGTGAGCTTAGTGCTCCAAACTGTGGACAGGAAAAATGCTATAAAATGCAAAGTACTTTGAAATACCATGCTCTGGATGTGCAGTGGTTTTGACCTGTGGTGATGTTGTCCTCTCCTTTCCCTGCTCAAGAGAGGAATAATTCTATCTGCTTCCACCACAGAGGAGACAGAGCCACAGAAAGTTCATGTGGAATTAGGGTGATGGGTCAAAGAAAAAGAAGACAGTGAGAGTTTGACAGGTGGGTGTTTGATGGGCATATAAGGAAGTACACAACGTAAGCAATTCTTGTGCTCTGTGCATTACAGGAGAAAAGAGAATGGGTTTTTATGGACTGTTTACACAAACGGACAGGGGAGTTGAAAGCTGGTTGTGGGAAGTTAGTTTTTAGTCTTTTTTGTGACATAGGTGTGTTTGATATAATGTGTATATTCTATAAATATAAATATAAATGTGTGTATATTAACAGTATATATTTATGCTTATTTAGGAAAACAAAAGTGATAACATCATATATATGTATAAAGAAACAGATGCCTGGTGGGGTATGCCTCTTGGACTATGAAATCTAGTTCTCTCATCCTGTAGGCAGACAGTCACTACAAGGTCTGGGTCCCAGAGGCGGCTGCCTGGGCGCCCTGTGCGGGAGTGCAAACAGGGGCAAACACACCCAGGCAAAGCCAGCTCCTGCCGCCTCTTGTAGGCAGGCTGAAGCACCAAGTGGCTGGAGGTCACGGTCAAGGACCTGTAAGCTGCCAAGGGTGTGCCTGAAGATACTCAGGGAGGGTGTCCCTTGTGGTGTTACCACAGCCTTGTGCAGCCAAGTCATGTAATCCTGCCCCTAGATTTACCAAGCTCTGCATGATCAAAGAGGAGGGAGCGTGTAGGTTTGATGGAGTGCTGTCCTGCACGGGTTGGCAGATCACACTTTTAGGCAGCTCTGATAAAAGCATCCATGCTGCAGGCACAGTGCTGTACTCCCCAAAAGAAAGGCTGTTAAATGCATTAGTCATTAGGCATTTAATTACCTCTTTTCACCTAGGACTCAGCTGATCTCTAATGACCAATATTTGTGTTCAGATGAACAGGGATGAATTGAAACAAGCACTGAGAAAGTCTAATGGCAAGTGACTTCTTGCCTGAGGTCATGCAGGAAGTCTGTGGCAGAAACCGCCTCTGCCATAAACCCAAAGCCATTCCTTGCTGCCGGAGTCACGCTTCAGCCCGAGTGATTGTGCTCCGTGTACCAGGCTGCGTTCATGAGGACAAGTGAAATGGGGGAAATCCTTTAACAGTCCTGGGAACTGGGGGTTCCATCCCCTGCCCCTAGAGATGGGGGAAAGACTCATTGTCTTCCGCAAACTTGGCATGGAGCTGTCATGAGGCTCTCCTGCAGAGCATGTGGGGAAACTGCAGGCTAAAGGGGGGGCCCATGGCTGGAAAATTTCCTGAGATAATAGGAAGAGGAGAGAGGAGAAGCACCACTGCCTGGGTCAAGAACAGCCCTTGCTGTTCTTCTAACAGCTGCCTATGGTGCATCACAGCTACACACTTCAGACGCAGGGCTCTGTCCTGCTCTGCAGAACAAAGCGAACTACATAGAAACCCTGACCCAGAACTTGTGTGTGGAGACCCTTTTGGCATGGGAAAAATGAGAAGTGTCCAAAAGGACACTCCAGGAATTCAGGTATAAAGATACTACAATGAAAAGACCAGGATTCTCTCTCCCAATTAGTTGCCTGATCCAGATGGTGGAAAGAGGGATATTATTAGAAAAATGAGCATTATTGGGGGGGGCAAGAAAAACTGAATAGAAAACAGATTGCCTGAAGGCACTTGAATTTTCTGCCCATTTTTGGTGTCAAAATTACCTAAAGGATGTTGACAAACTAAGAAAAGCTTAGGAAACCAAACAAATAATAAACCTCCAAAGACCCTGCTCCCCAAAGACCCTGCATGCTTCAGGAAGGGGAATTCCAGTGAAAATCACCACATTTCCAAACTGCTGGTTTTAGTGTTAATCTTCTGGAGCTGTTTTGAAACAAGGTCTGCAGCAGCTTATGTAGCCAGCTGAGCAGACGATGTGAATAAAAGAAATGAGCCACAGATCAAAAAAAGTCTACATGGTTTGGCTTTTAATTTTACCTCTTCGTCTTTTACCCAGATGTGGTTGTGGGTAGGTATCAGCCAAGAAATTGCAGGTGGCATGGTTATCTTGCTATTTACTGTGCGATGATGCTGCTACCAGCTATTCAATAATAGGAAATGACTAATGATGTGGTGGAAATTATGAACCAGGATTAATAAAACTTGAAAAGGAACAGTCTGGTCTGTTTGATCCTCTGAAGAGGAAGTCTGTCTGTGTACAAGTCTTTTCCCTGAGGTGATGTTCTTATTAGTCTGATCTGAGTAGGCAGCAAAGGGGACCGAGTTTGGAAGTGGCTTAAAGAGAAGACAGTAAAAGAGGACATGAAGTATTGTCGAAAAACATCCCTGGGTGACAGGCTGCTTTCTAATGCTGCCTTGCAGGAGGGTGGT
The DNA here is from genome assembly GCF_963921805.1 of Phalacrocorax carbo. NCBI lineage: Eukaryota > Metazoa > Chordata > Aves > Suliformes > Phalacrocoracidae > Phalacrocorax > Phalacrocorax carbo. The sequence goes on from NC_087521.1 coordinate 35,072,292, forward strand.
GGTAAGTCACAGGAAGGCAGTTCCAGTCTGCATGTTGCTTGCAAGTGAAAAGGAATTTCTTGGAGAGCTGCGTTTGACTCAGGTCCGATTTTTCTTCTCTTTCTCCTGCCAAATCCTCCTTGAGTCATTTTGCTTGATGAGGGACTACAGTGCGGGCTACTTCCAGTGCTGCTCAGCCTTGTGAGCAGGAGATGCCATCTTCTGAGTGCTGTAGCAATGACGTGAGTAATTTCTTGGTGGAAAGCTGGAGGCAGCTGCCTTTCATAGGGCTGCTGCAGGTGCCATGATTTGAAAGCCAAAAAATGCCCTTAAAAATCAGGCGCAAGAAAGGGAAGTGGAGTAAAATCCTGAACTGAGCCTAATGGAAGAGGTTTCTGGACATAAATCCTAAAATGAATGTGTAAGTCTTGGGGAACTGGAGTTTTCCCAGGTAAAACCACCACCATCTGAGATGGCACCAAGATGGAAATATATTTGATGTGTCCAGGCTGACAGCTAGGACACACGGTAGATTCCAGGTTGCTACCACAAGCCAGCAGTCCTTTACCCCGCGTCTAATAGCTGTGTAGCAGAGGTGCTAGATCTATCTGCAAGTCTGTAGCTGACAGGGCAATGTGGCATGGCAGGAGAACAGTAGGGCCATACAAGTCATGGTAGTGAGGATATAAGGGAGCTCTTGAACAGGGGCTGGGGAAGCTGGCCTCCCCATAAGCCCCCTTCTATTTCCCAGAGAGGAGAATTGTGGTTTCTTTTTTTGTGAGTGATTATCTCTTTCCTAGGTTCCTTGATGTAACAAATTCCCATGACTGCATTGGTGAGCCACTGGTGATTTCTTCTGCTCTTCTTGAGGCTGGTCAGAGTTGTAGCCATGTCTTTTTCCCTTGAGGACTGAAGTTGGCTCAGTAGGGTACTGAGTAACAATCTTGAGTGGCCTGTAATATTTGATAATGTGTGAAGGAAATGTGTGAGTTCAGTGTGATCCCATCTAGTCCAACATTTCTACCAAAAACAGTGCCAGAATTTGACTATCTTGAATGCTCGTGTCCAACAGTAGTTGGATTTTAGCCCTCCTTGACTTTGCCACTGTTTGAACCTGTTTGTTTGGTGTGAGAGAAACATGGTGAAAAGGCCTCTAGCCTAGCAAGTGAAAACATGGTCAAAGCTGATGGCTTTCACTTAAACCTGCTGATCTCGGGATTGTACTGGACTGAATAGGAGAGAGGGGCTCAGGGGAGGCAGGGGGAGTGACAGCACAAGAGAAGGGAAGAATTGGAAGGGAAGAATTGATTGCTGTCCCCTTGTCCCCAGGGGAGCTCTCGTTTTGGCACACCTCATGCTGAAGCATGGCCCACAGCCCAGACCCAATCCATTAATCTCCTGGTATGGGGCTCACTCCCTGCTCTGCTTTCTCCAAGGTTAGTTTGGGGCAGAAAGTGAGTTTCAGACTCTTATCTGTCATTATACTGGCTCATTGCTTGCTGTCATTTCCTGTGCAGTCCCCCAAGTCTCTCCCTTTGCATGTATCAGGCACAAAATACGGCCCGTCAAGTAACCAAAACTCGGGCCATTTAAAGAGAGCACGACCGACCGCAGCAGAGGCTTGTGCACGAGTCACAGGACGGCAGCTGCCTGCTCATCCTATCCTGTGATTTAAGCATTGCCTGATGGAAAACATCTTTCTGTTGGTGACATGACAGGAGTATGTCGTGGTGGCCATGAACATTGGAGCCGTGGGGCCATGCCACGCTCCATGTGTTCACAGGGCACTAGTGTTCACAGCCTGCACTAGCCAAAGACAACAGTGATTTTTTTATTTATTTGAGTAGCACTGTGAGCACTCAGAGCTTTAACTTCATGAGAGTCTTCAAGTTCATTTACAGCAGCTGAGGGTCTGGCTTCAGACCCAACTGGTTCAGCAACCCAGACAGAGCAGTCATTACCTGGTATTCGGAGCTCAGGCCTTTTAAAGGAATGAACATTTGGTTGCATTTCAGTGCATGTGTGTGTGGAGGACAAGTCACCCCTCAGATTTCGGTGTTCAGAGTTTGCTGCTCAGGCCAATGGACTGATGTCTCTAATTTCAGTGCGTGAGTTTGAGCCCCGGAGGACTGTAGGTAGCCCCTAGGTAGTGGGGTAGTTTGTGAGAGGCTATACACTCCTCCTCTCCCACCTCTTGTGTTGTCTCCCAGTTCTTTCCCCTATGCCAGCTTTCTTTTTCTCACTCCTCCTCTGGCTTCCTCTTATTCTTTCAAATAATTGATGTTTTAAAGTGAAACTCAGCTATGCAGCTGGTTTTATATTTATAAATTGTATTGGGCTGACCCTCTCCTTACCTCTGAGCTGGTATTTTTAAAAGCCCCATTGTTTCCCGCTGCTTCAGAAGGTTAAAAGTCCAATCTCATTACAAACGCTGTGCATATGTTGTTGTTTAGTATTGTATCAGTGCATTACCTAAAACTACACAGCCAATCATTACTCCGGTGGACTGTCTCTCACGTCATCATACAGGTGGGATGGAGACACTGATGTTTTTTAAAGTCACTAAATCCTCTTCCCTGCTTTGTAATATCTGAGGATCTTCCTTTTGTCCTCTTGGTATTATAAAGCATTTTCACTCTCTGCTTGGGCAATACAAAGAAACATTCAGGTCTTGAAATCCTGTAATCAGCTTTGATCATGCTGCTTTTGGGAAAGTAAGGACAGATGACTTTGTCTTGGTGGAATGTTCTTCCCTGTGAATGCTTTTGAAGTTCTTTTTCTTATTATTTCCCTCTTGATTTAAACCAACCTACTAGATTTTTGCTGCTGTTTTCTTATTCATAAGCCATGCACCAAGTTGCTCTTTCTCTTAGTTCTTTTGCTCAAAGATTTCCTTGACACCAAGTTCTTTATCTACTAAGGTGAACAGAAACCTGCCTAATATTTTGGTCAAATTAAATTTACAGTGTCACCTGTACCTTTTTCTAATTCATTAATAGAAGTTCTCAATACTGAATCTTTACTACCAAAAGACTTTGCTTGTGTTTAGAACATGGTCCTGTCATGCTTAAGTAACAACTGTATCTAGGCCAGCATATTTGAAATATACTGGTATGGTCCCCAGAAAGAAAGTAAATGATCAGGCCTTGATTGTGGGGAGCATATTGTGGATTAGTATAAGCCAGAGGGAATGAATATAATGCCCTGACCCCATTGCTGTTGATATTTGGCCACAGGAGATTCAAGCCCAAAGATTGTCTACGTTGGGTGAACCTTACCCCAAAAGGTAATGGTACCAGTGAGGTCTCACACACAGCCTTGGCATCAATTTTGTATGCAGTAATAAAAGGAATAACCACTTTGTGTTACTGCTTCATCCACAAAAGCAGCCTAGGCTCAGTGGTGGTTCTCTCTCTCTGTTCTTTCCATAGACCAGGAATATTTGCAGAACAGTGTCCACTCTTTGCAGAAACAGATGCTCAAGCTATTTGTTTTTCTTCTTTTTGCTCTAAGCTAGATGAATATAACGTTCTCTTCAGTTGTAAAAGGCTGTTTTTGTATCTCACAGTCACGTTTCAGTATCAGCAAATATTTTAGATATGAGTTAAGAGAGGTACCCCACTGACAGAAGAAGGCTGGCGGAGCTTGTAGTATCACATCGTAAATTCCCTCTTCTGCTATGAAAATGTAATAAAACATGTGGCACGGCAGATTTACAATGACAATGCTGCTGCTGTGTTAAGGCAACTATTTTATCTCTTTGTTTTAAAACACAGTTTTTACTGTACTACACACAATAAGTACTTCTTCCAAGAAACAATGCCTACAAGCTTCACATGAAGTCAAATATGATCTCATAGAGACTCTTCATCAACTTGTTACACCATTATCTCTGTTCTGCTAATAAATTTTAGGAGTGAAAATTTATATGCAAATGTTTTATTTCAGCTATCATTATACTTAGCTTATCGTGAGCCTGGTAGTGCCCCCACCCAGTTACATCATCCTTGGAAAAATTTAGCTCAATATGTCTTTTATAGTCTTACTGCAATGTTATTTTTGCAAGCCTGACCACACACATGTAAGGGGCTTCCCAGCTGGCTACAGCCTGATCCTGTCGGGTGATGCAGGTAGGCAGGGCCTTGCTCACCTGGGGAGCCTTATTGACTCAGGTTGGTTCTGTATAGGCTGGTGGTAGCGTGGGACGGGGTTACACAGGGCTGTGAGTAAAGCAGTCCGTGTCCCCAGGTAAGTCGCTTCACTTCTCCTCCGTTCTGTCTCTAGATAGGTGTCTCTGGCTGGCTGTTTGCCCAGTGCCTTGTCCAGGTGTATCAGTGTTTTCCTTCCTACTGCCTTTTTGTTGTTGGGTTCTGACTTGAAAAAGGAAAGTTGAGATGACAACCTTTAAGGCTTCTTCCCTCTCCCACTGTTAGATTGTCATAGAGGTGTCAGGGCTTGTCTGATGGTGCTCCCCAGCAAAGTGCTGACTCAGCAAAACACTTAAACATGTGTTTATGTCCACTACAGTCCTGTGAGCATTCATCCTATAAACTGCAGTCAGGAGTGAGAAGGAAAGAAGAGAGGTACTCATGATTTTGTACATGTAATACTGAACAAATAAAACTATATGGCTTCTGGGCTGCTTGCTGAAATATTCCTGTTGGTCATATGCTTTCAGAGGGATGGTGGGGGCAGGAGCTGCCATCTTCGTTATGTACATGACTTTGACACTTGAGAGCCCTTCCTATGGATCCATAGGCCAGAGAGATAAATAGAAACTGTTACGCTAGATCTTAGATGCTGTTTGGTTTGTTCTGTGTTGGTATTGTGATGAGAGCATCGTGACTTTTAATGAGAAATTTGATGGGAAATTATATACGCAATGATAGGAAGCAATAACGCAAGTCGGTAGGTGAGAATTTCAAGACACCGTACGTGTGAGCAGGAAGGTTTAGTTATGATGCTATTGGTGTTTCCACACTTAGGGAATGTGATTAGATTTTACCCAGATCATTTTTCCAGTGGACTAAATAGGTCTCCGATTTTTTTTGTAGCATGCTAACTGGATACATGAAAGTTGACTTTATTTAAAATTGTCTTCCTCTTTCATTGTTAAGATAATAAAATTAGTTTCCTTTTAAGGAAATTGCACTACTAAGGAGATATGTCATGATTGTTATGATTGACTTTGTTAATTTGTGTTTATATGAATGCCTCAGAATAATGTCAATGACAAAATTTAGGAGGCTTATGCCTCCATGCTTCCCAGAGACACAGGGGAATAAGCTGATTTCATGAGTCTTGTTTTTAAGTGCTTACCAGGTATTATTGCTTCACTGTCCAAATTGTACTTATAAAATTGTACAACTGCTTCATCTCCGTGTTTGCAGCTCTATGATAGGTTGTACTGTCACACACCTAGATAACTCCGAAAGACTAGAAGATGGCTAAAGCCAAGCAAACCTTTCCTTACTACTTTTCTACTTAATCAGTGAACAGGCTGAAGAAGGCTTTTTGAAATAACAGCAAAGGCATCTGTAGGTACTAACCTCAGGGGCTGTGATGGCTGTAATTGTTAGATAAAACATATCACGTGTAGTCATGGGAAGAGAACGGGAGAGAAAGCAGCAGTTGGAAGAGTGAGTAAATGTTAGCTACACAGATTGACATTTTCAAAAATTCCTATCAGAGTAGAAATATGTGCTACATTGACAGACTTGTGATCCATCATCATTTATACATGTTTGGGAACCTCACCACGAGGGGTGAAGGGGATCACCTTGGAAGGATGGGAGAAGAACATGAAATCTGGCGTCAAAAGCACTTGTCTAATAAGTATCCAGGAACACAGATGAAGCCTTAAGTCACGAAAAGCACATCTTTTCCAGAATTGCACCAAAACAATTGTGCAAGCTTGTATTTCATTATTTACAAAATGATTTTTTTCTCATTTTGATGTAAAATAAAGTTGGTATTTTCATTTCTTCAGTGGTTGCAGCACATTGCTGTATCACTGAGCCCATCTGCTGCACAACTGTCAAGACTGTGGCACTTCAAACACACGGGCTGAAATACCATTCATTTGACAAATACTTGCTCAGCAGATCGAAGGTCACATAAACAGAAGGCATCGGTAACCAGGAGCCCTGGGCCTACAGTATACAAAAGTATTGCAACTACAACTGCTTCTAAATCTTAGCTGTTTTCTTCCTAATACTTATGAGACCTGTGAAAAGTAATAGCTACAACGATGTGTCCACAGGTTAGCCAAAGCCTGGCTCTATGTTTGAAGCAATCTGAGCATGCCATAGAAGAACGGCTTTGAAAATCAAAGGAAGAGTCAAAATGGCTTCCACTGTTACTCCAGGTCACCAGGGGAGTCTCAACCAACCAGTGATTTAAGATAAACACATGCATCAACACATATGGACAATTCAAGTCAGGCCAGGAACTGTTTTTTCTATGCCATAAGGAAAGTTAACTATTGTATCCTAAGTCATCTGACATTTTTTCCCGAATAGCAGAATTTCCTTTCTTCTTCTGGAGAACTTTTCATATTGCAAGGGAGTATGTTTACGATAGATTCCCACATCAGAAGCGGTGACATCAGTGATTCCTCTTGCAATTTCCCATCGGTACCCCGGGGACAGGGCTGGCCTTCCTTTGGTAGCAGGCGCTGAGATCTGAGGAGAGCAGGTGCTGTAACACACCAAAGCCCCAGTGCTCTCCCCAGGCATTAAAGCCAGTGAAAGCTGCAGGAGTTACCACAAAGCATAGCCTGTATCAGGGTCTGATGCTCTTCGTTTCATGGAGGTCAGTGTCAATTAACATGTTGTTGCCCAGCAGTGACAGAAAGCAGTGGCTGTGCTGCAGTAGCTATTGTAATGGAAGCAGTCTTGATGCTTGCTTCCAAACTAAGCAGGAACTAAGGTATTTTTAAGTGTGCAGCCTGCAGTTTGTGTGGATTATCTCTAGATACTGTGAAGATAATGTGGAGGGCAGACAAGAGTGGATTCACTGGGTAGGGTGCAAATTAGCTCATCCCTCATTTGCTGCTGCTCTTTCTTTTCAGGTTCTGGGGGCAAGCTAAGGCTCCCTGAGCCAGAGCATTAGATTATCCCTCTCCTAGCCTTTGGTCTCTGTAGCCTCAGGAGAAGGTCTAATCCACTCCCTCCTCTCCTTTGAGGCAGGAGATGGGGAGAATCCATGTTGTCCCAAGAGGGTCTGCATGTGTTTGCCATGCTGGAAGCTCTGCATATTCCTCCTACTCCCGTATAACTCCCCGTGCTGATGAGCCTACCACAGGTGGTCTGGGGATGTGGGTTATCTGCACTTTTATTTCTAAGGGGGTGAGCTGTCTGGCAAGTGAAAAATAGGCTTTTCACTAAGTTACACTAAATATGACTTTTCTCTTTTTTTTTTTTTTTTTTTTTTTTTGCATTCCTGTATATGCTGGGGATGTCCCTCTCAGGATACCCAGTGAAATGTTTTAATACACACTTCACATTACTCCTGGAGATTTAAAAGCACTGTGGAAAGCGATTGGGCTTGTTTAGGATTCAAGAAACAACTTGTCGAGGTCGTTTGAGTACCCATGATTTAGAAAGTGCTCACTGGTTAAGGATAATTTTCCAGTTGGCTTGCTGCTACTCTTTTAGGTGTCTGACAAACATCAGCAGTTGAGCTGATTGATAACTCATCATCTAATTTGGCTGCTAATTGCTTATTTGACCATCCAGTTGCCTGTTTGTTAGAATTTCAGGTGGTCATCAGAAACAGTCTTCTGATTACTCAATCATGACTTGGATGGACAGTGAGACGAATCACCTGTTAGTAGCATATTTTCAAACCCAATCTGTAGAAAGTAGTTTATGTTCCCAAACAAGGACTAGGACCCTAATGAATTTTACACTATTATAAGACTTTCCCAAGGAGACACCCCTCACCAGAGTGACTTTAAAGGTTTGTTACAAAGATGGTTGGAGCTAATCTGACTGAGGTTGCCTGGGTGGAAAGCATGTGTGTATTTATGTATCCCCACATACCGTGTGTTTTTCTTCTGTGCAGTCAGGAAGCAGATTTGTCCTCCTGCCATGTGTATTCATCAGGTGTTACCTGACCCCAGGTCCTACTTAAGGAAACATCTAACTGAGGTTGATGGAAGATTCCTCCAAGTAATGGTGTCATTAACAGCACCTGTGATAAAAGTGGACTGTCACCCACAGTGATTGGATAGAGCATTGCATGACAGCTCGGATGACTGTAAAATCTGTACAAAATTAACTACAGTTGCACAATAGGTGATTAAACCATTTTTCTCATGCTGTAGCTCAGCCTTCTTTAATACTTATTTAAGAATCCTTTCTCTTTTATGGGACTGTAATATGCATGAGCCCATTCCTTTCCACCCTTCCTATTACTCTACAGCAATGCCTTATTTAATACCCTGCTTTTATTTTTATTGCTTCTTGCAGTCAACCTCCTCTCTTCAGCCTCTGTCCTTGGGAAGCTTAGCTAAGCAACGGCACGCTTCTTGGTGGGGAAAGTGATGGAAAAGGAAAAGAACCACACCAAATTTGTCATACTAGTCCCACAGCAGGAGTAGCTTTCCCAGGGAAAGATTGGCACAGAGCAGATTCCCCTCCTGTTTCTGTCTTCACACCTCTGAACCCGCCTATGTGGAGTCCGTATGGGACCGGCTTATGTCACTTCTTCAGCCTCCTCAGGTCCTTTTGTGGGATAAGAGGAAATTCCTACGAAGGCTCTGTGGAGCTGGTCTGTAACCTCTATAAAACCTGGGAAATCTGAGGGATGAGGATTTCTTGCAAATGTACTTGGATCCGGTAACCACTTCAGGAGCTTTTCCTGAAGGAGCGGAGAAATTGCTAGATATACTTTTGGTAAAATCCCGATGTAGTTCATCTCAAGTCAGCTGGCTATGTTGGCTGACAACTGAGGATCTATTTCCTATAAAGTAAGAAATGTCCCAGGCCTCCTGTAAAAAAGGGCCATAAACAAAGCAAGTTTTCAAAGAAATCAAATGCAGTGTATCAACATTGCCGGCGTATGACATGCAAAGCTCGTGAATTTGTCACCACAAAAGCACACAACCAGAGCGCTTTGGGTTCTCTTCCCATCAGTTAATAGGCGGAGGTCCCCCGGAGTGGCTGTGCTTCTCTAATCTGATCAGCAAAATAGGAGCCAGAGAATTTCACTGTGTGATTCCTGGGCAGAGTTCAAAAGCTTGTGTGTCAGACTGTCTGCTGCCTGCAAGAGGAAGTGTTATGCCATCTTGACTTAAAGACTTCAAATGAGAAAGAACTTAACATATCCCAAAGTTAATTACCCAGTGATTAACTGTCCTCGCTGCTAAAATACACCTTTTGCTTTTTAAACTTCGGGATTAATCTTTTAAGATTTTCTTCACAACTGTGAGGATTTGAGACCTGTTTTAATTTTTAATGAGCCTGAAATCCTTGTATAATAACAAGCTGCTGGTACATGGGGCTTTGAACAAAATATTTAATAATATAAGACCAGCAATAAAATAGATAGAGTTGGGAGGACTGATACTGCCCAATTAGCTAGCCTTTCCAGTAGCAGAAGTTAATTACTGAGTTGTTTTTGCTAGCAGATGACTGAAGACATTTTTCTGGAAATAAATGCAGCCTGACCAAAGAGACTCCTATCCTGCAAAATGAAACAGGTTTTAAATATATTTATCCATTAAAACATTGTGCTAAGCTTCTCTTGGTCCCTACTGGGCAGAAGATGCCTATCCCATGCGGCTCTAATCTGACAAACTCATTGCATCTACCAGACCTATTTGCAGCGAGACACTTGCGGGAGACGAAACCTTGGCATGGGAGGTTGCTTGTCTCCAAGGGCTGTTGGAAGGGGAGCAGAATTCCTTGTCTGCCTCGGTCCACCCACGCAAACAGGAAAGGGGCCGTGCCAGATGATAAGTCCAATTTACCATCCAGGGTAACTAGATGCCAGAGAGGATTGTTTTCATTTCCACGGGATTTCTAATTAAGGGACATGCTTTAACTGTGTTTTCAATGGCTGAACATCCAAATGACAGTTTGATATGAGCAATTTGTCTGGCAGGCTAGATAAATTCATACCAAAGCTAAAGGATTTTCCGTTTAAAATGGGTGCACATCCTTAGCTGCGAATCGGATCAAACATTCCTGTAAATAAGAATCCCCTTTATGTAACAACTTCATTTTAACCTTCATTCTTTGCAATTTTAATGATCAAAGTCTCTCTTTCTCCTGATTTGTCCCCAGTCATTGACTCTGCCAAGTGCTTGTTTTTTTCTGAACTCTCGGTCTTGTTCCAGTTTGATGAATGGAGGGAAATGTCTATTCCCATTTCTGCTGTCCCACCCAGCCCTAATGAGCAGTAGCATTGTCTGGCTGACTCCTGGGGGAATTTGCTACCTGCATAGCTGTTGGGCTGGGTTCTTGCAGCTGGATTTCTTCTGATGCTTTGTTTTCTAGAGATGTGATCCACGGTCTTGAGAACAGGTAGAGAGGAAAGGTGCTGCCGTCTTTCTGTCAGGGGAAGCTACGTGCAACATGATTAGGCTACTAGCTGCCATTTATTTCTGAAATATTGAAAATCCATCCAGTCATGGAAGATGTTGCTTCGGTTGAGGACACACTGCCTTTTATTGCGTTCACAGAAATAGATCAAAGACATGTTCATGATACACGTCGCCAGCAGAGGTGATGTGGGCAAACATTAGTTGATTCGTTCCTGTAGGAGTCCTAGCATGAAAATCCCGAAAACTTCACCAGGTTCAGCTAGAAAGACTTTGACATTTAGTGTAGGTTAATGAGAACTGTGAGCTTTGAAGGTTACGTGATTGCATGTTCTCCCTTCCCCCAATCATCACATGACACCATTCAAAATATGTCTGAGTGGAGAACACAGTTATTTTTGGTACTGGCCCAGCAACTTATCAGGTGAAGTGCAATTAATGAATCAAGTGCCTTAAAAATATCTGCCCAGAAGCAGCAGGTACTCTTTTGGTGACTGAGTACAAGAATTTCATTCAGAAGAATGGCATGGAAAAAGCTTTTCTTACATCATCTCTTCACAGTGTATTTGTCCTGCTGCTTCCAGGGATGTTATATTTTTGGTATACCAATAAAAATCTGCCTGCAAATCACAAGACTGAAAAATTGCAGTTTGTGTGCGCTCAATGGAGATTTAGCTGAAATCCGTAAGGGGTTTGCCTGCCCTAAAAGTTACTGCTGCCCAGGCCGCTGAGACAGCCTCCCCACAGGGTGCTGGAAGGGTCTGAACATGACTGCGGAGGTGGCTGCTCTGGGAGGGAGATTCAGGTTGGCTTTAAAGCTTGTTCTGCCTGTGCTTTTTGTTCCTGGGTCATCGAATGCCAGAAAAGGTAGAGGAGGAATCTGTGACTTAAATTCAGAGGGGACCAGGACTACCACAAGGATGGGGGAAGGGGAAGATGGGAGCAAGGAGCCTTCCAAGGTTACGTCTAAAGAAGTGGTGTGAGGAAACTGAGCAGGACTTGTAAAGAGATGGATGCTAATAAGCCAAGGGAAACTGAGAGCGGGCACGAGTAATGGGATAGAGTCAGTTGGCTGGGAAAGGACGCAAAGAGCTGGAGACAGAGAATTGTGCGGGGATAAGAAAATCAGGAATACATGGCACAGAAACAGTGGTCTCTGATAGAGAAGGGCAGGAGGAAGCAGGGACAGAGAAGCAATGTGTGTGGAGGAGAGACATAAACAGGACAGAGAGCGGGGACTAGCTGACCTGGCAAAAGGAGACAAAGGCCTTATAAGGAGAAGTGAGACTGGGTGTGAAATTGGGAACTTGAGCTGACACCTGAGAGGAGACCAGTGCTGGCACAAAAGCTACTGGTGGTTCTCAAACAAGATCAGTTTGAAAGGGGTCAGGCTCTGGGACAACAGTGGACAGATCCGTGTCATTTGTCTCCAGGCGGGAATGAGACCTGGAGCCAGGGGCACACCATCCCACCTATCTGAATTTCTCTCCACCTCTGCCATCCGTAGTACCGCATCCCTGAGGCCAGTGAAGAAAAATAATGGGTTCAGCGTAGGAAAAAAGCGTGGACATCATTGCCTGCACTCCAAGGAGATAAGGCATGGGCAGTCTTGACCCACACATTTTCTAAGTGTGGAAAAATTGAATTTGCAACTGTACTAACATCCTCTGGATGTAGTCTCGGTGAATAATACAGAGCAACGGGTTAAGGAGACAGGGAAGGTTTGCACTGTTCAGAAGGGAAAAACTTTAGCAGATAAGTAATTAGAGGTAACAAAGGTGGAGAGCACAGGGCTGATACATCATAGCTGCAATACCCATGTTTATTAGTGAAGCCAAGAGGGAAGGACTGTCTCTGTGTTCTTATTTTCTATAATACAAACGTTTGATAGTCCCAAAAGAGGTCAAGGCTCTGGTGCTGGACACTCAACACTGTTACAGGAAGATGGTATTTGCATTAAGGAGCCTACAGTTCAAATAGACAAGGCAGAGAGAGAGCAGGAGAGGAGCAGGATCACTGAGAGGTAAAGGAGGTGGCAGCAGAGTTGATTGCTGAACTTCTGAATCCCAGTGCACTGATGGGTCTGTTAAATTGTACTGCTTGTTTGCACTCGTACCAAAGCCAAGAGGAGGTCTGAGTAAAAGCTCAGGGCTAAAAGCACTATGGGATTTCTGCCCTAGAAACCAGAACCCAAAATGGGTTGATTTTATTTTTAAAGGAAAAAGCAAATGGATCGGTTCCTATTCGGAACGATCCTGCTGCCACCATGGCACACAGTGAGTGCTCTGTTGTGAGAGGAGAAATCCCATTAAAATGAGTAGGACTACAGCCCTGAGGCCTGGTGGGAGATGCAGGCATACTGAAGGCTGTTTATATTGGCTAGGAACTACACAGGTTAATAGTAGTTTTAGCATTTACACAGGACCTAGAAATGTCCTCAATGCTTTGCACAACAAATAAAATAAGTTGTTAATTACTTGTCCTGAAGATTTATATAATGCAATGTTAGTCCTCCACAAGCAAAGTTAGGGCAGCAAGAACAGAAGCTTTGATTGCAGAGCACATGAAGGCGGTTATACCAGGGAACACACCAGCTTTGTATTCTCCCTACCCAGAGCAGCCCCTTGCTCGTAGGGCATTGATTTACCCAATGTTTGTGCAGTCAAATTCCATACTAGATTTAGCAGGAATTTATATGAGTCTTTTTGTATACAAATCTCAACTCCTCTTCCCTCCCATCAGAAAAAGCTGAAAGTGCCATTACAAGATTTCTAAGATTTTGCTGGCCATTTTAAAAAGCGAAAGTTTTAAAATGAATTTCATTGCTTAGTTGCCTTTGTTTTGTTTGTTGTTTGACTAACAGTAATAAAGCCATCAGGGAGATGCGAACCTGGGTAGTTATGCCACAACTGAAAAAGAGTTTGACAGGATATGTTTTAGCTGAGTTTGTTTAGGACATCCTGCTGCTAAAATCAGCCTACAGAATGGCCAAATTTCATAAAAGTAACATTAAGGCTATTGGTACTCAAGTATACATTTATTTAAAATTTTCTCTTGGTTTACTGATGTAAATGTATTGTTCATTTTTCACATACCAAGCACTGTTGTTTAGTCTCAAGGGAATTATTGTTACAAATTTAACAACTGTGACATATTAAAAAGCACATTTAAGGAAGAAATTAAGGGTTGAGAGGATGTGACCAAAAGTTTCCGTGGTGTTTTGCCAAAATGTCACTTCAATGCCCGTGCAATTTTAATAGGAGTTGCTCTTTCAGAACTCATCTTGCCCACCAAAAAAACAAAATAAATCTTGTCCGCATCAGTAGCAGCCATATTTCATTTCACTTGCCAGAAAATAATTTCCGAAGTCTTATTTTCATTTTGGAAACTACCTGTAACTATTGGGTGATTAAGACGTTAGCTCGCTGCGTTATGCAGCTTGATTAGCAGGGAGGAAGTCGATAGCTCAGAGTATGTAAGCAAAAATGTTCAAATTAGAACCCTCATGCAGGCACCTGCCTCTCTAATTAACAACTAGCCGATAATGTCAGGAACTGATTTTCAGGAAGTTCTTTGTTCTTTGAAAGTCAGGGCCCAAACTAGGCAATGAAAAATAGAAACCTGAAACATCGATGATTACTTCTGAGAAACTCGAGCCTAATGTCAAGGCAAATTGTGAATGGTGCACATGCAAGTCTGGAAAACCCTGTCTGTGCTTATTTTTCTATAATTTTGATTGCCTTTCTAAAGTTATCAAAGTGAGATGCTGGTCATGCTTGACCAACCTGACAGCCTCCTATGATGGCACAACTGGCTGGGTCGACAACAGGAGAGCAGGAGAGTTGCCTATCTCGACCTCAGCAAGGCATTCGACACTGTCTCCCACAGCATCCTCACAGGCAAGGCAAGGAAGTGTGGGGTGGATGAGGGACAGTGCGGTGGCCAGAGACCTGGCTCAACAACAGAGCTCAGAGGGTCGTGACCAACAGGGCAGGGTCTGGCTGGAGGCCTGTCACTCGTGGTGCTCCCCAGGGGCCTGTGCTGGGTCCTGTCCTGTTCAACATGTTCATCAGTGACCCGGACAAAGGGACAGAGCGTAACCTCAGCAAGTTCACTGATGATACAAAACTGGGATCGGCTGATGCACCAGAAGGCCGTGCTGCCACCCAGCGAGAGCTGGCCAGGCTGGAGAGCTGGGCCCAGGGGAACCTCAGGGAATTCAACAAGAGCCAGTGCCAGGTCCTGCCCCTGGGGAGGAACAGCCCCCCGCACTGGCACAGGCTGGGGGGACCTGCTGGAGAGCGGCTCTGCTGAGAGGCCCTGGGGGTGCTGGGGGGCAGCGAGGTGACCCTGAGCCAGCACCGGGCCCGTGGGGCCAAGGGGGCCAGAGGTGTCCTGGGGGGCATGGAAAGGAGTGTGGCCAGCGGGGCGAGGGAGGTTCTCCTCCCCCTCTGCTCTGCCCCAGTGAGGCCACATCTGGGGTGCTGCGTCCAGTTCTGGGCCCCCCAGTTTAAGAGGGATGTGGAACTGCTTGAGCAAGTCCAGCGGAGAGTTACCAGGATGCTCAGGGGGCTGGAGCATCTCCCTGATGAGGAAAGGCTGAGAGACCTGGGTTTGTTCAGCCTGGAGAAGAGAAGGCTCAGGGGGGATCTCACCAATGCCTATAAATACCTGAAGGGTGGGTGTCAGGGGGATGGGACTGGGCTCTTTTCATTAGTGCCCAACGACAGGACAAGGGTCAATGGGCACAAGGTGGAACACGGGAAGTTCCACCTGAACATGAGGACAAACCCCTTCCCTGTGCGGGTGCCGGAGCAGGGGCACAGGCTGCCCAGGGAGGCTGTGGGGTCCCTTCCCTGGAGACATTCACCCCCCGCCTGGACGCGGCCCTGTGCCCCTGCTCTGGGGGTGCCTGCTCACGCAGGGGGGTTGGACAAGATGATCTCCAGAGGTCCCTTCCAACCCCCACAATTCCATGAGTCTGTGATTCTGTGAGACTGTTGCAAGAAGCAGCTTCTCATGTATGATTTTCTGTGAGCGGAGAGTTTTTTGGGGAAAGTTGGAGTGATGATAGAAGGCATTCCTGGGAGGTACGTCCCCCAAACTAATCTGTCTTTTGAGCTGTGTTTTAACCTAGAGCAAGTTTTCTAGAGATATTTTTCTGCATTTATGGAAAATGCCATGGTCTAAAAGCTCCACGTGTGATTTTCTCCTCCCTGAGACCTAGTGCTCTACAAAGGTTGGATGAACTGAGCCATCTGAACCAACTGAACACTATCTTCTGATCACCTTCTTCCAGCTGCCTGCTATAAGTGTGTGTCTGCTCTGGTGCTCCGGTCAATGGCATGACAAAAAATGCAGCCTATTTTCTGGTTAGGATGGCTCAACCTTGGAGTCTTAGCTCAGGCTGGGACTGATGGACCTGAGCTGAGCTCCTGAGCCCATGGGCAGGGGTGTGGAAGGGAGCCTAGTCAGGGCTGTTAAGGCCTATTAGTGCCCTCAGGGCTCTGACACAGAGAAAGAGTCCTGATGCTGATGCAGATCTAGTGGGCAATCTGAGAAACAAAGCAATGTTTTCTTTGCATTTTGAACCTTACACAGGATGGTTCACTTTGAGATGATTAAGAGGGGTTATGGTGGCCATAACCGAAGTGCAAAACAGCAGCACTGAGGGAGCAGATCTCAGTGACATTTTCCTCTCCCACCAGCAGGACTGGGTGCTCTTCCTTCTACAGCAATGCATGGTAGATTTTGGTTATTGAATTTCTCTGTGAGGCTGCGATAGGAAAACAGAATTGTTTTCATTTATCTTGAAGCCATTAATTATTTTCAGTTATATTGAAAAAACAAAGTATAGGAAAAACAGATTTTTCTGAATTTTCTCCTGAGAAGCACTTGGTCCTGCCAGTTGCTGGAATGTGTTTGTCAAATGCTAGATGTATATGCATCAGTTGTGAGGGCACATGCAGAGGACTGGTATGCCTTGGGACACTGAGTTGTTGGTGCATGTCCAGAGAAGGGCAATGAAGCTGGGGAAGGGTCTGGAAAGCACGTCTTATGAGGAGAGGCTGAGGGAACTGGGGTTGTTTAGTCCGGAGGAGCCTGAGGGGAGACCTTATCGCTCTCTACAACTACCTGAAAGGAGGCTGTAGTGAGGTGGGGGTTGGTCTCCTCTCCCAGGTCACCAGTGACAGGATGAGAGGAAATGGTGTCAAGCTGCATCAGGGGAGGTTTAGATGGATATTAGGGAAAATGTCTTTACTGAAAGCATGGTCAGGCATTGGAACAGGCTGCCCAGAGAGGTGGGGGAGTCACCATTCCTGGGGGTGTTCAAAAAATCTGTAGATATGGCACTTGGGGCCATGCTTTAGGAGGCCTGGGGGTGTTGGGTTGGGGGTTGGACTTGATGATCCTAGAGGTCTTTTCCAACCTTAGTGATTCTGTGATTCTATGCCTGCAGGAGGGATAATGAAGTTGCAGCTCCTTCGGACAGTTCAAGGGCACACTTATGACTTGGATGCGCTTAGCTAGCCGTACATCATTAAGGGGACATTAGGGCCCTTGGCTTCACAGCAGCTGTGACATTAAAATGTATAAGATGTTACCAAAGGAAGGACTTGGCAAAACTTTTTCAGCTTCCCCAGACATAAACAACACATTTTCTCAACAATGGTAGGTTATGACTGGGGGTGAGTCACTGGTGTATTTAGAAGAATGTTCTCTCCCTGCACAGAGGAGACCACAGTTGGCTAAATTAAGCCAAGACAGGGTAACCCTCGTGGTTGAGGGGCACAGTGGGGAATTCCCAGATGGCTTTCTGAAATCTGTATGTTATACACTGCCGCTCTTCTGCGTGAGAGCTCTGCAGGAGCTCTAGGCATCTGTGCAGGACAGAATCTCCAATGCTAGAAACTGATGTAGCCCCTTGGTGTCTGTGCAGATAATCTGATCTATACCAGCTCAAAGGTCATTTTTAGGAGTAGACCCTGGTTTCAGCTGCCAGCAAGAAGCTGACTTGGTCATTTCTGGTATTTCTGGTAGTTTAAGGGAGGTACCTGCCATGGAATTCAAAGGGGACTTTGAGCATCCTGTGGTTATCTGGAGATAAAATATAGTCCTTGTATCTGATAAGCCATTTATGAAACTGATTTCCACTTCTGAATTAACCTAGTGCTCAGGACCTTTTATATATGGCCCAAGCTATAGAATAAGTTCTTTATGTTATACCTTACTTTCAAAGAGAAAGTGTGGTGAAGACGTAGTGTCATGATCGGTTCAGAAAAATCCACAGAAAAGATCTGCAACTTGGAGAAGTATATCTTCATTCCTGGATGATGTAGTAAGAGTTTAGCTTGTACAGCTGATTTTACAAAAATATTTATTTCAGTGAAATTAATTCCAGCTCACTTTTAGATTCTTCTTTTAGTATTTTTCCTTGTACATTTGGCTCTTGATGAGGTGAGAGCTGCAGTGATGGCATGTAGAAACTCTTGTTTGCAATAACATCACTCTAACAATGCAGTCTTATGAGGAGCACCATAAGGCTCCATGCAGCCATAGGCACTGATGCATCAACACCACGATGTCGAAATTCGAGTGGGAAAGACTTCACATCTGCCTGGTAATGTAACAAAGCAATATTAACATTTTCATAAAACGTTCTGAAATCCGTTTGGTTTGGCTCGCTGTTCAGATACTCAAGCCAAAGAGACTGTCCTGAGAGTGGTGTAAGCAGAGAAGCAATACCTACTAGTAAGTGAGGCTGCAGGATCTGAAATGCCTTTTTAATAAGGCAGTTAAAGTGGCAGAACTTTGTAAATCTCTTGGTTTTCTGCCCGTGCCTATGTACTTGAAAAGATATAAGAAAACCCTGCACCACTGCTGTACAGTGTAGGAACATTGTTTTCATCCTGATGCTCCCTAAGAAATTCATAGGAAGGTCGACCTTTATTTGGTATTTTTTCTGAACCTCACCTCAACTCCAAAGTTTGTAAAAGGTGCTGGTCAAGTATTTTGAGACAATCACTGTAAGTGTTGAAAGAGGAAGTGAAAAGTGTACTTGACTGCAGTCTGTCCATCACAAGAAGATATCAGCAGTGATTTTTAATCCAGCAGTGAAAGAAATAACATGAACTGATAGGTGGGAACCTGAGGATGAACATTTCTGAACAGAAAAATGTAAGCCAATAGCAACAGCGAGTAAATAAACGTTGCTGCATTTTACTGAGGGCTGCCTTGAATGCTTCACCACTGAAAGCCTTAACAGCCTTGCAGGGAGGGTACTCTAATTCAGCCGCAGTTGAGCGGGGTCAGTGCGGGAATTAGAGGTTGAAATCCCATCGCCATTGGGACAGAAGTTGAATTGGAGCAGCTATGACAGTCCCTTCAGCCCTTGATACTTTTTACTCCAGCTGGGCTCGCCAGACTGAGTCTGTTGAGGCCCTTGATAACTCTCTGTGTATGCCTGGACAGATTTTTATTTGCATGCTAGTTTGGGAATTGGTTGTTCTTTGTATGTGTACTTGTATTTACATGTGAACAAGAATATTTGTTCTTCATCAGCCTTTGTTCTCCTATTTTTAAAAGGCTTACTCATCCCCTCAAAGATTAGAATCAGCTCCATCTGATTTAGGTGACAGTTCTCACCCCATGAGCAGCAAGAAATTGAAATGAACTGTTTCTGGAATGAGCCATTGTTGATCCAAGCTGTCCAACAAGTACTTGAATAACAAATATCTCTTACCAAACCAGCGTTGGTTCATGAACAGAGAAAAAGAATGAAGTTCACTGGATTGCTTGTTTGCAAAACACAGTTCAGCCCTTTCTTTGCCAAAGTCGAGCTGCCAGGAACTAGATCCTTAACTGCTATAAACCAACTCAACTCATTGACTTCAGTGCGGAGGTGACAATATACATTAAGTGATCATCCAGCCTCAAAAGTGCAGCAAGACATCAGCGTGCAAAAAACAAATGATGGGCAAAACATTTCATAATAAGAAGAGAGATTTCTGGGATAAATTGCAGATATGGTCTGGGTTTGTTGCAAAGTTCGTTGGTTTTTTTTTTTTTGTCTCTTGTGTCCTATTTCACTTAGTGCTCCCAACGACCAAATGTGAAGCAAAACTTTAAACGAGGGATAGTGTTAGTACAAGTGATGCACCTGGGGGAAATGGACAACTTTAGGAACAAAAGCTCTTCCTCTTGACAGTCTTTGCCCTTCTTTTCATCAGTTGGTTCAATAAAGAATATCACTTCCAGCTAGAAAAATTGCTGTGCTCATGTTGCTGGGTCATCACCACTACAGGAACACCATCTGATAAAATACATCAGATTTTCCACTGAAGTTGTGTTGATAGGCTTAGCAGTGCAAATGGCTTGAGTATAAAAATCCTAGCAATTTCAAATGTTTGGAAATTGAATCATTTGCTTGATCTTGTCTTCTCTGGTTTGGTCATGAGACAGTTGTATAAGGAGGCATCACGCCCAAAGTAGGAACACTGCGAAACAGTAAATTCTTCAGACCAAGTGAGCATTGTGTAGTATTCTGCACCTGTACAGTTGTTTTTCTTCAGATAAGCCTTATGGGGAAATTGTGCCTCCTTTAACTCAGAGCAGATTTTAAATGAGCCAAGCTCAGGGGTTGGCCAATGGGTATAGGGTTAGTGCTAAGTCAAGCAAATGTGTAAGGAAGATTCAATCATCCAAATGAAACAAACCTGAGGAGTAAAGCAACTGAAATGTTATTGCCTTACGCTGAAAATGGGTCTCTGGGTGTGTGGAGGTGTGAGGGTCTAAAAAGTGAATGGGTGACCTGTGGATTCAGTTGGGCTGGAGAGGAATCTTGGCACTTGGAAACAGGAATTAAATAAGGCACACAATAAGGGTTATTAGCATTATTTACTACCAGTGGTGGTGTGATGTTTAGAGGCACTTTTCAGGTTGCTTTTTGCTGTAGCTTGTACAAATACATAGGAAGAGGCAGTTCTCCAAAATATTTCCATTTAAGAACACTGTTAGCATTAACAGAAAGACCCCCTGAAATATAAAGCAAGATCTCTTTTCTACAGATATCAGCAGCTACTCAGGATGTGCCAGAGACTTAACTTTTTGCTCACTTGCCACTCATGTTTCATGGATGAAAACAACATTGGTATGAGATTTCTGAATTACTTCTGCAGCAAGTAATGCCAGCAGAAATGTTTTGAAAGAATTAGTCTGTAAAATCATGTAAATGCCAGGGCATATATTGCATACTTTCATAGTTAATGGATTGGTGAATCCTGTAGCTGTTATCTTGTTCCATTTCTAACAAATTTTTGTGGAAGATAGCAAAAATCTGGAAATCAGCCATAGAGTTTTAAACCATCTTAAAACAAGCACATTAGTGAATAGCTTCTTTAGTATCCTGTTAAATTTCAGGAGCCCTTCAACGTCTGTAATTGGGAGTAGCCTGACTCACTCCAACAAAGCCATGGCAGCTGAAGATTTGGCCCACGAGATGTATCCAAAATACTGCAAATTCCTACAGAAAGGAATTCTTTGTCTCCATTAGCATTTCAACACACACTCGCTACAGAGATCTCACTGGGGGTAAAGCATTAAAATCCTTTCAAAAGTGGTTTAGTTGGCTAATTAGACAATAAGCATAAACCTGATGCATCCAGCTGTACAAATAAAACGTGACTTTAAAGTTTAATGTCCTGTGCGCACAGCGTAGTCGTGAACTTGGAGCCAAGACGGGCTGAGAGTAAGGTGGCTGGCTTACAGCTCGGTAGTGGTGTGTCTGAAGGCTGAAACCTTTGGAGAACTAAAAGAGAGTTTATTTTAAGTATAACTAGAAGGAACTAAGTACCAGTTACCACAAATAGGGTGATCTTTATCTTCCTTTGTTGGCTTGTGTGGAGGGAAAAGAATCTTAAAAGAATTGTGCAGCCGCAGGCTTCACAAAGAGGATATCTCCCTCACATTGCTGACATGTCTCTCATTTTTTGGGTGCTACCTTACTGTTGAAGGAAATTAACAGGTCATTTTAATGCCCCCTTACGCCCTTGGCTCCTGGGTAGCTGTGATCAAGTAGCTAAACACTTACATGACTGACATTTCTCCCCTCCATCCTAATGCATCCATCCTGCAATTGTTTAAGGAAAATTAGGCTCTTCTTGTGCAGTTTTCCACTTTGGCTATCTCCGAGCGGCACCTGTAAGCGCTCACTTTGAGAGATTGCTAACGTGCTAATTACCCGGGACCCAAAAATGCAAGCTGTAAACAAATGAGGACTGTATTTATAATCAATCAATTTTATGACCTTCTGATGGTGATGATATCAGTGGAGTTTACATTGGGAGCCCTTGTACTCCTCCAGGGCAGCTGTGCCCTTATGTTTTAGTTACAGCTCGAAGAAGATTTTGGTAATTTACTTTATAGTAGGCGTACTTAAGAAAAATATTACCTTCCTTAAACAGCTGAGCCCGTTACCAAGTCTCATTTTTAAATAATGAAAACACATGGACTGTCAGTACCTTCAGGGTGTATTGTCAGGTGACGAGCTGTTTTCAAAACATCCATGGCAGAAAGCAATGACTTCAGAGCAAAATATTGTTCTCATTGGTATAAGTTGCCGTGAGACAAATCCCACACCCTCTGATGTCAATGGAAAGACTTCATTTGACTTCAAAGAGGACTGGATCAGGCCCTAAAAGAAATGTTGCCATCATAAAACACCGCAAATGCTTTATGGTTCATACATTTCAAAAATGCTCTGCTTGCTGGTGATCTTCTGTGCAGTTTACCTGGCTACGTGTAACTTGTAATTTTTGTGTTTGCTTTGCAGTGGATTTATGATAGAAGAATGCCCATAAAGTCTGATTTGTGAAGTGTTAAAATGATGTCCTGGAAAGCCACACAAAGCCAAGGTATACAAGATGCCCTGTAATACCTCAGCTGGAGGAAGGCTATCCAACTTTCCTGATGTTACTAAGTTCTCACAAAGAAAAACAATGTTGATTAACCACAGACAGATGCGTTAAAAATAGCTCGATTTTGTGCGCTTGTTCTTTTATTGGAATCGTTAGCTTTTTAATCTCAATTCAGGTTAGATGTTGAGGACAGGACTGTTTCCTACATTTCCCAAAACTTTGCTTGGGTGGTTGCTGGTTTGAGCAACTTTTAAAAATGGGACAGGATGGGGGCCCTCTGTGTCCATGACTATGAGCCCCTCTAGGTGGAAGCCCAGAGATAAGCTCCAAATCAGCAGCAGATGCAATCTATTCAGCGTAATTCCTTTCTCTCAACATTTTACCCTTATATAAGGGTGGCTTATGAATGAGATTTGTTCCTTAGGGTTATTAAGGATGTGGCTCTACAAAGAGGATCTGAGCTTCTGTGAACTAGTGCTTTGCTTACGCTGTGGAGCTCGCTGGATGACTTTGCCTCCCTGAGATCTCTGCTGGGTGGGGATGAGAGCGGCTCCTGCCTGTGGGCTGGCATCGCCAACCCGAGGGACAGGACCGCGCCATCCCCTGGGGACTTCTGTCTTCCTTGGCCTGCAAAGAGGCAGCGGGCGAGTGGCAGTGCTGAGCAGAGGGCTCAGGGAGCCCCTGGGAGAGTGCTGCCCTCATCTTAGAAAGCTGAGCTTTCGTGGTCCTGTTTGCATGGCAGGCAGCCGGCCAGACAGCTGGATTGCCATGGCAAAGACAGTGTCTGGCCTTTTTAAAAGAGAAACTTGCTAGATTTATGTGCGGGAATGGATGTAGTCCTTCTGGAGTTGACGCGGTCTAATGAATGAGATGGGGAGTAAAATACTTTATTCTTGCTATCAGGGGTTAACGACTC
This sequence comes from Phalacrocorax carbo, assembly GCF_963921805.1. NCBI lineage: Eukaryota > Metazoa > Chordata > Aves > Suliformes > Phalacrocoracidae > Phalacrocorax > Phalacrocorax carbo. The sequence goes on from NC_087521.1 coordinate 35,095,651, forward strand.
CTGCCCTCTCCGTTTTCCCCTGCTCATGTTTTCCCTCTCTCCCCCTCCTCCACTCGCAGTCCCCCCCGCTGCGCCTCTGTATTTTCCAAGCAGTGGCACCACCTGGTTTGTTTTCTGTGTCAGGTATATTACAGACTGTCTGTCAGAGGTTAACTGCCACAGCCAGCTCAGCCTTTTCTCTTATTGTACCTGGTCTAAACTCCCTCCCTGCCTGGATGCCTCTTGTTACGTTTCCCAGAATGTAACTGTCCCTGGAGAAAAGAGCTTTTTTGGTCCTTTCTAGTTTTTCAGTGGTTAACAGGATGGCGAGGATGGTGTCTGTGCCTGCTCGTGGCCTTGGGAACCCGCGCTGTGTGCCTCCATCCCCTGTGTGCTAGAGCCTGAAAGACCTTACAGCACAGAAGTGCACTTAAGTTACACATCAGAGACCATGTTTGCCTTTTCTGCTCTCAGAGAAAACACTGATGTGAATTTTCCTCTGTTGATGCCGACTCTGGCTGTGTCCCCAGTCCATATCAAAGAGGTCAATAACCCTCCCCAGCTGCCTACATGCACGGGAAGCTTCAGCTTGCAGCTCAGATGGGAGCTCTGGGATGGCTGTACAGGTGCTTGGCCGTAACCCTGAAAGAAGCAGGGCCTTCTGTTCTGTGCCAAGAGAGTATCTGGGCCCTAGAGAAGGTACAGAAAGTCCTGGCTTCTTTCAGGGTTGACGCCAAGCAAAGAGCACAGTAAGAGGATGTTTAATACAACTGTTTGAAGGGCAGCTACAAAGATGATGGGATCAAACTCTTCTTGGCAGTGACAGGTGATACAATAAGGGGCAATGGCTACAGATCACTGCGTGGGAGGTTCAAATTGGACATCAGGAAAAGGTTTTTTCCTGGGAGGGGAGTGCAGCAGTGGAACAAGCTGCTAGTGGAGGAGGAAAGGGGGGAAATCTTCATCCCTGCAGGTTTTTAAGACACACGTGGCTATTCCTCAACAGGCCCTGGCACAAGCCCAGGTACGCCGTTGCTCAATGGCCTCAGCACTGTGTCTCTCTTAACAGCCTCATAAACTACACACAGACCCATCCCCTCAGGGTCCTGCAAATCTGAAGGGCCAACCCAAAACTTTCCTTGCATCCACTTTCCAGACTGAAGGAAATATCTGCGTAAAGCTGCCCCCTGTACATCTGCAATGGGTTGGAGACCTTTCATTGTCTCTCCACAGCTATTTTGCCGTTGGACCACTGCCTGGTTTTGTAAATGGGAGAAATGTCTGTATGAACAATTCCCGTTCTCCTAGTAATGTTGTTATTGTCTGCGAGATTCCTTTCTCTGCTGGTGCAGCAACTGGGAATTGTGTGATGAATGATGGACTAGATGGCCCCCAAATTAAGGTGTTGTAATGCTGCCTGGGAAAATGGGGCTTCTCTGTTCCTAGGTGGGGCCATCCCTTAACGGGACGTTTCCTGGAGGTCACTGTTTGTACGCCGCTCACCTTCTGCGTCCCTGACTTAACGATCCTACAAATTTGATATGCAGAAGTGCAAAGGACCACCAGCAGCCACTTTATTCAACAAGAGCAGTATGCTGAATGCATAAAGTAGTATATAATGCTAAGTACCGTGAATAATCATCTCCAAGGCATATCGAATTGGGCTCTGAAAATTAATGGGCACTTTTGACCTCCTTTCTCTGCCTCAGCTCCTTGCCTATAAAATGGGAAGTATACCACTTTCCCATTTTGCAGAGTGAACAGTAAGTGTTCAAAATTGGGCAAACATATATTACATTGAAATGCTCTTTAGAAAAAACTAGAGAGAAATTAATAATCCCGCCTTTGGAGCAGTGTTTGGGTTGCAAAAGGAGGCATAGAGAGACATAGTGCGTAGTGAGGGGGGAGCAAGATATTGAATAGCTGCTCATTCATTCAGCACTGTTCACTGTGTGTGAATAAGATATGTAAAAATGGTCCAAAATGATGCTGTAATTAAAGACCCCATCACGACACATAAGCACAAGAGACGTGTAGTGAAATATCTACTTTCCTTAATTGGCAGTGCTTGATTTTTGAAGCCTAAATGCAGATTTTTGTTTTAAAATGTAATTTTAAATATGATTCCTCAGACAGAAAGCTTATGTTCAGACAAAGGTCTTTAATTTGGTTAGCCAGGAATTGCAACCCTGTTTGCTTTTCAGTCTTTTAAATGAATGAATTCTTAGAAGACAGTGCCCAGAAATTAAATGCTTACCAATACACATACTAATGCGACTTCAGAGAAAGAATGAAATTCTAGGAGTTTTGGAAAGACCCTTCTATCTATATCGCTTCAGTCGCTGTATCAGGAACAGTAACTACATCAGGTGACTCAAAGTACACAGCAAATACAAATATCTGGATTAACAGATACAGGGATCCGCTAAACTCAAATCTGTAATTCAAGTGTATTTATGCAATACAATGGAAAATTTCAACAAACAGCAAAATCAGAGTGCAAGTTATTGAGATTAAGGTTATTTTTTTTTTTCCAAGTGATTCAAGATGAATAGATGGATCCTAAATACAATGGATTAATTGTTAAATACTAGAGTTAAGTTCCCTCACTGGAGCAGTAGGCAAAAGGATGGAGGTTTGTGATGCAGAACACCACGGATGAAATATGAAACAGAAACAGTTCTTAGCTCAAAAGTATCAGCAGGGCTATAGTTGGTAATAATAGAGAATCGTGTTGTTGATGTGCATTTTATAAAGGTTAGGGTTGATTTTCATGGCCAGAAATATTTTTGCCTTGGCCCCGTATTTGCTTCATTTTTTCCAAGTATTTTGCATTGCCTGTTAGCCCGCGGAACACTAGAGCATCTCCAGCATCACTGAATGTCTCTTTGCCAAGTTCCAGGAATAGAAGAACAGCTACCAAGAAAGGTCGTTTTTCTGGTATTCCAACTTGCACAGTGAAATGCAAAGCATTTGAAAAATAAGTCTGGGAACTTGGCTGGTGCTCCTCGGGGATTACCCAACCATTACCCATTCCCTCTTTTACTGACCGAATGGCAGAACTGAAATGGGAAGGTTTCGTAAGGAGAACAAGTTCCTTGGCTGGTTTCCTACTTCTCTATCAAGGAAGAGTAACATCTCACTCAAATGGTGCATGATATCAGATAGTCCTCTGCCATCTTCCTCCCAGGCGTATGGCTAAGAGATACTAACTTACGCACACATGAAGAAGATACTCTTTTCCATGTTGTAGTTTTGTGGTGCCGTCACCCCCCTCAGAGCAAAGCAGGGCACACAGGGACTCCTGAGCTGCTGCTGTCTCAACCATGCCGGGATGCTAAAGGGCATAACATGAGACCATCTTCCAGGTCTAAGTGCTACCCAGAGAACAAGGAGCGCACTCTTATATTTGCTGGTGTACCAGTCTTTGGCAGAAGTAGCAGCAGTTTCTGATGTGGGATACTTTTGCCCTGGATTTCAGTGTGCTGTTGTAGCTTAGGAGGGGAAGAGGAGTACCCCTTACTTTTTATCCTTCTGACTTTCATCCCTTCTGCATTTCTTTTGTACTTATGAGTGCTGGGTGTGCAGGGAGCTTCAAATTTGTCTTGACAATTTTGCAACCAAGTTTATCACTGTTGGCTAAACACAGAATCACAGAATCCTGGAATGGCAGGCGTTGGAAGGGGCCTCTGGAGATCATCCCGTCCCACCCCTGCGTGAGCAGGCACCCCCAGAGCAGGGGCACAGGGCCGCGTCCAGGTGGGGTGTGAATGTCCCCAGGGAAGGGACCCCACAGCCTCTCTGGGCAGCCTGTGCCCCTGCTCGGGCACCCACACAGGGAAGGGGTTTTTCCTCATGTTTAGGTGGAACTTGCTGTGTTCCACCTTGTACCTGTTTCCCCTTGTCCTGTCGTTGGGCACCACTGAAGAGAGCCTAGTTCCATCCTGTTGATACCCACCCTTTAGATATTTATAGGTATTTATGAAATCCCCCCTTAGTCTTCTCCAGGCAAACACAATGCCAGCCTGGGTGAAGATGTGAACCAAGGTGGTGGGTTAGCTCTAGCTGTTTTTTCCCTATTTTACTTATGCCCCTGTGAATGGATTGAGGTTATTCTTTGGATTCTTTGGATTATGCAGAAGTGCCTTCAGCCTGGATGGGAAGACAGCAGGTACTATAAAGGGGGAAAATGAATTGGTGTGCTGAAGACAGTCCATTCAAAGCACTGCTCTCTGAGTCCTCAGAGGGATATTTCTGGGGCATTCAGCATGCACAATATTGGCAAGAAAAATCCCTTCTCCATATTTTTTCTTGCTAACCTGGCCCAGTGTCCTCCCAGGGAAAGACTCTGATTTGCCTCAGTGGTCCTTGTGCCCTTTCAACTTGAATAACACTGCAGGCTTTTCCAGACACCCTTAAATAACATGAAGGTGACCCATGAACTGAACTAATAAACATAACCAGTCGAGCTCCTCAGGATCAGGCTTCACTGTCTCAGTTTCACCATCAGTTTTGGTTACTCCAGGCACTGAGAATCAGGGTCCTGAATTTCTCTTGCTTACTTTTATTTCTCTGCTATGTTTAACCAGCCTCTCATTAGGCTTCAACTGATATTCATTTTTCATGGGAACTAATTTTTTTGACCCATGCAAACAATTAATGGTTATTCTTAGAGCAAGAGTGTAATGTCTTGCATGCAGCTGCCTTTGATTACCATGTTTCTGAGGCCCCCCTATTATTTTGCCTCCTCAGTAAAGCCTTATATGATGTTGTAGTCACAGATAGCACAGCAAAAACTTTGCAAGTATGAAAGAACAGAGTGGAAACAGTCATCAGGAGCTGGAGGCTTGAGTCCTGTTGCATGGTTGCTGCCTGCTGGCCCCTGACTCCTGTGGAGCTGGAACTGGAGTTCAGTGACAGTGAAGTGGTGAGGGACTTTCTGCTGATGAATCTGGAGTCCTGGTGGCCACCAACATTACTTCTGAGTGTAAATCATTCAGCTTTTCCTTTTTCCACATTTACCAGGTGGCTGAGTGGGGTTGTGGGTCTAACACATCAAGCCAAGTGGCTGGGGAAGGGCAGAGCTCACCGGGATGGGTTTGATGCCTGTGATATTGGGGCATCATTTTGGAGCAAGCATTTGGGCTTTCTCCTGCATAAGTCTGGAGGAGCCTTGCTGACTTGCAAGGTTCCCATGGAACTAATCTGCTTGAATTTTTCTCTTTTGGTTTGTTAATTTGTTTTCCCTTAAAGCCCCTTATCTTTAGTAAACCTTTCCAGCCAAAAAGGAGTAACTGGGATTTTGCTAGAGCCTAAGGTGATGGCCTTAAATTGTCCTAAACTTCTTACTTTTCAAGTGAAGTAATAGAAGTAAGTAGGAAAATGGGCCTGCATTTCCTGGGGTGAATGAAGGAGCAGCTAACACTGCCTGGAGTGACGTCCATCTTGGGTCAAGTGGTGCACAGCTACAAATTGTGGGTAGCGTCTACCAGTAATCCCACAACTGCCTCCTTCTCTATATAAAGCAACTTACTGAGGAGTTAAAATGAGTCCATTTCATTACTAAAGCAAGGTTTTTAAGTTCACTTCAGATACGCTACATGTAGGTTTTTTAAGTACAGCATTTCAGCCCTAGTTCTGCAAAGAGGCTTACCTTTGTGGGTTGCATTAAAATAAGCAAGTACTCGAATCTTCACAGAACTGATGCTCTCGGTAGAGCTGGCCGGATAATTCTCTGTTGCAACAGTCTTCAAGTGGTTCAATGCTTGCCAAAACCCAACAAAAACAGTTTAAGAAAAGACAGTTTTTCATTTTAAAATAAAAAAAAGTAGGAAAATGTTGAGGAAAAATTTTTAAATTTCATTTTCCTCTAAATTTTTTCATAGGAGAAGAAATAATTTCCTGAGTAGTTCCAGCTTTAAATAGTTCCTTTAACTGTCTTGGTTTGTTGAGTCAAGGATATAGCAAGCTAAGGTTTTTGGTTCGTTTTTTTTTTCGAGCAGGCATATGTTCACAGAGATTAGCTATGGATAGAGATATGGGCAGAGATATTCTGATACATGCCCAGCTTCGGCAGATATGACTTTAGCCACTAAAGAGTTTAAAACTACAAAGCAGTTTTGTCAACTATAAAAAGCCAAATGTATTTTTTAAAAATCAGATATTTTAAGCGTATATAAACCAGCACACAGCTGTTGATTTTAACTTCAAGGGTGTAGCCTAGCTTTTAAAATGGTCATGTTGGAGTCCGCAGCCTGTGAGCGGTTGCACATACGAGTCGCTTTGCATCTTGCGGTCTCTTTGGTAATATCTATCCAGTGCTGACAGCGCAACCTTTGGTTTTGCTCTGTCCCCTGCCTGCTTTCCAGCCCATGGCTGCTCGCGTAGGGCACATCGTGGAGGGAGCAGAAGGGCCACCTGCAGTGTGTTCCTCTCTGATGTGCTTTCTGGAAATACTTGCATGTTTTGAGTCACCCTGCTCAGGGGTTTGAATCTTTTTGCTCTACCTATAACGTCTTTTATGTGTTTCAGAGCAGGGGCAATTTCTTACTCTGCAGCAGGCTCAGCATCACAGATCTTACCAGGGGCCTCTAGGTGCTACCAAACTGCAGATATTAAGAACAGTTTGTAGGCCTGGGCACCAAAGTTTGTTACAACACTTATTTATAACCAGTCTCATATAACTCATTCATGGTAAACAATGCAGGTTTTATTATGTGTAAGTAATAGGAGACCTTTGCTTTTTCCACTAACAAACATGCCACGGGTAATTATTCCTGTATTAAAACGACATGTGGACGTATTTGTGACATGCAACAGTTCCACTTCTTTGAAGAGAAGTATTATTCTAAACAAGGTTAGCCACCATTTATTTTGAGGGGCTCTTGCGTTTCTGTGTTCGAAGTGCTTTGCGGCTTTCCTTGTCTATTTGATAATCATTGACATGTTCCGTCGTTAACCTTCAAGCAGCTTTCCTTGAAACTTTATATGCGACTTTTCAAACATTCGTCTTGCATTGCAGACTGTGGTTTGCTGGGGCTGTTTTTATGATCACTAGTGGTAAAATCAGGAAGATGAAAAATGGGTGTGTGTTGAAGAGCAGCATATCCAGCATTCTAGGTCTTAAATTAGAGTGATGAGCATAAACATTGCAAACAGAGCTTTTTCAACTCAATTGCAATTATATTTGAAATTACCTACAATTGCCAGTAACCATCTCAAAGCTAGAAATTAACTTTGTAGGCTCTCTTCCAGATGGATCAGCTGTTAAACGTGCTGTCTCGTGCAGCTGAATGGAGGGGAGGAAAAAGGGTGAGGAGGCATCTGAATGGCAACCGTGCTGTCTTCTGGCTGCAGCAGAGCTTGTGCTGCCTGCTGTGAATGTGCATGCTTTCACTTTGAAACAAACCCATGCCACTTTTTGAGCCATAATTTGGGAAACTGTGGCTTTGCTGACCTCAGCGGACTCTAAACCTGAAAGGCAGTGCAAGAAAGTCACCCTTTATTTTTGCTGTGAAAACTGGCAGAGGGACTGCTTCCCCTTTACTGTGTAAGGCTGCATGGGGAGGCTGGGGAGGAGTCAGGCCCTGCCCGCTCCCCTGGCCCCTCTCCCCACAAATCCTGCCATTAAAAGGCAGAAGCAAAGCTCCTCTGCAGCACTCAGGGTTGCTGGGGGGATGACCCTATCTTTCCAAATGGGACCTCCACCCCTCCATACTGCTGTGCAGTTTGCAGAATCCAACACCCAGAGGTGAATTAACGTGAGCAGGAAAACGTCCCTGAGCAGCCCGCAGAGACACAAACACACTGCGCTGACTCTCATGGTAGCACTTGGGTCTAGCAGAGTGCCCTCCCTTCCTACATGGAGCTTGGTGAGCTGTGCTGGTGGAGAGCAGGCTGTCCATGTCTCCTTCCCCTGAGTCAAGTCATGAGCAAAAGGTTATATTTATGGCAGATCCACTTACAGCCTGACCAGCTAGAAAGTAATATTTTCTAATTCCTGCTCTGCTTGATGATTTCCTGCTGTTATTTCTTCAACTGCTCTTCATAATTCATCTGGCTAACTCTATACCAGTTTCTTCCATAGCTGCTGTGAGAAGTTCAGGCTCTTCTCCCTCTTCTTCCAGAATCGGTCAGTGCACAAGGATGTTGCCATGGCTCCGTGGCTGCCATGGACTTCACTGATTTTTGGCTGGTGGAGCTGAGGGAGGTATTTTGCCCAAAGCATCTCAGAAATGTTTGTGATTTCAGTTTCCAACATGACTCTGAGCTGGGGAATGAGAACGTGCCAGGAGTGTCAGTGACAGCTTTAGAAATGGATTGTTTGCATAAACTTGAAAACAGTACAAGCATAAATGTATTTCCTTTGTTTAACTTTTCACTCTTGTTTACTCATCTCTGCTTCTAAAAGGCTTTGCAAGTAAACTCTGCAAATCTTTAAGTTTCACAGGCATTAACGGGGGCTGGGAGTTCTGGGATCGCTCCTTGGCCCCGCCGTCCGGGAGCTGAGGCGCGGGGTAGGGCCATAAGGCTCTGATCCACAAGCTACCAGAACCAGCAGGAAAATTTTTACTTACTTTGCCTTGGAAACCTCGGTGCCCTTGGGGTTTCATTGACTCCCCAAGGACAGCACCCATCTCCTTGGTGCTGTGAAGTGTTGTCCGTAAAGCTCTGTGAGCCTCAGCTCCCTCTCCACGTGCTTCAGGGGTGTGTGGGCAATGCAGAAAAGTGATCTGGAGAACCAAGGTTTCCTCAGTGCAGCTGATGAAAATAGAGACTTCTATGGACTATAGCGTTTGTTCTTTGCTAGAGAAAAACTACTTAGGCTGTGAGCTTTTGAGGGAAATAACTGGTTTTTAGTCCCATATTTTGCAGCACCAGTGCAGTGGAGTCCCGGTCCATGCATGCTGCGGAGGAGGGAGAGGAGCTTCAACTACACAACAAATGAGAATCCAGGTCTCCTGTTGCCTTTTATAATGATTCCCCCTCCCCTGCATTGTCTAATCAATCACCTTATTAAGCCTGTGCATATACCTCCGTTTGGGCTGTCCTTGTTCTGCATGGATTTAAACCTGATGGAGGCATCGGTGGATGACATTTTAAATGGCTCCTGAAATGACCAACTTTCTCATTGCCTCTTATGGCAGCTATAGGGGATGACAAATCCTCTGGATCAGCACTGCAAAGAAAGGGAGGACCGGGAGAACATGCAAGCCTCTTGCTTTGGAGCTCACAGTTAGACTGGAAAGGCCTGAGCTCCCCATCCCATAGTTATACACATCACTGGTCCTGGGGAATTTATTTCCTGTGATTGCCACTCATCTGTGGGAGGAAGGCTTGAAAATCAGTTCAGGCAGAAGTGTTTGGGCCTGGTGCCTGCCAGGTACGTTGAGCAGCCCGCATGTCCTGGGCAGCTTTTGATGCCGCGGAGACCAGAGGCAGCTATAAACGGGCTCTGGAGCACAGAGAACGGTGCTTTATAACCAGTGGCTCTTTTGGGACTCACAGACTGCTCCTGCGGGGCCTCGAAAAGTTAACAGAGAAAATTGTCGGAAGGCTCAGATTTGCCCTGCAGGAGTCCATGCTAGCACTCGAGTGTTCATAGGATTTCTGCAGTTCTGGTATGCTGGACACGACTAGCTCAGAAAAAAGATCTGCTCTTGCAGTTAAGGCTCTGAACCAATGTGTGCAAAAGCGGGGTCCTCTCAGATTTCCAGAACAACACTGGACAAGTTAATTAAGCCCAAATCTGCAAAGAACACTTTGTAGCTTAATTCCTGTTGAAATAAATAGGAATGAAGTGTATGAACATCTTTGTGGATCTCAACTGTTCTGAAATGAAAATTTTGTTAACTTTCTGCCTGTCTAGTTTATTTAGACGAAAAAATTGTGAATGTAAGGACTGTTTTCTCAGTGCACATGAATGGAGCCTGGCATGAACTTTCATAGAATCATAGAATCATAGAATTGTTACGGTTGGGAAAGACCCTTAAGATCATCGAGTCCAACCGCTAACCTATCACTGCCAAGTCCACCACTAAACCATATCCTCAAGCATCACATCTACCCCTCTTTTAAATACCTCCAGGGATGGAGACTCCACCGCCTCTCTGGGCAGCCTGTTCCAATGCCTGACAACCCTTTCGGTGAAGAAGTTTTTCCTAATATCCAACGTAAACTTCCTCTGGCGCAGCTTGAGGCCATTTCCTCTCGTCCTAAACTTTGTCACAGCCAAGTCCTCCAAGCGCTGCCATGTCAGATATGTCACAGAGTCTTGTGTTAAATGAGCAAGAACCTGCAATGTGACAAATGTTACACCTGCGGTTTTGGTCATTGTTTTTTAGCCTGTTTTCCTAAAAGGAAAGAAAGATTTATGCAGTCATGCTCTGGGTGGCTGCTTGGGTGCGTGGGTCCCTGTCCCTGCTTTTTGCCCCCATCACTCTCCACCCATAGGCCAATTTCACCCAAATCTGGGAGAGTCTCAAAAATATTAACTTTTAACAACTTTTATGCAAATATATGGCCAGGCATTGGAGAGAGACTTAATTACTCCTCCTAGCACAGGGAAAGCTAAGTTCAACCCTTATTAAACATCAGAAATGGAAGAAAGCAGGAAAGCAGGAAAAGGTTAGAACACAGTGTAATGTGAGTGAGTACCAGACATTCACCCTTCAATTAAAGACACAATTCTATGTGGATTCTCTAGTGTTTAGTATGATGCACAGCGGGTGATGATTTTCTTTCTGCTGGAGCACACCCCACTCTCCCATGAGGATACTCTGGCATCTTACACAGGGGAATGTCACACTGCAAGCACAACTCAGCTAACCAGTCAGTCATCCACAAAGCATAAATCTAAAGGGACCCAGGCTTCATGAGGCCCCAGAGCTCGCACAGCTCCTCTTCCTCTTAAGTGCGCACGTCAGCACAGAGAGGCAGCTTATGGAGTCTGAGGGTCAGTCTGGGGATCTCCAGACACTTCGGGTCAAGCAATTTCTTGCATAAATGACCCCAGCAAGGTCAGGCTAACGATGACCCTGTGGGACTGCTCGTGCCAGAGCCACCCACCATTGCACAAACTCTTGTCCTCAGCAGGTGAATCCTCCTACCTGCCTCATGTCCTATCTGAGGAGCTGTGACTAATTGCAGTTGCTGAATCTTGCATGTAATCGATACCTGCTGCCAACATTTTATTTCTCTGAAATTGTCTCTTGCATCAAAATAAGCCCTGTCAGTCTTCTGACCAACACAGGTTTCATCTGATGCCACACATCTTATAGAACAATATACGGTTATTACTTTTCCTTTCTTTTTTAAAGACTCCAGAGGTACCAACAGCCCCTTTTCCAGACACAATCCTTGGAGTAGAATATTAACCCAGTGCATTCACTAAGGAAGGATGTTTTTACACACCTGTAACGTATGTGGTCACCCTGGATCTTTTCCTTGTCTCCCAAACTAAATAGCTGGGGTAGGTGGGATGCTAAGCAATATTCAGGCTTTGGGGAGCCCCTGACCTTGTCAGATGTGTGTTAACATTGTCAGGTGCATAAAATTATTTGGCGTAACAGTGTGGTGGTTGTCGCTTTGCCTAATCCTGCCTCCTTTACCTGTCCGTAAGTCAGTACCACCATCTGCTCTGAACGCTGTGCCCCAGCTGCTTGTCCCCTGCAACACTGGCTGAAGCCTCTCCAGGGCTCCATGCTGGATCACCTAGTGGCCATGTGGGGCTGCCTAAGAAGCAAGGAAAGCCCTTCTTACTCCCCGAGGTTTCCTTCTCTGCTAGATTACAGCTGCAAAGAGAAAAGCTGCTTCTAAGCTTGGATTGTGCATAAAATGGTAAAAGCTCCGTTGCTATCATTGCTCCTGAAGGATGACTAATGTGAAAGTACTTTTTCCTGAGCTGCCTGGTAGGTCCACATTTCGCCTTTGTTCAGTAAAGCACTTAAGCATGTGCTTAAAATTAAGCGCGCTGCTGACTGAAGGCCTTGGACAATAAATACACTACTGGAAAAGTATCTGGACCATACATTTATTAGTCTGTCTAAAAGCCCTGTTATTTCCTCTTCAGTTCTAAAGTAAATCACGTTTTCAAAAGCCACAGTTGTGGGTAAATGTCTGATTTTGATAGGCGTTGCATATTGCAGCTATTGCTGATTTTAAATAAACTTATAGATGCTCAGTACATCCGCAAATGAGACACAGCTTGGCTCCTTTCAGTGGTCTGGTGTTTTTTGAGAAATCTCTCTTTGAACTACCCATCTGCAGGCTTTTTCTTTTTACTGTCTGTGTGGCCATCCTGCAATTACCTGTGGGTTTATGATCCTTCTCTAGAGAACAAGTTGGTTGGACAGTCTGACGATAAAGAACTGACGATAAAGAAAGATGGGGGTGATAAAATGGGGCAGAGTATGATATCAGTTACAAGTGTCACGAGTGTCCCTCCACATCTACACTGCTGCAACTTTGCTCTGGATCTGGCTCCAAGACATGCCATAAACAGCCATTTCAATAATTTTGGAGTTTAGTCTGTTGAATAAAAATGTACTGTCAAGGGTTGGGGGCCTTTGTGACTGCAGTGAAGACAGACTGGAGTGAGCAACTCATTGGCAAAGTAAGTGGAAGGTAAATCTGTGGGAGTGGGGGGAAGAAACTAAAACATGTTTTTAGAGGGTTTATGGCTAGCAAGTTATTTCCTTAACCCCTTGTTCATGCAGTAAACAATGAAGGAGCCATAGTTGCCTTGAAATTAACTGACCATGCAAAGAAAGGCTGTAATTCCCCCAAGCGGCAAAACGTTTTGGGAACCTGCTTGAAACACTCTGAAAGGGCTGGGGAAGTTCAGGTGAGTGCTTAAGCCCTCTTGGAAAACTGGATTTCTATGAGGTGGAGGGAAAGCAGATCTCCAAATTCTTGTTTTCTTCTGAGGTCTTTGTTCATAAATGCCATCTTTCATTATTCCTGTGCAAGGTCAAATGTTCAGTGCTGTGAAAACCGCTGAAAATAAACAAGCAGAGAGAAGGATTCAGGAGCTGAAGTGAGCACACACAAGTCAACGTGAATCACTGGCGTTGTCCAAATCTGAAGTCAGTGCAGAGCTGGGCCTTCAGTCAGCTATTTTTAGCAGTCAGGAGTGCAAGAGCACAATCAGTCTATATTTACATCAGATAATATTTGTGTTTAGCATGTAATTACCATCAACCCTATTTACACATATAATTAACAGCTTGACATCGCATCCCGCTGGGTTGACATCTGTAGAATTCAAAAAGGGCTCAGGATCTCCAAAGAGTGTTTTTGTTTCAGGTTAGACGTGGTCTGATTGTCTAAATTAAAGACATGTCAAACCACATGAAAAGTTCAGGACAGAAGGTAACCACACAGGACGTGGCATGCGGGCCAGGTAATCACAGTGGTGGAAAGAACGGCCACACTTGTGAGGAGCCTGCTCCTCTGCAGGCTTTGGAAAAAAAATGCTCCTTTTTTGTTTTTAGTAGGAAATAAAAATTAGTAAATGCAACCCCTGGCTGCAAGGAAGCACAAATAAAGCAAACCAGATGTTCATTAGCTAATCACTTGCAATTTTTTCCCCTCTTGTTCTTCATGGAGGAAAAGAAAATTGAGCATGTGGGAACTTGCCCGTTGAGAAAACATTTGGATCTTCAGTCATTTATCTGTTTCACCTCTGACTCGGTTCAGGCCTCCATTAAAAGGCAGGCGGGGTGCTATCAGAAAGAAAGGTCAGCGGGGATCACTGCAGATGCTTTTCAGCTGGGGCAACCCTTGAGGCTATCCTTGCTTTTGTGGGCACGGAGAGTCAGTTAAAAACAAACCAGAAAACCAAACAAAAATCCAGGGAGTGCAGCGGAGCTTTGAACTACATCACTTGTGTTTGTCTTATTCCTAAATTACAGTGTCATTTTCGTACAGCGCTTGTTATAATCACATACGTACATCAGGAAGTGTGTTTATTACAGTGAATACCAATGAGTCCCGAATGGCAAGCTGCTTATTTCCCAGCGTTATCAAAGTAACATAACCTTTATTCCCTTTGCGTTGATGTAATTTTCTTTTCCTCCCTGCTTATATTGAGGCAAAAATAGGCGCAAGTTCATACTGCGATCAGTGGATTTTATCAATAATAAAATACTAGTACATAAAGCCGCCTATGTGCGTAAGCATCAAACCACATCCCTCTCTGTAGTGGTGTTATTACAGTAACTCAGCCAACACCTCTTTCATAGTGGTACTTGCTTCGTGCTTTAACAACATTAATTTAACAGTGTTAATTTTAGTGCACAATGGCATAACGATTCCTAGGAACCTGGCACTACACAATAGGTCGGGAAGGTGTAAGATCTTGCCTACCAGCAAGCTGAACCATCCTCATCATATCTTGGTCACCGTAGGAAAGCTGGCTCACTAGCAGCTGGTTTATTTGGGAGCGTTGGTCTGGGAGAGTTCAAACTGGTTTCCTCTGTAAGGGCGAGGCTTTATTTGCGTTTTATTTTCCTTTCATGCAGGTAGTACTGAAGTTCTTGGTCATTCTGCTCCTATGGGAAATGAGCTCCACATCCATGGGCCAGCTGGCAAGAGGGTGCTTATGTGGGGGGGTCTCTGCTGAGGCCAGCGGACCTGTGGCTCCTGAGGGAAGTAGATTTCAGGAGAAGTCACCGTCAGAAAGAGTGAGGTGGCATTCTGAATAATTTGTGTGAGCCCAGGGAGAAGTTATGCCAAACCTGGCAGCTTTTTGGATTAGATAGCTGGGCTTTCAAGGTAAGAGGAATGCAATGGGCCATACCTGTCTGGACATCAGTAAATCATTTGGTGTTGTGCCGTTTGCATGTTTATCACACAAATTGGAGATTAGTACAAGTACTGTTCAGATGCTTGAAGAACTGTCTGAGTGACCACAAGAAGTACCGTTAAAAGGGAAAGTATCTGGCTGGGTATATGAGCGGAGTTCTTCAAGGATTCTTCTTGAGGATGGATCTCATTTAATATTTTCATGAATGACCTTGGCACAAAACATAGCATGTGGCTGAAGTCTGCTGATGACACAAACTTGGGAGACGTGCCATACAGAAAGAACTGGATGACCTTGAAGACTGGAGTAATAGAAACGAGATGAAATCCGGTAGTGCAAAATGCAAAGTCATGAGTTTAGGGGGTAATAAGAATTTCCACTAGAAACTGGAGACTCGTCAGCTGTAGATGACAAAGGAGACGAAACACATGCGGATAGCTCAGTCACAGGATGGGATCTGAAAAAGGTATGTGCAACTTCCAATATATCCTGGCAGGTGTTTCTTCCTGGAGAAGGTAGGAAGGCCATTTCTCAGGAACTGGTGAAGCCTCATGTGACATCCTATGGAGAATTCTGGTCCCCAGATTCTTGAAGAGGGATTCTTGACCTGGGCTGCACACAGAAAAAGATAGTGAAGATGCTGGGAGGATGGAGAGCTCATCCTTTGAGAAAAGAATGAAAGAGCTAAGTTTTTAACCGAGACAAATGAAAGCTAAGAAAAAGGGTGATGGAAATACATCTATACATCAGGCTGGTAAACATCAGAGGAAAATAAGCTAAGTTAAAGAACACAAGGCTAAATGGGTACAAATTGGCCTGAGTACACTAGGCTCAAATCAGAGGAAGGTTTGTGACTATGCAGAGCAGGGAGGCTCTGAAACAGCCTTCCAGTAGGAGCTGAGGACAAAACCCACCTTGTTACAAGAACAAGCTTGGCATGTTTGTGGAAAGGATTATAACACCTGGGCTTAGAGGATATGGACTTTGGAGGTTGTTTCCTGGGGAGTACTGAGCCTTGAATGACTCGGCTTTCAGTGTGATTTAGACCACTGGTCATATCAGAAATCTTTTCATGGCTAGTAATTTCCTTACCTGGACAGGACCTTGTTTTCAAGGGACTAACATCATATTTGGTGGGGGCAGTAAGCCGAACATGCCTCAGGGTGCTTTAGTATTTACTCAGGTTTGTATAGTTAGAGGTTGGTGGGAATCAGATGTTTTATGTTTGGACTCCCTTAGTGTCTATGTGATTAATCCGGTTCAGTTAATGGACACTGCACTCAATCCTGTGGTTTCTGTGTGTTGATTCTGAGTGTGGTGTGTATCTTATGGGTGTTTGAGTTGGTTTATGTTCCTGGGTGTCTACATGACCTGATTAATACTCCCAGGTTAATGCAAATGCAAACAGAGACCACAAAGGAAGGCCTGGCCAAAAATTGCATATTGCACAGCCTATTGCAAGGCTATCACTGTGTTCATCAGATAAATAGGAAATGAAATACATTAACCCAGCAATGAACGGGGAGTACAGTTGTTAGTCTTGCCATTGGTGGCTAAAAATTAAGTATTTAGGTCTGGAGTAGCAGTAACAGATAAATATCAGTATAGTTATTTTCAATTACTAGGGAAAACCAACTCCTTGTCTTTGTTGTAACCCTTGTTGTACCCGCTGAACAACCTTTCCATGGGGGTCAAAGGGACCTTCCATCCTTGCCTTAAATGTAGTCATTTCTACTCCAGAGCTGAGAAACTCCAGTTTAAACAAACCTGTCTGTCCTCTAAACTGAATTTCCCAAGGCAGGTCAAAAAACCCCCATGGGCTGTTGAAAAAAACAAACGGAAAGAGAAACTGAGAGAGATGTCGGTGAAAGCCAGGCTCTGGAAGAGCTAGCAGGAATGTCTCCAGCCACTCCTACGGGGGGTAAATTTCACAGGTGCTTTTGAAAAGTTGGCTATTGATTTCAAAAGAGAGGAAAATAAATTAGAAGAAGTTAGAAATGGTTTCAGAATAGGAGATTTCTGACCCTGCATGTAGCCTGATGCACTGACCTCACGCATCCTGGGCAGGTGCTGGAAGCAGAAACCTCCAGCTGGAAAGGTGGGCTCGTTGCACTGCTGCGACTGGGTCTTACAAAGCCCCACACAAGCTTGTCTTGAATCAGCAGGCACTTGAATGTCTGAGAGACAGGAGGGTGCTGATTGTTCCATCTATTTCAGTGGCTCTTTCAGGGTTAAAGTTAAGCATGTGCTTAAGGGCATTGCTGGATCAGAGCCAGCCTAATCTACCTTACTAGATGCTGGCCCAAAGCAATTCCTGAAAACTCTTTTCTTTCCATCAGCCAACCCCTTGACTTGCAAACTATCAACTATTCCGAGCTGCTTAGGCTGATGTTATTTTCTGCTACCTTGCAGTTTCCTGCAACACTGTGATTAGGAACTTGGGTAAATTCCATTCCAATATTTCACTTTTGGAGTCCTCCTACCACGGACATTTCTATAGCGTAGCCCAGCACATCTGGCCACTTTTAATAACCCTAGGGAAGGCATGTCAGTTTATCACTCAAGTCTCTCTTCTTTTGCTTTGCTAACCAAAGTGTTGAGCTCCACAAAAGGATCTGAAGTGATGATTGACGCAAAGAGCAAGGTTTGCATAATGTGAAGTAAGGAAGAAGCCAAAGAAAAGATAAAGGAGGCTTTTTGGCCTGTGGCTTTCCTCTCGATTGATCTGACCTAAAGTACAGCGAGTACTTAGCATTGCTATGGAGGTGGGCAAACACTTTCTTCTGTAGATGACAATTGCCATGCTTCAATGGGTACTCACGCTACCTTCTTTCAGTGTAAATGGAGTGGAGACTAAGCAAAGTGGATTAGGTAGTGAACCAAGCTGGATGTTGTCATTAGGCACAATTCACGACAGAAAGACTGGGTGAAAAGAAGGAGCTGACAATAAACAATAAACCTGGATTTTTCAGCCATCTGGCTTTGCCTTCCTTGCAGGGAAGTGAGCCCGACCTGCCTAGCCATAGATGTCAGCGAGTGGAGAGTCAAAGTTTCTCACCCTTCTTTTGCAGTCTTTCAAGAGTGAAAGTCCTACATCACCTCTAGGTGCTCCAGGAGCTGCCATTTGAAAAATGCTGCTAATTAAGAAGAATGACTGTGGGTCCCTGCTGAGGGAGAGCTCACAAAGACCTGTTGTCTTCGCAGGATCGGCTCCTGATAAAGATGTGGCAGATCTAATCTGTAAAGACCCCTCATTGCCCAGAGGCCACCACTTCCCTTCAAGAGACTTGGCTGAGGGTATGAGGGGAAGCCCTGACAAAGTCCTGGCGCTCGGATTCCCTGGCTGAGGAGGTATGTGAGAAGGGAGGCTTTTGCTGTGGTAAAGAGACCAGAATTTACTGGGCTGCTGAAGCAGAGAGGGGCAATGTATCTACTGCTCCCTTTGCCCAGGGCATATTGGCTTTTCATACAGGTTTTGATTGCACCCTTCATTAACAGAGCCATTCCCCCCTCCAAATTAGGTGGAATCCAGCACTGAAAGAATCCAGCCCAAGTCCCAGTTTATTTCTCCATAAAACATCTGTATTGTTCTTCCAGGATGGCTCTGCCAAATGAGTCCTCAATAAACCCAAAACCTGGCAATAGACAAAACGCTAAAAAGCGCCTTTTTAATATGGAAAAGTATCCTGCAGTGTCGCAATCTTCCAGTGGAGACCACCCCCTACCCCTGAGAAATGCAGAATAGCACCAGGCCCACAATTTGCCTGGGGTAAAGCAACAGAGCTGCGCCTGTGCTGATTTACTCCAGCCAGAGGATCTGGCCTATAGTTTCTCGGGTTTTTTTCCTTTTGTTTTTTTCCTAAAGATCCTGAAATTCTTTTTCCTTTTTTTTTTTCTTTTTTTTTTTTTTCTGTGGATAGAAGCTTTGCAAGTTCCTTCTTTTATTGTTAGCTCATTTGGCCGGAGCAGCCAAGCAACAAAAGTGTTTTATTTGGAAATAGTTGAGGGGGAAGTCGACAATGTCTGAGCTCTATTCTGATTGCGTGAGCTCTGGGAGGTTTTCACCTCTGCTTCCAGGCTGCACCAGGCTGGGATTATCTCATTTGATTTCATTGGATCTGTGTGTAGTTAAGAAGTGGGGAAAATTAAAGGTTAGTGAAGTTTGCCTTTGTGTCACACTAGAAGCTTTTAGTTATTTAAGTGTAGAGTGCTCACTCTCTCTTCCTTCTCTGTGGACTGAAATATCATGCAATGTTCTACTTGGCTGATTTGAAAGCAAAATGTGACTTACACAGCTTATATTCCATTGCAAAAGAGATCCTGAGAACGGAGCACAGGGGAGATGCCTGTATTGGCTAAAGTGGGAAAAATGTAGTGTGTGAAAGGCACCGATAGCTGTCTCCTCCATCTGAGTATCGCACTCAGAAATGCTCGCTCTTTCATGGCCAGCAATAATACATGCTATTATTTTCAATCTGTGATGATGCCTATGTGTGTTGATCTCTTTCCAAATCTTTAAGACCCCCTTCACAAAAGCTACACTCAGCAGAGATTAAAGGCTCCACTCAGCAAAGACTCAAACTAAACCAGAAACCATGCATTAATGCAGGCAGATCTTTTCTCTTTTCTTTCATGCTTGAGGCTCCTGTGAATCGGTTGGGATCTGCCCCATTTTGTGCAGTGCTAAGTGCACACATGAGCTGAGGTTTGTCTTTCCTGCTGTGCTCTGCAGGGCCAATTCAAAATAGCTCAGGGCCAGATTTCTAAGAATTCAGCACCCACAGTCAGGGCTGAGTAAGGAAGTCAAGAGTGATCTTAATGTAATGAGTAGGTAACAGCTTGTGGCGTGGGGAGGAGCTGTGTATCTGTCTGTGTTTGTGTGGCTGTTAAATGATTCACCCAAGGCCAAAGAGGCCTTCAGTGTCGGCATCCAGATCAGTCTTTCGGAGTATGGTTTCAAGAGCCCCGCACTCTGGCCTGGGCGCAGCTTTTCAGCCCCTCATTTTCCCCTGGGACAGCTGCGATGAGATTTTTGGAGCACGGTGCACATGGGCATGCTGAGCTGCTTTTTGTGGTGTCTCGATGGGAATAGGGATAATTGGGGAAGCTCGCCCTCTGCCTAAGTGCTGAGCCCCGACCCTGGTAGCCTCACTGGCCTGGGGTTGTGACAAGGACCCTCTACGCACCTTCAAAAATTCCCTAGCCACTGCCTGAAAAAATGTTTCCTCCTTCACTGGTGAGTTAGTAGAGTTAATTAATTGATGCTTCTAAGACAATGTGATGATAGAAAATGCTGCTTACCAGATAAATATTACTAGCACCCTGTGGGCATTGGCAATTCAAATGTGCTATTCCCTGCAGGGACTGACTCATGTCATTGCTACAGTGTCATTACCATAGAGCTGATTAGACGGCTGTCAAATGCTTTCCACCTCCAAGAAACTGATACTTGCCATCAGACAGTGCACTTTCCCAATCAGTTGTTGGGTTCTCTGTAGCCGGTTGCTCCCTAGATCACAACTTGGGCCTCCAGAATTCCAAGAGTCTTTTAAAAATCCTGAGATGGTTTTATTCTGTGAATGCTACTTTTAGCCTTTAGCCATGTGTTCAGGCCATCTCCTGAAAAGTGTTTTCTTTAAGACCATAAAGACCACAGATTTTTTTTCTTAAAGTGAAAGCGCTGGATAGAAAGGCACATTGGGAGCTTGGGTTTCGCGTAACATCAGGGATGGTTTGCAGTAAAATCACAAGAGTTGGCAAGAGAAGGGTTTTCTTTCTGAAAGGGCCGGCACAGCTCGACACGCAGACGTTCCAGAGAGCAGCTCCTTCGCTGGTGCAGCTCCAGCTCTGCCGATGCCAGGGGAAGGATGCAAATTTACAGTCGCTGAGGATCTGCCGCCCTCAGGCTCATCGCTGGGCAGTCTCTTCTGTGTTTTAAGGACCACAGAGAAGCACGAGCTGATGTGGTGCCTTGCTAGAGACACGTGCCAGTTAGTGAGCACAGCCATTAATTGCCTCCCCAGAGAGCTGCCTTCTGTGTGACGGAGAGGAGGGAAAGCTGAACCCCCTTTCTTCCTGCTCCTCACTTCAGGGGTAGCTGGTGCACAAGGGAAGTCCTAGGGCTTCTGTTCAACACAACAGTCCAAATAAGGAGGGAGAGGTTTCAGCATGGAAAGCTTGTGCCTTTGCACCAGCTTTTGCATCCAAACAAGCACAGTCTGTGCCTGGTCTATTGAGTAAGGCTTTCAGGGCACCTGGAAAAGAAACCTGGCTTGGGAGGCAAAGATCCCAGCTTGCTTTTAGGAGTCAACCTTGAGAGCCTGGTCATGGGGGGATACTCTCCATGTTCTGGGGACAGGCTGGCTGCTGTGCTGCAGGGACTGCCTTCTGTGCTTTCCCTGCTGAAATACCACATCACAGTGCTTCCTGGGGTCAGCCCGACAGCGTCCATCCAGCCGGCACACAGAAAGTGCAGCTTTTGGAAAAGTGAATATAATTTTAAAGTTGGCCTGAGAAGCCTCCATCTAGTTTTCAGGGTTCCAGAATGTTGTTTTATTAGGATTACAGTCTTGTTCTTCTTAGGTTTCAGCAGGCGTTTATGACTGTTACAACAGGAATGAAAAGCTGGGGCTGGAATCGGCATCGCTTTCTCCTGCCAGGCGCAGGGTTCACGGTGGAGGCCAGACATATGTCTTTCTCCCACAGATGCTACTTTTTTTCTAGAAGGGAAGGTGAGCTCTGTCCTCTCCCTGGAAGAGAGGGCTGGCAGCAGTGCTGAGCTGAGACGTGGGGGCTGCTCGGGGGGTCCATCTGCTGAAGGTAATTGCCCTGTTGGTTCACATCATTCCCCTCTGCCCTTTGCAGAGAGGAGAGACCAGGTCCTGGCGGTCTGCAGGGAAGGTCATGTTTGTGTAGGATGCTGTAGCCTTGTGTTGATCCTGTCTCCTTTCTCCCATGCCCCATGGACACATTTCCCTGGAGGCTCTGAGGTTAGAAGAGGGGGTTGGTGAAGGAATGAGCACTTCAGGTCCGAAACCATCTGTGCCTACAGACTTTTCCCCCTCTTTTTTTTTCCAGTGTGCATTATTCCAGACCTGTTATCATTCATCTGTCCATATTTCTCTCTGTGCAGGTCAAAAGCTCCCCTCAAGGCCTCCTGAGCCAGAGATGGGTTCTCTGCTTCTGCAGAGCCCATACTGTCTACATGCGAGAGGCACAGGCAGGAAGGTAGGGGTAAAAGCAGCCCCCACCAGCCGCCACAAGTCCCTGCTATCCTTCTGGGTCTTGTGGTTGTGCTGGTTTGGGGCACAGATTATCCCCAGAAATGAAGGAGTTCAGCCTGCCCAAACAGCCCAGTTTGGGGGGAAAAACTCAGTCCTCTTCTTGGGTTATTTCTGGCTACAGGATAGTTGGGACCTCTGCACGGTAATAATTAGCAGACAGATCCTGCTGACTCGGGAAACTCATCTGAGGGTTTGTTTGTGTGTTTGTTGTTTTTATTAGAAGGTCCATATGCCTTTCAGATTTTGTTATTTTCAGAGAGTTGATGATCTGAGGAACAGAATAAAGAGTTGACATAGTTGGTTGTTTTCTTGGCCTGCTTTAAATAGCAGATGTAGGTTGGTAGAAGGGCTACAGCTCGTTACTTTATACTGGTGGAATTTGATGAGTTTTATTGCAAAGACATTAGGGCAACTCATGACAGCACTCAACCCAGGGAGAAAAGAGAAAGCTTTGTACCTGGTGAGTACTGATCGTCCACCAGTGCACCTCTTCATGTGTTGGATCATATCCAAGAGGCAATATGGGAATTTCTGTGTGTAGTTAAAGTTTATGAGACTGCCTGCCTGAATGCAGGCGTGTGTGCATGTGTGTAGTGGAACAAGGATCTCTAGCACAATACTTAGTCAAAATCCAGTTTCACCAGTGGGATAAGACAGATCAAGCACCAACTGAATACGATCCTCAGGGTCTGCCCCTCCAGCTTAGCCATTGTGTTTGTGGCATACACAGTAACCACCAATGCACAAGGTATGCGATTTACTCTGAAATCCTGAATCTGAGCTGGATTTTCAAAATCGGATCCTTGTTTTAAATCTTAAGATAACAGCACCTAGTAATTCGTGTATTTGCTGGTCTCTGGGGCAGTTTTAGTTCAATGCTAGCTTCTTTCTAGAGTATAGAAATCCTACCTAACATGTAGTGCTTTTTGCATCTGATTATTACTCTGAAATGTGTGGTCACTCAAGGTGTTTAAGAAATGGGCAATAGAGTTTGAGCCACAACTTTATCAGCAGAGAGCACAGACTTTCAGCTCTAAGTGTTTGCTAAGTCATGTTCCTTCTTTCAGCACTCTCCTCCTCCTGCTGAATAATTATATTTGGTGTTGTCTTTATCAGGGTTTTGAGATTAAGTCTCTCTCCCTTTTGCTAGCTGAGCTGCCCATAAATGAGAGCAAGCAGCCGTGTTTTGTAACTTTCTAACCCAGTCAGGGTGTGGCTTCAGAATTTTGGTTGTCATCTTGGGGTCCTGTTTGTGAACCCCGCTACTACGATCCTTAGAAATCTTCCCCTTCCTGGCCACATTTGCCAGCATTGCTATTTCATTTACTCCATCCTTCTACTGCCATGATACTGTCTCCTGAGGTGACTCCTCCAAGATCCACCTGATTTCACTGAGGAGGCTGCTGTAGCTGACCTTTGCCTAGTTAGTCCTCCTGTATCCTGGCCAGCCTTTTCACCTGGTTTCCCGGTTTGAATTAATCTCATTCAAATACGAATGAGCAGACAAGTCTGGAGGAAGAATCAGCAGTGCCCTATACAACGTCAGTGACTGCAGTAGGATTGTGTATTAGTCCCTGAGTGATCTTCTGGTTGTATATCATTGCCTCACATATGATATTCTGATCTGCCTGGGGGCTGACGATGTCTTTTAACTCTGTGCCTCAGCAAATTTGGTTAAAAATACTTCCATATTTTGCGGCAGCACTGGTAGAGGCAGTGTTAAATGCAGTCATCCCACAGCTGATACTGAGAATTCCTCCCGTAACCTCCCTTCAGTTCAGTTGTTCTGTCAGTACAACTTGCTATCATCTCCATTTTAGCCAATTTATTATCCTCCTTACAACGCTTATCTTATCCCTATCTTCTCCAGTATAACTAGTAATTTTGTGTGGCAACATATCAAGGGTTTGCCTAATATTTCGGTACAAAAGCCTGCCACTGTTATACCCAGACTGAAGTTTGTCCCCCATGTCATGTTTTGCCACAGCTTGCTTTATCCTTTACCTGATGTTTCTTCTGAAGCAAGTACTAACATTGATATTGGTGTTATGAACCTATGAGTGATCAAGTTGATTTTTTCTCCTTAAATAAAGG
This sequence comes from Phalacrocorax carbo, assembly GCF_963921805.1. NCBI lineage: Eukaryota > Metazoa > Chordata > Aves > Suliformes > Phalacrocoracidae > Phalacrocorax > Phalacrocorax carbo. Next base: position 35,119,813 of record NC_087521.1, read on the forward strand.
CGCTGCATTTTCTTTTCTCTAAGTTATCGGTTTTGATATAATAAACCTTATCACCAGATTTGCAATTCCATATGCTACTCGTTTCAGTATTCAGAGCTGGACAGACATTGCTTCCTCAACACATTCAGCAACTCAAGCACATTCAGCACTTAACTTAGTTGGGTGAGTGACTTCTGTGTTTCTCCTCGAGGGACCACTGCATACTCTGTGGTCTGGGATGTACCAAATGCAGCTAAAAGATGGAACTTTAATTTTTTACACATGCAGCATTTGACTTCTCTCATCCTGACTGTGCAGGCGTGCCTTAGGTGTGGGTTTTCTGCAGCCAAGTGACATCTCCTCAGCACGTCCACCGTCACTAAGCTTGCGCGTGGAGTTTTTGCTGGGACAGGCTCAGATACACAGAAAATGGACATAACATTGTTCTGTTTGCTCCATGTTTAGAGAAGGAAACCTTTCACTTTCCTGCTAAAGAGGGTCTTTAGTATCTGGGGTTTTCATATATTTCAAGTCAAGCATGTGAAAAGTCTGTTACCTTTCTAGGCCATGCTGCGAACGGAAGACAGATTGACGGTAACTTGAAAGGGTGGCTGAAATAAGCCTACATCCTCATCAGACCTCTCTAGATGATAAGGTGGGATTTGTTGTGGAAGGAGGGACTCTTAGTCATGAAGTGGCAGAGAGAAGGGCTGAGATCCAGGGCAACCCTCCTGCAGAGAAACAGAGGAATCTGTACCCAGTGTGGCTATACTGGAGTTATCACAGAGGTGCAGGGATGTTACCCCTAATTGTCTAACTTTGTATGTTGGTTTAGGGATTTTTTTAGCAGAGGAAAGCTCAAGAAACTAGCTCTGAAGGAGATAACCTTCTCAGCTGAAGTAATGATCACTTTCTAGAAAGGATGAAAAATGTTTAAACTTTTGCCAGGTTATTAGCATCTTCCAAACTAATTTCACGTGGAAGTGTGGCAGAGTGGCAGACTCTTGAGCATGTCACAGGCACCAGGTTTGGAGTCTCACGTGATGCTTTCAGGTCATCAGCACCACACAAACCCTGCACCTCTGCCAGCAATAGCCCTGAACTAACAAAAACAGTGTGTCCTCGGCTTTGGGGGTGCTTTCTGTGAGGATGTGGTTTTCCTCACTGTAATCTTTTTCCCCAAACAATACTAAAAAGGGGAATCCTCTAAGCATGGAAGACAGCCTCAAATTGGAAGTGAAATTCAGATTTTGCTATCCACTTTTTTAGCCCTCTCTTTCTCTTCTAGGGTTACTCTTGGCAAATCTCCCTGCCTGGGAAGCGGTGCTGTGACCCCTGGCTCTCTGCAGTCACACCGCCCAGGTTTTACATAAGTGCAAAGAGCAGTTTTACAAACGCCTGTAATTTGGTTATATTTGGGGACATTTTCACATGACAAGTGAAAGGTCAATTCTTTATCCGGAGAATCCCTTGCTAGCAATTTTTAAGCCCTTGTTGCAAAGAATTAGGGCACTAGAACATTTCAAACCGAAGGGCTCAGGGATTGTTTGAGAAACCCCTTGAGCAGCGTTTGTTCCCCAAGACCTCCTTCTCCACAACAGGCTTGAAATATACGAAAACCCCAGATACTAAAAACTGCCTTTAGCAGGAAAGTGAAAGACTTTCTTCTCTAAAGCCACACACAAGCCAACCCTAAGGCCCATGATTAGCATCAGTTATTTCACCCGTATGCCTGGAGGAAGGCAACATTTTAAGCCCCTAAAGCCATATTCTTCAAATAAGAAGTATTTAATAATCTTTATGATAGACAGTAGTGCTATCTCTGCCTTTAACGAAGCTTTTGTTCTGCTAAATCTTATTCACAGGCTTCATTCTGAGAATATATGTAAGTGTTGGCAGGACCAGTGACCCATGTAACTGTAATGCAGTGGGTTGCTATAAAACAAGTGAGAGAAATCTAAGGTTTTATTCCGGCAGTCTTAGTGGAGGTGAAATCAGTGTCTGCTAGCTGGAGCTATGGGGTTTTTGTAGGAAAAAATCCCCACTTGTAATTTTCCCATTAGGAAATTTGCTGTAGAAAAGTAATTTTTAAAAGATCTGGAGGAAACCTCTTCTTCCCCCTAATTTTTTAAGGTTTTTTCACTTTTTCTGCTTGATTAAAGAAGAGAAAAAAAGAGAAACCTTAGTTATTTTAATATATTTCATCTGGACTTCCTTTTTTTTCTGGAAAAGATTTAGTAAGTAAGGTATTATTTGCGTTATTTTCTTAGAGAGGGAGGGGGCTAACAAGCAAAAGTTTTATTTTTAAATGTGAAAAGCAAAACTTTTAAAAGCAAGACTAAAGCAATTTAAAAAGTTTAAGATTTTTAAAAAGCAAGGCTCTCTCTTATATGTATTTTTTAAACATCACTTGTTCATGGGGAGGAGTAGCTTTTTTTAAAAGAGAAAAGGAAACATTTTCAATAATCCCCAGATTAAGATGCTCAAAATTTTATTTTTGCATAAAGTCTTTCATTTTGAATTAAAAAGTCCCATTTGGCTGAAAAAACCCCTACTTTCAGATAAAATAGTGGCCTTCCTTAAATCCCAGATATTCAATGAAGAAACTTCAAAGTCTGCTTAGTTTAACTATTCAAGGTGTAAAATACAGTGTAGTGAAAGTGAGGGTGGCAAAAGGTGACCTTAAAAATTTGCTAGCATCTCTAGCCGTACGACTTTTCCTTCTAGGCTATTTAAACACATAGCAACAATGGGAGAGCAGAAGGGTTTTCTGTGCTCAGAGAAATGCGGACGGTGACAGTGAGTGATTTTATAGGAGGTGCTCAACCTGCTTAATCTACCTTTTTTTTTCAGATTTTAACAGACTTCATGAAGCTTTATTTATGTATTTACCTGTTGTTCTCCATCATTGTTTTAAAGTCAAACCAATGGGACTGAGTGAGATTGAGGTGGCCTAAACTGGCTGAGGCAGATGTTTGCTTATCAAAGAGCTGATTTTGCAATACTGTGCTATCTCTCCCAGCAACATCCCTCGCTATGGTCCAGGTTCTGGGCCCAAAACCTTGAAGGGAAAGGTGAATGTCCATTTTGCATATCCCATTTGTGCGCTAAATGACCATGGTATCTTAAATAGGGCTACGGTGGCAATTAAAATAATGAGATACATAAAAGCCACCTGCTTTAAATAAATACAGTAATCTGCCCAAAGCTCCCTGAATGGACTGGTATTCAGTGAGAGCCCTGAACCTGCATACATACCTATGCTTAACAACATAATCATTAAAGAACAGAAACCTTTCCTTCTAATCCCCCTCATACAGGACAACATGTGGATGTTAGCATATTTGGACTGCTTTGCATTCCTTCTTGCCTGCTTTTGAGAACATACTACATTTTAAAACTTGTTGGGTTCTTTCATGTTTTATTTGACCCTATGTAATTGCATTCCTGAAGGAATAACAGGCTCCCACAGTGATTTATACCCTGTATTAAATGTCAGTTTTGAAGAGACACAGTTAGCAGTTTGGTTTAACCTCCTGCCTTCCTATGTAAGTTCAAAAATGAAGCGGAGCTCAGGATCCAAGGGGAAAAGTAAAAAGATGAAAATGGACTTAGAGGCAGCAAGGAATGAGATGTATGTGTTCCTGGCCCCGCACCTTTAGAAGCCACCGGAATGAGATTCCATAAAGCTATCTCTATTTTTAACTGTAATTTGTATACTTCATTGCTGCCCTTGACCAGTCGAGAAGGCTGTAAATTAGCACTGCGAAACGCTCAGCTTTCTCCGGGCAGACGACTGCAGCGTCTCCAACAATGGGCCAGAACATTTTTCCTGCAAAATCAACCAAATCAACCAAGAAACCAACCCCCAGTGGGTTTGGCATGTGTCCCAATAAGAAGGTCAGCAAAATAAATTGTCCTTGTAATTAAGAGTTGCTCCTTTGTTTTTATGTGTTTAACTGCGCATAAATAGCAAAGCAGGATAGGTATGTTATTACTGTTTTAAATATTTCATTCCCTTTGTAGATTTCCTTACGACATAGTTAACAACTGCTTAATCATATGTTATGACCTAATTATGGGGGATTCAGTTAAATAAATCTTGATGTAATGGTATATTCTTGATGTAATGGTACTCTGATGGCTGCTTTTATGTGCCTGTGTGCATTTAAATGTAAAAGTAAATGCAGCCTGCGTAAGGATCTGACACATGACTTAAATGGTCATCATCTTTAGAATCACTGGCGAAACAAGTTACAAGGAGACTTCTTTTAAGCAAGAATACTGTACATAAAAACCTATTTCCCATACCCAGGAAACGAACATCCTAGCGATCACTTTCTTTAATGTGCAACCGTAATGTTTCATTTCCCAGAAAGGAGATTTAGCTGGAGCTGCTCCAAGGAGGATTCTGTTTCCACACTGAAAGCAATCAAAGTTTTGCTCAGATTAGTTTTCCCTAAATAACTTTGGCAAAGGTATTTAAATTAATGCAAAACTTTTGTAGGATCAGGCCGGGGGACCATTGATAGTTGTTCTGACATAGGCAAATGGCTATAGTTTATCAGCTGAACTCAATCAGGGCATTTCCATTGCCTTCTCCAGAGCCTCACTTGTCCGACAGATGAACGACGAGTACAGATCTGGTCTGCTGTTTGCCAGGTGGGAAGGCTGACAGGGATCTTTTATTTTGAAATGAAAAATGTAAGTGATAACATTTTCTTAAGGTTGGATTTATCTTGCCAAAGGCGAGTGTCATAAAGTCAAGGAATAAGTTGCCCTCTGGAAACGCCTACCTCTGGTGACTATTCAGGGAGCTAACATGACTAGCTTAGACCTGATGCTTGCCTTTCAGGTAGATAGTTAGGTAAAATGAATCCTACCATGGGATGTATACACGGTGTTGTGTATCAGCCTCTCAACTTCTAGATGTGCTGCCAGATCACTGTAAATATTTGTGCCTTGGTGTGAGACACTCTGGGATAGGTCCATCACCCCCTAAATACAGCTGGAAGACAAGAATTTCGTGGTAATCTGAGGGTAGAAGCCTGTGGGGTGCAATTAATATCTCAGGAATATGGGATCAGATTTGCCTTTCATAGCTTTAGATGGCAGAATGGGAGATATCCATCCCTGCACTTGCCACACTTTGCCATCAGTGGAGAGAAGTAGTCCTGTCTGATGGGATTATTCCTGACAATGTTATCAGTCCAAAGTCAAAGGAGCAAGTCTTGAACTGGGGTGCCTGTCCTCATGGCCATGAGTCTTGGTTCCCCTACATTCACTAGGATCACCTACAGTGGCTGTCCAACTTCAGGATCATGAATACCCAGTCCTAAACTGATTAGCATTTCCTCTCTGGTCTTTACTTTGCCATTTGTGCTGCCAAGCCGGGACTGCAGGCTCCAAGGGCAGAGCATTATCTATTCATGCATAAACCGAGAGCGGAGCTCAGCTCTGCCCATTATAGAGTGGGAAAACTTGAAGACGAACTTAAGTTAAGGCCCTTATTCAATGGGATCTGGTTTAAACAGACCTGTGCACACCGTGGCATGGTGGTTTGGTTATTATGTGACTTGGGTGGTGACGATGTAGAAGTTATACCCCAGGTATAAATCTGCTAGCCTTCCTGGTAGGTTTGATTCAAGAAGGAGGTTAACCAATAGCAGAAAAAGAATCTTAAACCAGTGTGAGTAGAGAAAAATCAATTCCTAACCAGCATCCAGTCAGTACTTGGTCTTAGTAATAAGAATTGGAGAACTGAGTGAGGAATATCTCCTGGATTTCTCAAATCTTTTAGAAAATATTAGGATTTTGCAGCCATTCAAGGCACTAAAAGCTAAAACAACACCAGCAGAGGGAGACAAACCCTGTTATCAGGTGAGCCCTGTCTAGCAAGACCTGTAGGATTCGCTGCTTTTTTATAGGAAGCTGAACCAGCAACCTGAAGGCAAAACATCTTTTGTGAAATGCTGTGTGCCATTAATGCCTGCACATATTTAATAGCATGAACTTAGGGATAAAGGAAGTTCTCTTAAAAAAAAATCTTTTGGTACCATACTGAATGTTTCATTGGTCTGAAATAAAATGTTTCAGTTTGGTGGGTTGCATGTGTATGGGCATGTGCGTACGCATAAAATACGTTCAAAATGCAGTTATGCTAACAGTTTAGAAAATTCATTTCAGATAAAAAATCAGAACATTTAAAAAAGATTCACCTAAGTATTCTTGCCTTCTTCTGATTATTTTTTCCCTTTCTTTGGAGGGTAAGCTGTCACTGGACTTGACACAAATATACCTTTAGGCTTGACCACTCCAAAACCGTGTTTCCTGGTGAATGGGACAGCTCTTTGAAACATTTTAATCAGACCAAATTGTGATGGTTGTCATCAAGTAAGAAAGCAACCCGGACTTCCACAGGTAAGTTAATTTTAATTCCATTTGGAAATAAATTAAAATAATGAAGAATCTGAATCACAAAAGCTTTCTTAAGGTGTAAGTGGCAGAAGATATTGCCTCAGGTGGGCTTATTTTTCTCTCCAGATGACACAAAAAATCACAGGCGGTTCCAGAGCCATTTTGCTTCTGAAAAGTTTAGTGACAAAAGAAAATGTTTCCTTTGCTATGTGTAGCCTCAGCCCCTTTCTCTGAAAGAGTGGAAATGGGAAGAAAGATCTGAAAATTAATGAGTGTCTTCTGCTTTGTAGCATAATTTTTAACCTTTTCATGTTCTTTCAAGTTGTGAAGCAGTCTTGGTTTGCTTGAGGCCATAAGGTGGAGATTTCTTTTGCCATTGACCTATTATATTTTCAGGTTCTTCACTGGTCAGAGAGGTTCGCTTTTTTACTCCTCTACCTGTATGTCTAAAAGGATGATTTTCTTGACCAACGAGTATGTGGAGAAGCATCCCCTTGTTTGTGTATATTGAATATTGCACGTGCTGATGAAGGGGCAAATGGCTTTTATGGCAAAGGATTGCTTGCGATGGCAGGAAGTTGTGATGCATTTTTAAAAAAGCAATTCCATTGTCCTTTGCACTGGAGGTGACCTGGATGGGTTGACACAACTAGTACTACCAGGGATGGGGTTCAAAATCCAAACTCTGCACGTGCTGTGGGATTGAGTTGCCCACCTCAGGAGGTGAGGGACCTTGTCTGCCAAGGTTAGCCATCAGTGCATGCCCTGTGAATGCTGTGGCTTCATGTGTTTCCTGCAAAGCTCTCATTTTGAGCAGTGCACAGGGGGTGATGTGCATGGTTGTGGCTATAAGACCCAAGGATCTGAGGTGGAGGAAGCCTTCTCAGACAGATGATATTCATGCTGGCTGGGTCTGCAGGCATCCCTTCCAGACAGGACAGGATCTGCTTGTCTGGGAGTCCTGCATCGCTTATCTGGAGGAAAGCTTCTGAATGGGGTGCAGAAATGTCATTTTATAGCATGAACCATAAGAGAAAACTTGTGCAGGGGGATAGGTCTGTAAAAATCATCCTTTAATTAATTGTCTAAATAGAAATAAATGTGTATGCCTTCAAATGCACTGCCACTGTAGATAGAACCAGCAGTAAAAATCTCTGGGAGCGTTCAGGAAAGATTTTCTCTTTCCCTATTATGGAACAAAGATACTTGTGATAGTTTTGACTGGTATAAATATATACTAGAAGGGAAACGGATGGAGGGGACCTTGAGAGATCATCTATCCCTCTACCACAAGGCAAGATTTGCCAGGTCTGAGCCATTCCTGGCAAATCTTTGCTTCAACAGTGACAGAGCGTCTGCACCTCCTTGACTAATTTCTCCAGTGCTCACCTGTCCTTCCTCTTAGGAAACATGTCTAATGTTTGACCTAAATCCTCCTTGCTGCAAGTTAAACCCATTATTTCTTGTCTTATACCCACTGGACATAGAGAACAATTTATTACCTTCCTATCTGCAACAACCTTTTACATAGTTGAAGGCTGTTATCATGTCTCCCCCTCAGTCTTTTCTTCTCTAGACTAAACAAACCCAATTCTTTCAATCTTTCCTCATAGGTCATGTTTTCTAGACCCCTGATCATTTTTGTTATGGAAATAAACATCCTTTAAATCAAGTTCTGTGAATCAATCTTGTGTAGAAAGGAAGGGAAACAGAGAGGTTAGGTTAGCATTGGGAACAGGAATCTGGTGGTGAAAGAAGTGAATTTTCTGAGGTCTGTTGAGAGTACAGCCTTCCATTCTTCTTTGGGTTTAGGAAGCAATTGAACAAAATTTTCTTTCCCCAAATTTCCTTGGGAAACTCTTTTACATATCTGCTACCAGAAGGAAGACAGTATCTCATTTCCACAGGTTGTATGCAAAGTGGTCTCTGGAAAAGCATTGAGAAGGGTATTGGAGAGAGGTGATTTTTGATCTTATTGCATGTCCATCATGCAGACTTTCTAAAATCCACTTGCCTGCAGTGATATCAACCCTCATTCTCCTACGTAGGTCACCCTCAAAAGATAGTTTAAAAGTGGATCATAACTCTCGGACATTTAATGCAACCAGAGACTCCACAGAGAAGATGCTGATGAGTATTTACCTGCTGTTTTGGTTGTAACATTCTCCTTTACTACATGAGCTGCTCAGAGAGCATTGGAAATACCAGTACAACTGTTTCATCCACAAAAGCATATACCATCCAAGGCTGTAGTCCATCTGAAAATGTATGTTGTAGAAAGGAATGCTCTAAGCATTGCCACCATTTCTCCCTCTAAAGGTGGTTTCTCTGACAAGAAGGAGAAGACGACTCTTGCTGCTCCTGTGTTTAGCCATCTGTCAGCACAGCCATCTACCAGAGCCCAGAAGTCTAATCTCGGTCTGCTTCGTAAGCTCCATAGAGTATTAGCCTCTGTATAATATCCCGCTCATTACCAAATGGCTCAGGCCAGGTCCTCTTAAAAGCTTAGTTCCCTACATCATCTTGACCACTGATTGGATCATGGACCTAAGGGAAGAGATAACAGCTATCCCAGACCAAGCATGCATGGAAGAGTTGGATCAAGATAATGATTCAGCAGGTCCTAAGCAACCTGGTCCAGCTGACCCTGCTTTGAGGAAGGGGTTGGAGGTCCCCTCCAAACTCGGTAATTACGTGATGCTGTGATCAGAACGTTGTATTTGTGCAACAGTTTATTTAGGAGAGTGCCTGATAGTTTACAGCCAATGGCTCTAAACTATGTCCACTGTTAGATGGACATCCTGGGCCCTTTTGTTTTGGATCTACTATTTTGGGATTCAGAGAAGGTGGATCTAATGCATCTTACAAAAGTTTCATCTCCTCAGTAGAGTCACTATGAGCTGGGTCTTTGAAGAAGTTAAGGAGATTGCCACTGTCAACTTAAAAACTGGGGGCTGCAGAAGCACCCAAGAGAAGTTTCCTATGTTTAACCTCCTTTCTATCCTAAAACCAGCATGGGCTGGGCTGAAGCTACTTCAGGTGTTTTTTTAGATCCTAGATTGCAGAGGACTACGCTGCTAATGTTTCTAGGCAAGCGAAGCCTGCAGCAGCCTTTTGTTCTTGGTGGTTCAGATGGGCGAAGCATTGACTTGCAACTTCCCTGTTACTCAAAGGTAAGTGTGAAGCTGTGGTAAATCTAGTTTCAGATCAAAGACATGGCAGCCACATGATGTAAAGCATTCAAACAATCACTTTTCTTTTAAAAAATATTCTTCTGAAGGCTTTATGCTGGGTTCAGATATCACCTGTCTTTCCACAGCCTGTATAAATAGTAAAGCCAGCAGGAGCACCACACTGCATGCTTTTGCTAACGCGAGAGAAATGTTTTGTGCTAACATCTGATCCAGATTCCTCATTAATGGACGCAGAAACATGGCCTCAGTGTTCAGCCTGCAGAACAATGAACCTATAAACATGGGACAGCGTAACTTCTCCTAGAGAGAGCTGAAGGGCCAAGAGCTTCTTAAACTGGAGTGCACCGATGTACCTTGAAAAAGGAGTTCAGGAAGATACATGAAAAGAAAAAGAGGTGGAGTGTAGAAGCCACAGAAGGACAAGTTTCAGTCCCTGCACAGGAGATGCTGAAAAGGTGAGAGGTTTCATGTTAGCTGGTGGGTGGTACCTGTGTGAATGTGGAGTAACCATTAGAAAGAGCAAGTAGTTCTCAGACAGGCAAAACCCTATTGAAAAGAACAATTTTGCAAAGAAACTTCCCAGTGTTTTCTCAGCAGAGACAACACTGATTTGACCTGTCAGACATGTTAAATTTCAGGCCTTGTCTGTGATCAAGATAGCTGAGAGTTCTAACAGTCTTTAGCAGAGGTCCAAAATAAACACGGTGTGGTGAAGAAAAATGCTTTTTGCTCTGTGCAGATTACTGGGAACAGCCTTCCTTTTGCTGTCCGACCCAACGGTAAAGGCTCACTTATCTTCCAAGAGCCAGACTCTAGAGGATGCACGAGTGCTTCCTCTAAGCAAAGGAAGGAGGCCAGGGACAATATTTTGGCTGAAGTGTGATACGTTTGCTCTTGAGATGCCAGTAAGCGCATGCATTCCAAAAAGCAGTTTTGCTTTGATGAGTTTGGTTGTCATGATGGGCCTGTGTTGTGGTAATAGGCAAGAAAAAGCTCTGGTTTTAGATATTCTTATTTTTACAAATATCTAGAAGGATATTTGTAAAGATAAAGAGCAAGAAACTCTACTTCTCTTAACTAGTTGTAAATGGTATTGTAACAGAATCAGTCTTCTAGCCATTAAAGACAGGCATACAACATTAGATACAATACTAAAAGTTGCACTTCTGAGATGGTCTCCATGTAATTTCTCCCATATGGACCCTAAAACTCCAGATGCTCTAAGATGTGTTTAAGACCCTGTAAGACACAGGGCCATCACTAATTAGCAAAGTCCCTGAGCACGTGTTTAATTTTAAGCATGTGCTTTTCTCTCCCAGGAGTCCATAGGACTTAAGGACTTTAAGTGAATGGGTTTAGGGATATGCTTAAAGATAAGCATGTGTTTAGTTGCTTTCTTGTACTGCAGCTTTATTTGTTTTTACAGGAATAAGAGAAATGAAAGATCTTATTACAGATCAAACACAAATAAATGTCCAAAACACAGCAGGGAGGCTTTACGTCTTGGTTCAGAGCCCGGTGAAGTCAATGGAAAAACACCCCAACACCTCAGTGGACTTTGGAGCAAAGTCCTCTGAGGACTGATGATGAACCCACTGCAGAAACTTGTTGAATACCTCATGTTTCTTTGCAAGGTTCCCTTATCTTGTATCCAGATGTTGCTAACAAAGATTTTTATTAGCTGCTGAGAAGTACTAGAGTGGCAGTTTTTCAACTCTTAAAATGCATGCACATATAGATGAGGCAGAAATAGTTTGCTCTGCAGTAGCAACTGTGGTCTGTGGAGCTGTGAGTGTATTTCAAAAGTTTCCTGGTTCTTATCAGTAGAACCATTTCTTGGTCCCACCGATCTCAAAGTGTTTGCTCTCCTTCTTTCATGAAGTGCAGTGAGGCAAGTGTGACACAGTTACTAGGGTAAATGTTGCCTCTTTGCAGAGGGAAAGGTTTACACAACAGGAACAGCAGGTTCCTTTGAATAGCATTCATCTTTTCTGCCTTTAGATCTCTACAGTGTATACAGCAACACCCGAGTTACTCATTTAGATTCTCTTTTTAGGTGTGCAGGGAAATAGACACCGTTTTAGAGAAAGTTGATCTATTTTTGATGTTCATTTCAGGAGGAGGCAATGCTGGAGATTTCTCCAGTCGATCAGCTGAATTTCCACCCGTACAGCTGGATTTTGATCCTATATTTCAGGCTGAAGCATTCCTTACTTCTGCAGAGACTGCCCTAATCAACATCAGCAGAACCACCTGAGCCATCAGCCATCACCCAGCAGGGAAAATGATTATGCGCTGTCTTGTCAGGCTTGTCATGAAGGTAGGTGTCATTAGAATGTATGTGTTTCTGCCTCCTCCTCGCAAGTCATTTGGGTCGCAGTACTGGAGCCATGGGACAAGCTTTGTCCGAGCTCGCACGCAGAGTGCCCATCTAGAGTCTCTGGAGAACTGGTAAGCAGTTAACACTTGCTAAGCTGATATTGCTTCCTCTTCTATTATTACTTGTGTTTACTAGGTCAAATTGACATTGGTCTGCAAGGATGTGCTATGGCCACATCCGAGTACCCATCAGAGTCTCTGGAGAATTGTTAAGCTGTTACTATGCGCGCTACGCCCGTGTCGCTGCATTGTCTATTATAGCCTATGTTTGCTAGGCAAAGACGAGCTATGGTCACAACTTCATTTTGCTCTGGAGAAATAGCCTCTGTCACTCCGGGCCTTACTTCCCCATCAATGAAAAACTTCCGGTGGTATCCACTGACAGTGGCTCTGGGATTTGGTATGCTGGGAAAGGCTCCTGTCCGAACTGCTTAGCGCAATGGAGTTGTACTGTTCTAATAAAGATAATAGTGATACTATTTGCAGCTTGGATGCTCACTGGGTGAACCCCACAAAATCCCTTTGATGTTGTATTCATTTTTGGTGTCTTGATCTTTAACTGAGATCTCATTTTAAAGCTAGAGAAAAGAATGCAAATATTCACCCAATTATAAAATGCAAAACTAAAATGTTGGACTTGGTCTTTCTTTTCCTTCACAGCTCAGAGATTGCAGGGAAAGTTATTTGAAGCATTTTCTTCCTGTACACCAAAACAGAGTCTGGCTTCTATATAAGTATTTCTGTCAAGTGCCGAGAGCTGTCCGTTTCTTTCAAGCCATTTCACAGAACTGGAAGACACAAATCAGTAGGTAAATGTGCAGTACCTATACTAGTAGAAATTATTATTTCTACTTTTCTCATGATTATGATGATAGGAAACATTTCTTTCTTGTTCCCTAGAAGAGTTATTTCTTCTACCTATTCCCTGTCTTAAATTTTTGCAGTCCTCTGAACAGAATCTGCAGTCCTTAGTCACGTAAAAAAAAAACCCAAAACATTGGCTTGAAAGGAAAATGTTAACTTCTTCAACGAGTGGAAAAATATTTCTGTTGCTTAAACGTAGGTAATTAGACTGAGGACTTTCTCCAAAGTAAACCTTGACAATCTAACAATCATCTTTGGCTTTTGCACTGCATGGAGTTTCTTTTACATTGTTAAATGCATTCCATGTTTCAGTAAATGACACCAGGCTCACCAGCAGTGACTGAGTGATTAGTTTATCATCCTCTTAGTGCAGCCATCTAGATCTTTAACTCTTTAAGCAGTGGCATTTAAGTCTTGAGAACACCCAGGATCATGCCTGAGGCTTTAGACATTCTCAATTCAAGCAGATCTTGGATATCAAGTGAAAATGAAGAAAAGAAAGTAGGTGGATGCATTCTGATAACACTTTGAACAAGTCAGGTAAGCTAAATTGCAAATAAACACCAGGCTTTTTGCAGAGGAAGCCAATTCCCCTTTCCTGGGACCACTTAGGTCATTGGGTGTCTGAGCAGCATAAAATTACACAGAGAAAATCTAACAGCGTACAAAGAGAGTGAAGGGTGACAAGTCTACATTTCCTAAGACCCAGGGATGTGGGACAGGTTTTTTTGGCTGGATTTACTGCTCATCTCTCATGGGGCAGTAAAATGAACAGTTTTACAAAACAATTTATTATAGTTGAACCTAGTTGAAGATGTCCGTGCTCACTGCAGGGGGGTTGGGCTAGGTGACCTCTTCCAACCCAAACTAGTCTATGATTTATAAAAAATAACGTGAGCTGAAACATGCCCTTGTGCTAAAACCTTGCTCACGCAGAGGTGTGTAAGTACATAAAGCTTAGTAGCAACAAAAGTCTTTGGAGAATGAAGGGCCTCGACTTACTTACTTTGGAAAAGAAAGGTGCAGGAAGATTTTCAGACAGAAGGGAAAAACTTTGACCTGTGAGCTGCTGCCCAGCTGCGCCTGCTGCTCAGCACCGTGGATCTTCACCTATCATCCGATCCTGCTCAGTAACGCGAGCCAGATCACTGTGTGCCCTCTGCCATGGGGGACATGGAGCCGCTCACCCTGTAGAGACAAAGCACTTTGGGGGGACTATTGCGGGGAAGGGTCTGAAATGTATGAAGACAGCATTTACATGCCTCAGGCAACAGAACAGAGCCCAGCCTTTATTTATTTTTTATTTAAAAATTGCCTTTTGTCCACTGGCTGTGTTTTTTAGTTTGGTTTGAGTTTTGGTTTTTCTTTTTTCAGACTGGACTTTGAGTTTTGCTGGTTTGGGTGAAAGGAGATTTTGCCCAGCAGGGCAAGAGTAATCCAGTGTGGACAGGGAACGGATGATGCTGGGTGAGATAAATTCTCTGTATCCTGAAGAGGGTTGAGAGTGGATTGGGAGCTACTTCTGAGACAGCACAGCTGTGCAGTTCCTGCAAGCCTAGGCAGACTAGTTAGGTCTCCAATTTTCTGGTGACTATTGCTTAGCCCGCAGGCTGTAGCCGTTCTCAACACTGTAGGTACATTCAGGCACCTGCTTCAAGTACCTTTACCTAGCAGAAAATGATGGAAGTGATCCAGTTGTGCCATCCGTTTCAAGGCACCTCCTCTGCAGTGGTCTCATCTTGGGCTCTTGGTTACTACCAGCTGGGGAACCTCTGAAAGAGGAGTGGTGACTGTGCTGGTGGCTGCCAGTGGACCCGAGATGGAAATGAACCACACAACAGCTTTGCAAGTTGAAGCTGTCCTCATGGCACCACACAGAGAGAGATTCTGTCAGGCTCACCTTGGATGGCTGCTATTTTGTGCTTTGGATCTGGGGTTTGTCTCTACTATCCTTGCCTCAATCAATACTCATTGATTCTGAGTCCTCTTTGGCCTTCTCATTTAATCCTCCGCACTTCAAGCATGTGTCTTAATCCACTTCATCTTGCAGTCCCTCAAGCCCCAACCGCACTCAGCCTCTCCTCCGTCCTTCCCGTGCTCAGCCTGGTCTGAAGTGGACAGGCAGCAGGATTTCCTGCCCCGCTTTGCTTCCATGCCTCACTGTTACGTGGGGAAAGAGTGATGGGAGATGAAGTGACTTGCTGAGGGCCTCTGGAGGCAGGACAGATGACTCTCTGGTTTTGGCAGCCATGGATTTAGCTCAGCGTTGAGTCTTTGTGAGGAATGTTTATAAGATGATGCCACTTCTATAAATGACATTGCACATTTGCTTTTTGCAATATTTCTTTGAATGGGGTGTGGTGTCATTTGCATACAATACCTGGTTCTGAATCTTGTTGCCTTATCAGGTATGTGTACAGAGGGTGGGAGAAGGTGGCAGAGTCAGCAGGACGGAGATGAAACAAACAGGAATGCAGGGTGCGACCAGGGGAACAAAGAGGTCTTCACGGAAATTGCTGCAGCTTAGTTCTGCTTTCCGTGACTCAAAGTGTAACACCAGTGCACCCAGGGAGCTGGTACTGGGACATACCAGTGTCATGCTAACCCCAGATCCTGCACAAGTGGAAAGTGCTGGTTCAGACCCTTCATCCTGAGCCTTTTGTTCAAAAACCTAGATTTAAGCCTATATTTCTTCCTGTCTGGGTGATGCTGTGCACCTGCCAGTCGCATCACTCCGGGTTGTCTTTGCAGACCAGTGCTAGCCTGTCGTGACACCTTGGTGCCTTTGGCTTCGGTCCCGTTTTCTAGAATTGCACTTGGCCTTGCCTTGGCCCTTTGCCCAGACTGAATTTGCCTTCTTGGTTTTCACTTCTTTCCCATATCGGTTTTCTCTCCTGTTCTGTCTTCCTGCTTATCCTCTGGGGTCTGGCTCTGTAAACCCTTCTGCCCAGGTGGACCTCCGTGTGGCTGTGCAACCCCTCACTTCCAAGGTCCCTTCATACTTAAGGGAGAGTGAGATTTGGGGTGTCTTCACGCTCGCTCTCTTTTTGCCATTACAATTTTTTTCTGCTTCTTCAAACTGATTTTTAGATATTCCTCTCCTAAAAGTCCCTCGTCTCCCTTTTTTATGAGCCAGTTCCTCAGTTTTATTCCTCTGTAAGCTGTTTGGTGACTGGTATTTTAAAAAATAAAATAAGTAGATCCTGCAAACAGCGTTTAATAGAAAGCCTAGTTTGCCTGTGGGATTAGACACGCACGGTACACACGTACAACGCTGGTTTGCCCACATCGTTTGGATAAGGTATCAGAGAGTACAGACTGTCTTTGCATTGAAGCCTGCAGGTCAAGAAATTGGCCTCCCTTCATTTCACGGGCCGTGTGGCTGCCAGCCAGTAATCTAAAGCCCTGATGACTATTTCTGGAAAATGCTGGAAACCCACCTCTGACTACAATGTGTTTAATTCCTTGTTTCCAGGCATATTCAGTTTCGCTTCTTCCTTATGGAGGAGAATTTGCTTCTGTAGTTTTTGAAATGGCCCACGGCAATGATTGCCCTCTGCTCTTCTCCAGCGGGTGCGACGGGAGAGTCAGCCCAGGTCTTTCTGCTGTAGATGAGATGGGAATCACTGGGTGTCTCTTCACGATGTATGGGCCAGTACAGCTTTTGTTTCATGTGCTGTAAATGAGAGATCATACAGAGTCTCTGTGTCATGTTACTCTTCCGATATGTTCCCAGGGGCTGAAGCCCCACTGGAATGGTTTGAAAGCCTTTTGTTTGCTGGGTTGGAATTTGAGGACCTGTTTGGAACTAATATTTATTTTTGCTTTATTTCTGAGAATGGTGCAAAATGCTCTTGTTCTTCCAGAATGGAGGCTCTGACATGCCTTTAATTCTAATTGCCTCCTCTCCCCACTTTTAAAAATTACTCTTCACTGTTAAGCGTATGCTTAGCCACTTGGATAAAGTAGGTTCCTGGTGATTCAGCCAGTGTCACAGAAGCACAAAGCTGAACCTAGACCTTCTGAAGTCCAAATCAACTCCTTCATCATTAGGCCAACCTTCCTTTAGGCATCCCAGTACTTGCAGCACTGCACCAAACCTATCGCCTTTGAACTTCCCAGGTAGCTGAAGGCCTCCTTTAGGCTGCTGAGTCAGTGTCTGTGTCTGATGGAAGCAGTGAAGGGGAGTATAGGTAATTGCATATGTAGAAAAGAGCCAAAAATGAAATCAGGTTTCACTACAGTTGGCACAAACAGTGCCCCTGCTCAGGTGCTTTTGGGTAGTAGTTGGTTGGCAGAGGAGGTGGGCTTTAATTCTGCTTACAAGCGTTTTTTGTTGCCCCAGTACAGAGCAGAGCTGCTAACAGTAAGTAAGAATGTCTCTGCCTTGAAAATAAACCCAGCTAACACCTCACTCGTTAGCTTGCTTTATCAATAATAAAACAGAGAGCCCTGCCGCACTGTAGTGAAGTAGGTCCTGCTAAAAGGTTTGTCAGGAAGGACTTCAGGTTCTTTTAGCTCCTTCCTTCTGCTGTACAGGGCATTACCCCTTTCATAAGGGTTAAACCTGTAGGATATTTGCACTGAACTGAGTTGTTCCAACAAACCTGCTGCACTAACATGGATTGTTTTGTACTAGAATAATCCATCGAGGTCCCACCTTTGTTAGGATCCTGCTGCTTTTAGTATGTTTTAGGTGAATGTGATGGATACATGCATGTCTGCGTGTGTTGGTGTGTACACACATATATATACACATACGTGTCTCTAAAAGTACATACGGCACTGGGTGGGAAGTAAGAGAGTAGCTTGGCTAGGAATACCTACAAAGCCCATACAACCTGCAGCCTCATCTATATGTGTGTGGAGGAGGAGCCTTTCCCTCAGAAGCGACCTCTTTCTTGTCACATGTCTGTGGGAAGCTCGTGCTCTGTTCATACACGTTTGTTGTGCAAGGTTATTCAGCGAGCAGTTTCTAAGAATGATCCTTGGTCTGATGATTATTTGTCACCAGGCAACTGCTACAAACGAGCCCCACCAGTTTATTATTGCTAGAGATGGAGGCCACAGGGCATGCCCATGTTTCCTGACTGGGAATCCCTAGCAGGATCTGCTTTCAGGTGAGGATGTTCACATTAATGAACTCAAAATTCCGCGATGTGCTGACATTCCCCAGCACTTGTGATAACGCCTACCAGTAAAGTCCTGGCTATTGCTGAAAAGCACATAGAGCTGGTGGGAACTATTTTTGCAGCAGTTGTCCCGCTCTGCTTTTTACGCGTTGTACTAGCATTTGAAATCATTAAAGCTTGTGATGATAGCAGATCTCAAGATACAATTAAAGGACAAAGACAAATGTCGGCACCCCGGAGGTGCCACGTGGTTGCGTGGAATGGTAGATTTGGCAGCGTTGCTAGACAGTGAGGAAGAGCAAAGCATTTGAAATATCGGAGTGGCAGCCGAACTCAGACAAAGCCGCATATCAGTGCTAGAGACACGCTGAAGTGGTATGTACGCTCAGGGAGCTGCCAACGCTTGTGGTATTCTCAAAAAGTATTCATGACTCAACAGATCCAAAATGAATCTGCTTATCTTAGATAGCCATATGGCCGTATGGCGTCCGTTAGAAGAATGATGGTCTTTATTAGTACCAGCTACAATTTCAGAGCAGGAGGAATGCGTTCTTCATCTTCTGGAGGTCCTTCTTGCTTCTCAGGGATGAGGCTTTGATTGAGCGGGGAGTAATTCAACACGGCAGCAAATGTGTGCTAAAGGCAATGTTTCTTTCCAAAAGCTGTATGAGATCAGTGCGTATTCTTCTTGTAACGTCGATCAAGGAAACCAATCAATGTGCAGACGATTTTACCACAGATGGCTTAAAGAAGTATTTCTAACACAGTTCAGGAGGATTTTAATAACGGACTGTTAAAATGGCTCTACCTTTATTTTATGAATTGCGTTGCTGAAGCACTTCCCTAAGACCTGGGGCCTCCTAGTTTTGAGGCACTGCACAAGTGTCTCTTAAGGAACAGTATTTAGCAGCACAGACCTTACACTGTCACGGCAGAAGATGGACAAAAGCAAGGAGTGACATTTCTAGGCTTGCTCACTCTTGGGAATCTTTGAAAAGTGACAAAGTGAACGAGTCACGTAAAAGCGACAGAAGACTCTCCCTGCGTGGGACAGGCAACCTTTTAATAGCGTTTGCAAAACAATAAAAATCACCCTTAAAAACTTAAAAATAGAAAAGAGCAGACAATCCTGCTGCCTTTTTATAACCGCATTTTTTTTTAAATGTTCCCACACAGTGCTTTTGTATGTATTTGTAAAAAAAACAAAACCCAAACCTGTTTGGAATAGAATGGCAATCCTGAACGTGATTCTCTTCTTAGCTCAGGAGTGGTTCTAGCTGGGGTCCTGACACTTCAGCAGAGACGCTTTAATGTAAAGCAGAAATAAAGTCCAAACTGGGCCCAGTCCTGTGTTTCAGGAGAAGTATGAGTTTCTTTATTCAGGAGAAGGTAGAAAATTCTGGTAGAACAGGCCAACTCTGAAGCATTCAGAGAAATCATGAAAATCTCAGAGTGGTTGTAAAAATGTTCCTTTCGCCATTCAAGCAGCTGCACTTGTTTTCACCGGTTGTAGCCCGGCTCTTTAGCGAAGAGCTACTTTGGAAAATGTAATCCCTTCGAGTTGTTTGCTCAGTTCTCTTTGTTTTAATTGACAAGCTGAGGCAGTTGAAAGGAAAGGGTAGGAGGGAATTGATCTTAGGACACTTATGGGCATCTCCTCCTGTAATTCATGTAATTAAACCGCCTCTGACATATGACTTTATTTATTTATTTATGGTTTTAGGCTTGTTTCTGCTCAAGCGCAAATCTGGTGAGATGAGTTTTTTTTTTTCCCAAGGCAGGTTGTTTGCAAACTTTGGAGCTCAAAAGGTGTAGCTGCTCTAAAAATAACATCAGATGCAAGAACTGGTTTGGGAAGGTCTCTCTGTGCCCGAGTCCAGAGGCATCTCCTGAACTGCTGCCATTAGGGGAAAAGTTTGCCTTGTAAACAGAGCTGGCCTAATTTCTAGAGGTGCTGAACACCGAGCAGCAGTGCCTGCTGGTAGGTCCTGAGCACGCGAAACCCGGGAACAGGTCAAATGTTAGTTGTTGGGGTTTTATCAGGAACTCGTCTGGGCAAATCCACGATTACCAGGTTGAAACAAAAGGGAGCAAATAATTGCCCCTTGACTAGTGACCCTTGCAAGCAGAGCCGGGCACCCGGACTCTAGGAGACCTGCCAGCTCCTGGGCTTCTCGCTGCCACTGACAAAACAAGTCTTCTGCCACAGTCAAGCTCTGCTCGTTCATGAATCACCTCTTTGTCTGGCCATTCTTTGCAGGGTGACGTTCCCAGTGACCTGGTGCTTCGCTTGCAGAGGAGGCCAATGGCCTCGCTGTCCAGGTGCAGAGATCCCCGCAAGGTTTTTCACGGAAGTCAGAGGGGAAGAAACCTGGCAGCAGAGCCCCGGATACGGCTGGGACTGGGTCACAGGCAAGAACCACACCAATCCCCCTCTCACCCACGCGAGATGTGATGCAAGGGGAGGTGTGTCTTGTGTTGAGCATAGACATAATGTTCTCTATTTTTGATGTGCTGGGTCTTTAAAGCGCACAATTTTGTATCTACCGCTGAATTAAGCAGTGTTTGCTTTTCAAACCTTCCACATTTGTATTTTTAGCTCCATTTTGGCATTCACTTTTTTGGGTGGAATATATAACACACTCGGTTGTTCAGCGCGCCTGGACCGAATTCAGCCTATGTGTAACTCCACGGGCTTGAGCAGAAGCTACGTTCAAGGTGAATTACTCTCTATGGAGCTAAGGAAATACAGCTTCTGTAGACATGCGTTTCAGCTCCCTCAGTAAATGCTACACTATTTCCATCCACGGTTATTCCTTTGTGGTTTGGGTTATGTATTTACATTCTACCGAATAAATACTACAGCTTTCCCCATGACTAACACTTCTTAGTAACCAATAAGCTACTCAAATACGCTATTGCCTCCTACAAGAGCCTAAACCGCACTGCTCCCCACTGGCTTTCTGTCCCCAGCCGGCCACCTCCTTGCACAGAGGCATGGTTAACCAGCGTTACATAAGCAACTTTTTGGATCTGGGTTTAACGGGACGGCTTACGAGAGCAGGCGCTGGACGCCGTGGGACTGAATTCCTCAGCGGCAAACATTTCAAACGCGGCCGCTCTCCGATCCTAACAAAATCCGAGTGAGGGCTTTAGACAAAGAGCGTAACGTATGGTTGCTGCTCCCCCAAAGAGGGAGCGAGTTGCTTTTCCAAATCCAGAGGTCTGTTTTAAGAGCAGTGCTATACAGGCCCTTGCGTAAACTTTGTTTATAGACTGGAGTATTTTCAATGAAAATGTTATTTAACTTTAAAAAGTTGCACAGCAGCTACTCCAAAAATTGTTTTTCCTTGTTAAGAATAACACACAGTGTGATACATTTGAAATGGCGATAGCAATATTTCACAAATTCTGATGGATTCATAGTCCAAATACCTTGCTAACAGATGTTTCTTTTAAACTCAGAGTGGTACAGGAATAACTCAGAGGTATTACAGTGTCAGCACTGCCTTTTATCTGTGCGTGTCCTTTCAGTGACATCCCCGGGCTTTTCTAATGCATGGGTCAGGTCTGAGCTAAAAAAAAAAAAAAGTGAAATATGAAAAGGAGCCGTATCTGATGGTGTGTGAGTTTTGGGGCGGTGCTGCGAGGAAGCTGCCGCGGGCTTGCTGTCCACTTGAGCACGGCGGCCTGGTGGTTTGTGGGAATCCGCTGGTTTGCAGCCGTCGTTTCTGAGCTGGCTTTTGGTCGTGGTTAATTGATGAATTTAGGAGTTGCATGGCCACTCCACGACCACATCTTTTGGTCTCGTGAATTAACTAACTTCTCTCGCTGTGGATGACGTTTTGCCCAACACAAAGGGGGACCCAGGCAGGGCAGTGGGACTATATTTTAAGGCCCTGGTGAAGTTCTCTTTATTTATTGTGGGATCGTTCAGTCTACTCGCCTCCTCAAAGTATGTGGCATCCGTCGCTCTTCCTTAGGGGGTCCTTCTCAGGAGCTGCCTTCTCCACACCTTGTTCGTGCATCGCCCCTAGTCTGTCCAGCTGATGTGCGCTACTGGCAGACCAGACTATCCCCAGACCCCACCTGGGGAGGGCCTCAAGCCTTGGCAAGCCTGGCTCTTAGTCTCAACCCCAAAGCTGGCCCAGGGCAGCTCTGGGGTTGAACTGCAGGGCAGGGAGCATCCTTCCTTCAGGAGCCCCCTGTTGCTACCCCTCTGGAGCAGCCGGTTGTGGCCGTATGCCGCCCACGCTGCCTTGGGAAGGTGCCTGTTGACACCCAGGTGGGGGTCCAGGCATGGGACCTGGCGGGAAGCTGGGGGAGAGAGTTATTCTGGCAGCCAGGGAGGGAAGGGGGAGGAGAAGGTTGAGAAAATCCTGGGTGGGAACCCGGGGCAGGGATAAACCACAGGCCCGCACTGGGCTGCCAGCCCCCCGGAGCGTGAGGGGGGGGGTCTCCAGCAGCGTGTGGCCCCCCGGGGGTGTGAGCACGGGAGGCACCGGGGCTCTGCCGCCGTCCCTTTCCCCCTGCAGCTGCTTCTCATTCCCAGACGCTCCCTCCTTTCTCGTCAGGGGAGAGGCTCTTCCCGACTTCTTCCCCTTCCCAAACCGGCGCGCTGGGCGGGGGCCGTGCGCGGCACCCCCCGGGCAGGAGGGGGCCGCCGGGCCCCGCACCGTGGCTTGTGCCGGTCCCGCGGGGATGCACCTGAGCGGAGCTGGGGCGGGGAGGGGGGGGACGACACTCACCCCGCCCCGGGGGTGGGGGTCCGCGGTAACCCCCGCCACCGGCGGGGTCCCGACCCCCGAGCGCAGCCCCTCCGCCGGCCGCCGCCCCCTCCCCGCTCCCCTCCGCCGCGGGGCCGCAGCCGGGCGCTGGGCGGCGGGGCGGGCCGGGCCGTCCCCCGCGGGGCCGGGCCGGGCCGGGCCGGGGGCGGGCCGGGGGCGGCGGGGCCGGGCCGGGCCGGGCCGGGCTGGCGGGGGGTGCGCGGCTCCACGTGACTGCGGGGCCGGGAGAAAAACCGGGGCCGGCGGCGGCGGCGGCCGCACTGCGCCCGGGCGGCGATCGCGGGAGGCGCTCGGCAGCCGCTGCCCCGGGGCTTTCGGCGCGCTGGGTCCGGGCGGGCTCTCCAGAATCATGGACTGTGCTGATATGCCTTGCTTGCTGTCAGTGAGTACAGCCCTCTTCTTCCTCGGCTCCGCTCGTTACTTTGCGCTGTCCTTGCCCTTCCTTATTTTACTTTTTTTTTTTTTTTTTTTTTAAAAAAAAAGTTTATTTTCTCCCCGTCCTCCCTCCGCGGGGCTTCCGCCGGCGGGACGCGAACCCGCGGCCCCGGAGGGCCGGGCGCCCCTTCCCCGCGGGGCGCCAGGGCCCCGCCGCGCCTTCGCCCGGTCCCGGCCCGTCCCGGCGGGGCGATCGGGGCCGGGATGCGGCGGAGACCCGCCTGCCCGTGGGGGCTGCCGGGCGGCCGGCGGCTCGTCCCTGCCCCTCGGGGGCTTCCAGTGTCCCTCTGCCATTTATTATTTACTATTATTAAGTTTATTCGGAAGAGGAGGAGGGGGGGTTTTGCTTCTCATCCTGACTTTCCTTGTTGTTTGTTGTTGCGTTTTTACACCCCAGAGACACCATGATTCCTGGTAACCGAATGCTGATGGTCATCCTACTATGCCAAGTCCTGCTAGGAGGTACTAACCATGCTAGCCTGATACCCGAGACCGGCAGGAAGAAAGTCGCAGAGCTTCAGGGACAAGCCGGATCCGGACGCCGCTCTGCCCAAAGCCATGAACTCTTGCGGGGTTTCGAAACAACTCTGCTGCAGATGTTTGGGCTGCGAAGGCGGCCTCAGCCCAGCAAGTCAGCCGTCATTCCTAGTTACATGCTGGATCTCTATCGACTCCAGTCTGGAGAAGAGGAGGAAAGCCTCCAGGAAATTAGCCTGCAGTACCCCGAGCGATCGACCAGCCGGGCAAACACCGTGAGGAGTTTCCACCATGAAGGTCAGTGATGGGAGGAGGTAAATTCCCAACCCCGGTAGCGGTCGGGATTTCCTTGCGTTTGGAAGCTCACAAATGCGTTTAGAAGCAGGACGTGCCCGGCCCTGAATTTACGGGAGGAAAACCGCCCCCCCAAGCCTGCTGCGTGTGGGTGACAGGCGTGCTGCCCTGCATTTTTTCCAGCATCCTGCGCTTAACCCGAGCTTGACCATATTTTGAGGTCCTTTCGCTTCTGTTGACAACAGCGGGTTTCCTTCGGTGCCTCTGCCTCGGGGTCACTCCCTGGGCTCGCGTGGATTTAATGGCTCTGGATCGGATGCGGGAGTAAAGTGAGGGCGGGATCTCGGCCCTGGTGTGTTTCTTTTGAACTATCAAAGCGATTGCTGCCTGGTTTTGCTCTTAAGAAAAAAAAATAATAAAAAAAAAACCCAACTCAAATTTAATACTTACAGCTGTGTGTTTATAAGGTTTATTCAATAGGCCCTTGTAATCTGATCCAAATGTTTCCTAGCGGATGTTTCTTTTCCAAAGTAAATCTGAATTATTAATCCAGCCGCATCATTACTGCGTTGGAATTTGCTTCTCTTTCTCCCCCTGCCCCCTGCGCCCCATAACAAGACACCTCTGTGCTCTGTGGCGCCGCACCTCGCCACGGAGATGATTTTGGAGAGGTTTTGGGGGGCGGGGAGGGGGGGAGCAAAAGTGGAAAAGCCATCTCGAGAGGGGAAGTGAGACGGGAAGGGGTGACCCAGTCCGGGCACCGGCTTGCAGAGGGCGAGCGAGCGGTGCCGGGGCAGGCGACGCTCCGGGTCCAGCGGGGAGGGATGCGTGGGGGAGCGGAGGGGTGCCGGTGGCTGCCAGGCAGGTGAAGCGTGGGTGGGTGCTGTGGCTGCACTGGGGGCTGGGTGCCCTGAGGCTGATGTGCTCTTGTTTGCTTTTTGTACCGCTTCCGCCCCCCCCCTCCCCGCTCCCCTCCAGAGCACCTGGAGAGCGTCCCGGGTCCCAGCGAGGCGCCCCGGATCCGCTTCGTCTTCAACCTCAGCAGCGTGCCGGAAAACGAGGTGATCTCCTCGGCGGAGCTGCGGCTGTACCGGGAGCAGGTGGAGGAGCCGAGCGCGGCGTGGGAGAGGGGCTTCCACCGGATAAACATTTACGAAGTGATGAAGCCGCTGTCGGAGCGCGCTCAGGCCATTACGCGCCTGTTGGACACACGTCTGGTGCACCACAACGTGACGCGCTGGGAGACCTTTGATGTGAGCCCGGCTGTGATCCGGTGGACCAAGGACAAGCAACCAAACCACGGGCTGGTGATCGAGGTGACCCACCTCCACCACGCACAGACTCATCAGGGCAAACACGTCAGGATTAGCCGATCTTTACCTCAAGGGCGCGGGGACTGGGCTCAGCTCAGGCCGCTCCTGGTCACTTTTGGGCATGACGGGCGAGGCCATGCGCTGACCCGCAGAGCCCGCCGGAGCCCCAAGCACCAGCGTTCCCGCAAGAACAAAAAAAACTGCCGCCGCCATGCCCTCTATGTGGATTTCAGCGACGTGGGCTGGAACGACTGGATCGTGGCACCCCCCGGGTACCAGGCGTTTTACTGCCACGGGGACTGCCCCTTCCCTCTGGCCGACCACCTCAACTCCACGAACCACGCCATCGTGCAGACGCTGGTGAACTCCGTGAACTCCAGCATCCCTAAGGCCTGCTGCGTGCCCACGGAGCTGAGCGCCATCTCCATGCTCTACCTGGATGAGTATGACAAGGTGGTCCTGAAAAACTACCAGGAGATGGTGGTGGAGGGGTGCGGGTGCCGCTGACCCCCTTCCCTGCCGCCCTCTCCTCCCCTTCTCTCTCCCTCCCGTCCCACCCCAGAACTGCTTGCTATAGCTGGACTCTTCTCTAAACTAAACGTTCACCTTGACCTTATTTATGACTTTATGTGCAAATGTTTTTGACAATAATGATCATATATTTTGACAAAATATATTTATAACTACATATTAAAAGAAAAAATAAAATGAGTCATTATTTTAAAGGTAAATGCATTTTGTGTCTCGCCTCTCAGGGTGCTGCTGAGGCTGTGCTGGCTGGGAGTGCAGCAGGGAGTATATCTTCCCTCCTCATCTTCTCCCCCACCCCACCCCTCCCCCTGCTTTCCCACCACCCCTTTTCCCCTTAAAGGCTTTGCAAATTTTAGTCTTTCTATTTCTCGCCGAGGTACCGCGGATCCCCCTGTGCTGGGGCTGCGCCACGTGGGAGATGAGGGTCCCTGGAGATTAAGAGCTGCTTCTCCTGGCTGCTGGGAATAGAGCCGACCTTGCTAACCTGGCCCAAGCCTTTGCAAAGCAACCCACCAAAAATGCATTTGAAAAGAAGGTGAAGATTTACCTGAGGGCTTTATGCTAAACCTACTGGGTTTTATACCCTTCGTCCATCTTCAGGATTCCCCAGGTTTTAAAACTATTAACATTCCCCCCCCTGCCCCCCCCTTCCCACTGGAGATTGGCTTCTTTGGGAAGCTTCAAAGGTTTGCCCAGGTCCTTTGAAGATCAAATCGCCCCATTACAATGCCAAAAAGGGAAAAAAAAAAAAAAGATATCTGGAGCAGTTAAATATGTGTTAGCTAATAGCTACCTGTGCTGTGGTATCCTTTCCAAATTGCTTCCGAGCAGGAAGGTGATCTGAGCCCAACAGGTACCATTGGAGGTATCTAGGGCCTGAAACCCCTGGCCCAAATGTGTGGGACGGACTGTGTTTGGCTTGGAAAATAGGGAGCTGTGCCCGGGGCTGGGCAGCATGGCAGGGTGTGTGCGTGGGGCTCGTGTCCTCAGCGGTTGTGGGAGTGGGAAGGGAGGGGAGCAGGGCGAGGGTGCATGATGCATTTTTTTTTATTGTTATTTTTTCTTTCTTCTTTTCCTTTAATGATTGAAGCTTTCCAGCTCTCTGAAAGGGGCAGCTTAGTTGAAACCAATAAAAAACTGGAGTGGAAAGCTTGCCAAAAGCCTTGGCTCCCTGAAGAGTGCAGGTGGAGAGAGGAGATGGGAGCTGTGGGGGGAGGCGAGCGTGGCTCTGCGTTTCTCTCGGAAACAAAATGAAAACCCCAGCCCTCAACCTCCTCTGTGCCAGAGGCTTTTCCACCCCTCCATCCCACTGGGTGCCAGCGCACAGGAGTAGGCCACAGGGTCCCCTCCACTACTGGAGAGCACTCGGGGGGCTCTGTGCCTCCCCAGCTGGGGGCTGCGGGGTCCCCACAGCCTCTGGCACCCCATGAGGCAGCAATGGGTGCTTGCTATGGGGACCGAGCGTCCCCGCACGGCTGGGCTCTGCATGGGTGCTTGCAGGGGTGCACAGTGCCTGTAATAGGGCCGCAGCTGACCAGGGGGGATCGCCCCACTCCTGGGGGGCCCGGGTTATTGCTGCCGTGTCTCCAGGGCCCCCTCGGCCCTGAGCTGACACTCTCATTCCTGCCTTTAGAAGGGAAATGTGTGGCCCGGGGCATCGGCGACCTGCTGCCTCCCCTTTGATGCCTGCATATCAGACATAGCCATGCCAAAGAAAGAATTTCATTTTGAAGTGGCATCAGCTAAAGGCGAGCGCCTTTCAGCTGCCTGACAGGGCAATTACACACATCTCCGCCGATCTGCCCCCGCCACCGATAACCCCGGCTGCTGCGGGATGCTGGGGATGGCCAAGGAAAGGGGGTCTCCGGGCCCCATGGCAGCCCTGGCTCTCAGGGCCGTGGGGCAGGCACTGTGGGAGGGTGCCTTTAAAAAAAAAAAAAAAACAAAAAACCAAACCAAAATCACTGTGCTTTTTTCCTTTTTTAAAAGAAAAAGAGTTAGAGGCTTCTCCCAGGTTTGCTTCCCTGCTTGTCGGTGCATCCCGGGTTGTCCTGGAGGCTGAAGGCCGTGAGGGTGTCACAAAGCGAAGCAGCATGTGCACAAACGGCTCTTGGATTTAGATCATTCTCCTTGTAGAAGTCTCCAACTGCTTTGCTGCATTCCTGCTGCTTTATGGGTCTGTTTATTTTGGTGCTTATTTTTGCATTGTATTTAAATGATGAAATCAAAGCTTCGGCCCCGTGGAGGCAGAGGCACCTGCTTTTCTGTAGGTGCTGTGAGGGGAGAGGTTATCCCGGCGTGTATGAGGCCTTTGGAAGATTTTCCCTTTGCGTTGGTTTTCCTGTCCTGGTGCTGGGCTGTGAGATCCCTACGTGGGGTGTTCTACTCAGGAATTGCAGGAAAATTGTTTAAAAACCCAACTGTTTGTTTTTTTGTTTTTTTGTTTAAAAAATCATAGTATTTCAATTTTATAGATTTTATAAGAATCTGAACTGTGGATATAAACCAGCTGACAGTAAAAGTGATGTATATAACAAAATATTCGTGGATGCATTAAGCATCTTGCTCAGTGGAGCTCATATAAATCTGTGCACAAACCGGGTGCAGGGGCTGAGGGTTTCCCTCCCCATGTGTTTGCATCCCTCTGTCCCATGCGGGTGCCGGACTGCCGTATGGCCTCGTGCGATCAGAGAGGCATGCAGCAAAATTCTCAATCTGAGAAATTGTTTAAAAATAGGAAAATACAACAAAACTGTCAGGGAAACGAGAATCGGGTGCCTTTCTGGTTTCCAGCTGATAGCCAGCGGTGTTTTTTCCCCCACCACTTTGCGCTGGGTTTTGCTGGTGATAATCAGAGCTCTCGTCACCGCCCTGGCAAGGGGGAGAGGGGCTGCTTTAGCGAGTTAAGCGCTGGTGCGGAGAGACTGAGGAATTTTGTGCAGCATTTCTGGCCATTGCTTTGTGCATTTGTCGCAGCAGTCGTGCCGTTTAATCCTGCTCTCTGGAACGAGCGTGATGACCGGTCCTGTCTGTTTGCTGAGTGCTGCTTGCCACAGACACACTGATTTGGTTTCTTGCTGGCTTATCTGTATCAGAAACTACCTTGCTCGCGAAGCAGAGAAGAGCTGGAGTGTTGGTTTAGTCTCAGATAGCCAGTGTTTAGCTTTGCTTAAAAGTAGAGCAAATATATCTCCTTTATAAGTGCAATAATTCCTCTGACTGTGGAATGTATTACTTGCAAACGTTACTTATTTCAGAGCAAGCGAGCACTTTGTTTGTGGCGGCTGGCACAGAAATCCCTGGGCGGTCTGAGATAAGCTATATCAGTTTAATCCCTCTCTTATTCAGTCCAAGCTGTGAATGAAAAGGGAACAGGTTGAAGGTGAGTGTACAGCCACTTCCCCACCATCTGGGTGTCCTCCTGGCAGCCGTGGCCCACAGTCCAGCACCCCAAGAAGCATGAGCTGGATGGTAGATGCTCTGCAGCTCACCGTGATGCGACTTCATCTTTGTGCCTACCGCAGGAAGGCTGTGACTTTTGATACCTAAAAAACACTGTGGTGCTGAAGTCTGTGCGGCTTATGGATATAGGAAATGAGGAGAATATCTCAGCGGGGTTTAGAACCTCCCGTGACTCCACCTGAATTGTTCACAGTGGTTGTTGGTGAAGGCCCCTGGGTGTTGTGCAATAACATTATTGCTGGATCACTGGTGAGGGCACGGGGTAAGGTGTGTTGGAAAATGGGGTCCCAGGCTCTGCCGTGTGTCAGGAGATCCCCCTGGAGACCTGTGGTTACCCTGACCCCCAACCCCTCCTCTCTTGGCTTGCAGGATCCCAGGAGTCATCTGGCAGGACTTTCTTCTCTCAAGTGAAAATTCTTCCCCAAGTCAAAGCTTACAGCATCATTTTGAGCAAAGCTACTGTCCTGGAGATGCCGTAATTGAGGAGTGCTGCTCAGACAGCCAGGCTTTGCTGGTAGCCACAGGGTCCGAGGCTTTGCAAATTAGTTTCTAAAAATGCAAATTGGTTTGGAAGAGAAGCACCGAGGTTTGCACATTGCTATTCTGGGATGAACACAGAGGCTTTGCTACAGAGCCAGCAAAGGAAGACGGAGGCCCTTCTCATTTTGACTGCAGTGCTTGGACACCCCTGGCAAACTTCTTGCCTGTTACAATGATTAGCACAGTCTAGCTGTGATGGCCTGAAAAACTTTTGCATCGTGGCATTGAGAGGTGCTTTGTTCTCTTTATTCTGGGGTTTCATAGCATGATAACAGGTCTGAAGGTCCTCCATAGTCCCTATCTGAAATCACAGGACTTAAACATGTATGAGGAGATATTACTGCCTTCCTATAGATAAAGATCTTGGGCACAGAGAGATGAAGAGACTTGGGCCCAGTCGTGTATGGAGAGCAGGCAGAGCCAGAAGAGGTATCTGACCACCTCATCCCTGTCCTGTGATCCAGACACAAAACTATTCTCTGCTCTTGAGTCTGTCCTTCTGAAGATCCATCACTAAACCTCAAACCAGTGGTGGATTCCTGCATAATATAATGAAAGAGGAGGCCACAATGTCCATGTTGTTCTCTAGGCAGGCATGATAATGACAGGGAGTATCAGAAATGACCCAGACACTGGATATTTCCTTCCCTTCATGGATACTGCTTTCAAGTTTGGAAGTGCAAAATAGGATTTTTAATACCTTATTTTCACCTGGCTTCTTAAAGAATACCCTCAATCTTGCTCCTTATTTGACAGCAGAGCATCCACCTAGGCACAAGCAGTGAAGGGAAAAATCCGTCCATCAGTGCTTTCACCTTAGCAGAGCCCAAGGAGGGGTGAGGCCGTGGTGAACTCTGGCTCCATTGGATCAGCCATGAGTCACTTATTCCACAAAGCAGATGAACACGTGCTGGAACTTCAGTTCTGCACGGTCCATCCAAAATTTGCCCTGACTTAAAGCCCCATGCTGTTCTTCACACTTTCAGCACTGCCCTCTGCCCATGCCTCGAAGCTATGTTTACATGAGATCAGCTTTGTGGTGGGCATGACCCCATCTATCCCGTGTGTCCTCCCAGGACTCTGGCTTGGCTTCACAAAGAGCAGCTCAGAGCCTGTTTGCTGAGCAAAGACACCAGAGTCAAGGGGAGAGCCCCCAGCATCCATGTCCACCATCGGCATCACCCCCAGCCCTGGAGGTGTGCTTGGAAGGCACGCCACAGGGGCTGCCTGGACCTTTTCATAGCATCATAGAATAGTTAGAGGTTGGAAAAGATCTCTAAGATCATCAAGTCCAACTGCCAACTCAACACTACCATGCCTCCTAAACTGTGCCCCGAAGCACCACTTCTATTTTGTTCAACCGTTGCAATTGTACCATGTCTTTTGCACAACTGAAAGCCATCACCAGTAGGATTTCATCCTAGAAAGGACCCGTGATGAACTGCCTCTTCCATAACGCCTGGGAGCCATGGAAAGCTTTATCCAAACCCAGCCCTGCACATTGGATCTGTTCATACACTACAGACATGGCCACATGTAACTGGCTGGTTGTATCTACATCATCAGCATTTCTTCTAGTCTTCTCTTCATTCAGGTGCTGGCACTTAATGTGTTTAGAAATGCAGAATTTCCTTTCCACTCTTGGTCTCCCCCTTTTCCTGGAGATTGCAGATGTGCAGATCCAGGGATACCATGCAGTTCCCAAAGGAGAACCAGGAACCACCTTCTAACAGACCATGGATGGAAAATGTTGATGTTACTCTACATTCACCAAAAAAAAGTTCTGTGCTAATTCTCTCCAGCGTTCCCCTTGTGCTGTAGGAGAAGGCAGGAACATAGCAAGCCTAAACGATGTTTTTCTGGCCTACCCTCCAACCACTTACAGGTCAGAGCTTCCTGAGCCAAAATTAGGGTCATTGTATTTAATAGGCCAGCATGATTTTTTACATCCAGAAATGTATAGAATTACTTTATAAACCATATATTTTTTCAGTTCAGCATTATTCTGTGCCACTGACTTCCACAGTTTGCCTGTCCATTCCTTTTGAACCATTTCCTTTTGTTTGTTTTGAAACCATCACCTGGAAGTTCGTAGTCATGCCCTATAGTTCTTGTGATTTTTGGACACAGTGAGGCCCTTTCCTGTTCCCTTTCTCCTCACCAAAGATCGCATCTCCTCTGCTCTGCCAAATCTATCATCCCTGTCCTCTGCTGTGCCCTCACCAGGCGGAAGAGGCCCTTAGGTCTGTTGGCTTTGGTGGAAGTCGGGCCTTGCTGTTGCTCACCATTCTTGGTGCTATTTCCAACAGTGCCATCTCCAGGAGGTTGACAGGGTTTGGGCAATAGCGGTGGAGGATGGAGGTCACCGATAAGCTCCCTTAGCAGGTTAATCAACTTGCTGAAATTGTGAAAATGTATTTGTAAAGCATGTACCTGGGCCTACAAGAAATAATACATCACTTCACGTCTTAATGTTTGGGAAGGGCCCAGCCAACTGACGGCATCTCCCTTGCATCAGCTGCGTGCATGTACAACGTGGGGCTCCTTTGCAGCATTGTAAAGGGCTTTGCACCCCTTTTCCTCTTCAAGGGGAGGTGCTGCTTGAAACTCTGCTCCTCCAGGCCCCTGAGCAGGGTAGGATCTGCCTCCCAGCTCTGTCCCCAGCCACTTTGGGGCTGGGCAGGGGGCCCATGTGCTCTCCTCTCCAGCCAGGCTCGATGCTCATGCTGGTCGCACACAGAGGTGATGCTGTTGGGTGGGTTCCTGCTGGAGCCAGACTTTCCGCACCGCCCTCAGATAATTGCCTTTGTGTTGCTTTTGCGGCAGGAATTTAAAGCCTTTTTGAGCTCCTGCGTGTTTTAGCTCTGCCCTCTCCTGATTATATAATCTCACACCTCGTGAACGCGTTCGGTAACATGAATTACTCCCCTCACGCTTCAGTGGAGACCACGGGCTTCTTGTCACTGACAACTGAAGGCTCAGCTCAGTCTGGAGTCCCACAGGCAAAGAGCAAGAGCTTTTCCAAGTAATTCACCTGTCCCTCACCTTTCCTTCCAGTAACATGAGATTGTATGTTATGAAGTAATTGCCTGAAACAGGCTGCACTGTTTTACATATTAGATTATACGGGAGACGGTAGGCATTTTGCATTCCTTTTATTGACTTCACTTGTTTTGTCTGCGCTGTAATGCACACCTGCTACCTAATACCAAAATCAGTGAAACCCTTCATGCCAAGATTAGCTAAGACGTGCTAAATTGATTATACACCTCACGGGGGGAGCCCTGGACAGGACGGGCGCGTACAAGAGGGCTCGTGAGGGGCTCCCTCCTGCTGTTGCTGCTCACCAGGCTGGGGCCAGCTCCCACCCAGGGACATGCTGGGCACATCGCTTTTAACAGTGAATTAAATAAATAGAAGCAAATGCTCCACTTGAATGCCATGCTAAGCAGTTATCTCCAAGGGAGAAGGGCTGGGGAGCCAAATGAAGAGCCACCCAGTGCTTTCTTTCCTGTCTTTTGGCGTTTATCTGTTAAACCTCCTTCCATCCTGGGTATGTAAAGGCATGTGGATGCAATGCTGGATGTGCTTATTATAGGCTGCTCAAGCATCAAGTGCTTCTACGTGGTGCAGAGAGCTCTTCCTGCTGGTCAACGAGGTGACAGAGCTGGAGCTGGGCAGAAGCTCGTCCTCGCAGCCAAGGCAGCCATGCAGCACCCACCAGCCCCCTCGCCATCGCCCGCTGCTGCTTTGAGCTTGGCTGCACTGGTGGACCTGTTGCTTTCAGTCTGAAGGACCTGTGAAGACTGTCTGCAGCCATCATGATGGGCAAGGGGTAAGCAAAGGTAAAATCCTTCTCAGGGCTGGCGAAAGCTCTTTGGGGAGTAGGGAGTGAATGGCTGAAGCTGTGGGTTGGGTGTGGGGCTGATGGAGATACCATGGCCTCATCAGTACCATGCTGGCTGCTTATGTGGTTGGGCTCTGGGGGCCATGCCCTGGACCTGCTATGGGGGGAACTCATGCTGCTGTGTTGGTCCTGGAAGAAAGATTCTTACTGTTGGTTTACACCGAAAAGGCCAACCTGGGCTCTAGGACATGCTCTTATTCCTGCTTCAGTTCTCTTGGACGCAACAGCCAACATCACCACCACTAGCCTGCAGTGGGGAGATGATGAGTTGGGGGTTGGTCCCTGCCTGGACATTTGAATAAAAGAACTCCAACTCAGCACAGCATGGTGCTCCTGTTCTTCATCACAGAAACCCTCACCAAGGGCTTTCAGGTCATGAATGGGTCTGGAAGAGGCACTGAGCAAGACATTCATGAAACACACTGATCCATCTCCTTCTGGACTTGGAGGGGTCAGAAACAGGTATTTCTAGGTGTCATTTGAAGAGATTTAACATATACAGCTTGAGTAGTTGCTATTTATTTTGGTGTTTAAAAGTATTAAAAATAATCACCGCAGTGTTCCATGAAAGCCAGTGTGTAGAGTTGGACAGTTTCCCAGTAAAAGGCAGTCTCCAGGGATTGTTTGCAAAGATAATATTTTTAATTTGATTAACCAATGGTAGCATTGAGAGGGTCCAACATGTGCCTCAGTAGCAAGATGCAATTTGGGAGCAAAATGCAATGGTACAAGCAACAAAGCATAGTGAGAAGGGTTGCATGGTAAGCTGAGCAGCTCCTCTCTTGGACATGGCAGAAAATAAGGACCTGGGGTCTTTTCTGATCAGAAAACCACTCAGAGAGTCCAGGTGACAGAAACCAGGATGGATGATGTGAGGATTTTCCCCTAAAGCTGTGAAAGGCAGGGATAAAATACTGAGTGGGTTTCTGATCCTTGCATTCATGATAAATTGTGTCAGACCTTATTGGACTGCTATGTGGATCAAATGATCTTAGAGAAGATCCTGGTTTTGTTCTCCCAGGAAAATTGGAGGCTGGAAGGGAACTCTGTGTGTGTGTCTGTGTCTCTGGGTATATCCCAACAAGAAGGAAGGGCTAGTTGTCTCTAAGTAGGGACATTTAGGGAAATGGGAAAAAATTTCAGAAGTCAGATACCAGATGGACCATTTCAACAGGTCTATCAAGGTCAAAAACCTGTCCTTGTTTGGATGTGACTCCTCTTTACCAATGGCAAAGAGAAATGTGGAGCAGCTCTCCTCTCCTGGGGGGAGTCTCTGCATCTTTGGGCACAGGATTTCAGGTGGACATCTTGTGAGGACCTGAAGTCACTGAGGGAGGACCTACATTCCTAGGTGTCACTGTAGATGTCACCAGCTGTGGTCAAAAGGGGAGCAGCTACACTTCTGCTGCCAGAGGAGGAGTGACCTCAGACCAAATTATTTCTCATCATCAGAATGGGGATAAAAATGCTCTTTCCTGGATCGATGGGTTGTAGGGGGACATGGGAAGGGGCGGTTGCTGCCCCCAACCAAAGAGACTTGGAGGTGGCTGATGGAGGGAGGAAGAGGGTGGGGGGCCCTGAGTGACTCCCTTGGGTGCTGGAAATAACTAGCATTATATGCAAGCGTCACAAATTGCTTTTGATGTAGCTCAAATAATGGCTTATAATAACAACATGGCTTGTGTGGCCTTGGGGCAGCAGGGCTGCTGGACGGGGGAGAGGAAGGCTGGGTTTTCATTCCACCTCTGTCTGTGTGGTCCAGGGTGGGTCAGTAAATGGCTTCATGCCTCAGTTTCCCCCCTCGCAGGCCAGGAATGCACTCATCCTGCTGACACTAATGGCGATAAATAATATCTTACAAGCACCCGCTATTTAAAAAAATCTTTTATTGCTTCCCGTTAAGCTGCTGACTGTTAATGAGGAGAATTAAATTCACTACCCTGTTGCCATTAGACAAATATGTGCTCCATCTCCATCCGAAAACCCCATTGTAAATAACTGTGGAGGAGTGGAATAAACATCGTCCTTCCCAGGGCAGGGCTGAGCAGCAGGAATGAGCAAACACAGGTGTGGAAGATTTGTAAGCTTTAAAGGAGATTGGTGCTATTTGGGAATCAAATCTGGTTTTGGTTAGGAGCATCTTCTGTGAAAAAAATCTCAAACCACCAACGAAAGACCCCACAGACGGGGCGGTGACGGCTGTCCGCAGCTGCAGCCTGGCCGTGACGGCTGGGGCAGTGGCAGCATCCCAGCATGCTGGTGATGACTGGGGTGCAATGGTCCTGCCATTGTTCCTGCATTCTGTTGTTTTGCTGTTCGGCATCCCTGGACCTCTGCTCGATCCAAAGCTCTGTACAGAGAAACCCTCCTGCACCAGGTCAGCCTTTCTTGGGTTGGTGTCGTTCAACGTGTAATTGGGGCTAAGTCTCTTACTTTATGTGGCAGGCTTTCCTTTCTGTCTTTCCCTTTTCCCTTTTGAAGGTGAAGGTTTTATGTGACTGAAATGTGTTAACGCTCCCATAAAAGTAAATGAAACACAAGTGGACGTTTTCTTTTTTTGGGCACAGATGTGATTGGTTTGGGCCTGATCCAGAGGCTGGGAGAGTGATGATTAGCAGTGCTGAAAAGAAGAGCCAGGAAGTGTTTTCTGTAGGAAAGTGTCATTTGTGGAACAAAATGTGACATCTAGAAGAGCCAACTGTATACCGGTGCTTTGGGGACCGGTTCCTCCCCTCCCTGCTCTTGCAGCCCTGCTCTGATGCTGCAGCAGGAGGGTTGTCTCTACTGCAGAGTTAATTCTTCCAAATGACCCTTGATACCAAGCTCAGCCCATCCAGCAATTAAGGCTAGCCAAATGAGATTTCAGTATAGAGAGTTTTTACCTCCTAAAAGAGGTCCCCGATGTGGTGGATGCAGAGATGGGACAGTTTGCTCAGTATCTGCTCTGATGAGCTGTGTTTGTCCCTGTTGCAGAGGCCAACAGGATGTTTTGCACAGAGCCCATGGCCTCCTGCACACATCCGCTGCTGTTCGTTTCTTATCTTGTTCTGAACAACTCGTTTCAGACTCAGCAAAACCAGGAGCAGGGATGGAGTAAGTATTTCCTGACCTTGTTCGTACATGATGACACAGGACTCTTCCGTTTGCTCCCTGCAAAAGGCACAACCAGGCAAAGCAGTGCAGGAATCACCCACAAAAATGCTCCCAAATATTCTTCCATTCCCACCTGGAGGAGCCACCACCTGGTGCAGAAGTTGGCCACAAAAGACTGATGGGACTCCATCATGCCCCGTGTTCCCTGAGGCTGGGTGGTGGCCAGACCAATTTCCCCATCTGCTGGGGACTCATAGCGAGAAGCATCTCCAAATGATGAGGCTTCTGCCTGGCTTTGGAGGTCACCCTCCCTGTGGCATGTGCAGAAGAGGGAGGCCAAGGAGAGGACGTTCCATAGAGCTGCCGATGTGCGGGTCTCCAGGGAGGCTGATGGCTCCCCACAGCACTCAGCTGGACCATAATCTGTGCCCATGGACCTGGGCTGAGCAGAGAACCAAGTGCACCAAAATGATCAGTATTTCTCCAAGTTGGTATGAAGCCAACATTTATGCTGAGGTGGGGCAGTGTTACCTGCTGATGGTTCCCCGTTCCTGCTCTGGATGTCCTGTGGGGTGTCTCCCCATTTCCAGGAGGAGCAGAGCAGGCTCTTTGCAATGCTTAAACTCTTAGGAAGCCGGTGGTCAGAGCACGGATGGGATTTCCACAGCCTGTGGTGGTGTTCTGGGGAATGCAGTTAGGGCCTGAAGCACCATCCCATGGAGTCAATGTGATGGATGTGTGCCTGGTGTGCCCTCCAGTATTTCCCATGCTCTTCTGAAACATGGGAAAACCATGACAGTGAAACGCAGACTCATATGAAAGAACATTCCCTTGCACTGAACTCATGCAAAGCCTCAGTGTCCCAACAGCAGGTGGCTTAGCTGCTTTCTCAAAGGTGGGTTATTCACGCAGACATCTGTTTGCAGGCGCTGCCAACCTAGACTTCGCGTGTCTCCTCCAAAGGAGGAACTTCATTGGCAGGTAGCCCAAATCTGGGACCTACAATGGCAGAGTGGTGGCCTTGGCCTTTGTTGAGGAAGTGTTCAACTCAGAGGTTCTGTGTCTATGTGCATGAGCTGGGCATCCTATCTCCAGGACTGTGTGTGCAAAATGTGTCCCTTGATACTTCAGCTTCCAAACTAACTGCCCACCTGACAAAGGAGATGTTGCCTAATGAGCAAGAGCACAGAAGTATGAATGAAATGGATGGCCTTGCGTCACGGTGATTGCACAAAGCTCCAGTGATGTCCAAGGCACTGAGCCAAGCCACTCCATTTGCATCCTGGAGGTGGACACCTCTCCAAAAGCATCTGCAAGGGTCTCCACCCACAGCTTCTGCCTGCAGATGAAAAGGACATGTCATCTCAGAGTTGGAATAGCTAGCTTTAAAAATCCCTCCCGTGGCTCTGGGATCACATAACACTTTGGCTCAGGTGACCCAAGGAGAGTGTGGCTGGGCGGGAGGAGACATGGAGTCGCCTGGGCCGGTGGTGGGGCTGCTCTCTGCAGTGTACACCTGCACGTCTTGGCAAAATGGGCCCTGCGGCCTGGCAGAACTTTCTGCTGAATATTTTGGCTGGATCTATGAACTTGTGCGGCTTTTGTGGCATGGAAACTGCCTATAATTTATGCTGAATACAGCTCCATAGATTATGTTGACAGTTCCAGAACATTATAAGATCATTTAGTCCTTTCTCACTAAAAACAATTTCAAACCACAGGGTAATTGTTTAATGATCAGTAGATGAGCCCTGCATTAAGCCCACAATTAGGAAAAAAGTCCAGAAAACAATGCACGACACCCCTCTCCATCCCCATTCTCCAGCAACTTAAAACCCAAGACTGACCTCACCTGCTATTGTACCCGGTGGCTTGAAACTGCAAAGGCTCGTGGGGAAACTTCAGTGTGAGGTCCCAGCATCGCAACTTGGGACGAGTGAGCAGCCAAGGTTGCCTGGCCTGCAACGAAGTTGGGAGCAAGTTAAGGAAGATGCGTTAAGAGATGAGATTTAGAAGGAGTGAAGAGCCTGGATGGGTTTAGCCGGCTCATTCCCTCTGTTTGCCCTCGGCTAGGAGGAATATCGATACAGCATTTACCCCACCCCTGTGTCCAAAAGTGCTCTTAAATGTCCACAAATCCAGAGAAAAAAATTGTTAACATGACAACAGCCTAAGGATGCACCAGGAAGCCAGCAGAGATCCAGCCTTTTCTGTCTCTGAACCCTCCTGAATACATTTGGAGAGATGGCATTTTTTTTCCCAAGGGAAAAAGATCCAGTGCTTTAGTGTTGTAAAACTAGTGTAACGTCGCTGAAGCCAATGGCACTACAGTGATTTACATCTGCTGAGGAAACGGTTCAAAATCCCTCCCTTGAGCCAAGCCCCTGTTAATACACTGAAGAAAACTCTCTACCTGATGTGGAGCCTCCTGGGGTTTCCATCCTCCAACATGCAGTGGATGGCGACATCTTAGCAGAGGAATTAGGCAGTTTCCTAAGCAGATTTCCCATGCATCCAAAGAAGTCTCAGGTGCACGGATGCCCCACAGAGATTTTGTGGCTATCCATCTGTTCAACATGGACAGCTTTGCACTACTTTGGAGCTTCTCCTTGCAAGATCTCTGGATGTCCCCGGAGGGCTGAGCTGTGCCCAAGCTCTGAGCATCCTGACGGGTGACACCTCTCATCCCACGCCTCAGCCCTGCTGGGCTGCCTGTGCTTTGTTTTCTTGCCCTTCTCAAAAACAGGGCGCAGGTTGTGCTTTTC
Organism: Phalacrocorax carbo; assembly: GCF_963921805.1. Taxonomy (NCBI): domain Eukaryota; kingdom Metazoa; phylum Chordata; class Aves; order Suliformes; family Phalacrocoracidae; genus Phalacrocorax; species Phalacrocorax carbo. The sequence goes on from NC_087521.1 coordinate 35,159,382, forward strand.
CTCCATCAACATCTTTGCTTTTATCTGTGCTGGTAGTAGCGATCCCCACCATGCAGGATTTATTTACATTGAAGGGTAAGTGGGAGGCTGTAATTGGGATGGGATTTGAAGAGGTCAGAAGGAGCCTGTGCAGAAAACTGTAAATGAGGGAGGGCTGGGAGATTGCTGAAGTCGTTACGCACAGATCGTTCCAGCTTCCAGCCAGTGCCATTAGCGGGGGGTAAATGTGCCGTCCGAGGACGTATGTGTATACATTAATGGGGGTTTTTAAACAGACGATCAGTAATGAGCTGTTAATGTTTTCCAAACGGTTTTTCAACCCTGTGCTCTGATTTCCTTCGGCTGTGCAGTGTGCTCGAGGATTTCGGATCTCTTGGTCCCCATGCGAGAGAGCAGGTCCCTTTCCATGCACCAGGTCTCTGCTCAGCCTCAGCTCTCCTGCCCCGTTCTCTTTCCCTGCCTGTCTCGTCTGCCTCCAGCACTGCAGCAAGCCCTGGGGCTCGGGAGCCCGTGAGAGGGGCAGGGGGAGCCCTTCCAGCTGGGGAGGGGGCTGGCACCCCTGGCTGTACATGCAGCATATTAGAATAGAATAGAATAGAATAGAATAGAATAGAATAGAATAGAATAGAATAGAATAGAATAGAATAGAATAGAATAGAATAGAATAGAATAGAATAGAATAGAATAATTTGAGTCAGAAGGGACCTATGATAATCATCTAGTCCAACTGCCGGCAGTGGGTTGGTGTGCCCGGTGAGAGTGTGGCCGGGAGGAAGGAGTAGGATGAAAATCCAAGGAATTGCCTTTCCAGGAGACACGGTTAAATCACAAGCTGAAAACTCATGGCTTGTGGCCTCAGGCGCGCTCAGGAAAACAAGAGCTAAGTCACTACACCCCCTTTCCTCCCACCCCCGGCTCATCACTGGGGCACCATTGGGAGGTCACTTGAAGAATCACACCAGTGATAGAAGCAGTAATTGAGGAAACTGATGCAAACGTGATCTCCCAAAAGGTTGTGTGGGAAGCAAATTTGGGAAGGATGCTCAGATAAGTGGAATTTTTGCTTTTGTGCCTTTCTTGAGCAAAGTAATCAGACATAAGGGTTTCCTGTTTATTTATTCAACAATCACTGCTGTATTACACACAGAGGAAATCACTAAAAATCTTGTTTTGAGAACAGGTGAGGTGGAAATAAAGGCTGCTATTTAGGCTGTGGCATGTTGGCTGTGCTGAGCATCTTGTCTTGTGAGCATTTTCGTGCATCAGCGACGTAAGTACAAACACATCCTGCAAACACTGGGCTGGGAAGATGCCTCAGCTGTGCTGAACAGTACCGATAATAATAAAGTTGCTCTGGTATAACAGAGCAGCCGCAAAGTTGCTCTGCTCTGGGTCAAGTATCAGAGGGGCTCCTATGCTGGGCTCTGGGATGAGCTGTGGCAGAAGACTGCTGTAGAAATGGCTTTATACCACCCTGTGGGCTGGGTTTCACTGGTGTGAAACAGCTGTAGTAAAGCTTGGGAGCTGGAGTGGACGGTGCCGCGTGAAAACCAACTAGATAGCAACGTGTCATCAGCATCTGTTCCCCCTGGGGAGGTTTACATCCAACTGTTCTCCCAAACTAGCCCACCACACAGCCTCCTCACTGCAAAAATGTGCTCAGATGACTTAACTTAATGACTTAGCTAAATTGAACAGTTTCCAGTAGCGCAGTAATGTGTTTGGAGAAGGAAGAGCTTTCAAAAGGAAGCTGTTTGCCCATCTAACTCAAACAACTTTCCATTGCTGATGGAGAGAGAGAGGAAAGTCTGAGCGCCTCGTGCAGTGAGTGCAAGGTACCCATGACTTCATTCCTACGGCACTTGGCAAGGGCAGCACACACCAGGCAGCGAAATCGGGCAATTTGGCTCTTCCCGACATCCCCTAGTTATGGGGCAACCAGCAGTGGGACTCTGCGGCGAGTCAAGATGCACTTGTAGTAAGACAGCTTGCAAAGAGCCTGCTGCGTGGCTGCACTTACCTGGCTGCTGCCCAGCGATGCCAAAGGGGCTGGGCTCCCAATACAGGGGATTTCTTCCCTTTCTCAGGGCTAACTGGATTCCCCCGTCTCTCACTGGTGGATCACAAATACTAATGCTTGATAGGACAAGGGGTGATGGTTTTAAACTAAAAGAGGGTAGATTCAGACTAGATATAAGGAATAATTTTTTTATTATGAGAGGTGAAACCCTGGCCCAGGTTGCCCAGAGAGGTGGTCGATGCCCCATCCCTGGGAACATGCCAGGTTGGGCAGGGCTCTGAGCAACCTGATCTAGTTGAAGATGTCCCTGCTCATGGCAGGGGGTTGGACTAGATGGCCTCTGAAGGTCCCTTCCAACCCAAACCGTTCTGTGATGCTATGGTTTGTTTGAGGCAATAAGGAATAGATGGGCTGGTTTGGTATCCTGGGGCTGGGAAGGGTGAAATCCTTTAGATCTAAAAATATGTAACTACAAATCCTGCTTCAGTTGAATGTAATTGCTGTGAGCTCCATGGGACTGTGGACAAGGATATTGTTTCGCCTTTGCTTGTGTGTGGCCCAAATCACTGTTTAACAAATTCACTTGCAGTTTTTGTAACTGGCATTTTCTCTGGCAAAATATTGGATTTTGGTAAAAGAAAAAGGGTAAAAAAAATTACTTTGTCTTCTGAAATTCCAGAAAGCTTGAGTTTTTTCAGTGCAAAATGAAATTTTTTGTTTCATTTAAAAGTGTGGATTCTCATATAGAAGTTTCCCCCACCTTTTCGTTCTACCTTTTTTGTTGATTTTTTTTTTTTTTTAATTTTAACCAAACATCTAAACAGGTGGCATCATATTGGAGTTGTCCAGCAGACTGCAATTCTGGCTTCTGTGCAACCCCACCTGATGCTTTGAGCCTTTTTTAAAAACTCAGCAAGTGTGATACTGCCGTGACAAGACTCCAGGTAAAAATGGACATATCAGTTGCTCCTGTTGGCATTTGCTTCAGATCAAAGCTTCAAAACTACTTAATATAAATGCAAACATGGGTTTTTTAATCTTCTTTCTTCTCTCTCCTTTGTCTTGCAGTAGGATCTAACTCATAAGAATTGACCTGATTAATTATAGTAAATAACAATAACAGTAAAAAACAACCGGTGCATTGAAGATCCAGTTATTTTTATTTGTGGCCCAGGTCTCATCTGAAGTATTTTACTCTGTTTTGTAATGGTGAGGTGTTTCACCTGATTGCAGAAACTTAAGCGTGGTGCACCCAGTCCCAGCGGTTCCTTTGCAGGGAACCACCGTGGGGTGGTTGGGCGCTGCTGGAGGGTCACACTAGATCACCCCACCTCCCTCTTTCCTGATGGGATGAAGTTCTCTCAGGCTCAGCGTTGTCTGCCCAGGGACAGGGTGCTTTGGACAGCAGAGGTGAGATGCCGCGCAACCGCTTTTTGTCCTAGGCATGGCCTTACACCAGCCCTTTTCGCCCCCATGACAGCAGGCAGAGCTGATGGCACGTTCCTGGCACGCTGGACCTGGGAAAGCCTAAACTGCACATGCATTTTTGAACTCAATGATCTTAAGAGTCTTTTCCAACATTAACGGTTCTATGGTTCACAGAATCACAGAATCACAGAATGGAGGGGCTGGAAGGGCCCTCTGGAGCTCACCCCATCCCACCCCCTGCGTGAGCAGGCACCCCCAGAGCAGGGGCACAGGGCCGCGTCCAGGCGGGGGGTGAATGTCTCCAGGGAAGGGACCCCACAGCCTCCCTGGGCAGCCTGTGCCCCTGCTCGGGCACCCGCACAGGGAAGGGTTTTTTTTCTCATATTGAGGTGGAACTTTCTGTGTTCCAACTTGTGCCCGTGGCCCCTTGGCCTGTCGTTGGGCACCACTGAAAAGAGCCCAGTCCCATCATCCTGACACCCGCCCTTCAGATATTTACAGGCACTGATGAGATCCCCCCTCAGTCTTCTCTTCTCCAGGCTGAACAAACCCAGGTCTCTCAGCCTTTCCTCACAAGGGAGATGCTCCAGTCCCCTGATCACCTTGGTAGCTCTGTTGGACTTGCTCAAGCAGTTCCCTGTCCTTCTTGAACTGGGGGGCCAGATACTGACCCCCTCTGTACCCCATACCCACCATCTCCCCATTTAATACATACAAGGACCACCTTGTTGCTAGCAAGGACTGAAATCCTGGAGTGCCCCAGGCACAGCTTTGTGGGACAAGCACTGTTGACCAGCACATCACAGTTGTCATTTCACAGGCTTGATTTGTTGAAAAGAAAAAGAAAAAGGAAAAAATAAATCCCATCATGACGCCACAATGCAACGGTTGTTTTATCTCATGGGGAGGTTGAATGAGGCCTTGTAATTGCTGGATGATTTATGAAACTGGAATTATGCTCTGCTGTTGCTGGCTAATGTATCTGTGGTGTGGATGTTGTGAAATCACCTTATGAGACAACATGTAAGGAGACTTCAGAAGGTGTGTGATTTCTGGAGGCAAAATGAAAAAACCCTACACCTCACAGTAGGTTGATTTGTATGTGGTGTTGACAGGGAGCCATCGTCACCCACGGCCAAAATAAAGCCCCTGGAGCTGACGTACTTGTACTGCATCAGATAAAGAACGGTAGGGTTAGTGTTCGTGTTTCAGGCTGCCTCTAATTCTCCAGGGGTTTTGTGTGCCAGGGGACTGTGCGAGAGTTAGTCATAAGCCTCTTTCAAAGCAGAAAGTATTGGAACAGCCACGTGGTTTTCTTCATTCAGTATGCTCTTCCCATGAGCACAACCCGGCTCCTTTGGGAGGGACTGGTGTCTGGGGTCCAGATTGCTCCCTGGTGGAAACTCAGTGGGAAAATCCAGAGCCACGCTAGTGCCTGCGAAAGCATCTTGGGATCCAGCTGGTTCAGAAAACGCAACTTTACCCTGGTGCCATCAGGGTGACTCCACTGCAAGGCTGCAGCCCGCTGTGCACGAATCCTCTAGCTCAGCGGCAATCACATTTTCATTGGATGCATTTGCCCTGCCACCCCACCAAGGCCTGACAGTGTACTTTAACATTTTAATGCCAGAAACATTCCTGTAACAGAATGGATGCTGTTTTGTGCCCTGAGCCATTTGTCACTGCAGCACGTATTTAACCAGCTGATCCCAAACCTACAGCACACACTTTACGTGATCCCAAGCCTACAGCACACACCAAATTTAAGAACGGTATCTTCTAATCATATTTTCTTTTGGACTTTTCTAAAACCTTTTTTCCAAGCTTTTCTTCCCTGCAGCTTTTTGCAGCTCTCCCTATGAGCCAACAGGAGCAACAACATCCGCCCCGCAGTGTGTACAGCGAGGGGTGCTCGTCACTCCTTGCAAACCTTTCCTTGATTCTTCTGTGTCTCCTCTGTCTTTGATTTTGTACTTCACAAGGTTAGAAAGTTCTTCTCTTTTGCAACAAGGTGAAAACAATGGCTTGTAGGTATTTCAGTAAATATTTGTGAAACAGAGGGTGACTCTGAGCAGCGGGGTGAGGAAAATCAGCAAAAGGGTGTGAAGCTGCAAGAGCAGGCTACGCTAGATATGAGTTCAGGTAAAAACCTCACCTCCTGGAAGGCAGCCCAGCACTCTCCTCATCCCTGCCTGAGATAACCTGTGTGTCTGGAGACCATTGCATGAGACAGGCAAGTTATATATTCACATACGTGCTTAGGCAATAGCTGTTTCAAATAGTCATGCTGAACCCTTTCCAAAGGCTTTACATCTCTAAGAGTTCTCTGTTTGCGGGCATGAGGCACCCCTCCATCGCTCGTTGCTTTTCTCCTGCGTGTTGTGGATGTCGCGGCCTTTGCAAGGTGCGTTGCGACCTGCTCACCCCACGGGGCCACGCGGGTTTGTGTTGGTCTGGCAGCAGCCAAGTCTGCCCTGGAGCATCCATCCATCCATCCATCCATCCATCCATCCATCCATCCATCCATCCATCCATCCATCCATCCATCCATCCATCCATCCATCCATCCATCCATCCATCCATCCACCTACCCACCCATCCACCCACCCACCCGTGGATCAAAGGGTGGTTCTGACTGAGGTTTCGTGAATCGGACACTGTAATGAGGACTTGGATGGAGCAAAAGCAAAGCTGAAGAAAGGTGAGGGTCTGTAACACTGTGAGGAATATGCTGTGTTTGATGTATTTTTACATACGTGAAAAAGGGCAACAGGATTTTTTGAAGCGCGGCACTTTGCAGCCTCCGTAACTGAGAATCAGTGACAATATTTTTGCACCTTTTAGATGCACCGTTCCCAGGGAGGCAGTGCCAAGTGAGCGTCTTGCCAGCGGGCAATGACAGTTCAGTTCCCAGTTGCCTTCTCTACCTCCAAACACCCACAGACCTCCCCAGCCATCACCCTCCCGTTCCCAAATTCTTGATAAACAGACCCTTTCAATGAAGTAATTCCCAAGCACCTCCCTGTAAGCCAAGACAATTGTATCTGTAAATACTAACATCGTGTGCACCAGGGTTGGCACCTCTGGGAAACCTGGAGGTGCCGGATTTTTTTCCCTTTCTTTTTTCTTGGTCTTTAAAGGTTTTAACTACAGACATTTCATCATGTAGGCTTGGGTTTTGTCTGTACTCTGTGTTCATAATGAGCTTCAGTGAGTGGAGAAGTGTCTTTCTCCACGGAAAGGAGAGGGTTTCTGGTTTTGGTGGTTACCCCATGGCTTCATGCCTTGGTTGCGAGATGCGACTGGAGGTGTTTGGTTTAGGGTTGGGTGAGGATATTAGAAATGCTTGAAATACATATTTGAGTGGATGCATAGCTTGGAAGAGAAGATAAGCTACATGGCTTTGCATAATACAGGTGAAATCTCTGTTGCCTGGAAGATGGGAATATCTCTGCGAACATGGGGAGATATAGAGCAACAAAACCTTAACGCTGATCTCTTTGTATTTTTGTCTTATGAACTTTGAATTGAACTTCTGCACCGGATCTGATCTGGATGAAATATCATATCTGAGGCTGATCCTTATCTCTTAAACCTTTCCTTTGTTTCTTTGATTCTTTGGGCTTTACCCTCTTGTTTTACTGTGAGTGGCCCGAAGCTTTGATCTCGCAGTGAGCCCCCGGCGGGCAGCACAAACCTTTGCTTTGGTGCGAGACACACAGAGGGACACTGGGAGACTCAGGCGGTCTAAACAGACAAGAGGTTACTTCTTCTGCAGCAACGTCCAAAGGCAAACGGGGTAACTTCAGATTTTATTGTCTCCCCTTACACGATGGGAAACTGGAAATTCACACGGGTATTTCCACAGTAAGAAAATGCACCTGTGGGAACTCGGTTGTTGTATATCTGTTTCCAATTTTATTTACAATCCCTTTTATTTTTTTAAAGAGTCTGAGCAATTTAAGCTTACCTATCCTTTAATATAAAATAATTGAAACCAAAGCTCTTAAATGCTTTATAATGTCTTTTTCTCTGTTTTTACAGTCACGAGCAGAGGTTTTATTCTTCCACAGTATCTAGGTTGCTAAACTTGAATTATTTTTTACCTTTTTGGGAAATTCCTTTACTAGAAATGAGCAGCTGGTCTTAATCTGATCCGATGATACCTGCTGATCTATACAGTAAGAGCAAAGTGAGTCCAATCATGTTGGAAAGCATCAGAGGCTTCTCAGCAAATATTCATTCATTCTTTTGCACTTCTTTTTTTAAAGTAATGATGTAGAGAGACACTTCAGACTTACTCCCCACGATTTCCATTAGTGGTAATTTAAAACTTTGAAAAATGTACAGTAACTTGCCTAGGTCAGCTGAGTATCAGCATGTAGCTTTTCATTCACATTTTTCATTTAATCCGGTGGCTTTGAATTCCTTGCCTTGTAAGTTCCTATATATGAAGATTAGAAACTGCTTCTGGCTATGTAGAATTACATGCTTTTAGATGAAATTTAATCCCTTGTAAAAGGTTTTGTTCGCAGTGATCTTTCCTGTTCGCAGCAACGGGCTGCCTGGCTCAGAGCGGATGACACAGGTGAAGACATCAGTGGACAATAAGCAAAGGAAAAAAAAAAATCACAGCCTGCATTTAGGATCAAATCTTTTCAGAGGTTTTGGCGATCTGGCAGCTTAGAGACTTTTGCCTTTGATTCCAGGAAAGCAGCACAGCAAAATGAAAGTCTGCAAAACCTATTGAGAATAAATTGGATGCGTACGCACCGCCTGTGTTTTGACAGGGTTTGAAGCGGGAAGTCTTGGCTTTGGAAGGGTTTGGGGTGTGATCCAAGCGCTCCCTGTCCCACGGTCCAGCTGGGACTTCTGCCTTCACAGCAGGATGGAGACTTTCCCCCCCCAAGAGCTCTCCCAGGAGGGAAGAGTCAGGGCTCACCTCCTGCACAGGGGCAACTGAAGTGAGATTTTCTTCTCTGACCAACTGGTGTTTTACACATCCTGGGATGCAAAACTCTCCAGCAGGGTCTGGGGCTGAAGGGGGTATCACTCCAGTACCTTTTTGCCAGTGACATCTCAGGCTACCCAGAAAAACAAAGCAGAGGCACAGATTGAAACGCTCTGCTTAGCATGAGTGACCTTTTAGCATTCATCCTGGAAGTTTGTGACAGAGAAGAAAATAATTCTCTGCTTCTACCAAACTCTGTATCCATCCAGGCCATTTCAGTCTGCCATGAAAATTAACCCTGCAAAAAGCCAGCTGCTTTTCTTGCCCCGTGGGCTGGGCCTCCTACTCTACCTCAACCACCCCCAGTATCAGCCCCGATATCAGATAGCAGGTTCCCATGTGGGACCGGCCAGAGGATGGTCCCACCCAGCACCAAGGAGCATCCATGGGACATGCCAGGAGAACAGATGTGGGGAAACTATCTTTAAAAGTGAAGGGCTTCTGGATTCAGAGTGGGGCTGTGAACTGTGTTTTCTTGAGCTTATTGTTGGGGCGTGTTGAATCCTCCAGTGGAGGACTAGGAAAAAAAAACCCAGATGACTTGGGTGACAATTTACATCTGTTATATCGCAAATGTTGCAATGAATGCTGGCTGCTGGTGAATGGCAGTCCCCTGGCTGGGGTCAGTGTATAACTGTTACAAAAAAGAATTGGTAAAACCCATTATTTTCAGGCAATTTCAGGAAAAGAAGGAGGAGGAAAAAAAAAGAGTTCATTTAGTGACCAAGCCGGTCATTGCAAGTTGCTCTTCCAGCGCTAGCAGAGTTAAAAGGTTGGCTGAATCCAAAGAAAATTCAGAAATTTTGCTTCTGAATAAAGCATGTGAGCCTGGCCCAGAAGTAAGCTGCTCTCTTCCTTTTATGAATCAGCCTCCAAGATATGCTCACATTCCTGAGAAACAAGCCTGGAATAACACGGCTGGCTTTTGGGTGCAATACACTGATTATGAGGAAGCAACCGTCTCCTGTGTATGAATAGCTTTTATGTTGAAATAGGTCAGCGCTATAGCATTCGTTGAAAAATGGCTTTTTAATGTGCTTTATGGGCTGTCAGGGCATAATGAATGTAAACCATAAACCTGGCTTCGTCAGAATGATATTTTATTTTTTTGCTTTATCGACCAGACGCAATGAATCTCAGATCAATTAGTTTTGCTTTGAAGTTTGCTCTTGATCCAGATCTTCAATAAAAAGGAAGTTTCCAAATCACTGGTCTGTGAACACTGTTTGTGATTAATTACCCTCTTATAATCTGAGGAATTCTGGTTGTTGCTGTATTTTGAATACCTCAGACTGCATGGGGAGTTTTATTTTGGCTGGTATATTTGGAAACTGCTAATAAACACCTACTTCCTGTTTTTCTTGCTACTGTGTATAACAAATTGTTAAAAAACTTGCTTTCCCATTTCAGCCGCTTGCCTGTTCGACCAGACCTGAACCATATTATTGGCTAATCAACATCGTATATCATTTGCCAGCAAAATTTCTCAGCTGTTAAAAGCAGGACTTTGTCTCTGGCTGTAACAAAAAGTGAGTAACTTTGCACTGCAATAAAGCCGGAGGAAGAAACCTTATACGAAACCTGTGCTAGAAGCAAATAATGACTGATATGGTTTTAAATTTGAAATCGAGTTTTAGGCAAAGCTTCCTAAAATAACAGCGTGTTTTTGCTGTCAATGCCTGGGTTAACTGGAGTGTGAGGACAGTCGTGGATGTGGGGGGTTCGCTTCATCCTGGGAAATGATGCCGAGACGTGCCCGCAGTGCAAACATCTGTTTGGGCAAAGATTTTAAGGTTAATATTGTATGGAGGATGTTTGTTTAGACAGGATGAATGCTTTTGTGAAATCTAATATTAGGCTCTATCTAGGTATGTCCGGTTGGCACCGGCTTCTGCATTTTGTGCGCGAACAAATGTTAATTAGCAGGGAAAAAAATTTCCCACTTTGTCTCTGAAGTAATGCAGCGTAACAGTGGAAATAGATTAGTTATAGCTGCTGAAAGGTCCTGTGGTTGTTGCCTTGCGCAAGTGTTATCAGTGTTTGTGTTGTGCTTCGGGTGTTTGTTTGCCGGCGTCCATGGGCTGGTGCCCGCTCGGGGCGGGTGACTCACGGCCGGCTCGCTCCGGCAAAGGCTGTTTTCAGCATGTTGGTTGTACAAGCTCATTAAATCCATCACGGCACTAGCGGTCATAAATGCTTTCAGAAACTTCCCTGAAATTGCACGTTTGGGCTGTTTTGATATTTAAGCCCTTGTTTTTAGTGTGTGTGCTACTTTTAACCGTTTATATTTCAAATATTCAGGTGCCTATTGTTCATTTACCTCCTTTGCCCTCAGGCTACCTCTCCAGGGTAGTTGGCCCCGGGTGAGTGGCTCGCAGGGTTTGTGGCAGGTTGGATGTTGTGCTGCACGCTGGAAGGGTGGAGGGAAGGGACATATGGCTTTTGCAAAGCAATGGTGGCTTCAGCGTGTGCCTCCTGGGTGTTGCCGTGTCCTACGTTCCCACCAGTGTGGATTTAGGGCAGGTACATGTGAACCGCCTGGTGAGGACACCTGCTTTCCAGCCTCTGGGACCTCCCTCCTGGTTCCTGCTGATGGGCTCTGGCAGCATCCCAGCTGGCTGCCGGAGGGCAGAGGCCTGAGGGGTTCAGCTCCTCTAGGTTCCCGTTGCTGCAGGAAGAGGAAACCTCTCCCCAAGTAAATTGTGGTTTGGTAGCTTCTGTTTGACTCTGTAAGGTGTTCCCGTGGTGGTAACACACCTTCAAGCTCTCCGCAGCTATCAAAGCAAAGCACAGCCCTGAGGATGCAAGGGACTGCTGTGTTTAAAACCAACTGCAAAAGCAAAACCTGCTTTCTGATGGATTTGGGTCCTCGATGCCTAAGATCAAAACAACCCCAGGCTGCTTCTGCCGTGTTGCTCCGCTGGGGCGCTGGGGCAGCAGAGGCTGCAGAGGTATTGGTAGGCTGGCTGTGCATGTGCTGGTGGGGTGGCTGGCCGTGCGTGCTGGCCAGGTACCACCGCTCAGGACATACTCCGAGCATCTCTGTTCCTCCAGTTCCTCATTTTCACAAATCTAGTACCTTTTCCATGTCCACTTTTCTGTCAGTCCTCCTGTTCGTTCCCTGGTTAATTGCATATTTGGGAGCATCATTAACTGCATTGTTTGGAAATAACTGAGGCAGAAGAGCAGATGCGGAGTGAAGAAGCTCCAGGGGTGGCTGTACAGGAGGGGAAGGCTCTCCCTTGCCTCCTCACAGGTTGGAGTGTTTTATGGCTGTTTCATCCAGCCAAATAAAAATGACCTGCATTTGCCCAGGGAGAGCATCAGGGCTTGCCTGTTGGCATTGCAGCTTTCCCCTCCGACACTTCCCCTCCCAGCAATAACCACTGTCACATCCTTGCACCATGGCCTCTTCTTGGTTGTCTGCAACGACCAAGCCTTTAAAAGCAACGTAAAGGAGAGGGAAAGGGGGAAGATGGAAATCTCCATGAGGGAGGTCTGGGAAATCCACCTGTAGTTTCAGGCTGTGACAGTATGATTCTTCGGGTTGACCAGATGTCACTGTTTGAGTCATCCTGCAATAGGGCAGGATGTGGGAAGAAAAACCAGTGGAGACCACAGAAACCTCTGAGTCAAACAGGTCTCCAGCAGCGCTGGGAGGAAGTTTGGGACAGAGGAGGACTCTGGAGCACATAACCTTCTTTGAAATGTGTTGGAAAGGCAATGGATGCTCCAGGGAAATAGGGCACCCCTCTCTTTGCTCAGGTGGCCAGCAGGTACCTGATGGCCACAGGAGCATCAGAAGTGCTGAGCGTTGCCAAAACATCCTTTCAGCTGTGCCAGCAGTGCTTTATTCTTGACTCACAGCGTATGCAATGGATCAAGGTGGCCTGCAGCTGTGCTGCCACCGCTCCCCAGTAACCTACCGAGGCACAGCACACCTTAACAGACACTGTTTGCTTTCTACCCTCCATGTTTTTGTTATATTTAGAGCTTATTTTTGGCTGGGCTTCCCCAGTGTTGGGGCTGGCTAATGCTCTCTAGTTGGAGTTGGCTCAGGGTTTTACGCCCTGCCCTCGAATGGCAGGTCCTACCCAGGTGGATGGAAACCAGCCAGCCGTGTGAGCCTGGATTTTGGCAGCGGGGAGGGAGAGGGCGGTGGATGAAAGCGTCTGTCCTTCACGCCAGCTCCACTGTGGCAGCCCGGCGAGCTCAGATCATCCCAGTACCATGCAAAAACCTGTTTCCTCCTGAAGGTCTGGCCTGAAGTATTTGGGATTTGGTTGTGTTGCATGGAAAAGGAGACTCATTGGCTTATTTTACTGACCCAAGGCACGAGGAGGTTAAATGAGCTGCTCACAGTCAAGCAGAGGCTCTGGACTAGGCATCTTGCTGTTGACGCCAGATTTCTGTATTGCAGCCCCATTTCCATCACTTTTGGACACCATTTTTGCCCTGGTAAAAGTCCATGGGAGCAGTGACAGGTTGGTGCCACAGCACTGGACAGCAGAGAGGTCTTTGCAGATATTGCAGCCCAGTCTCAACCCTGTGGTTTCTTTCTGCTTCTCCAGAAGGATGTGATTAAGACCTGACCAAAGGAACAAAGCACCTCACTTGACTATGCTAAACTTTATTAATGCCTACAGAACTATAAAGAAAAAAAAAAAAGAGGAGGTAATCTGGGGAATGTTTGACCACGAGCCCGTTTGTGTTTTGAAATGACACAATGTGTGTGTTTTATGATAGCTGCAACCACTTTGCGTGAAGATAAGAGATTTAACATAATGTTTTTTTCCTTCGCCGTCATTTAAAAAATAAGAAGCCAACATACCATTGCTGAAAAACATAAACAAAGTGGCCTTTTATATCTCTTTCTTAAAACTTGGGCTGTTCCAAATGTGTTTTTACTGAATGGCTGCTGGTGGGGTTTTTTTTAAGTAGCAGAAATGTTGGTAAATTTTAAAACAGTTCCTTACAGCTTCCCAGATAAATAAATTAGAAGTTAGAGCTGGTTTAGTAGCCACTTCCTGCCATGAAGGCCAAACAGGATTCATTCCCTGTTTTCTCTGTCACGCAAGGACCGGGCTGGGAGCACACAGGTTATGACTAGGAGAGTGTTTCAACCTCCTCTCTATTTAATTAGTCATATAATTAACACTTACTAAAAGGAGGTAATTTTTTCCGAGCCCTTGTAAACTCCTAACCACTTCATTGAGTTATTGCTACTTTCAAAAAGGCTGCTGCAGAAAATGCTGGTGTTTTCCAGCCTCAGACAGGTTTTTTCCCTACCAGCGTGCAGGAAGTGCACAGCGTAGATAAAATCTGTACCAAAAAAAGCTGAATTATTCACTCTGTCTCTCCTAAGGCTACGGTTGCCTTCTAACAGGTGAAAGCCAAATAGTTTAAGTAAGGAATAGAAAAAAATAGTGGAGTAAAAATGTCTTAATAGGGTTGTAGGGAGGAAAAAATGAGAATCCTGGAAAACCTACTGTGAAAAATGACTGTTTGTAAGATTTCTTGTTAACACATAGATGGAGGATGTCCCTACAGCTGTAACTGCATTCCCTTCCTTCCTGCAGCACTCATATCCCAGGAGCTGCGTGTTGTGCCAGGATCAGTCCCACCCGTGCAGGCTCCGAGGGACACTGAGCAGCGTGGTCCAGGTGAGAAGCAGCTGGGCGGGATGTAAGGTGAGATGCAATGTCCCCCCGACCCTCGCTGGGCAAGGAAACTGTCCGCGGGCTGGGTTGTGAACCACATCCCTCGGGTGATCCAGACCTGTAAAAATCTCTTCGCTCCCCCGATCACTATTTTGTTAACCTGGATCATTTCACTGGGGGGAAGGGGGTCAGCTGTGAGCTGCTCGGCAGATGAGAACATCCTACCCCAGCTCTGAAGCGTTACTGGTGGAGAAAACCCTTTAGTAAGCTACTTTTGTGATCACCCCCGCAAAAGTCCCTAACCTAAGGCACCATTTTTAACTTGGGAACTGCCTCAGGAGCAAAAGCAGGGAGCGATTTATTCCCCAGCTACTGCTACGCAGCTCCTGGCATAATTCAAATTATTTCTTCCACGTCCCAAAACTTGCTGGTGCGAGGTGCAAAGCTGCGGAAGCTTCCTTCCCCTCCCGGCAGAAGGACGAGCCCGCTCTGGGCCCCTGCGATGGGACAGGGCAGGGGGAAGAGGACGATGGCCGTGCGGTGAGGCCGGCGGCGCAGCTGCCTTTGATCAAAGCCTGGCAGCACTTGCTGCGCCCGACAGCCCTGTTTACATTAGCCAGCGGGGAGCGGGCTCGCATGGCGTTTGCTAACCTGGTTGCCTGGTCCCATCTGCCCGGGAAGTATCGCTGCCTCCGGCAAGCCAGGGGAGGACGGGGAAGAACAGGCAGCCCCTTCCCTGCACCACCGGCTGGAGCGGAGGGATGGGCTCCCTACGTGGGGCCGTTTCAGCTGCCTGGCCCAGCGGCGTGATGGCCACTGCGTGGAGCAGATATGCTGCTCCAGCGAAGGGGAATGCTCCTTGGTGACGGGAAACACCCTTCCTGTTGGTTTTTGGGCTGGTTTGCTGCCCCTGATTCCCTTGGAGCGTCTGGGTGGTGGAATCACAACACAAATACTCCTGGTTTTCCCCTTTTCTTCTGCACTGTGTGGCACCGGGAGGCTGCTGAGCAGTGGGGGCTCGGTCCATGTGCATTTGCTGAGCTCTTGGGCCACCATAGGCTAACAGCAGCCTGTAGGATATAAATTCAGGCAGCACTACCCCACAAAACTCACACGCCCTTAGGATGAGAAATAATCTGCCATGTTTTCTGCTCCGGGCAGTTTTGGAGAGATACAGCAAGGCACAGAGCACAGGCTGAATCTGCTGATGGAGGTGAAATTTGGTGTCTTGGAGGTATGAGAAAAATTTGGGTCATGCAGGGAGCCAGGGAGTGGTGTGGGATTTGTGTGGGGCTTTGAGGTCGTGGGGGATGAGGTGCTGGGGGGGTCTTGGGAGCTGCCGTGGGGTAGCTTGAGGGTGTCCACTGGGTGTTTTGCAGGCAGACAGGAGCACACCTCTGCTCATGGATGGTGCTTTTTGGCATCTCTCTTACTTCTTTTGCTGGAAGTAACGGTGGGTCTGAACCCAGGGGAGCAAACTCTGCCAGGAGGCAGTGGATGCTAATTTGGATTCTGCATTCCACTCATGCAGCTTCCTACTTCTGTGCTGGCTGGGAGTGTGAGCAGCTCTGGTTCAGGTTTGCTTGTCAGAAGCCATATCTATGGTTCCCCATGCAATGGTGATGTGTCCAATAACCCAATGTCAGAGGAGAGACCTGCACCCTGCTGTCAAGGGGGCAAGGAGGGTTTAACAACACGCAGGTAATTTCCAGCTGTCAACATGGTCAGGAACTGGGAAATCATTGCTGGTGGACACCTTGGGGCATCCTGTTGCTCTGAGTGTGATGCTCCTCCACATGAAGAGGCCCTGCCGTGACGTGTGCCCTGCCCGGGCGACGCTGTGGGTACCAGGGACCCCATCGCAGAATGTCTGTTTGGTGACAGCAACGGTTTTTCATGGGGGAGAGATAAGTGGGACAAGTGAGACTGTGATCATCACTGTTGTTCATGAAGCATTTTGGCCTTGGAGAAGATGACACTTATGTGCTTGACTTGCTGCTCTCTTTTTTCTCCCTGCTGCAAAAAGAATATGTGCTTTATAAACTCTGCTTTAGTCCTGGCTTCCATGAGTGACCCTTTTGTGTCTGCTTACAGTTCGTAAAACAAGAGAAGTGATGTTCAACTGCCTTTTAGCCTGTCTCCTCATGGAAAACAGTTTTTCCATCACATGCTCCATGTATGTGTGTGAGAGAGCAAGGGAAAGCAAACCTATGTGGGAAGGAGCTATGCTTTTAGAAACACGTGTTATTCTGGTCGCAGGAGGACTCCAAAGCTCTGTCAAAGCCCAGGGCCGGTTTGGAAGCTCACAGTGTGAAATGGTCCCTTGGTCAAATCAGTCATGTCAGGGTGAAAATGAAATAATACTAGGGGGCTAAATTCTCTCCATTCAATTTTTAAGGGGTGAAAAGTTCTGCCTGCAGTTGTGCCTGGTTGGTGCTGTGTCCTGCTGAGGAGGGCCTTGAATTTGCCATGTGTAGCAGAGTCCCCCAAAGGGACCACTCATTAGTGGGTGACAAACCGCACATTTCCAGGGCAGGGCTGAGCATCTCTGCTCATCTCTAGTGGGGTACCCACCATTACTTGTCACTCCTGAAAACTGTTGCCTTTTGCAGAACGTCATCTGTCGTGTTTCCTCGCACTCCTTGGAATGCGCTAAATAATCAAAAGAGCAGCTGACAAAATAAATGAGGAAAGTGTGGGGTTTTTTATGGAGACGTTGCACAAAGGGCATGACGGGCCATTTGGGATGTGCCACTTCTGGCCTTCATGAATGCTCACGTTCACGGGGCAGCTGGCAGAAAGGCTCGCTCCCATCCTTCGTGAGCACAGACACGGTCCCTCTGTCCTTGTCTTTGTTTGGTGCTATCTGTCTGCTTTCCTAATTAGCCATAGTCCTGCTACCTCTCCTAGCAGACATGATGCAAAATAAATGACCTAAGAATTCCCCCCAGAACATGGCTCATTAGTGATGGTCCAAACACCGGGAAAAGCACGAGAAGGGCTGGTCAGAGCCCGGCAACGAGGTGAGCTGAGTGATCTACCAGGTTCTTTCCCTTTGCAGAGCGCGGGGCTGCGATCTGGGTCGCACACTAAAGGTGCCCTGGCTCACGGCTCACACCCTGCAGCCACCCAGCGCCGAGGGTGGTCGGGCTCTCTCCGAGTCCCCACGCCCTTCCCTGTTATTCCACAATCCTCATGAACATATGGCTCTGGCAGTTGTCAAAAAATGTTGGACAGAGGCTTTGTGGTCAGCTTGATCTGTCCCATCTGGTCATCCAGTCTCTTTGTTTGCTGGACTCCCATCCCTCCACTCTCTGTGGAGATAATTTGAGTAACGCTTCCCTTGTTTTTTTCATTCTGCTGCCTTGTTTTTTTCTCCTTGCCAGGAAGTGCAATCTTCTTCTTGGCTTTTGGGATAAAAATGGTATGGCTTGACACTGGCTTCCTGGAGACACCGTTTAGTCTTTCCTGTATTGCAGAGTGCAGAGTGCACGCGTTGCAGAAAACCCGTCCAAGTTCAGTGGAGTGGTTTGCAATGAGGTACCCAAAGAGATGAGATGCTCCTACCTGGAGACTTTCGTTTTCATCAAGGTGAGGTGTAGCAGTAGGTCTGTACCTTTATTTTTCCCAAGTCACTGTAAGCTGTGAGCCTGTCTCTTCATTCTTAACGTGCCCAGCACCTTGCACCAGCTGGAGAAGAGATGAGGAGTCCCTGGGGATCATGTCCACTGCAATTCCTCTCTCCTTTTTATCAGACCTCTTTTCTTCTGGACCTGGCCCTGGCTGAACCCTGGTGAACTTCTCCTGCATCCCTGTGCTCTTCCCCCTTCCCTGCCGGCGCGTCTGCAGCCGTGAACTTCCTGTGCCCGACCCGAGAGTGTCTCCGAGAGGTGTGATTCAAGTTGTGGCGGGAACGGCGGCAGCCGCAGGAAGGAGATCGCTGACCCGCCCCTGGCTCCTGCTCAACCTTCCTAATCAAGGGAGGAATGTCTCTGGACCCGAGCGCTCCTGGCTAAACTGCACTGTGGGCCACTTGGCTTTCCTCTGCGAGCGCTTCCTTTGCAAGCCATCTGTGAGGGTCACACTGGGCAAAGCTCGCCACATGCCCTCTTGGATCAGCGTGTTTTGTTGCGGCAGCGCTGGTGGGGAGGAAGAGGACCGGAAGAGGAGGACGATGCATGGACTGAGGAAGGCCTGCAGGGTGACTCGGTACCACTGCTGTTCCTGCCTTGGTAGGTGGAGATACGCCTCTTCTCCTGGCGCAGGCAACTCCCCCTTCCATGCCATGGGTGTTTTGGGATGGACCGCCACATCCTTGCCACCCTGTGCTTGTTTCTTGGTGTGAACTTGGAGATTTGTGGTCAAACGGCAGCTGCTCTCCTCTGCTTGCTATTGCATGATTGATCAAGAAGGGAATACCAGCCCTTGCAAACAGGGGTGTCTTGTGCCTTGGGGACAGTGGGATCTATCCCTCCCAGAGCTTTACAGGTCCCTAAAAATCTTTCTTTGGATTTTTGTCTTCAGAGGGCTGTGCCACAGCAGTATAATGTAATGGAGGTAGCGTGAAGCAGGGAGACAGTGTGGAGCAATGCAACAGCACAGAACAGAATTTCTTGGGGGGCTGTATATATATATATATTTTACATGTATTTTTAAATATATATAAAATAAAACATATATATATATGTGTTTTATTCACACTTGAAGTTGGGACAGGGCCCTTGTGCATCTGTGTGTGAGTGCAGTCACCCTCTGTGGCGATGCTGCTGGCCATCCCCAGCTTGCAGGGACAGGCATGTGGCAACTGGGGCAGAGAACAAAAGGGTTGTCGTGCAGAGAAGCCCTGTAGAAGATGATGGACACTTCAGTTTTTCAGCGCATGACAAATAATTCTACTTGCATTTTCTTGGCAATGAAGAGGTTTGTTACAATATCGTAATGGACAATATCATCCATTACCACCTCCATTGCATTAACCATCAATGTGCGCATGAAGACGCACATCTCCACCATTCCTGCTGACGTCCCTGATGTGGCCACTGCTGCTACCAGCAAGCGAGACGCAGCCCCAAGGTGAAGCCTCAGATGGATGTGCCTGGGTGAAGCGGCAGGGGGTAGCTGTGCCAGCCCCGTGCAATCAGCTGCAGTCCCTGCATAGCAGAGGACAGGCCGTGACCCACTGCCTGCAGAAGGCTGTGCCAGCAAAGCCTGTCCTTGATGGTGACTAACGTGGGCTGGCAGGGGTTCAGCCCCTTGTTGTGGTGGGTCTTGCTGCTGTACCTGCAGGCCCCATCCAGACCCTGGAGCGATGCCTGCGGGTCGCTCGGGGCTCTCTGCATCCTGCAAAACTGGGGATAGGTCCCGGTGTCAAAGCCGGTCGCCCTCCCACAGCCGTTGGTGCCGCTCGAGTCAATGGGGCTCCATGCTTGAGTAAGGCAAACAGGATTTAACCTTTGCTACAGCTTGTCCTAGCCAAGAGCTATTGTTAACAAACTTGGACCCCATCCATTTGGCCTGGGTGGTTATAAGAGCGGAGAGTAAATAATCTGACAAGCTCAGGGCCTGCTCCTGCCTCCATTGCCGTTGAGGGAAAGAGTTTTGCCATGGACTTCACTTTCAGAGGAGCAGAGCTCTGCAAGAGAAAAGATTGCAAAGTATAGCAGTGCAGCTAAAAATCCTGTAAGCAGATTTTACACCCTGCCCTGCAAATACAATGGCAGGTACTGTTATAACACGGTCAAAAAAAAAAAAAAAGCCCCACTGCAAATATCCCCTTTACACCTCCATGCAGGTCTGTGGAATGTGATTTCTTTATTTACCTTAGTATTTTCCCTAATAATTTAAGCTGACACCTCCATGGTGGCATTTCTAAAACCTTAGAAAAAAACCTTAAAAAAATGACCCCCATGTTTTTCCAAAGCCACTTCTTCCTAAGAGGATTTTTACACCCAGCCACCCCCTTCTATGCAGTCATCTTTACAGCACTTCCAGTCCTGCAAAGACACAGGCACGTGCTTGACTGTAAGTACCCAATAATCCTATTCACTCGGTGAATGTTTGAATGCTTCCAGTTCAGTATGGAAGTAGGCTTGGCAGCCCTGGGGCCCGGGTTCACAATAAATAACTTCATTGATGGATCAAGCCAATGCCTAAGGATAACTCTGAGCTATCACGGAAGTCGGAGCTGGAAAAGACCAGTAGGTTCCTCCAGCCTGTCTCTTTGCCAGTGCAATGCTCTTCATTATTTCTCACCAGACAGGAGATCCAGTTCCCTGGATATTTCGTTTAGCTTGGACACATCTGCTAAGGTCTGCAGATTTCAGTCCAAAAAAAGTTATTTATTCAGTTATATTTTCAAGTATTTTGGGAACTTTTTGCCAGAGTGTCCTTTATTTTTTTTTCCTGTGCTTCAAAGATGTCTAGTTAAGCAATTTTGCATGCACCTGTAATGCACAGCCCCACATATTTATTTTAAGGAAAAAGGTGCAGGTGATGAATGTCTCATTAGCAATGCTTTAATCACTTAATTTTGGAAGAAAGCTGCCAAGCTCTGAGCTGCAGCATTGTGAGCAGGGGTTTCAAGGGACTTTATTTCTCTTGGAGTTTTCTTGGCACGGGCAGGTTGCAAGAATTGGTAGTTGAGCGGGTAATGGGATTATAATCCAAAAATTGTCCATTTTTGGAATTGCCAGCTAATCACATGCACAGATAGCAGGGCTGTTCCCACATGCAGACGCAGCAAATTTCAGCTCCTCCGCTGAGAACCGCTCCTTGCTCTGGTGGGTCATGTGTTGGGTGCAGGTGGTGGTTCCCTCTGTGCTGCTTCTTGTGGGGTGTGAGATCCCGTAGACTGGTTGCGATGGGTGAGTGAGGCAGAGGAGCACAGGAGCTGTGCATTAGGATAAGGGGCAGCAGAGCCTCCACTAAAACCTGGGGGAATTTGGGAAGGAGCTGGGTGCCTCCTGTGCAGAGCTTTCTGCTGCTCCTCCAGAGCCTTGGAGGGGGAAGCGTGGGCAGGCTGAGCTTTCCCTCTGCAGCGGGTGGGCGTCTTTGCAGCATGCCAGGAATGGAGAAGGCAGAGTGTAGGGCTGGTGTGGAGAAGAGAGGGGAAAGACCCTAAAATATATGCTCAGAGGAGAGAAAATAATTCAGCTGAATGAGGAAGACCAGGGTGTGACTATTGGGGTTTCTGGGAACACCACACAAAAAGCATCCTAATGCTGAATTACAGAGTGGTTTTGCACACATGAAGGAGGCTGGCTCAAGGGAAATGCAGGAGAGGAGTTGTGGTGTCAAAAATGATGCTCCTGTGCAGAGATATATAATGAGCTGCACTGTTTAAGAGCTTTTTTTTTTTTTTTAATTGAAATTTTAGAACAGAGTTCCAGATACCACTAGATTTATATTGTTGCTCTGCCTCTTAGGTGGTGTTAGCAGGGTTAATAGATGGACCTTTAAATTAGGTTCAGGTGCAAAAGCAGATTTGGTAAGTGCCACCCATGAGGTAGAAGCAGAAAATGAATGCATTGGATATGTTGCTTTGCCTCTGTCCAGAGAAGCAGAGCAGAAGTAGCAAAACACTGTGTGTTGCTCGTCTCTGTATGGCACGGTACTGTGAAGCGACAGGTTGGTTTGTAGGGCTGAATAAGCAGGCTCCCTGCCCGGTGGTGAAGACTCTGCTTTGAGGACTGAAAGCCGAGCTCTGTAAAGACCATTGTCTGCAGATACCCTTCCACCACTGAGCAGCAGAGACATGAGGCAGATCCACTGGTGGGTCAATCAGGAGAGAGATTTGAGCCAAGTAAGGGGATTATGGGGATCAGAGGGTCTGTTCCACCTGAGTGGGTTCCTGCAAGGTGTTGGATGGGACAAAATGGTGAGGAGAGGCACGTTGAAAGGCCTGCGGTGCATGGAGACACCCTGGGCCGCTCCAAAATGGGGTGTTCAGAGACGGCAGGTAAACCTGAGACACTTGGCCAATAACCAAGAGGCTCTGTGCTCTCAGGGTGAGCTGCTGAGCAATAACAACCTCCCTCTCAGCAACCTTTCATGGAGTAATGTGCATGCACATTGACATTTGGTCACTGTGACCGCTGAAGTAGAATGTGATAGTTTGATAATGATAATTTGGTCTGAGTTAACATTTTGCAAATATCAGATAAATCAGAGATTAATCAAGCTGATACTGCAACATGGGTAAACTGAAGAACTCCCATGTTTTTAACAGTGATTATAATATGAACCGGCTCTCAGTGAGGGTTGGTGAAATGTTTTATCCTTTGCATGGACACTGGCCTATGTATTTTGCAGCTCACAGCAGTGTGAGAGAGGTCTCAGACCTCCAATTTTTGTAACCCCATGGGCCTGTCAGAGAAGTAATGCCCGTGTCAGGAGGGGCTGACAGCGCCAAGACAGTTACATCCAAAAGCTGCTCCAACATGATGAAGCCCTAGCAAGGACTTAGCACTAGGAGACAGCCAAGGACTGCAGGCTGTTTCTGACCGGGTCTTGTATCCTGATTGACCAAGTGGTAAAGGAGCCTCCACAGATGTGGGAATTATTTAGGTCTAAGTCTTATTTCTCGAAGTTTTGAAGGCACCCAGCTGCCTGCAGCTAAGTCACTGGTTGGGTTTTGGGAGAGTGTTTTGGTATTTTAGGTAGGGACAAAATGAAGTGGAGAATTAAAAGCAGCAGAGCTTATTTTATTGCACTGGAAAGTCTCATTCACTAACTATTGATTATTCTTTGAGTGAGCTGACAAACACAATGTTATTTATGGGACATGAAATCTGTATTTTTTAGCTGTTTAATCCCAGCAAAAAATGAAAAGTCATAACAGTCCACAAGTCCCCAGCATTGGAGTTAGTACATGGAATCAGCTTCATTCTTCCCTCATTTGCCCATCCTCCCTGTCATTTGTCATGTTGTTAGCCCATGCTAGGAGGGAGAAAGCGGAGTTGCATCCACCCGACCGAAAGAAATGACATCACAGTCCACGACAAAAGAAACAGCCAGAAGAAACGTAGGAAGGCACTCGCTCAAGGAGCCTATGCTACGTCCAAGTTACATTTGGGCGTCTCTTAAAACTAATAACAATGGTTGACCCGAGAGCCAGGAAACGCATTTCCAAGCTGCAATCACTTTTGCGTATGCATGTTTTTGTATGGTCATTTTGGAGCATGTTGTTTCAGCTCTTCTGGATTCTTTCTCACTGTCCCCTTCTCTTTCCTGCTGGACTCTGAGTCACGACACCAGTCCTCCTGCCTTTGCAGAGCAGAAGTTCCCCCAAAATGCTGTGTGGAAGGGTGTGATGACTGCAGAGGTTTCCCATTCTGCCCTTTGGACAGGACCTGCAAGAAATCGTTCCTGGGCTTGCAGACCCATTGATCTTCAGCACTTTCCTGTGGTACTTTTGCAGTGATCTTTTGGTAGTACCGGTGCTCCTGTTGCTATGGCATTGCTCCCGTATGCCAGGGAAAAGCACCAATGAGTGTTTTCCCTTCCTCCAAGAATCAGATAGAGGGGGCAGATAGAGCTGCTCATGGCCCATAGCTTCCCTGCCTGTCAGCAGCCTCCTTGCTATGGGTGTGAAAGGCCATCAAGGGAAGATGGTTGAGAGGTCAGTTGCAAAAACTGATACCTCCCCTTGCCAGATCACTTCCGAAAATCCCTCCAAGGTAAATTTGTTGGGGTTTGTTTGTTGTTTTGGGGTTTTTTTTAACAGCTGCACAGACAAAGACTGAGGAAGCAGCATTAAGAGAAATAACTTCTCCATATGCACTAGGAATGGTATTGTAGCTATGATGAACTGCGGATGAAAAGAGGCAAGAGTTGTAGGAAGAAGTGGTAGATATATATAAAAATCTATATCATGAAACAGAAAAAAACAGCTGAGCTTTGTGAAGACAAACCTTTCCTTGTAATCTGTATGTGTGATTATCTGCTTTGTCATCTAAATGTGCAAACACCATAACGCTTTTAAATTTAACCAAAATAATTCTGAGCCTTATCTAAGATGACTGAGTTTGAAAGCAGTGAAAACGTTAATGCTAACAACGTATTTTTTTGTTCTCTGAATTCCTATCCTTAATTTAATATAATGCACTGCTGTTTTAAAGGGATATTAATATTCTTTTCAAAGTGTTTGAGACTTTTACATAATTTAAAAAATATTTGCAGCTGTTTTGAATGTATCTGCAAGTACTGATAGACAAAAGGCATGGATATCCATAAGAACGTTGTCATAATACATTCCATATTAACGTAAGCAAAAAAGAATGTTTGCTCAGGAATACCAAAAAAGGTGATTGGAAGACCCACTTCTATGGCCTTAGCATCTTCCTGCTAAACAAGTTACACTCCTTATTTTTTGCTGCATTCTTACTTAATTCATTGCTTGCATCTGCCTTCTAGAATTAGCAGCTTTTTTGCATTTGGATCTTCCACAGAGCTGAGATCGGGCCATTTGTTTTAGATTTCCAGAAATGATTTATTTGTACTGTAATGGGATGGAATCATACAGTGTTTCCCATTTGTTTTTAGACTTAGTTCAGAGTATAGTTTAAGCTCTCATAGTATATCTGGGAGTGCTGATTCCACTCTCATGTCCAAGGCCCACAAATCTTTTATTTCATGCTGTTTGCACCTTTCTCTCACTGCATAAAAATCGAGGTCCCAAGGTCAACATTACATTAGGGAAAAAAGGGGAGAGATTATCACAGAGGCTGAAAAATCTCGCTGCTGGCTGGCTAAATCACTAAAGGATGCTGCGCTCGGGTGTGCGTGTAAGTAATGTGGTAAAGAGCAGGGCAAAATGCTTCTCGAGGAAATTTCTTTTCCCCTCCATGCCCTGCATTATTTTAGAAGTCCTGACAGAGGAAGGGATCTTACTTAGGCTTTGTGTAGTGCATAAGTTCAGCAGGAGAACCTCTTTGGCAGGGGGTATTCAAAAGAGTTACCTTATTTTCCTTCTTTTCTAGTCGTTGGGATGCTGTATGGATGCAGAAGACAGCAATCCTTTCCTATAATAACTGATAATTGTGGAAACCTAGAAAAACACTCTAGACGGTACCTCATGGAGCTGCCTTGTCAACCCCGTCTTCCAACAGTAGGACCGGCTGTAAAAAGAGACTTCTGTTCCTTTCCATCTTCTGTTCTCCCAGCCTTTAAGTTAAAAAAACCCCGCCAACAACAAACCAACAACCAATAATGCTGGGAAAACAAGGGAAGCAACGATTTTTTTATGGCATACAAAGTTGCTTACGGCTGGGTTTGAGGGCACTTCTGTGTCCACTGTGCTTTATGGCAATTCTGATCAGTTGTTGCACTGATCTGGACTTGTAATGAATGGACCGTCCCTCTCGCCGTGATAATAGAACATGAGAGTATAAAAACTTTGAAGTGCAGAAGGCAGCTGAAAAGAAAACAATAAACTATGTATATGAGACTAGCTTGTTGCTTGGTGATTAAGAGATGAGGACCCCGTAGGTCAGCTCCCTATAGGTACAAACAGATGTTTGCACTGTTTCACAGCTGCTAAATATGATATAAATCCAAAGAATTTCTCATGTTTTTATAAAGTAAAAAAAAATACCCAGACAGCAAATTTTTGGTCATTCAGATACTCTTACCAAATGACATCTGGTTTCTGTACTGCTTATTTAAGCAATCCTTAAAAAAATGTTTGCCAAGGGGAATAACTCAAACCTTTTAGTTCTTCACCATATATAACTGTACAGTTTAGATTACAATGTAGCATGCAGAGTTTATTATAAGCAATGCAGTTCTTCATTTCTTAGCTAGCAAGTATTACTTTAAAGAAAATAGGATAAATATTATGTAATTAGTTCAGGGAAATTCATGTATAGTTACATTTCAGAGTACCCTAGTTTCAGATCCAAACGATGACAAAGAAAATGAATTGTTTCCATATGTTAGGAGATAGCCTGACAGTTATGAGCAGAGAGTTAAGGCATAAAAATGCAATGGGGCTCCCATTAAATGAAAAGAAACAAAAGCAGTAAGTGGGGAATTGTGGTGTGAAGGTGCTCTGAAGGCACCGCAGCTGCCGTCAGGACCAGAAGAGGAGAAACGGGTGGGTTCGCAAGCAGGAGATCAACAGGTCTCGTGCTTTGATTTGCTAATGTCTAATAAGGTGCGAATTTCGACTGGAGCTGTTGCTTTGTGCATGCCTACTTGGGCACTCATGAGGTCCTTCTGGATTCTCTGAGGTCTAAGAAAGGGTTGTGTCTAAGCTGATGCCATTCCTTCAAGGCATGCACCAATGAGTCCGCTGCTCCTACCTGGCCACCAAATTTCACAAAGCATATGGGAACTTAATACCCTCAAGACCTCCTTCCGTCTGCACAAATTGGTTGAAATTGGCTAACAGGCTCAAAAATTATTTTCTTTGGGACCGAGAGGGGACAGACAGACTCACTTTTAGGGAACATAATTGCCTACATCTCATGTCTGTTGGAAGCCAAGCTAAAAATCTCAGTATTAAGCTTATCATATAAATTATATATGCGTGTATTTTACAGAGAAAGATTTATTGCCTTCAATATCTAGGCATTTTATGCTTTTGAAGTAATGCATACTTTGATCCAACAAATACTTACACTTTCAAGTCGCCCAGTGTACTGAGGGTTCAATAAGGCTGCTTTCTTTGAGTAAAGATAAGTCCCAAAGAACTGAAGGGCCATAACTAGCATATGATCTATGATTTTCTCTATGGTCTCTTCTGCCTTTGGGACTTCACTATCTCAAAGAATTAAGGCTATAAAGGGTGCATTGCCCCCTAGGACCTTTGAGTGCTGGTCGTTGCCCTATTCAATGGTCTCAGCCGGTGTGACTCAGTGACTTCCACCCATTTTGAATTGGTGGATACGCAACTTTTTCCAGTTATTTTGAAGCTAACGAGTATGCTTTTCTTCATTTCTTTTCACAGGCCTGCCTGTTAGCCTGCAGATGGAAATTTGCACATCCACAGTGACCATTAAATTTCTCTGTATCTGTGGTCTTTCCTGAGGTGCCTGGTAATCAACAGCTTTCTTCTGTCTCTCTGTCGAGCAATTCCAGTGTAACAATTATCATGAATCATCCATTTTGTATATATCTCAATGTCTGGTTGGGCTTATTTTCACATGAATACACATATCCCATAGTACTGCTTGGTAGCTAGAAGCAAAATGTGGTCATATGTTCTGCAGGAATGACATGATTGCGTTTTTGTCTGTATTTTTTTGCTCTTCTTGATTTGGTCTATTGCCACCATTGTGAGATGCACTAGACTAATTGCCCATCAGATGACAGGAAAACGTGCAAGTCCTTGAAAGTGGAAGCTGGCTTGTACGTATGAGAACGGAGCAAACAGTGAGTTTATTCTCCTTTGTAAGCTCCTGCAAAAGAGCATGCTATACTACAAACCTTCTTTTGGGGCTGGGGCTGTTTATTTTGTTCCACATTTGAGCAACACAGTGGGATCCTGCTCCAGGGCAGAAAAGCCAGACACTGATGCAGTGCAAGTATTGCTGCAGTTGTAATTAGTGGTAATAACAACTATTGTGGTAGCATTTGTAAGAAATATTAATAGTGGGACTCTGTTTAATTACAATGCTCCTCATGCATGTGGTGGCTTTACCCTTCCCTTTTCTGAAGCTCTTGCAGCTTCATTTCAATTTATTGCCAGGCTTATCAAACTGGGTATTGCCCAAACTGGTACATTTGCAGGGTATTTTCCTACCAAATAAACAAAAAACCCCCAGTGGTTAATTTGTATTATTCCTCTCTGCGCTTTCTCTAGCCAAAACACAGATTTGCGCCTCCTGCCGCAGTCCCACAACTTCCTGTTTAGTAGGAAACTTGATTAATTTGTTGGCTCCGTCAGTCTTGAAGGTCTTGCTTTTATTAGGAAGAAAATTGTTTGCTTGGCTTGCACAAGATTTTGCTGGGACGAATTGTTCACAGTCAGGTGTTTCACATGCAGCTTTTAACTCAAGTTATCTAAGAGCAAACGATCACGGGGGCAATTCCTGGAGAAGGCACCATGCTTCATCCCTTCCATAGATGTTACCAACCTGAGATAAACTGGGCTTGCAACTGGATGTGGTCACTTGAGGGGCACCAGGCTTGCTCTAGTTTATAAAGAGGTATAATCATGTTGCAATAAGTGAACACTGAGGGGGTTTTTGGTCTGATTTAAATAATAAGACTAATTCTTGCAGGTGGAGAGAAATGTGTCATCTCACAGTTGTGTCTTGGCCTCTCTTGACCCTGTGGAGCTCCAGCCAAGGGCCTGAATGGGCTTAACCATTTTGTTTTCACTCTTAGTTTCCTTTCCTGCCTGCTTGGTGTGTAGTGATGTGCTCTGGCAAGGGGCTGGGCATAATGACAGTGTTTGGCACAGAGCAGGGAACCGATAGCTTTACACTTCTTGAGAGCAGGTCCTGTTCCCCAGGCTTCAAACCAGAGACCTGCATTTGATGGAGGAATTATTTCTAGGTTTGGTACTTCTTGAGAACATTTTATCTTAAAGTCACATTGTCATCATATAAGAAAATGTTGTTTTTTTTAAAGAGCTCCTGTAATGTTCTCGTTAAAATTTCTTACTCTTTTGATGTTGGGGTATGCCAGACTTCTGTTACAACAACAACAACAACAACAACAAAATAAAGTGGGAAAGAGGGCTTTTCAAGTAAGGCTTACATCCATATATAATAATAGACCCAATAAGGACTTCATAAAGCATTAAAATATTATTCTTCCTGTAAGATATGCAACATATTTGTGATGGGGCTATGTGTTACCATGCATTCAATTGCATGGGCTTTGTAACTCCTGGACATCCATAGGTGAGTACCATTTCTGTAATCATTACAGGACAGTCTAAAACTTTCAAAATAAAATCAGGCAGAGGTATTACTGTAGCAGAAAGCTTTTACGTTGGTATGCTGATGCTTGCAAATATTTCTGTAAGGATAAACATCTCTGAAGGAGTAAGCTCTAAATAAATAAATGATGCTGCAAACAAGGAATACCCTGACTGGGTGCACTCCAGCCGTTGGGGTTTGCTGGATGAAAAGTGTTACAGATCTTCACAAAACCAAGTGATGTCAGGCATTAACTACAAACTATGTTTTCTTAATCATCATCACAGTAATTTGAAAAGGTGGAGAAGGGAACATCTCAGGGTCTTCTGGGTCTAAACCCAAATTAGCATGAACTTCTCCAACGCTTGGCAAGAAGCGTGCTCTCACCAACGCTCTGTAGTCAGACTACTGTATGGTGTAAACATTGAATGTGAGGGAATATGTCTGCTGGTTGCAGGCTGAGTTTGACATTTTTGCTTAATTCACCATAGCCGTGTGAGGGGAACGCATGCTTCAGACAAATTTCACTGTTGTTGTTATTGCTCTGCACTGTTGCAGAGGCAACGCTTCTAATTAAAGACTATCTTCGCATTTGGCTTGGCAGCCAAAATAAACTTCTAGGAGTTGCATGCTGGATGGCTTTTATCTCCACTGTGGTGGTGGGTTGGCTTTCCAGCAAGTACAATTACAAACACACATGGAGACCAAAGACATAAACATTTTAGTGGGGTGGTGTTCAGTTACCATCTCTCAGCATCACATTGGAAAGCCACATCCAGTGAGGTTTCTTTTACATATGACTCTCCAGTAATGTTGACAGGGAAAAGGTTTCAGCTCAAGGAAAGGTTGAGAGCTGGGCTGTGTAAAAGCACAAGGATATTTGTGGAGAAGCTGTTGACAAGTGATGTACAGGAGTCTTACATGTAGATCTTGGGGGTCTGTGTCCCAAAGCAATAGACCAGCTTGTTTCAGGACATCTCATCTCAACCAAAACGATACCCAACAGAGGCACGGAGGATGCCCACGTTGCTGGCCATGGCGCATGCTACTCCTCTTCAGCCAAAGGTGGTTTCCATACCATGACTTGCAGGGGACAGCTGCATTTGGAATGGGTTTTCAGGACTGTCTCAGAGGGAGTTATAAATGTGACACTGAAATCAAATACCAGAGTTCATCATCTACACCTGCCTTGATTTTTGCTAGCCTATTGAATTAGGCACCAAGGGAAACACAAGCTTTTTCCGGGTGGAAAAATCTTGCATAGCAGGAGAGGAAAATGTAGCTTTGGATGATAAAAATGAAGACCAACGTGGTTCCTGGGCCTCTTGACTCCCTGTCAGAAGAAACAAAATCCCCGAGCAGCCCAGCATAGATTGAAATGTGCTCCTCATGCTGTTTTATGTAGGGCTTCATTATTTCTCCGTCACCAGAACCGATTGCTGTGACACCTCTGGAGCTGGGCAGACCTCACCCTGTGCCGAATTCCTTTCCGCTGAGGCGTGCCAGCAGCCCACCCCGTGCTCCAGATGTTGCTGCTCTCTGAGAAATGAGAGTTTAATAAACCAGGCTCACCCTTCCTCCTGGGGTGAACCCAAAGACAGTCAGATATGGAAAATTGCTGCTTAGTACCATGAACAATGTACTTGGTCAAAGAGCAGTGCCAGCACTTTGTCTCAATAGAAGAGAAAGCCGAGACGCGCAGTGCAAAAATCCAAGCTGGCAGCAGGCAGTGACTTTAACATACATTGAAAACTATCCATGAAAGAGCACACTTAAATCAAGAGAAAAAGCCTGGAGGTATATTTAGACAAACTGAAAAAGAGCAAGAATAGGGGGAAAAAAGTTTCTGTATGGCTTTAATAGGTTACATTTTTCCCAGTCTGTATTTCACTTGGGTTTGTTTCATTGGCTTATCACAAGCACATGCACCAAGAAAACACACATATGCACGGGACTGCAAAAAAAACCCAACCCCTCGGTTCGCACACACAGGACCCAGTTTCACCATTGCCCAGAAGTTTTGGAGCGCTGCCCCTATATGCTTTTGGCCATCTCTGAGGGTTTGGGCAGAGGTGGATGTTGGACAGTCCCTGGATATTTATGTGCACAACCTCATGTGCTCACAACATTGCTGCTTTTGCTGAGCTAAGTGGCTCTACCGCTGGCTTGTTGGCTTGTTGTCTTCTCTGCTTTGTTTCCCTGGCGTCCTCCTCCCACCCTTCACGAATCAGGAGACTTTCTTCCTTATGAGAGCCTGAAGAGTCAGGAAGCACAATGTCCCCCTTTTGCTGGGGTAGGGTGACTCAGGACTGATGTAGTAACTTACCGAAAATCACACTGGGAAAGTGTGTCTAAGCCAAGACGTGCAACCAGGATCTCACGTCCTGCTCTTGCACAACCATCCCCCCAACAAGCTGAGCCCTCTCTCCAACGGGTTCCGCTCTGCCCAGTCCCACTTCAGCTCCCAGCAGAGCTCTAGGCACTAAAACGCCGCTCTCGGCCAGGCTGGCAAGTGCTCTTGGCACCCTTTGTCGAAGGGAAGTCATCTGACGTTGAAATAAATGGACTCCTCATTACTGGGATGGTGACCAAGAACGGAAGGGAGTATAGAGGACATCGCTCCAGATCCAGGCATTGTGTCCTTGGGTGCGATACCCCGCAGACATGGAGTGACAACATTTCTCCGTGAAGACTCTCATCAGCTACCAGGGCTCAATTTTTAGTGAGCTGCTACTCAGTGGAAGGCTCTGGAATCTGGCCCGGAATAACCTTCCTCCCTCCAATTTCTTCCTCCCTGAAGCTGCAGGAGCCTTTCTGCACCCCCATTCTGCATGGTCAAGCTCAGGCCCCAGGAGACCAGTGCTGTGCGCATCCTGAGCTCAGCACCAGCCCATAAATCTCTCTGCTGGATCCAGGCAGTGAAATGTGAACAAAGGAAACCACCATGCAGTGGGGGGGGCTGGGGGGGGGGTAGGGTGGGGAATTGCTCTGGCACCCTCCTTGCTCGGAAAGAAGTGAGAAAACATGGCTTTGTGTTGCTGTTGTTGTAGTTGTTGTTTTATGGTTTCTACAGATGCTTCCAATAAAAGAATTGTGAAACTATTCCCATCGGTGGCCTGTCCTCTACCCGCAATAGTGACGGAGAAGATTGCTGGATTTCCATCAGCAGAACAATTTGAGTGTGGACTCTACTGCTACAAATTTAAGCAAGCTCTCCGTTTGCTGCTTGCCAAAGAAACAGGTGATTTTTTTTTTTTTTTTTGAGATTAGCAAGCGATGATGGTAATCAACTGCAACCCAAACACTTGTGTCTTAATACTTCTGTTAATATGACTTTCCCTCCTGGTCTATGATTTGTTAATTATTTTTAAGTGCTCTGGGGCTTAAACCATGGTCTCTGTCTGTGCTAATATTTGTAGGTTCCTGGTGCGCTCTGGGGAACTGGGTGAGACCATGGCAGACCAGTCACTGGGGAAGGTGTTGAGCATCAATGTTGAGGTGCTGCACTGTTGATCAACCCTTCCGTAGGAATGAAACAACAGTGCTGTGGTTTAAAGACAGATGTTTGTCCAGGATGAAGATCACATTTTCATTTAAGAAGAAAGTGCTCAAGTGAAGTGGATAAACAGTTAGCAAATGCTGGATGATACATTCAGTCCATAAAACACCAGTCCTGGACACAGCTCTTAGGGAACCAGTCCTGTATTTGCTGATTTCAAATGGAGTTTGCGCTTGTAAAACCAACATTTGGGCAGGCAGTAGCTTTTCTGAGGAACATGACATTTTTTCCAGTATTTTCTGTTCTAAATGCCCTCATTTTATAAGTGAAATGGTGTTTTCCTTCTTTGCACCCCCCCCGCCCATGCTTGGGTCTGAGGCTCCCAGCCCTCAGCCACAGTTATGCAGGCTTCTTTAATGAGGTTGCAGAGATGTCGCTGGTATGGCAATGTCTTGGGTGGTGTGGGGCTCTGGAAGAGCTTGAGCAGCAAGGGCTGTGTCTGCAAAGGAGGAGAGATAGCCTGGAAACAGCTCAGCTCTGGGTCTGGGCTGGAAATGAGATCCAATCTCTGCTCGCGGAGATGGAAGCAAACGTATGGTGCTTTGGGTTTGTCCCTGTTGATAAGCACGTGTGTGGTCTCCTACCATGGCTGAACATAGCATCTTGCTCAGCTGTTTGAAGGCCTGAGTCCTAAAAGATTAGAAAACGAGATAAATAATTAAAAGAAAACAAAAAAAAAAAAAAAAAAGAAAGAAAGGAAGAAGAAAGCACAGTGATTGCAGAAGGATCTGAGAGGCTCATGCTGGACTGGATAGCCATGACAAGGGCACATTTAGCAACTGGCTGTTCTTTACATCACAGGGCAGAAATATGAAAAGTATGAAAAATGTAGTGGGGCTGGATAAAAAGGAAAATGTAATAAGAGTAGGACAAAGAATGCCACATGCTCCAACCGCATCTGAACTTGGCAGCAGCAGACCAGGGAAGCCCATGTAAATCCTAGAAGCATGTTAAAGGCATTTTCACCCCACAAAGACTGACACGCATGAAAAGTATCTTTTCAACAATGTCAATCAAGAGCCTGGAGGAATAATTTACTAATATACTGCCTACCAGGCCAACATGGATGACTAGAACAATGTTCACATCTTGAAATGGGAATTAATTTGGAGTAGGTTTGTAATGGGGGCAAAGAAATATGAAGACATAAAGGCTGCGTGAACAAGCTTGCATGTCATTGCTGAATTTAAATACGGCTACCAAAGAGAGAGATTTCACCAAGGGGTTAAAGGGAAACATGACAGCAGAAGGAAAGCACAAGAAAAAGAAGCACAAACAATAAAATGTAAACCCAGACTGAGGGGTGCTGTGGAGAAAACCATAATGGAAAATGCTCTAGGTATTGTCTAAGTCATGTGCAAAGGAAATCATTATCCGGGCAAGAAACCCAGTGCTGGTGTGTGCAATGGGACCCAGCTCAGTGCACCAGCAGGAGACGGGTAAGACCAGGCGCAGCAGTGCAGAGCCATGGTGGCCAGGACCCCTGGGCCTGCCCTCATGCACAGCTGTGCCCAGGCTGAGCAAACCTTCCTCCCAGCTAGGTTTATTAGCGGAGCCCTTACTTCTGGAGGCAGAGCGGTCATCATTTGGATGTATCCTTGGCCTGTCCTTTGTGTATTGTAGGCACGCCAAGATCTGCAAAGACTTAGCTACACTGGTATTTTTTCCCTTAGAATAATATACTTTCTAATTTATTGAATTAAGGGAT
Source organism: Phalacrocorax carbo (assembly GCF_963921805.1). Lineage (NCBI taxonomy): Eukaryota > Metazoa > Chordata > Aves > Suliformes > Phalacrocoracidae > Phalacrocorax > Phalacrocorax carbo. Next base: position 35,193,638 of record NC_087521.1, read on the forward strand.
ACATATTATTTTGCATTAAAGGGGATATAGTGAAATGTTAGCATGTTAATTTATTCATATTTAATTTTGCTGTTGCAGCAGGAGATACTACTATATCTTCCTGAGGAAGAGGTATTGTGAGGCACTCATGGACAGGGCAAGGGGTTTTAATCTTTTTTCCCATGTAGGTCCCTGTCAGCTTCTGCAGGTTGGGAAACTTTGGCTTAGAAACGGTTTATGGAGCCACTTCTCCCAAAGTTCTGTGGAGCCTAACTTGATCACAGCCAATGTGTGGTTGGGTCTAGGAAGGAGGTAAATGCTGCAGGCAGGGCAGGTGGGAACTGTCTGTAGATGCAGGACAGAAATACAGAGGAAGCATTGCTCCATCTTTATGTTCACTCTTTTTTCTTATGTTGGAGTTCTGAAAAAACTTAATGTAAAGTATAATTTGCCTGATCCTGCTTCCCAGCCTGGGGATCAGTGAGCCAGATGGGAACCCCATTGGTTCCTGCCGTGTGTCAGCCATGCTGGTTTGCTAAAACCCCAGAGGGAGGGACACGGCCCTGATGGCAGGCGTTCAGTGTCAGGGAGAACATGTCTTGCCCTAGTGAAGTTTCCTCCATCGACTTCAATAGACATTGGATTGCACCCAAGCAGGGTAGGGGGTGGCAAGTCTGTGACGACTCCAATCCGACCCAACCCATGACTCCAACCCAACACAACCCATGAACACCACACCTGTTGCAGAGTTCTCCAGTCTTGCCTCTGCCAAAATGAAGGTAGGAAGTCAAGATGAGCCTGCTGAAGAGCAAACAGTGGTGCTGCACACACCCACTACTTGCTCATGCGTGATGCCTGTGGGCCAGGGAAAACTGGGGACTTGGGGCAAAATGAATGGGGGTGCAGGTCTGGAACTATCACAGCTGACTCTGCCACTGGCTTCAGGGAAGATTACTGATTTAGGAAAAAGCCCTGAGGCTAATTCCCTCCTACGCTTTCTCTTGCCTGTTAAAATCGTCACAGCTTTGGAGGAGGAACCGTGCTGTGCCCCATACCAGTGCCCAACATGAAGTCTATTGGGACAGCTGCTCTCCCAGCCACCCACCAAATGGCTGAATTCCCCAGCAAGGACAAAGACTTATTTATGTGTGTCCCTCTTAAAGTACATATATTTTAGTCCTGGAGGATTTTCTGGCAATAAAGTTTTCTTCTGAGATTCCTAAATCACAGGGTACTCAGACTCTCCAGACCATGATGCCCATGGACAATATTTGCAGTGTAGTTTGACACATCTTTCTGCTTTAGAATAACAGAAAAACATGCAGCCAGGACCTGCTAGGCTGCGAGGACTTTAAATCACCTGTTGTTTTTTTTTTTTCCAGAGGGGCAGGTGCAGCTCAGATTATCTGCAAACTATTTTATTACTTAACAACATGGGCTTTAATGCAGTTAGGGATGCCTTTATTCATTCTTACACTCCTGAGTATTTTTGTGTAAACATTTTTCATCTGTGGCAAGCCAGTTTGTTTGTTGTGTTTTGTCATGTCAGAGCAGACTGTGATTAGACACTGAGATGAGACTACTAAATATTTTCAGATGTTTTCTGTTTCCTCAGCGAAGAGCTGGATTTGAACCAAAGCTCTGAGGTGAAAGGGTGATGTGTAATATATTGAGACATCTGAAATAAAATAATGTAATGTTTTTAATATTTAAGAAGAAAAAGGCAGCAGTAAAACATTGAGGAAGGAGGAAAACATGAATACCTATATATTTTAATTTTAAATGCATGCAGATGTTGAATTTTAATCAGAGCATGTCAGAATCTAACTGTAACAAAGGCAAAAATGTGAGATCTGTTTTCTTGAATTGCTTCCATATTTTGTGCTCCAGATTTTTATTACATATAGCACTGCATCATCATATATTTATGTAAAGTGCCAGCATCCATTGACTTGGTGTATGCCTGACGGTTAGGGTATAAAACACTTTACAGTGAAAAGTATATTCTTTCTCTCGGTAAGTACAGTATATATTATATTATACACGCCTATGCCTTCTTGCACAGTGGCAGAGTTCATTTTCACTGCTCGGTAGGTCTGGTGTTTCTTTTGGACCCTTCTACCTATTTCCTCAGCTCCAGAAGACTTTGCTGGTAAAGACCTTGGCCTGGGCTTCTGCTCATGAGAAGTGGGTCTGGGGACAGGGGGAAGACATGATGGGCTCTGCATTTGAAGGGGGTGAGAAATATTGGGCTTGGGTAGCTGGCAGAGGTGGAAGATGTAGAATCCAGGCATCGTTTTGTCCCTTATGGTACCATGTTTGCAGCGGAGCGTCATGGCAGGATCCTGCTGCTACCCATCCCTCTCTGATGGGAGCAATAGAGCAGCAAAAGGTGGGAATGGAGGTAGCCTGGAAGCCCCAGCCTGTGCCACCCTGCCAGACACCAGAGGGGCAAATAACATGGCTAGCTGGGGATGTGGGTACGTGATGCTGCTCTACTCTGGGGCTGGGCACCCCTGGTCTCAGACACCAGCGTTTCCATGTCCCTGGATTTGTTCTGAGCATGAGGCCATGCTGTAAAATGGAGAACTACATGTTGCTGCCCTGCTGGGGAGGCTGCTTTCTGCAGAGCTAGGGAAGGCTAGGCTCAGTTTTAAGGTAGAAAACTAAATATGCAGGAGACTAGAGACAACAAGGAACCACCTTAGGCAACATTGCAGCGAAGGGGATTGGATGGGCTGCAGGTACGCTCCATTCTGGCAGCAGGAAAGCCAGTGGCATCTTAGGAAATAATTGTATTGCTAACAGCTGAAGGCAGGGGTTCCCCAGTGGGAATACCTGGGATGGCAGAGTAGGGCACAGGCCCAGCATGGGGCCAAGAATAGCTGCAGCAAAGCTGTTCTGGGAGCCCTGGTCTAAAGGGCCAGGCCATCTGGAGAGTGTGTGGGCCAGGGAAGCTTGGTCCAGGCCGATGCTGTTGTCCAAAACCGCTCCTCTGTTCAGGATGCCCTGCAGCTCTTGGGTTGGGGCTGCATCGGGGCTGCTTCCTTTTTTGGTTTGCTTTTCTGGATTGCTTTTCTTCAATGAATAGCTCCTTTTTTTTTTTTCCTTCTTTTTTTTTTTCTCCTAAAGCCCTTCTCACGCCTTCAGCTCCTGGAGTGAAACACGTGACTGCTCTTTGCTGATGTTTTTCCTAAAACAGTGATGTTTGTGGAGCGTCTCTCGAAAGCTGCAGCCCTTGCCGGTCTTGGCTGCCAGCTGCCCTGTCCGGGGAGCCTCCGATCCTGGGGTGAGGTCCAGCGGCGCAGCCCAAGCTGGGAGAGGGGAAGGGCAGACCCATGCCATGCTCATGTTCTGGGTTTTGGCAGTGGGCTCCGTAAGTTTGGGGCAGTGCAGAGACATGCCTGAGGCTAAAAGTTAATCAGAATATATTGACCTGCCTTTATTCCACCTGGCTTATTTAACTGACCTGCCACCAATGCTCTCCCAGGGTCACGCACCTTTTCCCCTCCTATCTGTGGATATGCCCACGGGGCTGGAAACTCAGCTGTGCTTGGTCATTCTCCCTATCCCCTGACCATCTGTTGGAGGCGGTGCGCTTAATGGGAAATGTCTTCAGAAAGCTATTTCAAGTCTTCCATGACAGGTGAGATGTACAGCATATGATGTGGGATGTCCCTGTGAAGGTTTTGCATCGCGCAGTGTTCCCACAGAGGAGTTATTTCCATCAAAGACCTCACCCTTACTGATGTAACTGTGAGGAAATAGGAGATATCATTTACAGGTTGGACGTTTTTCCTTCTCTGTCCCCCTCCATCTCTTAATGTGTCCTTTCTGTTTGTGGGATTTCCTACTCCCTCTCACAGCATCATTAACTGGATTCATGAGTGGTTTATTCACTCTAATGGCTGTTGTTAGGATGACAGATGAGTGTGGGATTTCTGACTGTTTATTAGGAACTGTTGATATTATTGGGATCCAGGACAAACAGAAGGACTATTCCAAAGGCTAGATTCATAAAAGCCCCTATGTGTCTGACTCCTAACATCATGTGAGTTGTTGGGAGCTTATGTGCTTGAAATGAACACCCTCTTGCTTTTGGCTTTCTTGCAAGGAAGGCTGATCTTCTGCTGTCTCATGGGTGTTTGTGCTATTCCCCAGAGTGTGACAGCCCTAAAAAGATGTCACACTTACAGGACTTGTCACTGGCAGCATGAGTCTAGGTTTGTGCAAGTCCTTGGCAAAGGCTTCCAAATTAACTTTGGGAACTGCTTATCTAAAGCCCAGGGATTTTCATCCCCCCAAGCTTTGTCTTCAGCCTTGCTTGTCTCCCCCTGACCCAGCAGCTTTCCTTGCCTTTCCTTTCCTTGCCTTGCCTTGCCTTGCCTTCCCTTCCCTGCATAATCGCCCAGCCTTCTAGACCCTAAAGCTGACTTTGACTCGATGGTATCTACATGTCCTGGGGAACAGCAGGATTTTTCTTCTTGGAGGGATATCAGGCTAGAAGCTGACCATGAACAGTAAATGAACTGGGTAGACCCAAGTCTGCCTCTGCTCCAGTGACTGGTATACATTTGACACCACCAGAACGTCAATTAAAACACCTGAGCAGTGATGAAAACCAGGAACAGAACCTGGCTCCTGTTTCTGGCACCCCAAAAATATGCTCAGGGTTGGATTGCAGAGCTGGGTGCTTGTGCTCCAATTCCTGCTGGGGGAAGGGTCCAGGATCGCCTGACACGAGTAGGTGTTGTCCTATTAAACTGTGTCTCATCTGATGCCAGGACTCTCTCCCATGAAGACAAAGCAGAATCCAGGTCCCCAGGGCATGCCAGCTTGGACACTGCTGGTCTTCCCTCTCTCAGGAGCATCTAAGTGTCCACACTCTTTTGCAAAAGAGATCCTGGTCCTCACGTGTCTGTATTTTTGCTGAGATCCTGAACGAGCTGGGATTGCATTTAAAGGCCTCAGCTGGGAGGTAATTCTCGCCCTGGTACTGAGGGGCCAGTGATGCTGAGACACTGCTGGATGAAGAGCAGCCTGTTAGGCAGGACAGGGCTCTTGCACCAGGGATGAACCCCCAGTGAAGATGCTGGTGGTCCTTGGCTGTTCAGAAAGTCTTGTTACAAGCTCAGCAATGTTTTTTCTATCTTATCCACAATCTTCTAAGACTTTTGGAGCTGCAAACAATCTGGCTCTGACCCCATGATCTTTGGTCGTACAAAACTCTCATTGACACCAATAATTTTCCAGGCCTTCATTCCCAGTGACAGCAGCAGTTTTGTCTGGGCAAGAACTTTGCCATGAGGGCACGTACGGTTTTGAGGGTTTTCTCAGATAAAGGTTTTATTTTCATAATTCTTTCCCCCTGGTAGGTGCTGAGCTGTCAGAATTGCAGCCGTGCAGAATTCCAACTTAGTTAAAACAATATCCTAAAGGTTGCGAAGCTGTGCTGCTTGCCAAGAGTGAAAATTGAATGTTCCACTCTCCCCACTGGACTATATTTAGTTTGTGATCCTAATGAAGTCTTTCTTTGTGTAATTTCATGTCTACAGGGCAACTGTGAGAGAGGACTTCCTAATTCTGTCAGGATGCTGGCAGACCTTACACTGGGACAGCATGTCCTCTGGGCCTCCGCTGCGTGGCCGTACATACAGTGCTAGATTGTGCCCCGTGTGCTTTTGGGGAGACCCTGTAGCATTATTTCTTTTTTTTTTTTCTCTTTTTCTCCTTTTTTTTTTTCTCCTTTTTTTTTTTCTCCTTGATGAAAGAAACCTGTGTGTATTGCAGCAGGTTAATTCCTGGTTGTTTTCCCAGAGGACATTTGATAATAACGCTGTTTGGTGATTGTGGGTTTTATTGTACCACTATTCAACAGGACAGTATTTTGAGGGGTCATTTGGGGTGAAAGTCCCCTTCCTTTTATGCAGTGTCCAAAGTAACAAGCATGAGATGGTGAAACACACCATGAAGATGCTGGAAATCTTCCCCATGCTACTCAGCTGTAGGACCAAGCCATGGATGACCATGGAGTGAAATAACGTTGGTCTTGATTGCCATATCATTGAATGCTGAAAATTGAATTTAAAGCCTGTATTCAGCTCTTAAAGGGCAGGAGGCCCGTGGCACTGGAGATCTCTTGTATACATGAAACTGCAAGTCCTATCCTAAAAAGCTTATGTTGGCAGGGAAAGTAAGTCCCTTTAAAGGAAATATCATATTCCTTTGTGCACAAAAGGTTGACTAACCTTCAGTGGCTCTTTTTGCAGCTTGAAGCTTTGTCTCATATGATCACACTGGATTTAACATACCTGTGGGCTACTCTACCTGGGCCTTAAGTTATGAATGGCTGAACTTAAAGGCCTGGTTTTGGCAGCTGGTCAAGCATCACCCCAAGCTCCATTGTGCCTTGGGTCGGCTCGCTGCCCCGTCATGCAGCACACTGGTGCTCTGCCCTCCTCTGGATGCAGCTGAGGATTTGAGGATTTGCCTTCTTCCTCCAGCATCAGTGTTACCATCACCACAAATCGGTATGCCAAAAAGTATATAGAGCAACTGAAAAAGATCATATCTCTGGGATTCTGCTGAGGTTTCTCAGAATGAGAATAAGGCTGTGCTGGGTGGAGATCTGCCATGTGGGAATGTCCCAGAGAAACACCAGCTCCCCGGGGTAAAAACCCTAGAAATCCATGGAGAAAAAAGCCAGGCAAGAGCTGTTATTGCACTTGTATTCAAGCAGAAGCATAGGGCTGGGCAGCCTGCTGTTCGTCAGCCTTCTGGATATTCATCTCAGTCCCCAGCTGGCAGTAAATGTATTGTCGGATATCCCTCTAAAGTTGTGTAAGTTATTGCTTTCTTAGAGTGCTTTTATACCTGTGTGTATTTTTCTTCCTGTTCCAGCATCTTACAAAGCTCTCTTTGGAGACGCTCAGCATTGCTAAATATAGTTTTGCAAAATTCCAGGACACGTCTTCACTTGGCACATGAAAATGAGTTAACAGACTGTCATGAGACCTTTCTTTGCTCTCCCACTGTTCTCACTCCCATGACACCTGATGTATAGCGCACGGGTTTGCGAATGGCCTCGGGTTTGCTCCGTGACTCACCATTAATCAGGATGAGAAATAGCCTTCCCAGTTCATAAATTCAAGGTAAACTCAATTTCCCACATATTCTGTCAAACGGACATCAGCAGGCTGTTTATATTAATTCATGCCCTCTTAAACATTGTGTTACAGGAGGCGAGAAGCGGCAACGGGGGGCTCCGGCATATTGACAAACACGTTTGCACCTTCAGTTGCAGACCTGTTCTCCCTCTGCAGCCTCCAAGATCCATACGTAGCCCTCAAGCACAGTACAGATCGTTCAGTCGTCGAAACCACAAGCTAAATATTTCAGCTTCCAGCACATTAAGTAAACACGTCCTATCTACACCCCAGCTGCAAGGAGAGATGCTGAATTTGGGGATGAACTCGCTGCATTAAAAATTCATAAATATCCAGGGTAAGCCACAATCACTTAACAGGGGATTGCTGTAAATAGCTGTAGCTGTTGAGCAGTGGTATGAAATTAAATCATAGGGAACAATAGTGATTTGAGTGGTATTTCTGGCTTTTTATGGGGAAGGGAAGGGAGCAGAGTGAGTGTTTCACAGCAGAAATCACAAAGATGGCTAGCTCTCCTTCCGTACCGCCAGCGCCTTGAAAAAAAACGCAGAACCTGAGCTGTTCTCCCCCCAAAGTTCAATGCATCGGTGAAAAAACTCAAGGCAACACTACAGTTAAAGAAACATTGATAGAGGAAGAGGGAAGGAGTCAGGAGAAATTAATAACTGTGGATATTGTGCAGGGCAGACGTTCTTTGTTAGGTTACTATAGTAGGGGATTGATTAAAACTCAGGATGGAAAGACAAGTAGAAATGAGGTGATGAAGAAACAGGTGTTTTCCTCTGTAGCACCAGCTCTTACAGGATCCTTCCTTACAGCTATCTCACCTCTGCCTTTTTGGCATGCCAATCGCCAACCTCTAAAATTTCCCACCCACCACTTTCCAGGTGGAGCTTTAGCTGGATTACTTTCAACATTTCTCCGAGTGCCTGGGGCATTACCAAGTTACTCCCAGGGACTGTGTCCAGCCTTCATGGAAAATGTGCAGTGTCTTTCCACTGGCAGATGGGGAGGTCGGATGCTCTGGCCATGCTCAGCACCCAACACACCACACATCTCATGCCTTGCCAAGGTGCACATGTGCCTTTCTATTTGCTGGCCTGCCAAGTGTTGCTCCTCACTCCACTGGATAAATCCCTTGTAGGGTTTCTTTTAGAAGACATTATTGTTAGGAAGGAAGGGCTTAAAAAAACAGCAAGGAGATAAATTCTGCACTCTGCCACCCGTGCTGAGTTTGCTCCATTGTTTGCAGCATTTCTGTACATACGTGGCCGTGGATGTCACGTATACCTGAGCAAATCCTATTCTATTCTATTCTATTCTATTCTATTCTATTCTATTCTATTCTATTCTATTCTATTCTATTCTAAAAACATGTATAGGCTAGATCATAAGATCTGGCTGGCATGTACTCAGTGGAAGGCTGGGAAGCTATTCACCAACATCTTTTGAACCACAGGAGACTGCTCTCCACTGCACTCAGCAGGGACTGAGGAGTGTCCCTGGTTGTGATGCAGAGCTGGGACCTAATTCAGTTGTTCTGAGCTGTCCCTTAAGCTGCTTCTCTGGTCCTTTGATCCCCATGACCCACAGACCAGAGGCTGCTGTTGCTTTGAGACCCGTGTGGGCATGAAGGACAAGGACTCCAGGTTTGGAGGTGCGGCATTTCCCTCCACTGGCTGTATAATGAAGCTTCTAAAAAAACATCTCTGCATAGAGCATCCCCAGATTGAGGAACCAGCGGGGGTCCCACAGGCACCTCCCAAACTGCCTCTCGGACTCCAGAAAGCTGAGAAAGGAAGGAATTAGTGCAATCCATGCTGCCCTTCCCAGTCAGCTCTAGCACAAAAGACTCAGCTGAGCTCCAGAGCAGCAAATGCGCATGCACGTGGAGGTGTTTAACCCTTCAGCACTGGAATCTTATTTATTTCTTTGTCGTGCTGCATTCTTGCAGTGTCAGGGTGCTCTCTTTCTCATACAGGAGCATTTTACAGTGTTAAGGGAAAAAGCACTGGGAAAAGCACATATTTGTAGGAAGATTTCTAAGTTATTTATCTCCCGGGAGGGTAAAAAAAGGGAGATTCTTTGTATCTGGGAACTCTTAAATTCATATTTATACGGATTTCCCCAGGGGCAGGATTTATTGTTAAGTAACAATAGGGGAACAGCATGATTTCAGCGAAGACGTTTGGGCTAGTGAATGTTGGAGTGAATTCCATTTCAGCATTAGT